>NW_027362761.1:895549476-896221976 GCF_046119375.1 Phyllobates terribilis | reverse complement strand
GGAAATGGGTCTTCCAAATGAACAATGACCCAAAGCATACTGCCAAAATGGTAACAAAGTGGCTTAAGGATAACAAAGTCAATGTTTTGGAGTGGCCATGACAAAGCCCTGATCTCAATCCTATTGAAAATTTATGGGCAAAGCTGAAAAGGCAGGTGCGAGCAAAGCGACCTACAAACCTGGATCAGTTAAACCAGTTTTGTTAGGAGGAATGGGCCCAAATTCCGACCAACTATTGTGAGAAGCTTGTGAAAGGATATCCCAAATGTTTGACCAAAGTCATTCAGTTTAAGGGCAATGGTACCAAATACTAATGAAATGTATGTAAACTTTTGACTTTGCATTAAGTAAGAAAAATGCCTTAAAACATTCTCTCTCTCTCATTATTCTGGCATTTTGAAAATATTAAAAATTATGGTAATCCTAATTGACCTAAAACGGGAAAGGTTTATTCTGATTTCATGTCAGATATTGAGAAAAACATGCATATGTGTCTTTTTATATAGTGTATGTAAACTTCTGCTTACAACTGTAGATAGATAGACAAAGAGAAAAATGGAATAGCACAATAAGAGGAAAAAGGTGGGTGCAAGGCCTCTCAAACAAATATCCAGTTGTAAAATGAATAAAAAATAAAAGCAAGCAGCACTCAAAAAATTACGAAGAAAAAAGTGGCCATGCCATATGGGCCAATTAAAGTTAATTTTTTTCTTTGTAATTTTTGGAGTGCTGCCTGATTTTTATTTTTTATTCATCTTACAACTAGATATAGATAGATAGATAGATAGATAGATAGATAGATAGATAGATAGATAGATAGATAGATAGATAATTTTGGGATAGATATGACATCTTCATTTTTTTGCTGAAAAGCCACAATTCTTATTTTTATTCATAATCGTATTTTTTTATTACAGCATTTATAGATCATGTTAATTAATTTTATATTTCGATAGACCGGACTTTTTATAAGTTACCTCATATAATATGTGTATTTGTGAAGATCTTGTATTTTTATTGAGGGAAGAGGTGGGTGATTTGAACTTTTATATCGTTTTTATTTATTGTTTTATATTTTTTCAAAAACATTTTTTTTAAGTTTTACTTTATTTTGTAGTATTTTGTAGCTGAAACTGTGATGGTTCAATCGCTTATACTATCTAGTATTGCAGCATAAAGCAAAAATCATGGTCTCCTTTGAATGACAGCCATTTACTGTTCTTTGACTACCGTCAATGTATATCCAGCACCATGAAACAGTTTTGTCATAACATCTTTATTATTGAGAGATAAGGAAATTACATCTACTTAGCAGATGAAGCAGACAACTACAATCCAACACGCTGCATATATTCTAAGCAAGAACTACACTCTTATAGCTTGGATTTTATGTCTGCTTTCTCATTCAAATAATCTTACAGATCTCTTTTTTGTAGGCCATAGTAAAAAAGTAAGCTTCATGTCCTACCATCCAATAGTCATTTTAATTAACACATTTCTGTCACTTTATGGCTTTTCATTTTCTTCTTTCATAACTTCTTGTCTTACTCATGCCCAGGAACTCATTGGCCTGGAATTGCGTTGCACTAGCTCGGTGCATGGGTGCTCATACCAAGTTTAATTTCCCTCACAAGTTGAGTTGACAAAAGATCACAGATACTAAGCCCTGGAATTACCCTAGATATTGCCCTCTGTGCTCTGCAAATGAAATCCAACAGAAGACCCTTCGGAAAAGAAGTACATGTTGGTTAACACTCAAAAATCCATTTTGCACAAGGCAGCCTCTTGTATACGGAGAGGCACTGAATGACAGGCAGGTCTGCAAGCTCCTGGATGAGAAAAGTCAGATGCTTAGCATTGCTCTCTTGCTCTAGCTCTCCCTTTAACACACTCTTTCCCTCTCATGCCCTTGATTGACTAGCAGGTCAGATAAGAAATTAAGACCAGTGAAATCAGAACCAGACCGCACCTGTCTCAACTGCAGCCAAAAGAGAACTGAAATAAAGCACTTATGAAAATGCTGTGATCATAACCTTCAAAACTCTGAACTCGCCCAGCTGTCTGCTTTTGCAAACCAACGCTACACAACAAGGGGTGCCTGGCACCACTGGCTCGCAATCTATTTCTAACCAAGTGCTGCCATTCAGGGAAAGGCTGAAGCCTCTTGTAAAGTTAAAGGACAATTTTAGTAACAAATTTGCTAGAAATAGACATGACCTGGTGAAATTAGTTCAAAAGCTTGCTCGTGATGAAATCATTCAGTTTCATTTGAGCCGCCGATTTCCTGATATACTTGGAAAAGGTATTTGCTCAATGAATTTTCTACTAATTGTAAAGAAGATTACTGTCTATATATACTTACATTTTTCATCTTGGCATAGTGAGAATAAATATACAGTGCAAATTGCTAAAATATGTAAATTTGAGGGGTAATTCTTTGGAGAGTTTGGTAACTGTTTTATATTACTTTAAGGGATATTACAATTATTTGTTTTTGTTAGGGAAATTGCAACCATTTCCTGCTATTTTTTCATTTCAAGCCATTTTCCACTTTTGGGTTTTTTTATCTCCTCTCCTTCCTCCAAGAGCCATACATTTTCCATTGACAATGTCAGGACAAGTTGTAATTTTGAACTGCACCATTCATTTTGCCTAAAAAAAAATGTACCGAAAAACAGGAAAAAGCTCAAGTGGCGTGAAATGGTATAAAAAAGCAATTCTGTCATTGTCTTTTGGTTTTCATTTTTCCACCATTAATTTTGCATTTCAAAATTAGTTGGTATCATAATTTTCAAAATCAGTGAAATTATGGCAATACCAAGTGTGCATTGTTTATTATTTTAGTGTCTGAGAAAAATTCTGCACTTCGAAAGAAAAAATATTTTTTTTGTGTCGCCATTAGTGGAGAGACCAATGATTTATTTATTTTTCCTGTTTATAGAGCTGTACAGGAAGGCTTGTTTTTTGTGTGCTATGCTGTAGTTTTTAATGGTACTATTGGGGTATATACATTTTGATTTTATTGCATTTTTGGTGGAGGTGCAGAAACCAAAAAATTGTCATTTAATTTTTTTTCTTTATGTCCTTTACGTTATGAGTTAAGTAAATTTGTATCTTGATAGATCTGAGTTTTTGGGGCTGTGGAAAAAAATAATTTGCTTTTTTTTATTTTTAAAATAATTTGTACATTGTGTGCACAATTATCATGCGAGTGAGCATTTTGTTTTTATTTTAGTGTAGGGACTCACAAGCATGAGGACCCTTGATGAGGGTTGCGAGCTTGCATATTTTGACCAAGATATCGACCAATACCTCATATATATTATATATATTTTTTGCACATTATCTATATTCAGGGTGCAACCAGGCCCATAAATGTTGGTCTTGTAAATTGGGGTGTCTGTCCTCATGAGGTTCAATTAGATAGTGCTGGGCAGCCTGCCTAGTTTAACAGTATGGGCATCACTAATAGGCTGTAAGACAGACACTGTGCACTACCTGTGTGTGATCAGCACCCTATACAAGATTTTTTTTGTGTGCAATCATAATACTAAGCAATCACCCCCTCCATAAACTGGTAGGTTGTGAGTGGTTGTCTCCTGCATCCTGATTGTGCTTTATTTCTGAGTCCTGGACAGGTAAACACTGCTGCCCTTTTTTGCTGCGTTAATACTTGAATTTTGGGGGTAATTCTAATTCATATTACTGTGGCTTTGCTTTTAATTTTTAGTGAGTATTTGGACCATATCATCATTTTTATGCAAATTGTCCACATCCAAAATGTAAAAACTTGAATGCTTATTGGGTGAAGCAGATCAGGATTCACTCTCTTTATTAAGGTGTGCAGAATTATTGGGCAGCTTGTTTACCTGAAGCAACATGGGCCAAAAAGAGATTTAACTGACTCAAAAGAGTCAACAATTGTTAAAAGAGTTACAGTGTGATGTAGCACTCTTGAAATTGCTAAGATGTTGGAATGTAATCACAGAACCATCAAAAATTTTGCTGTAAACAGTCAACAGGGTCACAAAAACCATGTTGAGAAAAAGAAAGATGCACATTAGCTGCCAAAGATTTGAGAAGAATAAAACGTGAAGTGACTGGAAACCCATTATCCTCCAGTGCTGTCATATTCCAGAGCTACAACCTGCCTGGAGTGCCCAGAAGTACAAAGTGTTCAGTGATTAGAGACATGGCCAAAGTAAGGAAGACTGAAACCCCCGACCATCACTAAACAAGACACAGAAGTTGAAACGTCAAGATTTGGCCAAGAATTATCTGAAGACAGATTTTCAAAGGTTTTCAAACTTTCTATGGATTTATGAGAGTGACTCTTGACTGACCATATGGATGAGCTCAAGGCTGGTTCAGTAATGGGCACAAAATTACACTTCAACTCAGACGCCAGCAAGTTGGAGGTTGGGTACTTCTATGGGCTGGTATTATTAAAAATGAGCTAGTAGGACCTATTCAGGTTGAAGACGGGCTCAATATCAACTCTCAAACCTACTGACACTTTTTAGAAGACACTTTCTTCAAGCAGTGGTACAGGAAAAAGTCTGCATCTTTCAAGAAAACAATGATTTTTATGTTGGACATTGCTCCATCGCAAGCAACGAAGTCTCCACTTCTTTGTTAGCCAGTAAAGGCCTTAAAGAAGGAAGTATAATGACTTGGCCTCTTCATCACCTGATCCAGCCCATATTGAGAACTTGTAGGCCCTTCTTAAACGGGAGATTTATGGCGATGGGAAACAGTACACCTTTCTGAACTGGGAGGCTGTAGTTAGTGCTGCCAAAAAGTTAATAGTCAACAGATTAAAAAACTAACAAACTCCATGGATGGAAGGCTTTATGTGTTAGAACTCTCCTGTTATTTTTTTTTTAGTTTGCTGGTCACATGACCATTTTTGCCTATTTAATCCGGCTCCACCCTCCTGGTCTTGCTGGACTTCATTGTATTTACTACTCTTGAGCTAGCTTGGTGCTCTGTTGCCGTTCTCTGTTTGTTTTGCTAGGTCTTCTGACCTCTATGCTTTTTGTTGTGTGTTTGTCTTTGACTGCTACTATTTCTGCTAGGAGGTGTCCAACTTATCCCAGTCCCTAGTTCTTGTAGGGATCCCTCCCTCACATCTATAGGTCTTCGTACAGACTAGCCGAGGACTTTAGCGGGTCTGATCGCAGGATCAGGTTCCCCGTTACATCGTAGGGATCTAGTTTAGTTCTATTGTAGGGACAGTTCTCCTGTCTTTCCTTAGTCCCTGTAGCAGATCATAACAGTAAGTCCAGCCCTAAAAGAAAAAAAAAATATTTTCTCTAAGGAAAGACCTCCAGTTTTCCATCATGGTCTCGGTTCAAGATTTGGCTCAACGCTTGCAGGGACTCTCTCTGGAGGTGGCCGAGCTCCAACAACACGTGAGTAGCTGTTCTGGAGCGCATTTTGTGGAACCAAAGGTACGTCTGCCTGATCTATTTTTTGGCGAACAACAAGATTTTTTTTCTTTTAAAAATGCTTGTTTATTGTATTTTCGTTTGAGACCCGGATCCTCTGGTGATGAATCACAGAGCATAGGGTTCATAATGTCACTTTTGCGCAAAGATCCTCAGGGATGGGCCTTCTCTCTCCAACCTAGTGATCCGTGCTTTAGATCAGTGGATAGTTTTTTTTCTGCTTTGGGTTTGTTGTATGATGATCCTGATCGTGCCTCATCTGCTGAGTCTGAATTGAGACGTTTGAGGCAGGGATCAGGTAATGTGGAAAAATATTGTTCTCACTTCCGTCGGTGGTCTGCCCAGGTGGGGTGGAACGATTCAGCTTTGAAAAGCTTATTTCTTGCAGGGCTAGGTGAAAGGGTTAAGGATTTACTGATTGCTTATCCCACACCTGGAAACTTGCAGGAGGCAATGCAATTAGCTATATGGGTGGACAGGAGACTGCGTGCAAGGGTTAATGAGAACAAATCCTCTGCTATGTCAGCTCCGAGTCCTGAGAGGGTCTGTGCTGACAATGGAGAGCCGATGGAGATTGGGGCGATGACACCCCGCTCTCAGGAAAAAGACCGCAGGCTTTCTGAAGGCTTGTGCTTCTATTGCGGAAATTCTGGTCATTTTATTAAGGACTGTGTGCTTCATATGAAGAAAGAAAAAAAAAATGGTCAATTATGCCCGTATTGCCTGTTTAAATTCTAAGGGAGTATTCCTATCTGCCACTACTGCTGCTCAGGATGAATTAATTGAATTTCAGGTATTTGTGGATTGTGGTTCTACTCTGAATGTGATTGATGGGGGATTCTTGGAAAAACTTAGATTAGAACCTAAAACTTTGTCATCCCCTATTGCTGTGGTTTCTGTTGATGGCTCTCCCTTGAAGAGTGTTACTCATAAGGTCTGTGAATTTCCCCTCACTATTAATGGTATTCACCAAGAAAATTTGGATTTGGTGGTATTGGATAATTTGCCTTCTCCAGTAATATTGGGGTTACCCTGGTTAAAATTGCACAATCCTGTACTGGATTGGTCTACCAATGAAATTAAGTCCTGGAGCCCTAAGTGTTATGACAAGTGTTGTAACGGACGTATTGCTGCTGTGGATAAAGGGGAATTGCCTGTACCTATTCAGGATTTTTGGAGAGTTTTTTCTGAGGAGGAGTCACAAATTTTGCCTCCCCATAGAGACTATGATTGTACCATTGAATTTGTCCCTGGAGCGACTCTTCCTAAAAGTCGTTTATTTAATCTTACTATTCCTGAGAGAAAGGCTTTGGAGGAATACATACAGACAAGCTTGGCCGCCGGTCACATTAGGCCTTCCAAGTCTCCTGTGGCTGTTGGATTTTTTTTTTGTAAAAATAAAAGATGGCGGTTTACGTCCTTGTCTGGACTTTCGTGAGATTAATAAATTTACTGTACGCAATCCTTACCCACTGCCATTGATTCCTGATTTATTTAACCAGTTAGTGGGGGCCAAGTGGTTCTCTAAAATTGATCTCCGGGGGGCATACAATTTGTTGCGCATGAAGGAGGGTGATGAATGGAAGACTGCTTTTAACACTCCTGTGGGTCATTTTGAGAATCTGGTTATGCCTTTTGGTCTTACCAATGCTCCAGCATTTTTTTCAGAATCTTATTAATGACATCCTTAGACCTTTAATCGGCAAAAATGTGGTTGTGTATTTGGATGACATTCTGATTTATTCGCCTGATCTGGAGTCTCATTGGCGGAGCGTACGTGAGGTATTACAGTTATTAATGGACAATTCGCTTTTTGCTAAGCTGGAGAAATGTGAGTTCGCTGTACAGAGAATTAGTTTTTTGGGCTACATTATCTCCAGTGAAGATTTTGAGATGGACCCGGTTAAAGTTCAAGCTGTGCAGGAAACAAGGATGGAGTACATCCCTGTGCCTTTTTTTCAAAAAAATTTTCTGAGACTGAACTTAATTACGATATTGGTAATCGTGAATTGCTGGCGATTAAACTCGCATTTGAACACTGGTGTCACCTCTTGGAAGGTGCTGAATTTCCCATTCAGGTTTTCACTGATCATAAAAATCTGATCTATCTTGATGCTGCCAAGCGCTTGAATGCCCGTCAGGCTAGGTGGGCACTTTTTTTCTCGCGGTTTAATTTTTCCGTTACTTACATCCCGGGTACCAAGAATGTTAAAGCGGATGCTTTGTCTCGCAGCTTTTCTCCCATGGTCGGTGTTGAGGAGGAAGAGGAGAGCATTTTACAAGAAGGTGTTGTGATTGCTGCTTTGGACTCCGTTTTGGAGGATGAGATTCTTAAAGCTCAGGAGAATGCCCCATCTAACACTCCCCATGGGAGGTTGTTTGTGCCTAGGACCTTTAGGAGAGATTTGTTTGTTGAGTGTCATGAGTAGAGATGAGCGTTGTTCTACTCGAACTGTTCGCCAATCTCAAATTCGAGCTGTTTTGGGCGGTGTTCGAGCCGTTCGGCGAACACGAACAATTTGAAAAAAATTCGGCTGTTCGAGGTTATGTTCGATAACTGTTCGTGCACCAAAATCATAACTGGATTTTTTCTCAGTAATGATGAAAATTAATGTTAATACGCAGTTTGAGTGTACAGCGGGGTGGGGGGAGGGGCAGGGGATGGATCTCTGCAGGAACAATGAAGATCTCCATTTTTTTTTCTCTTTCCCGCATTTGCAGTGGGGAGGTGCAATCTGTCAGCCTATCAGCAGCGCACACACAGAGCGCAGTGCTTTTTTTCACACAAGCAAGGGCATGTGTCATTGGCAGTGTATGTCACATGTCCTTGCCCTATAAGACCAAGCCATTTTCCCCGTCGCCACCATTTTCTCACTGCTGCAGCTGCGTGTTAGACGGCACCGCTGTTGCTGTGTGCGCTATACCTTGTTAATTTCAAGCCAATTTTCGCACAAATGTACAGATAGCTTGGGAGTAGGGAATAGTTGTGATTGCAGTCCTTTTAAGGACTAGGTTACAGCATTTCCTACGACTTTTATCAGGCAGGTCTGTGCTCTTAAATAGATAGATTGTGGGAGTAAAGACTAATTGTAATTGGAGTCCTTTTCAGGACTAGGTTACATCAGTTCCTATCAGTTTTTGCCAGTCAGGTCTGTGCCAGTGCTGTGCAAGTTTTTTTCACAGCATTTGGCTGAATCTAGCAAAGCTAATCCTTTTTGGCCTATTGCAGAGTGTGTTAGTCAGTGGAGTAGCCTATCTGTGTTGCAAGATATACCACCTGTGTATAGAATACCAATTTTTTTACTGCACCTAGTGAAGTAAAATCTTTTGGGCATAGCATCATTCTATTAGTCCATCTAAACTGACCTCCATCAGGTTGCAAATTGAATATAATTTTTTTCTCCATCTAGCTCTGAAAAAATATTGGGCTTCTAGCTGTGTGTGGGACTTGTTGTACTAGTCCATCTATACTGACCTCCATCAGGTTGCAAACTGCATATATTTTTTTCTTCATCTACCTCTGAAAAAATATTGGGCTTCTAGCTGTGTGTGGGACTTGTTCTATTAATCCATCTATACAGACCTCCATCAGGTTGCAAACTGAATATATTTTTTTCTGCATCTACCTCTGAAAAAATATTGGACTTCTAGCTGTGTGTGGGACTTGTTCTATTAATCCATCTATACAGACCTCCATCAGGTTGCAAACTGAATATATTTTTTTCTGCATCTACCTCTGAAAAAATATTGGGCTTCTAGCTGTGTGTGGGACTTGTTCTATTAATCCATCTATACAGACCTCCATCAGGTTGCAAACTGAATATATTTTTTTCTGCATCTACCTCTGAAAAAATATTGGGCTTCTAGCTGTGTGTGGGACTTGTTCTATTAATCCATCTATACAGACCTCCATCAGGTTGCAAACTGAATATAATTTTTTTCTGCATCTACCTCTGAAAAAATATTTGGGCTTCTAGCTGTGTGTGGGACTTGTTCTATTAGTCCATCTATACTGACCTCCATAAGGTTGCAAACTGAATATAATTTTTTTCTGCATCTACCTCTGAAAAAATATTTGGGCTTCTAGCTGTGTGTGGGACTTGTTCTATTAGTCCATCTATACTGACCTCCATAAGGTTGCAAACTGAATATATTTTTTTCTGCATCTACCTCTGAAAAAATATTGGGCTTCTAGCTGTGTGTGGGACTTGTTCTATTAATCCATCTATACAGACCTCCATCAGGTTGCAAACTGAATATATTTTTTTCTGCATCTACCTCTGAAAAAATATTGGGCTTCTAGCTGTGTGTGGGACTTGTTCTATTAATCCATCTATACAGACCTCCATCAGGTTGCAAACTGAATATATTTTTTTCTGCATCTACCTCTGAAAAAATATTGGGCTTCTAGCTGTGTGTGGGACTTGTTGTATTAGTCCATCTATACTGACCTCCATCAGGTTGCAAACTGAATATATTTTTTTCTGCATCTACCTCTGAAAAAATATTGGGCTTCTAGCTGTGTGTGGGACTTGTTCTATTAATCCATCTATACAGACGTCCATCAGGTTGCAAACTGAATATATTTTTTTCTGCATCTACCTCTGAAAAAATATTGGGCTTCTAGCTGTGTGTGGGACTTGTTCTATTAATCCATCTATACAGACCTCCATCAGGTTGCAAACTGAATATATTTTTTTCTGCATCTACCTCTGAAAAAATATTGGGCTTCTAGCTGTGTGTGGGACTTGTTCTATTAATCCATCTATACAGACCTCCATCAGGTTGCAAACTGAATATAATTTTTTTCTGCATCTACCTCTGAAAAAATATTTGGCCTTCTAGCAGTGTGTGGGACTTGTTCTATTAGTCATCTATACTGACCTCCATCAGGTTGCAAATTCAAAATAATTTTTTGTCTGCATCTACCTCTGAAAAAATATTTGGCCTTCTAGCAGTGTGTGGGACTTGTTCTATTAGTCCATCTATACTGACCTCCATCAGGTTGCAAACTGAATATAATTTTTTTCTGCATCTAACTCTGAAAAAATATT
The DNA here is from genome assembly GCF_046119375.1 of Phyllobates terribilis. Taxonomy (NCBI): domain Eukaryota; kingdom Metazoa; phylum Chordata; class Amphibia; order Anura; family Dendrobatidae; genus Phyllobates; species Phyllobates terribilis. The sequence goes on along the minus strand of NW_027362761.1, from coordinate 896,211,472 downwards.
TGGCCTTCTAGCAGTGTGTGGGTCTCATTGTATTAGGCCATCTATACCAAGCTCCACCAGCTTTTCAATTAATAATAATTTTTCGCTGCATCTAGCCCTGAAAATAATTTTTCTTCCCAATAGTGGTAGCAATAGAAATATGAGGCGCGCTCCTGGCTTACAAAAATATACGCTTCATAACAAAAAACACCAGCTTAGCGCACTGCATTAATAAGATGGCATCATCGTCTCTCCCAGTGCTAGGCCTACTACCCAGGATAGCATTCCTGTGCCTAAAACACAATGTATGGGTCCGCGCTAGCCACTATGCTGAGGGGTCTAAAGCTGCTGCTAACGCTTTATAACAATTCAATTGGCAGATTTTCACAGAGCTCTTCCACAATGCCCACCCATCGGGACAACAGTTGCCCACCTTCCCTATGGGATCTAGTGGCGAATAGTTGATGCCATTAATCAGAGCGTCAGTTGCCCCGTCGACGTGGCAAGCATACGGTAAGGCATGGAAAGAGTGGACACGACTAGTAGCAGGCAGACGGGTTGACCAATGTGAACAAGCCAGATCACAAGTCACCATAGAATTTCTCCACCAGCTAATGATGAGGGGCATATCAGGGGCGTCAGCGCAGCGGTGTCTGACCGGAGTAGCATTTCACTTCCAACTACTGAATTGGGGAGATGTGACAAAGATTCATCATCAGACAATCCATAAAAGGGTGGAAAAGGGGTCAGCCAAGTCAGGAGTGTAGACGTCCCGTCCCGTGTCACTAAAACTGATTTCTCACATCATATCCCTAACACCATTAACATGACACTCACAATTTGAAGCAACACTACTGTCTACTGCATTTGTGATCGCCTTCTTCGGGGCACTATGCATAAGCGAATTAGTCCCTCAATCCAAAATTAGCACCAGTGGAGGCTTATTACACCAGGATGTAGTCATAGGCAATAATGCAATACGTCTACGCATACACAAATCTAAAATGGTTCCAGCGGGCTGGGGCACTTGGGTACTTCTACAACCCACAAACGGTACACTGAGTCGGGTAACAATAGTAAAACCATATCTAACCATCAGATCACAAAGTAATTTGTTCCTATCACACATTGATGGGACGCCATTATCAAGATACCAGTTCCAAGCTATATTTAATAAATCCATAACATCGGCAGGGAACCACCCCAAAGATTACGGGACACACTCATTCTGCATAGGCGCGGCCACAGAAGCAGCAAGAGCAGGACTGTCAGAAACGGAAGTTCAGAGGATAGAGAGATGGTGATCCACGTATTTGGCAAGATACATAAGACCGGACTTGTTATCCTAACGTGGTTTGTTTCTTTTACAGGTGACGCTAAGCCAACAGTGTGGGTGATAGGCCACTCGTATATATATTGGGCAGATTAAAGGGCGAAAGTCCGCCCAGGCGGGAGGAAATTAGAGTTTCATAACACATATTTCAACTGGAGAGGTATTAGAGGCCTGCTATGGCCACAGGTACTAATGGAGGTAATCAAGGTAGGGAGAGAGGCAAGATGTCTGGTCATCTTAGTTATACAGGCCGGGGGAAACAACCTAGGTCATCACAAGAGCGCATAACTAATGGCAATAATGAAACTAGACACTGAGCGCTTCAGAGAATTTTTCACAAAACTAGCTATAGTATGGTCAGAGATTGTGCCGATAGCGGTATGGCAAGGTGCGCGAGACATCACGGCCATCGAACGGACAAGGCGGGTAATAAATATTCGGATGGGAAAATTTAGAAGAGACAGAGGCAGTGCAGTGGTACGACACCGACAACTGGAAGGAGATAAAGCAGGCCTCATACGGCCCGACGGTGTTCACTTAATGGATATTGGACTGGACATATTCCTGTCAGGACTCCAGGACGGAGTGGAACAAGCGTTAAGAGTGATGGGTGGGGGTCAGAGTCCTGCATACGAGTATGCAGGATCCTCCGTGGCCTGGAAATAGAAAGGACATGTTGGAGAGTTACACTTGTTGGCCAAGTTGCCGGAGTGGAGACCCAGGGCATGCTGCAACAAGCTGAATTATTTTAGAAATAAAATGTCTTTCTAATGGAATGAGTATAAAGAGTTAATAAAGCTGTGACCGATCCTCACCCATCCAGTTGTAAGAGTTACATTATTGTATTGTCAAGGAAAGGGGGGCGGTAGGGGGGCTGAACGTCTGGGTTTGGTTGGGGGTCCCCACAGTCTGCCTAGGCTAGATGCATTTAAAAATTCTTATTAGATACACAGGCGGTGCAGCTTGCTTCGCAGCTGGGCTACTACGCCCAAAGTATTGCCTAGGCTAGATGCAGTTAAAAATTCTACGCTGACTAGCAGACACTGAAGATTTGGAGCAGACCTCTGAGTAAACAGCTCTTCAGACTCAATCATCTGTGTTACCCCAAGCCATAGTGTATGTAGTTTCTTACAGTTAAAAGGGGGGGGGAGCGACCCAACCCACCTGGAATTGACGATGCCAACGTCACGTAAGACACAGCAAGGGGACTCCAAAAAGAGTTTCCATTTTTTCCCAAAATTGTGGCACAGACACCACTTAACCCTAGAACGCATACCTGGGGCCTCGCAGTCCCGCCCTGTTAATTGTTTTCTATTTTCTGCAAGATTACTTTAGTTAGAATTTTGAAACTCTAGGTATTCTTCATGTATATAGTTGTTTGTCATTTGAGTTTGAGTTATTCAATGTTATTTGCACACGGGCCTAAAAGGCCCCAGGTATATGAAAGTGTAGATTTTTATGGTCATGCGTTCTAGGGTTAAGTGGCATCAATTGCCCCACAGTTGCTTAAAACGGTTCGTGAGGTGATATTACCAAATCCTCAAGCTTTTAGCCTCCCAAGGATAACACAGGATTAGAAAAGTCCTTGCGAATCCATGATTTGTTCATCTTTATGAACGTGTGTCTGTCTACATTCTCAGTGGACAGCCGCATGCGCTTATCTGTCAGCACACCATCAGCAGCGCTGAACACACGTTCAGAGAGAACACTGGCTGCAGGGCATGACAAGATCTCCAAGGCGTGAGTGGCGAGCTCCGGCCATTTTTCCAGATTGGAATACCAAAATGAGCAAGGGTCCAGTGACACAGTCATGGCTTCGATGTTCACTTGGAGATACTCCTGCACCATCCTCTCTAGGCATTGACTATGTGTCAGACTTCTTGTCTCCTGTGGCCTTGCAAAGGATGGTCTAAAAAAGTGGTGAAACGATTTCACAAAATTGCTGTTACCAGCAGATACTGTGTTACTGTTACGGTTTGAGTGATGAAGACTCGACAGTCCCGCGGTTGGCAAGTTAGAACTGTGAGATTCACTTCGTGCACCACTGGTGTTTTGTGGAAAAGCACATGTAAGATTCTGCAACAGCGTCTGCAGATACTCCTGCATGCGTCAATCCCTTTTTATGGCAGGAATTACTTCGGCAAATTTACTTTTGTACCGGGGATCTAAGAGTGTGGCAACCCAGTAGTCGAGATTACTTCGAATTCTGCAATCTGAGGGTCATGTTGCAGGTAGTGCAGCAAGAAGGCACTCATGTGTCTTGCGCATCCAGGAGGACCAAGTCCTTGTTGTGTTGGTAGTGAGGTAAGAATCATGCTTCTTTCCTCTGCCCTCTCCCCCTAACCTCGCACAACAGAAATGTGATCAAGGTCTCCCTCATCTGATGAGTCTTCCATGCCCATCGCCAGTTCATCCTCCACTTCTTCCTCGGCTCCTGCACCTTCCTCAACAGTTTGGCTGCTACCATGCGCCCTGTTTAATCCCTCTCCCCCACCCTCCCATGCCTGCCTCCTTGGTGCTGCCAACCGTCTGGACCTTGGAGATGTTATCCCTTCCGCATACGACTCCTCCTCTACTTCCTCCACCTCCTCTTGTCCGACCACCTGACTCTGAATTCTGTTTAATGTGTGCTCCAGCATGTAAATCACCGGAATAGTTATGCTGATAATGGCATCGTCGTCAGCACTAAACATCTTCGTCGCCATTTCAAAACTGTGCAGAAAGGTGTGTGGCGCCCCTGAGGGTGCAGTCACCACAGAGTTACTGCATCTCACCAAGAGGTGTGGTATCTCACCCTCAGGTAAGGAAGGCGTATGGCTCGGGACCCTAACACCTGCATCCAACACATACCCGCAGTGGGGTTAAGGCGAGATTGCTCCTAAGGGAGAGCACAGTCCCAGGTCCCTAGCTGGTGGGAGGATCCTATGTAGTGGGTGCTTAGGGGAGCAGCTTAGGGGAGCACATGACAGGGAGAGTATAAATAGGAAGCCATCTTAGAAAGAGCAAGCCAGTCAGAGGAGGAAAAGTGACAGGAGCAGAGGCTCGGCATGAGCTCTGCTCCAGAGGCGGGCCTAGCCTGGGAGGCCCAGGACTGAAGGAGAGAAGAGAGGAGTGGGAGCAGGAAGGCTCCAGGAACCGAAGGGACCCTAGGGCTACGGGCCGTGCAGAAGGCCACCTGTACTCCCGCTGCTACCAGGAGGTAGAGGGGTCAGGCCAGATAAGGGGAACTGGTCCCTCAACTAGAGGAGAAACAGCAAGGCTCAACTAGAAACCGGAGGCTGCAGCATTTCATGTACTGCAGGCAAAAGTCCACACCAGTCTCACTAAGAAGGTAGCCACATAGGACCCAGGGGACGGAACACAAGTCGCCCGCCAAGGCCCGAGGATACCGGATAGAAGTGTCACTGGGTGTGAGGTGCAGGGAGAAGGCCAGAGAAAGGACACACAGAAGGGGGTCCTGCTAAGTACTCCGGAGCTATCTGGGGGTGGACTGAGCCCCTCACTGAGTACGCACAGCACGACGGGTGAGATAGCTCTGGTACCTGTAATCTGGACTGCAACAACTGTGAGTAAAGATCTTGGGACTGCATCACACGGACTCTGTGTTCATTACTGACTCCCTGCACTACAACCACCATCATCCACCCACACTGCCCTGAAGCTACACTCTTCCTGTGGTGAGTAATAATACCATTGCAGCAAAACCACCAGCTTCAGAGGACTGTTCCACAGCGGCGGCCCCTTTGGCCGCACTCCACAGGTGGCGTAGTCGGACATTATAAAATCCATATATACAAATTACCGTTGGATTGACCGCCCTGGGTCACGGACCGGGTCACCGCCACAGTGACTACAACCCCCAGCGTCTACCGGCCCGGCTCCGGGTACCCCACGGCCCAGGGGGCGCGTCAACTTCATAGGTCCCTGATCTGAGACCACTCCTGCTGTGTGATTTGCCCCACCTCTGGATCTCGTTGGCCCAGGCTATACGTCAGAAACTATTGCACCAGGGCTTGTCGGTGCTGCCACAGTCGCTGCAATATGTGCAGAGTTGAATTTCACCGTGTCGGCACATCGCATTTCAGCCGGTGATCTGGCAGGCCCAACGACTTCTGTAGAGATGTAAGTCGTTGAGCTGCGGGATGCGAACGGCGGAATTGAGCACACAGCGACCGTGCCCTCTGCAGAAGGCCATCTAGTCTGGGATAGTGGGCTAAAAATTTATGGACAACCAGGTTCAACACGTGAGCCATACAAGGCACGTGTGTAACATTGCCCCGGCGAAGGGCCGCACCCAGGTTTGCAGCATTGTCGCACACGGCCTTCCCTGGTTGCAGGTCCAGTGGAGACAACCATTCATGAAACTGGGTCTCCAGAGCTGACCACAAGTCCTCAGCTGTGTGACTCACATTTCCCAGACATTTCAAAGTAAACACTGATGCCGTTGAGCCCTGCTGCCAGCATAGTAAGGAGGTGCGCAGTTAGAAAGCAGGTGGCATTACCAGACAGGCTTTGGGTGCAGGTGGAGGACCGAGAGGAGGTTGAGGAGGCAGAAGCAGTGGAGGAACTTCTAGATAAAGAGGATTGACGTACAACTCGCTGGGATGGCAAGACTTGGACAGCAGCCCCTTGTCCTGCTGTCACCATAGTTACCCAGTGCCCTGTCAGCGACATGTAACGCCCCTGTCCATGCCTACTCGTCCAAGTGTCTGTGGTGAAATGCACCCTGTCACACACAGAGTTTCTCAAAGAAGCGGTGATGTTGTGTGCGACATGCTGGTGGAGCGCAGGCACACCTTTCTTTGAGAAGTAGTGCCGACTGGGCATCTGGTACTGGGGCACTGCGACGGACATAAGGTCTCAAAAATCCACTGTGTCCTCCAGGCGGAAAGGCAGCATTTCTGTAGCCAACAGCTTGCAGATGGTGAAATTCAACCTCTTAGCTTTCTCATGGCTAGGAGGAAATGGTCTTTTACTTGTCCACATCTGAGGGACCTAGGGCTGGCTGTTGTGCTTTGACGGGGTTGAGTAGGGTGTCCCTGGCAAACTGCCGGTCTGTGAGGAAGATGCAGGCGGACATGTTAGGTTGCCTTGATCCAAAGGTGGTGCTCTCGATGTCAGAGAGCTCTCAACACCAGCAGGTGTTTCCACTTCCCAATGAACTGACGACCTGCCAATCACACTGGCTGTTGCAGGTAAAGAGGTGGCAGGTCTGCGTCCAAAAACATGTGTGACTGCTGTCCCCCCAGTCACAGAGGATGAAGAGGCCGCGGATGCACAAGATGGGGCAGACGGTGGTTGGCCCAGCCTGCTAGGCCGCATTGTAGCACAGTGAGCTTCCCACTGCAACTTATGCTTCATATCCATGTGACGGTACATGCATGAAGTACTCAAACTATGGATTTTTTGGCCTCTACTTAGCTTTTGGTGACAAATATTACAGATAACACGAGTTGGGTCATCCTTATCGATCTGAATAAATGCCCAGGCTATGCAAGGCTTAGAGCCCATGCGACCTGAAGAGCCACTACGACTTGTGGTCAGAGGCAGAGTAGTGGTTGAGGATGCAGTTGTTGACGTGCTTCCAGTACTCCGTCTCTGTCCAGGAAGGCGCAACCTAACCTCGTCGTCAATAGCATCTGTGACGCCCCGCTGCGCTTGGTATCACAGATCCTAGAAGAGTGTATTGATGGAATCCTCCACAAGAGGCCCCCATAAATATTCACACATCTTCACCTTCCACCTCAGACCAGCAGAGGGAGCCCGTTAGGGATATAAATAGGGAAGGTGGAGCAAGGCAGTTCAGTTCCTCTGAAGAGTTCCTGCAGTAGAGAAGCCTAAGAGAGGTCAGTCTGCAGTGGAGCTCAGTCTAGTCTAGAGAACTCAGTTAATAGTTCAGCAGTGGAGCACGAGGCTCCTGCTAGCTAGATTCAGGGAGCCCAGATAGAGCTTAAGGTGTGCCGGCGTCATAAGATCGGTGAAGCGCGGCAAGCTGCCGTTAGTGTGTATAGCCTATTGAGGGCCCGAGTAGGCCGAAGGCGAGTGGCGAGTTAGTACATAAGGGGCAGAGGAGCTTAACCAGCTCACCCCGAAGCATTTACCGGACACCGGATCCGAGCTTACCGGGATCTCTATGACCCAGTAAGGCATAACCGGAATCCCTGGAGAACTACAAGTCCCAGGATCGCTAAGGTGCTGATACGTAACAGAGCCAGGAGACGCTTAGGCCCCGCATACTGGGAGCGTGAACTTCAAGAGAAGGCCCTACCACAAGGTCAGCCAGCGCAGGACAGAGACAAAGTTAGGCCTAGCTCCAGGCAGGTCAGAAACTTACTGCGCAGAGGCAAGAAACAGGAGGCCCTACACCGGCTCATTGGGGAGGATCCTGATATGCACCCTTCACCCTACAGTGCTCCAGGATGTGCCTGAATTTCTTCCAGTAAAATGTACTGAAGTGACTACCGTTCTTGCTCTGACCCAGCTGGGTCTCGCCTGTCCTGCATTCCCCCTGCATACGCTGCCCTGAGACCTAGCTCCACCTGTGGGGAGCTATACCATCGAGCTGCCTTGTCACGGGCCTCAGTGGACTGCTGCAGCGCTGGTGCTTCTCACCAGATACCACAGGTGGTGTCACAAACTCTTATAAAATTAACAATTATCCACCCTTTTAAAGAGTGACCCCAGGGTACGGGCCAGGGAGCCGACCACCGCGACATCCCAAAGGCCAGGCAAAGGCCCGGGTGACCTCATCGACTGGCTGACTGTGGGTTGACAGTAAGTGGGATCTCCAACCTTGTCATCATCACCCTGTGTGTTATCACACCCGTCGTCCTCAAAGCCAACCTCTTCCTGCCCTGACCGAAAAGTCAAGTTGTCGCTCCAATCAGGTATTTGAGTCTCATCATCGTCTTCATCATTGTCTCCACCAACAAGAGTTACAGTTTGGGAACGAGGGTCTACATTATGCTCAGAACCTTCTTCATCTGGTCCTGGATCCGACTTATAAAGATTCTGGGCATCAGTGCAGATCATTTCCTCGTCTGGATTAACAGAAGCTCTGGAGCAGACCTCCGTTTCCCAGGCTATAGTATGAGTAAACAGCTGTGCAGACTCAAGCATCTGTGTTACCCCATACTCAGACGGGCAGCTGGAGACTTGGGAGCTGTGAGGAAGCAAGTGCGATTGGGGTGACACCTCTGAGGACTGGAGTATTTGTGATGTTGAAGTTGAGGTGGAGGAGAGCCCACTTGAAGGAGCACTTGATATCCGCTGAAGCACCTGCTGTTTTTGTGCCTCATCTGGAATTTGTAGCGATGGGCGTGTCCGTAACAAAGGGATCGTATCACATTGTCCACGAAAAGAAGTCGACATGTTAGTTTGGCTAGAAGATGGTCTTTCTTCTGCAGATGTTACCCCCCCCACCGCGGGGGGCTCGACCCACCAGCGGACAGGCACCAGTATTAGGAGAGGGGGGCTGGCCGTCAGGGTCCACCGCGGCTCTGGCACAAACCCGGCGACACGGAGGTGGCACGGGCAGGAACGGACTGGCCGTGTCGGCTTCTCACTTTTTGGATTTTAGAAGGGCATGACATGCCTATATCTGTGTCTCCCCCTCCTTTTACTCCTCCACCTCTTTTATTTTTGCATGACTATATGTACTTGTCACTTTTCCATGTGTTAGTTATGTCTTCTGAGCAGTTTGTCAGCTTTTGGACACCTTTGAAGGTTTTTTCTATGTGTTTCTATGTGTTTTTGTTTGCCTGCCATTGGTTTTAACGGTGTTCGAAGGTGTTCGACGAACAGTTCGACGAACAGTTCGGCGAACACACGGGTGTTCGACGAACCGAACCGAACTCGAACACTACGGGGGTGGCTCAACACTAGTCATGAGTCTCGGTTGGCAGGTCATCCAGGAATTTCTGAGACCAAGAGACTTGTGGGTCGCAGTTTTTGGTGGCCTGGATGGCAGAAGGAAGTCATTAAGTGGGTGCGCCAATGTACTGTGTGTGCTAGATCCAAGTCTTCGCATGCTCCTGCTGCGGGGTTGCTTTGCCCTCTGGAGGTTCCTAGTGCACCTTGGACACATCTGGCTATGGACTTTATTACTGACCTTCCCCCCTGAAGGTTTCACGGTCATCTGGGTGGTCGTGGACCGTTTTAGCAAGATGTGTCACTTGGTTCCCTTCATCAAACTGCCTTGCGCTAAGACACTCGCTAAGTCCTTTGTCAAGGAAATGGTCAGACTACATGGTGTTCCTACTGACATTGTTTCTGATAGGGGACATCAGTTCGTGGCTCGTTTTTGGCGTGCCTTTTGTGACAGGTTGGGAGTTCATTTGTCGTTTTCATCTGGATATCATCCTGAGTCTAATGGCCAGACAGAAAGGAAGAACCAGGATGTTGAGCAGTTCTTGCGTTGTTTTGTGGCAGACAATCAAGAGGGGTTGTCTAAGTTTCTGCCACTTGCTGAATTTGCTCTTAACAACCATACATCCTCTTCTGCTGGGTGTTCGCCTTTTTTTTGTTGTTCTGGGAGACATCCGTCTTTTGGGTCATTCTCCAAATTGGTTTCGGCTGTGCCTGAGGAGGAGAGTTTTTCCGGTGATTTGGAGAGAGTTTGGACGGATGTGCGTGGTAATCTTCAGGAGGCTAACAAAAAATCTAAGAGGTACTTTGATAGGAAACGGCAAGAAGTTTTGTTTGCTGTTGGTGACATGGTTTGGTTGTCCTCTAAGAATCTGCGATTGAGGATTCCTTCTAAAAAATTGGGTCCCAAGTTCGTAGGGCCCTTTAAGGTGCTTTAGATAGTTAACCAATCTGCTGTTAGGTTGGAGGTTCCTACGTCCTGGAAGATTAACCCGGTGTTTCATGTTTCTCTGTTGAAAAAAGCTGATGTGTCGGATGGTGACGCCTCTGCCACTGTTCCTCCGGTGGTGGAGGACGGGGAATATGAAATTTCCCGCATCCTAAATTCTAGACGGTATAGAGGGAGTTTGCAGTATCTCGTCGCTTGGAAGGGTTTCGGACCTGAGGATAACTCATGGGTGAGGGCAGATGATGTTTCTGCTTCCAGACTTGTCAGAGCGTTTCACAGGAGGTTTCCTGGTAAGCCTGGGCCTAGGGGATCCGGAGGATCCTCTTAGAAGAGGGGGTACTGTTAGAACTCTCCTGTTAGGTTTTTTTTAGTTTGCTGGTCATATGACCATTTTTGCATATTTAATCCGGCTCCGCCCTCCTGGTCTTGCTGGACTTCATTGTATTTACTACTCTTGAGCTAGCTTGGTGCTCTGTTGCCGTTCTCTGTTTGTTTTGCTAGGTCTTCTGACCTCTATGCTTTTTGTTGTGTGTTTGTCTTTGACTGCTACTATTTCTGCTAGGAGGTGTCCAACTTATCCCAGTCCCTAGCTCTTGTAGGGATCCCTCCCTCACATCTATAGGTCTTCGTACAGACTAGCCGAGGACTTTAGCGGGTCTGATCGCAGGATCAGGTTCCCCGTTACATCGTAGGGATCTAGTTTAGTTCTATTGTAGGGACAGTTCTCCTGTCTTTCCTTAGTCCCTGTAGCAGATCATAACATTATGACTGTTAATGAAATGAAGGATGGCAATATTGGTTACTGATAAATATTTTTTAATTGTCAGAAATGAATGTTTTTACATTTTTTACATTTTGACTTCTTTGTGTATTATTTTCACTTTAAGGCCATGTTTACACTAGGCATTTTTTCAGCTTTTTTTAATGCTTTTTTTTATGCAAATTTTCAGCTGTGTTTTACAGTATCAGCAAAGTCTATGAAATTTCAGAAATCTCATGCACACACATTGTTTTTTGTGTCATCAGTATTTTGTGCTTTGCATGTTTTTTTGCGCAATAGTGCATGTAACTTCTTTCAGCGTTTTTTCTGTGTTTTTCATTCATTGAAAATAATGGGTGGTGAAAAAACGCTGAAAAAACACCTTGTGTGAACATAGCTATTTGGTTTTGCTGTGTTTTAGTGAAAAAAGACAAGTACAACAGTATGTGAAACTCTTTTATTTTTGTGATTTTACCATCTTGTTTTGATCACCTGAGATGGCAGTTTGAATTAGAATAGTTTAATTAAATTAGTGATTTGTACTATGTAAACATTGGCTGAGCTAGGTATAAGATTGAACAATACCTGTGGCCCAATCCCTGAGCAACTCAATGGAAGACCATAGTGTGAAAAAAAATAGTGACCTACAAACTCAGTGCACTGCCAGTGTCTTAGGTAAACTATTCCTGAACAACTCACCTCCCCCACTGTTACATTTGAAATTCTAGTTAATATGGTTTCACATATGTCTTGCATTAGTGACCTGTGTTCATGCTTCGGTGGTAGAAGCAAAGCTGAACTTTGGGATCCTGAAAAATGCGGCAAAAACACACCAAAAAATGCACCAAAACCTGTGTTTTTGACGCAGCTTCTTTCCTGCCAAGAGATCAGGTTTTGCTGCTGAAAAAAGCCTAGTGTGAACATACCTTAACAGAGGAAAGGAAACAATTGAAGTAGAAAAATTTACATTTCTCATTTGGTTGCATATAATAATTATGCACACTAATAGTTGCCCAATAATTATACACACAGATATTCTCTTAAGAAAGTCTGAACCTCACTTTTACTTTTTTAATTATTCAGGTTTATCAACCTTTTGGATTGACTGACAGCGCTGTAGTTTTTCAATAATAAAATGAATCATTAAAAATACGATTTGCCTAATAATAGTGCACACATGTTTTGAAGGAAAGGTGAAGGTTGATTAGAATTGCTATATTTTTTTTATATATTTTATCTTTCACTGTATTTTTTAAACTCCATTTGGGACTTTATCCTGATATCATTTGATCGCTTTCCTATATGCTGCAATAATTCAGTGAATGGGCTTTACAGGAGTACCAAGATAGTGGGGACAGGGACTTTTAGCAGGCCTAAAATTGAAAAGCAATTAGCTCCCTGCGGCTGCTTTGTTTGACCCAATGGGAATCCAAACAGACGCATCATTGGCATTGTGCCATTTAAATGCCACTGGCAGAGTGTTAAGGAAACGTTTGCAAACAACTTTATTAAATAATGGAAAGCAACCGAACCCGGGGTCCGCGATGCAGCCTGGTGGACTGCGGCCGAACACCTTCCGGGTGAGAAGGCAAAACAACCAACTTAAATAACAATCCCCTCCGTGTTACTGCACACCGGAACAGGAATAGGGATTCGGACTATCTCCGTTAACTGCACGAGAGATGTGCGATAAATAATGTATCTGTAGTCCTGTTACAGCACAGGGACTACACAGTTGGCGCTAGGATGCATGTGTGACTTACGCCGGCAAATACGTGCTCCCAGCCGGCGTGCTACCGGACTAAGGAGTATCTCTCCACGTGGCTTACAAGTGGTACCGGGAATAGGGTGTCTGCAGACTGCTCGGGGTGTAAGGCGACCCCTTTGTCAGAGCCAGACTGTCAGATGAAGCTACCTGCCTATTTCATCTAAGCCTGCTTATTTCCACTAAACCTGCCTGCCAGAAACTAAACCACACGTGGAGCCCAAAAGACCAAGCATCCACACAACACCATCACAGCTCAATGATCAGAGCGCGCCGCCATGTTTGTGGGCGGGCTTTTTAAATATTAAGCCCTGCCCACCGTCGCACCATTGGTGATGTCACCCGCGACCAATTAGGTGGTGCCAGGTCACGGGATCAGCTGACTCCCAAACCACCAATCACGATCCGCCATGTCACGGGCATGCTCAGTACAGAGAATCCTGGACTAAGGCTTTAGCAGCCCTGTCTCCCTCCACAACCTATCCTTCATGTTTCTAGAAACAAAGAACCAAGAGAAAACCTGTACATCTCATGCACCAGCTAGGCGTTGGGACTGATGATGATGCTGAGCAGCATCAGCCCTGGCTGGAATGGAATGGGAGACCACAGAATCCACTGTTAGTTCTTAACCCTTTTCTAATCCAGCAAATGCCCAACACCTAACATTATCTCCCCTTCCACTTGATGCTCCTTTACCTCAATGAGCAGGGGAGCATGAATGTGGTCTACCGCTTCCCAGGGATGATCCTCAGATCCATGGCCCCTCCAGTGTACTGGGTAACTTTTTTTTCCACAAACCATCTTAGACCCCATAATAGCCTGCACGTCGAGTTTATCACCCCTGGTGTCTGTAGCAGGTTGGGGTTCAGCGAGTTTTGTCAGGCGAACGGGTTTAAGGAGCGACACATGAAAAGTGTCGTGACTCCTCAGGTGTCGTGGTAACTGTAACCGGTACATTACAGGGTTTACTTGGGCCAAAATTTTGAAAGGACCAATAAAGCGGGGGGCAAACTTAGCAGATTCCCCATGTACTTTATTATTGCAAGCCATGAGCCACACTCTGTCGCCCAGATAGAATACGGGAGCAGGACGATGAAGAGTGTCAGCCAACTCTCTCATTCGATTCTTGGGGGTCAATATAGCATCCTGGGTATGGTCCCAAACCTCCCGTGCCTCCAGAGCCAAATCTCTGACCCCAGGTTCCATAGAGGGAACTGGCATAGGAACCAGAACGCATGGATGTTGGCCATTATTCAGAAGAAGCGGAGTCAGATCTGTGGAGTCTGCCACGGGTAATGGGTGGAGAAGACCAGCCGGACTTTGATGGGATGATTTACCTCTCGCACAGGAGACACACGCAAGAACAAATTCCTTAATGTCCTGGCGCCACCGGGGCCACCAATAGGACCGTTGAAGGAACTTTGTGGTACGTTTGACACCAAAATGAGCTCCGATCTTAGGGGCATGTGCCCAGGAGAGCACCTCATTTTGTAGATTAGGGGGAACGAACGTCCTCCCCGAGGGGACCTAGTTTAAGGACACTGGAGCCACCCTCCGCATACTTCCTGAAGGAACGGTGAGCCTGGGCTGGTCATCGTCCTCAGCCGTATCCATGGACCGGGACACAAGGTCTACCCGAGGGTTCTTTTTGATATAATCTGACAAGACCTGGGTCTCGGGGACAGACAGAGGATTTGTGTCGGGGGCCACATCGGTAGCAGGCTCAGAAACTACCCTCCGGGTGACTGTAACCATACACTGAGACACACAATTCTCACTCCAGGAAGAAATTCTCCCCGTATTCCAGTCAATGTGTGGAGTGTGACAACGTAACCAAGGAAGACCCAATAGCACCTCATCTAATCCACCGGGAATAATAAGAAAGGAAATAACCTCCCGGTGACCCTGAGGATATGACATGGTGAGGGGAATCGACAGGTGGATGATTTGTGTGTCCAGGAGTGAACCGTTGACTACCCTAATGTTCATTGGTCTTGGCAGTAACTCTATAGGGATGGCGTGCTTTAGGGCAAACGTAGATGACAAAAAATTTCCATCGGCGCCAGAATCCACCCACGCCTTGGCAGTAACCGTGGTTGTTCCGAAGAACAATGTCACCTTATACAATAATTTGGAGGAAGAAGCCCCAGAATCTAACACACCTCCTCCAACGGTGGTAAGACACACTCGTCTTCCCGACTGCTTGGAACCCTTATTACCGGGGTATTCCAAGAGATGTGCAGGTCAGGAACGAGAGGGACTAGACTCAGTCCGGGATGTATCCATAGCCTCAGGCTCCGAGTCAGGAGTCGCGGGTTTGGAAATGGGTCTAGAGAAGGATGGTGCCAACCCACACTGTGGTCTAGGGACCTCCAGCTCTAACTTGTGTTCTGCATGACGCAAATCTATTCGGTTAGTGAGAGAGATTAACTCCTCCAGGGAGGTTGGAATCTCTCTGGTAGATAGAGCATTTTTAATATGCCCAGCCAGTCCCTTCCAGAACACCGGGATTAAAGACCGCTCAGGCCAATCCAATTCAGCCGCTAAGGTTCTGAACTGGATGGCATAGTGGCTGGCGGTGACCGAACCCTGGACCAACGCAAGAAGTTTAAGAGCCGTATCATGCGTGACCTGAGGACCTAGGAAAACAATCTTTAGGGCATTAAGAAAGAGACCCGCATTAGCCACTACCGGGTCATTGCGCTCCCACAGAGGGGTAGCCCACTCCAGAGCCCTGTGGGAGAGTAACGAGATGACATAACCCACTTTGGCCCTTTCGGAGGGGAACCATGCCTCCATCATCTCCAATTGAATGGAGCATAGATTAATAAAACCTCTGCAGAATCTGCTGTCACCAGAAAATTTTTCCGGGAGAGCAAAAGGGGGTAATGGAGCAATTGCAGCTGCCGCAGCATTTACCGCTGCTGAGTTAACCAGATTGGCTGCTTGAGAAGCCGCCTGGGTAGCTACTGCAGTGATATCAGCTACCGGGTCAGCTTGTTCGAGAGTACTAAGTCTGGCCTCAAGTTGCTGTATATAGCGCTGCAGTTGCTGGTTGTCAGCCATGTTCGGCAAGACCCTGGCGCTCTGATACTGTTAAGGGGACGTTTGCAAACAACTTTATTAAATAATGGAAAGCAACCGAACCCGGGGTCCGCGATGCAGCCTGGTGGACTGCGGCCAAACACCTTCCGGGTGAGAAGGCAAAACAACCAACTTAAATAACAATCTCCTCCGTGTTACTGCACACCGAAACAGGAATAGGGATTCGCACTATCTCCATTAACTGCATGAGAGATGTGCGATAAATAATGTATCTGTAGTCCTGTTACAGCACAGGGACAACACAGTTGGCGCTAGGATGCGTGTGTGACTCACGCCGGCAAATACGTGCTCCCAGCCGGCGTGCTACCAGACTAAGTAGTATCTCTCCACGTGGCTTACAGGTGGTACCGGGAATAGGGTGTCTGCAGACTGCTCGGGGTGTAAGGCGACCCCTTTGTCGGAGCCAGACTGTCAAATGAAGCTACCTGCCTATTTCCACTAAACCTGCCTGCCAGAAACTAAAGCACACGTGGAGCCCAAAAGACCAAGAGTCCACACAACACCATCACAGCTCAATGATCAGAGCGCACCGCCATGTTTGTGGGCGGGCTTTTTAAAGATTAAGCCCTGCCCACCGTCACACCATGGGTGACGTCACCCGCGACCAATCAGGCGGTGCCAGGTCACCGGATCAGCTGACTCCCAAACCACCAATCACGGTCCGCCATGTCGCGGGCATGCTCAGTACAGAGAATCCTGGACATAGGCTTTAGCAGCCCTCTCTCCCTCCGCAACCTATCCTTCATGTTGCTAGAAACAAAGACCTGAGAGACAGCCTGTACATCTGGTGTACCTGCTAGGTGTTGGGACTGATGATGATGCTGAGCAGTAGTACAGATGCATTACTAGCAGGCCATTTACTTATTTGAATCCATGGTAGTGGAAGTATGCATCTGTTAAAAATGGTGAACAGAGCAGTAGTCTTACATGCGCGCTACCGCTCCATTCACCTAGGGGACAAGAGTCAATGAGTCAGATCCTGTCTATTGCTATCCATGGTCTATATGACTGCTATAAAACATATCTCTAAATGCTGATAATAAAGGCCCAGGCAAGATGGCTGCTCCCATAGTCATGAAAATAACATAAAAAAATCGATAATAAGAACATAAAATATATATCACTATATGTTTGAATATATGAAAATTAATACATTCTCTTTTGGACATGTGAGTATAGAAAGCAAGTAACTTTCTTCCTACCATCTGATCTGTGTCATCAGCCCTCCAGATTCTACAATAAAAGGCATGATACACAAATCTAATAATTTAGGACTGACCAATAAACCATAACCTTTTAATGAGGCATCCTGAAACATCTGTCTGTCGGCACCTGGGTTATAAGAATATGTTCATTAAATTTGGGGCAGTGATCATAGCTGTTTTAATAGGTTTACATACATTTCAGAGCTTTAATTATCAAATCTTTGTTAAAATTAATTTATAAAGGGTTTAGGCTAAAATGCAAAAGCAGGTTAATTTAGCCTTGAAGACTTTACCATGTACTGCAGAAGATGTCTTTATTTTTAATCTCGTCATATATTTTCGTTAATTTGACAGCCAATATTACATGGGGTTTAATTTGCTGTGAAGATTTTTAATAATATATTCTGCCTTTATGAATCTTCTATATGGGCTGCTGAGAGACAGGGCATATTATCTTTCATATTTAATTATTAGGAAGAAATATCATTTGTGTTACGGTATATGCACAAAAGTATTGGGACACCTACACATTAAAACTACATGAACTTTTATGACATACCAATATACATCTACTGACAACATTATGGCGTTTGCCCCAATTTTGCATCTTAAAGAGCTTCCACTCTTATGGAAAGGTTTTCTGCAAAATTTTGGAGTGTGTCTGAAAATTTATATCCCATTCGTTCAGAAAAGCATTTGTGAGGTAAAATACTGACGTTGGATGAGAAGGCCTGTTTCCCAAACTGCGTTCTAGTTCTTACCAAAAATGTTTGATAAGATTGGGGTCAGAGTTCTGTGATGGCCAGTCATGTTCTTCCACACCAGACTCACCCGATCATGGCATCATGGATCTTGTTTTGTGCACCAGAGTACATGATGCTCGAACAGAAAGGGCATTTCCAAAGGGTTCCGACAAAGTTGGAAGCATACAATTGTCCAAAATTTCTTGATATACTCAAGCATTAGAATTTCCTTTAGTGAAACTAAGGGGCTTAAGTCAACATCCGAAAAACAACTCAAAGCATTATCCCTCCTCACCAAACTTTACAGATGACACAATGCAGTGAGGCAGATAACATTCTCCTGGCATTCTACAAATGTAGACTTAGCTGTCGGGCTGCGCACATTTTTTATGCTGATGTTAAAGAGTACCTGTAACTTGCCATAAATATATAATCCTTAACCTAATCTAAATGCCTCTGTTCTGTATCTGGTGTTTTTCTTTTATTCCTACACCTCTCCATCCTTGAGATGTGGATCCTCTTTATCTATATGTGAATCTAATCTTGTTAGGAAAGGGGGTGTGATCCTCAGAAAGAAACATTTAGAAAAAGTTGAAGATTGCGACCCTTGGCTAGAAAGACTAGATTTACATACAGAAATGAGAGGGCCATATCTCAGGGATGCAGAGGTGCAAGAACAAAATAAAAATTATGCTAGATTCCATAGAACAATGTTAGTTGCGCCAGGTAATAAATTACATCTTTATGGCAAGGGACAGGCCCTGTTCAATGTTATAAGATGGTGGGAACTCTGCAGTTATTGAGCCTTATAAACAAATCGACCAACATAAATAATATCATGGGTATCGGGTATAGAAGAAAAACAACTTATCCTCCATACCCATGATAAATAGCCAACTCGAAAATAGATACAAAAAACTAGAGGAAATCGAGTATACGGCGTAACTAGAAAAAGCTTTATTAAATATTGAAAAATCACATTAAAAAGTGTAAATTACAAATACATGTGAGTTGCGGAGCATATCAAAAAGTGAAGAGTAGAAAAAGCGGCCAAAATCATGCTGCAGCGAGGGAGAACGTACAGACTAATAGAAAAAGGTAATCAAGGAAGAAATCCTAAAGTAGACCATCAGTAAAAATATTCTCCCAAGGTGCAGAGATGATCAGGCTTACATGGATCATGGTACACTTAAATTGGGAGCAAGGAGTCCATAACTCCAAAGGTCAAAGAGAGTCTGGATACAAAAATACATATACAATTTAGCTTAGAGACATGAAGCATTCAGAGGGCATCCAGCATATACAATTACTATATATAAAGATAAGTCACCAATATAAATATAAGTACCAGGGGCAGGGAGGACAGGAGGGTAAACTAGCAAGGCAGGAGAGAACAGGTGTAAAGCCCGCAAGCCTCGATGCGCGTTTCGCGTAGATCGCTTTATCAACAGGCGTCGCTGGTCCAGGAGCCGGCATCTTTTTAAATAGCGAGCTACAGTGGTCACGTGTGACGTCATGTGACTGGAAGAAGATGGCCGCCGACCGGAAAGCATATCTGGCACATGCGCCGGGGTCACCCCAAACATCCCGCCCCCCGCAACGCCCATCAAAGCAGACGCGACGCCCCGGAAGCGCCAAAAGGACCACATCCGGAGCGTCGCCAATGCCATGCAGACAGACGCGCGGGATCGCAGGAGGGTAAGCAGCCCCGCGCATGCGCACCGCCCACCTCAAAGTGTCAAATCCAGCTTCCACCGTAGTCACAGTTACGTATCCAAAACAAACAACCTCCTCACAATGTCATATCTGTTATCAATAAAAGTCACTATCAAAAGCGGAGACTTATAATAGAGTTCATATAATAAGATACGACGATGTTAAGAATTCAGTTCCACGACAGAGCATGGACAGCCAGGTGGGCGGGATCCATCAGGGCCCATCAGTCATCCTTCTTCATACGGTTAGAAAGTGCTTTCCATAAGATGAAAATACGTAGTAGCCGGAATAAGGACCAGAAATATTTGTAAACACTAGATAAAAAGATATATATGAAAAGTAAGACAGTTAAAATCAAAAGGATAAAATCAAACAGAAATAAAATGGGCACACCATATCTGCTTAACCCGCCATATGTTAGATAGCAGGGACTACAGGAGAGCACAAAAAGGCCAAAATAGGCGCTAAAATCAAACGTAACATAGGGAAATAACAAATAGCGAATATACCTCAATCAGGGTTATATATGGTTCAAAAGGCCATGAGTTAAATCCAAGAAAGAATGAAAATAATCATAACACATGTGAGACGCAGAGCAGCACTATACTAAATCATAAAAATGATGAGAAGCCTAGATTTTCATTCAGACCCCGCGGTGCCAGGGTGTCAAGAGTGATGATCCATCTCGCCTCCTTTTGTGCCAGGAGGCGTTTGGCATTCCCACCCCGGGAGCCGAGACACACTTTATCAATCCCCTGCACCCTAAGTGAGCGAGAGTCACAATTATGAACATCCTTAAAGTGTCGGGGTAGTGTCTTCAGCTCCCGGGGATCTGTGGCCGTCCGTGCCGCGCCAATGTCCCGTACGTGTTCCCGAACCCTGAGCCTGCAGACTCCTGGAAACACTCATGCACTATGCTCCTCAACACTCAGAGACCACACTCTGTAACTTTATGTGGTCTCCCTCTTCATAAGTTGATGTCATTCCTAAAAGCTTCCAGTTTTCATTAATACCATTCACAGCAAATCGGGAAAATATTTAGGAAGAATTCAGGGAGCTCTTTAGAATGACCCATTCTAAATGTTAGCAAGGGTAGACTACATGCCTAAGATCTGGATTTTATACATTGTTGGTAATGGGACCAAATGAAAACCTGAACTTAATAAATAAGACATGTGTCCCAATACTGTTGTCTATAAAATTGATATCCATGAGTTAGACCTTTTCTCCTAGATTATACTAGTCTAACAGTACAGCATTTGTTCCACTGCACTGGATATCATCTATTTTATTAATATAAATATTACATTTTTAAATCTATAAATATGTGTGTCTAATCTGTTTCTTTTTCAGTAGGGCAACATTTCATTCACTATATGACACTAATTTGATATACTCAGCACAACAAATTTTATAAATAGCATTGTTCAGTTCACTCAGACCACCCTGTAACTGGGCACTTCACATAGCAGGATAATTGTTGGGAGCTTGCCATTTTCTTCACTGTGTTTTCCTCTATCAGTCTTTCTTGATTTCTTGTGGACTTTAATTTAATATAAAACTGTAAAGATTTACTGTTAAGGGTCATTGCCACAATATGATTGCATTTTATAATCATTTAATTTTATTGCAGACGCTGTGAAAGAGTGATTTGGGCCATCTGACAATACAGCCTACAAACTAATAATGAACGAGCACTAAAATGCTCCAGTGGTTAATACTTGAATTGAGCAGGTCGGATGCTGGGACAGGCTCGATTCGAGTAATGAGTATAATAGGAGTCAATGGGAGACTCGAGCATTTTTCTGGAAGACTATAACAGTAGGGCTGGGAGGCAGAAAAATCGCTGAAATGGATGGCAACAGAGCTCCAATGGAATGGGAACAGCATGTGGAAGATGACTGGATGCATCTCTGACCCCAAGTCGCTGCTGGGAACGATGTTGTCAGAGTTTTACGCCACTTTTATGGACTGACAATAAAACATACAAAATCGGAGATGAAATGGATTTTACACGAAAAAAAATGCTAGGAAACATTCTTTCCTGTGTAATGACTTATATTGAAGACAAAATTAAAAAGAGAAAAAAAATAAAAATGCCTCCTTCATCCCTTAATAGCCAGGCCATCTCTCACCATATTTGCTCATCGCCTATGACTACATTAGATGACATAGTAGAGGGGGAAATAAAACTACACCCAACAGTAGTCTCCTGTAAATGTAATTTTAACATTTTACTACCTTATCTAGGCATGTGATGTGTGTGATATGGTCAGATACATCCTTTTTAATTTATGAAGGAGGGACTCTAAAGCTTCCAAAGCCAATGCGGACAATGCAAGGACTGCCAAAAAGTGGAAAGATGAAGGACTCCGATACACCCTGTATTACACATAAAGGAGGGTCTCATACACATTCTGTTAAAATTGTTAGGTAGTAGGACTCCTAAACTCATAAAGCCTATGCATGAAGTGCAAGGGCTGTCAAGAATTAGAAAGAGGGACTGCAATACAGCCTGGAAAACACATAGAGGAAGGCCTCAGAAAACATTTTTTTCCATTTTTTTAGGAAGTGGTACTTGTAGACAGGTAAAGCCTATGTACTAAGTGCAAGGGCTGCCAAAAATTAGGAGGGATTGCAATACACCCTGGAAGACACGTAGAAGAGGGCCTCAGAAAACATTTTTTTCCCATTTTTAAGAAATGGGACCCCTAGACTGGTAACTAAGAGCAAGGGCTGAAAAACATTTACCCATGGGGGTATAAATATATATATAAGAGAATTGTAGAGGTAGGCCTCATACACATCGTGTAAAAACTATGAAGGAGGGCATCATACACACCATGGAAAAATCTAGAGAGAGGGTCGCATGACGACCCTATAAAGATTTTGAGTGAGGGCCGTCTGATGACCCTATAAAGATTTTAAGTGAGGGCCTTCTGATGACCCTATACAGATTTTGAGTGAGGGCCGCCTGATGACCCTATACAGATTTTGCGTGAGGGTCGCCTGATGACCCAATAAAGATTTTGAATGAGTGCCCCCTGATGACCCGCTAAAGATTTTGAGTGAGGGCTGCCTGATGATCCTCTAGAGAATTTGAGTGAGGGCCACCTGATAACCCTATAAAGATTTTGAGTTGGCTTGCCTGATGACCCTACATTTGAATTGGCTTTATGTTCCACTGCTGTCATCCAGTGGAGTAGTGAAGTTTGGGCCAATCCAGGCCTTGTTCATTTTGCTAAGAGTCAGCCTGTCAGTATTTTCAGTTGACAGGCAGATGCGCCTATTAGTAATTATGCCCCCAGCAGCACTAAAAACCCGCTTAGACAAAATGCAAGTGGCAGGGCAGGCCACCCCCTCCAAGGCATAGAGGGACAGTTCATGCCACATGTCCAGCTTGGATACCAATAGTTGTATGGCACAGAGTAATCACAGAGGATGGTGGTATGGTCGGCTAAGTACTCTTTCACCATCTTCAAAAACTTTTCCCTCTTTGTCAGACTACCCTGTTCATAAGGCCCTGAGAGCTAGGAGGGTCTAAAGAAACTCTCTCAGATCTTTGATAGTGGTCCCCTGCCTCTGTTGGACCTGGTGTGTGTCTCTCTCGTCTCTACTCCTTGGTTGCCCTAGGATCTTTGACCTCTGCAACCAGCGTTGTTACTAATTGTTCAACTAGGGCCTTATGGAATTTCACTATTTTACTTACTCTCTCCACTGTAGGAAGGAGAGATAGAAAGTTCTCCTGGTAACATGGGTCGAAAAGGGTGAACAAAGAGTAATCAGAGTTGGCCAAAATGCGCATAAATCAAGGATCACGGGAAAGGCAGCAGAACATAAAGTCAACCATGTATGCCAGACTCCCAAAATGCAAGACTTCCCAGTCCCCACCAGGAGGACGACTCTCCATCTCCTCCTCCTCCATCTCCTTCTCCTCTACCTTATCAGCCCATCCATGCTGAACAGATGGAATGAAGGTGGTGTGGATAGTACCCTCAGTAGCACAGGCAACCATCTCCTGTTTCTACTCTCTATAGCCTCCTCCTCATCATTATCACCCAATCCACACTGAGAAGATGAGATGAGGCTGGGCTGGGTAGTATCACCCTGTTTAATTTCTTCTTCCATCTCCACCTTATTCCCATGCAAAGCTACCTCTTTAATTTTGAGCAGTGAGCGTTTGAGTAGACACAGAAGCAGGATGGTTATGCAGATTATCGCTACGTCATCGTCACTCACCATCTTGGTTGGTTTGTCAAAGTTTTGTAGAACCTCACAGATGTCAGACATCCATGCCCACTCGTTGGTTGTTATGTGCTGAGGCTGACCAGAATACCGCAGGGCATGTTGTAGATGGTATTCAACTACTGCCCACTGCAGCTCACAAAGCCTTGCCAACATATGTAATGTGGAGTTCCAGTGTGTGGTCATGACGGTGAGCTGGTACTTGCAAGTGTTGTTACAGCAGTGCTAGACAGGTGGCAGCTGTAGCTGACTTGCGGAAATGGGTGCACACAAAGCGAACCTTCACTAGTAGCTCAGGCAAATCTGGGTAGATTTTTAGAAACCGCTGAACCACTAAGTTGAGTATGTGGGTCAAGCATGGTACATGTGCGAACTTGCCAAGCTTCAGAGCGGCCACCAGGTTACGGCCATTATAACACACCACCATACCTGGTTGTTGGCTCAGCAACAAGAACCATAGATCTGTCTGGTCTGTTATACCTTTAACAGCTCTTCGGTGGTGTGTTATTTGTCGCCTAAACAAATTAGTTTCAGCAGAGACTGTTGACACTTCACCGAGGCAGTTCTGCACTGCTTCCAGCTTCTGACTGGTATGGACGACGTGCCCCAAGATGACAATTCAGACATGGAGAAAGAGGAGGAGGAAGGGTTGCAGTAACTGGTGTAGGAGGTGGAGGAAATCATGATATGATAGAACTAGGGCCCGCAATCCATAGCGTTGGTAGCACAAGGTTCAGGGAAATGTGTGCCATCAGAGAAATGTAGCATTTCTGGCCACAAGCACTTGTCCACAAGTTGGTGATAAAGTGTACCTTCCCAGTAATTGTGTTGGTCAGGGCATGGGTGATGCTATGAGACACGTGCTGGTGCCAGGCAGGGACATCACAATGGGAAAAATAGTGGTGCTGGGGACTGAGTACAAAGGGATGGCCACCACCATGAGGTTGCGGATAGCCTGAGTATCCACAAGCCTAAATGGCAACATTTCCAGAGCAAGCAGTCTGGAAATGTGCCTGTTTAGTGTTTGGGCTTGTGGGTGGGTGGCTGGGTATTTTCTTTTGCGCTCCAAGGCCTGGGGTAGGAACAGCTAAATGCTGGGACAAGGAATTGGATGGAGATGTGGTTGCTGATGGTGCCTGATGTGCAATGACAGGTGCAGGGCTCGAGGCATCTGTGCCTGCGTCCTGGCAGGTGATTGGCAAGCACGTAGCACAGGGGAAGAGACAGTGGTGTCAACCGCAGACCACTGATTGTGGACTCAGGTATTTGGTCAACCTAGTCGGATGCTTTGATGATATGTACCTGAGCATGCTGGTGGTAATCAGGCTGGTAGTGGTCAGGCCCCTGCTGATCTTGGCACGGCACACATAAAAAAATCACAGACCTAACCTGGGAAGGTGCCATGCAGGGTGAGGCCAGCAGCAAATAGAGGGATCTGCAGCATCGCAAAAGGCAGGAAGAGGCAGTGGGGTGGTCTGAGGGAGAAGGAGGGCAACTGCTCCGCAGAGCACCTACACACATCGAGTTCCTGCAGCGGCATACAAGTACTGCAACAGCAATATTAAACCCTGCCTAGTTGCCTCTAATCCAAAACTATCCCTCCACTGAATGCAGGTAACAGCGATTTTACTACAGAAAGGAAAATACTGATGAAACTCTGACCAAACTCTGATGGTAAAAACTGACACTGACTAAACTATGATGGCACTTGTACAGCTTTTTTTTGTATGAGAAATATCACTGACCACCACATATATGGCTAAGGGTAAATTAATGGTAAACGTTTTTCTCTGCTGTTTTGTCACACACACACTATTTGAACAGTGTACTAAGATGTTTTTTTTCAAGATATTTCGATTGATAAGCTGTGATGTGTGACATTCTCTCACTAAACAGATTTACCCCAAAATGTTTCCTGAGCAGAGTTCCCTGCCTCGGCTTTTGTACAGGCTATGAAAGGCTGTGCTAAATTATGTGATGACTGTGCTACACTATGTGATGTGATAGCTGCAAGACATTATTTGGAAGCCTGCCTGATCACACTCGAGGTCATGTGAGCCTTCCCTGGCTGATGTCATTTTCTGTAGTTTGCAAAATAGGAGCAGACTTTTTTAGCGATTCATGCAAATCAAAACACACAGTTTGAATTTGCCGGGTCCAAAAATTACACAGGAATTTGATTCACATTGAATTGCTTCATTCATCTCCACTTCCTTTGATTTGATCCTATTTTGGGGTGATCTGGCAAAAAGGTACTGTCAAAAGAAGACAGCCCTTTAATAGAAGGTTGGAAATGGTTAGGTCCCCTGTGGCCATTGCCTCTTTGCCTTAATGCTTGATTGATCAGTCACACCCTGCTGTGGAATAATTTGCATTGTTAGAAAATTACTCAAAAAAATACTCTTTATTACAATATCTACAA
Source organism: Phyllobates terribilis (assembly GCF_046119375.1). Taxonomy (NCBI): domain Eukaryota; kingdom Metazoa; phylum Chordata; class Amphibia; order Anura; family Dendrobatidae; genus Phyllobates; species Phyllobates terribilis. Next base: position 896,185,384 of record NW_027362761.1, on the reverse strand, counting down.
ATGCTACAAAATAAATGAATACAAGACGAGCACCTCCTAAAAAATTAAGAAAATGTGAACAGGTGCAAGCTGCAGTAACAGTAATATATACAAAATGCAGTTGTGCACTGTGAGCTTGAAAATATATGCAAACATTGAATATATGAATTTTTAAGTGCATTTCCATTATATAGAATATACTTAGAAAACTGAGGTACTTTGCTTACAATTAGTTCAACCTACTTTATTAGGATGGGTTCTTGGTGAATTTTTGAGCTGCAGATTTTCTACACCATTTCTGCACCTATTAAGTAAATTAGGTTACTTTTTGCATTTTTTCATTGCATTTTTGTGTGCGCTTTTCACTTGTTTTTATCACATTTTTAACGCTGCGTTTTTTATCTCTTGTTTATATGTTGTGTTTTAAATAAAGCTGCTTTGTTTTGATACTTCCTGGTATTTGGTTTTGACAAAACCTTATTGATACTTAGGAGCGGATTACATGCATTTTTTACGCAATTTTGCCTCAATTCTGAAGCGCATTATAAACACTTGCATTTTTTACCTGTGGATTTTCTTCATCTAATGCAAGTCTATGGGAAAAATCCACACTGGATTTTGTTTAGTCATTTTTTCAGAACTAGGGAAATTATTCAATAATTAGCAAATGCTGGCCTGTATCATATGGGTAAGACAGAATCTTAGGGTAAATTTAATGACACTGGTCATATAAATATATAAAATACACTTGAACTAGTACCTTTTAGAATCTGGCATTTATACAAAATGTATCCAAATTCAGAATTAGTCAGCTTTGTTGGATATTTAAAATTCAGAGGCAAAGTATTGAAAGTTAGGGAATTTAATCTTTGGTCTCCCAAGGTGTACGATTTTTTTTTTCAGTATTGTAAGAAAATGGCTAATGTTAAACTACAGCACCATAGAATATTAGTAAATATTCCACATCATGGCTTATATAGAACAAAAAACTGGAGAATTATTTGTAGCTAATAGCTTTTCGTTAATTATTACATTGACATTGACGTTCTTGATGTTTTCTTGGGGGGGGTATCTGAAATGAAGAAGCACAAAAAGATGTCACCAAATGTATTTATTTATCTATTAAATTTTACAATTCAACAGTCTTTATACATTTTTAGCCTAGTCTCTTGAGTTTTTCTGCATTATTTCCATTAAGTTTACCATAAATGTTTTAAATAGGAAATGTACATTCAAGAAACTTTGCATTCTCAATAGTACAAGCTAATATAAGAAACTTTGTAATATAGTTTATCAGAAAATTCTGTTTTTTTCTCCACTCATGAACCACTTCTTCTCCTCCCCCTTATTCACTCTGAAAAAGCAGCTCAATTCTGTCTTGTTCAAGATAAGGCAAACTGAGTGTGTCAGGTTACACTTCCTGTTACACTCTATGGAGATGGGTGAGGAGAAGTGAGGAGCAGACTGAGAAAACAAGCAGAGGGAGACATAGAAAGATGGTACAGAGCTTTCTAAAAAATCTATTACATCATTCTAGAGCTGAATTTACATTTACACTGCTCAGTGCTACTATATTATGTTCTACATGCTGCTATTGCTTGTGTCTGTGTGTTAACAAAGGAATGAACAGCAGGAATCCATCTCTCTGAGCGCTGTGCTTTGTATCAAAAACATCACAGCAGATAGTCTCCTCCCTCTAGCTCAGAGTCAATTGCAATTTAAGAAATTTAAACCTCTTCTGAAAACGTTCTTGAAAACATAGTTAGCCTTTAATAACTAGCTAGCTGACTCCTGCCTTACCATTTTGTTGTGTAAGAAAAAAAAAATTTTCTAAATACATTCCTATTCTTTATCAAGATGAAAAACTAAAGAGCAGTTTAGAAAAAGGATATAGCGTAGTTGCTAAAAAGGGGAAATCACCGGGAAATATGCTTTCCCCCCAGCTTATATAAAGGAGAAGCCAAAAACAGAACATGACTAGCACAGAAATGTTTTTTAGGTGCGGTAAAAACTTTAATATATGTCCACATAGTGGAAAGAAAAAATCCATAATATTGGCAAAGAATAAAGAGCATATTATAGATAGGCTCATAAATTGAGACAAGTCAATCTATCTTGGAGGCAATTCTGGATAGACCCACACAATGTAATTGTGTGTGCTTTCCATTTTATTCCATACAAAAAAATATATTAAGCTAGAATCACACATGAAGTTTTTGTGACAAAATGTATCAAGAAATGACTGGTTGACTCCTGCTCTACAGCAGAGAACTGATGAGCCACATCACCAGGGGAGGTTTTATTGCTTTCAGTCATTGGCTAACATGGTACCAAAATTAATCTCTTTCTTTCACTTATGTTACAATAGGAATACTTTTACTAAGTGATTAGAGCTAGAAACTTGATAAATCTGTTGTACCAGCCAATTCTTTATTGATTCAGCTCAATGCAAATCATTCTGAGACACTATGAATCTTAAACCAGGTAACTTTTACCATTTCTGATATTTATCATTCGCAGATAACATACACATGTCTGGTTTACACTAAAAACTCCTACTTTGGACTCAGATGTTTCTTATCACAGGTTACTTGCAGAGTGTAAAACTATAAATCAAACCCTTCTAGGAAAGTGTTACTTTATCTACAGCTTACAAGACTCTTGATCCTACTCTCATCAATATGACTATCTTAGACAACACTTACATTATAAATTATATATTTTTTTATGTTAAACAGGTAGTGATATTTCTAAGGATTAATCAAATTCATAAGAGGGATTTTTTTTAGCTCAACCACCCAAGATAAAAAAATAATTTACATGTTGTTCTAATATACCTGTATATTAGAGGTGACTGATTTCTTTTTGTCATTTACTGGCTGACATTTTGTTGAATAGAAGAACACTTTGAAAGATTAAAAAAATTTATTTTCCCCTAACCGATCATCTGCCCTGCCCCTGGCACAGTCCAACGTCAGGTTCTCCGCTCCTTCCAGCTGATGCAACGTCCTTTTTCGGTATTTTCACTCTTCACCAGGGCATCAGCAAATAAATAGAGGGTTTAAAAATGTGGACTGACTATGTATACTTACTTTACATTCCCCTACCATCAAATCATTTTGATGTTATCAGATAACAACTGTAATTGCTGGTATTCCAATTGTCGTAATTTATAAAACTTAGAACTAATTGTAAGCCCTTTTTTAACTACCATAAGAAAAATTAAGTAAGGTTCCAGGTACTTAAAAGGTTATTCTCATCATCTTAAATGGGTAAAAATGGAAAGTGTTTGTGATAACAAGCAGCTTTGCAATTTACTTCTTATTAAAAATCCTCTCTGTTCTGAAGTACATGGGGGATTTTTTAACTTTATTGTTTCTGCTTGTCGGTTGCACTGAAGCTGATTGGGATCCCCAGAATACACAGTAAGCTTCTGATTTGGCCAGCTTTCGTTCCACTGCTCTTCCGCGATGCTGCAGGGGCAAAGCTGCCTTTGCTTGTAGCATCGAATAATGCACAGTTTTCGCCAGCTGTGCATTGATGCTACAGGTCTGAACTTTCAACCAAGCAGGAGCGCACATCCACCCCCAATCCATCAGCAAACAGGAAACCTGCAGACTGGGGTGCGACCTGCTCCTATTCCAGGAGATGAGATAGCTCATTGTAAAAAAAAAAATTAAAAAAAAAGGAAAACGAAAATAATAGTTACATATTTTCATAGACCAAAAGATGTCCTGGAAAGAATATGCAGAAGAGAACATGCAGACACACAAGTGTCAATATTTTCTGAGCTATGGTTTCCTGAATGCTCAGATGACTGGAGTGTACCAATAAATTATGACTGTACTGTCAAACTGTCCAGGCTTCACAAACTCACATGTGCTGCAATATTTTACTTGATGCCCCTCGGATATGCCTGACAGATAATATGTTTTAGTATTATATTTAACATCTATCTATCATTAATCAAAAAATAAACTTCTGAATTAAATTCTGCATCCTTTTCTTTCTCATAAACCTAATACTGCACTGTTTATGTATGGATAGAATTTACAACACTGTAATAATCACAAGTATAAAGTATCCTTGGCCCTTGGTGTGTGTAGAACCGGCACCTGTCTTTAAATGGCCATTAAGCATAAATTATAAGCTAATCCACTATGAACAGGCATCAAGTAACATTCACAACCATTTTATGAAAGTCTTCAGGATAGAACCTGAGATGTTTGGCATACTGGCTATACAGTGTATACCATATGGGATACAAACACATAAAAAGCGTTAAATGTGTTTCTGTTTAGGAGCAGGAAGTACACTGACATATAAAAATATTGTCAAGCAATGCAAAAATCATTACTCCGTATGAAAACATTATTTCGCTACCTCAAAATTTTAGTAACCTCCATACTTCATACTTTTGTGGGGAAAAAAAGTGAAATTAAAAGAATCATAGATTTCTTTCTCTGCCTTTGTCCATTCCAATAAAGACAACGCAGACACCCTTATTTTAAATTGTTAGCCAAGTATTAATGAAGCCATGAAATGATGAGCTTATCTATGCTTTCTTTATTGTACCCATATCGGCTGTACCGTCTGTGGCTTCAATAAATTAGCTTGTGCCATCCACATTGACAACACAACAATGTCAGCTAGAGTACACTGTAAGAAAGCTAGTCACATTGCCTCCATGAGAATGTAAGCACCTTTCTCCTAAAAAGTGTCAGTCACAATTCCATCTGGTGTTGCCAGTTATGTTAAACTTTTAAGCCTCTACATTGCCACAGCCCAGTTTCTAGGCCACAATTCTCATCAGCAAGTTTCTCTCCATTCGCTCAGTGGTTCCGAGTCCTATAACTATGGACACACTGGATCCCACTAGTCTCACGCTCTCAGTCTTTTTTAGATCCGATAGTTTCGGCACTAGCAAGTTCTCTGGTTTCTCATGACTCAGCGTCTTATCCGATAGCGCTTTCTGGAAGGTGTCACAGTCTTATCAGTAACTCTCTTTAAGATCTCGCTATTCCTCGCTCCAGTCTCTTCTAGCTGTTGATCACCCCTTGGCAGCACTGCACACTTGTTACTCTCCATACTCTGTCTAACTGCATTCCGGAAGCACAATCATGTCCCTATCATTAAGTTCCTGTGGGCTAGTCTCAACATTTAACTTCTTCTGATCCTGCTGTCTGTTGCTGGACAGACCTTCCTTACATTACAGACTATGTATATTACAGTAACAATACTTATCACACACTATACATTACACAGGCACACGCCACAATGCAATTCAATTCACATGACACAATATATACAAAGACCCATTTAAAAAGAAACCCAAAACATCAAAGTAAGGTGCAAGGTAAGCAATGATAGAAATGACCAAACTGGCCACAGCCCACCAATAAAAGGTGCTATGTGCTCATTCAGAATTGTGCAAAATTGCAAAAAATGGCACCTGAACATACATACAGGTAAGGTAGTGCACCCAAAACCCCAGTCACAGAATAATATGTTGCTAGCTATTGTGAGCCAAAAATGATTATTATTATTGGGGGTAATGGTCATACCAGGGTTGGCAGGCTGAAGGGTAGGCTGGCCAGGCAAAAGGTCACAGTAGCGTACCTAGTGACGTAGTGACAAAACACGGACCAGACCCGCAATATACAGTGCTACACATATATGAGTATATTAATTTATGCAAAGTTGCAACAAATGGTAGCACTTAGAAAGGTCCCCATAATAAGGTAGAATGAAACCAGATAGTAGATAGATAAACATTTGATACTGCTTGCATTGTTTTGAAATGGTATTCTTACCAGTATTTATATAATGGGGGCAGGCTGGTCAGGCAGAGGTCACAATGGCATTCCCCAGGTCACAGTAGTGTCCCCGACGCACGTTTCGCGGCGTCTAAGGCCGCTTTCTCAAGGGGTAATGATGATAAGAGGAGTGAAGGACCATTTTCACGCCGGTCACGTGATGAATCACGTGACCGGTCACGTGAGAGGAAGGGGGCGGGTGCGGGTCACGCAGATGCAAAAGCGGCGCATGCGCCCGCCGGATCCCACGCTGGGGGCCACCCCCAAGCCGTCAGGACGTGCCGCGCACACGCAGGCACGCTGCACAGAATGCAGAAGTGCCTGACCGTGCGCGGACGCCACAGAGACAGCTGGGAGCGCACCCAGCCGCAGGGAAGCCGGCGCATGCGCACCGCATCGGGGGACACCAGCACCTTTCATTGTAAACACATATACAGAGGAGGGGAAATGGGGAAAGAGCTTCATGCATCGGACAAGCCCCACAAAGTAAAAAGTAAATGGGTGAACAGTCCAATATGTAGTATGCTTGATCCGTGAATATTCTCTTTCTTTTCCTTTGCAGTCATTCTGTCATCCCATCCTCTATTAATCAGAGGTATCATCATCACGAGAGTCAGTTGAGACAAATAAGAATAGGTCCGGACTGGTAACGGGACCTGAGGGCTAAAGCAGAGGTGAAAGGCTTTGCAACAACTTTGCTCGGGCACCTCCATTTTGGAGGAGGTGCCTTATATATGGGAGCTCCACCGGCAATGGGCCGGGGACTCCTAAGGATGGCGCGCGCGGCCCCTTTAAGAGAGAGGGAGCCCTAAGCACAGTGCCCGGGAAGCGGCAAGTGCTGCCAGCAGCGCGGGAAGAGGACTCCGAGGACGGAGCAGGGAGTTGAGAGGAACGGCGTCCCTGCCTAGCAGGAGGCAGGGACGCCGACGCTACAGTACCCCCCTCTTTAGGCCCCCCCTTTTTTAGGCCGGAGAGAAATTTATCAAGGATGAGCGGGGCATGGATGTTCTCCCGGGGCTCCCACATTCTCTCCTCAGGACCAAACCCCTTCCAATCCACTAGAAAAAAGGTCTTTCCTCTTACCCTTTTGGTGGCCAGAATGCTCTCTACCTTAAACTCGTCTTCAGTGGAAACCGGAGCAGGAGGAAAACCTGTAGACTTGGAAAAAGAGTTAAGTACCACAGGTTTGAGGAGAGATACATGGAAGGAGTTAGGGATCCGCAAGTTGGCCAGGAGTTTCAATTTATAGGCCACCGGGTTGATTTGTTTGATAACTTCCAGTGGGCCGATGAACCGAGGCCCTAACTTGTAGGAAGGAATCTTGAGCAGGACATACATGGACGAGAGCCAGACTTTATCTCCAGGACGAAATTGGGGCGGATCCAGACGTCTCTTGTCAGCCTGTTTCTTCATCCGCTCGGAGGACTGAAGAAGTACGGATCTGGTACTCTCCCAAATGGAGGAGAATTCGCTAACAAGAGATACCGCGGCCGGATTATCCACTGAGGCAGAGACGGGAAACGGGATCCGAGGATGTTGACCGTAGACAATAAAAAACGGGGATTTGGAGGAAGACTCGCTCTCGTGATTGTTATAGGAAAATTAGGCCCACTGTAAAAGATCCACCCAGTCGGAATGGTGGGCATTAACAAAGTGCCAGAGGTAACTGGTTAAACTTTGGTTGATCCGCTCTACTTGACCATTGGACTGTGGGTGATAAGCAGAGGAGAAGTCCAAGGTGACCCCCAGCAGTTTACACATGGCTCTCCAGAAGCGAGAGGTGAACTGAACTCCTCGGTCGGATACGATGTGGAGAGGGAGACCATGAAGACGGAAAATATGATGGATAAAGTCTTTAGCCAATTCAGATGCAGACGGAAGGCCCGGCAGGGGAATGAAGTGAGCCATCTTAGAGAAGCGGTCAGCAACCACCCAGATGACCGTACAACCAGCAGAGACAGGGAGATCCGTTATAAAGTCCATGGCTATATGCTGCCACGGGGCAGCAGGTATGGGAAGAGGCAGAGGGCGGCTGGCTGGCAGATGTCTAGGAACCTTGTTGCGGGCGCAGGACGCACAGGCTGAGACAAAGTCTATTACGTCCTTGTGCAGGGTAGGCCACCAGTAATGCCGGGTAATAAGCAGGAGGGTCTTTTTCTGGCCAGCATGGCCAGCTAGCTTAGACGAATGTCCCCAGTGTAGGACTTTCTCACGATCAGGTACTGTTACGAACGTCTTACCGGGTGGAAGACGATTAAGATCCACGGGAGCCACCAGCATTACCTTGGCGGGGTCGATGATGTGCTTTGGCTCCTCCTCTAGATCAGAGAACAAAAAGGATCGGGACAAGGCATCAGCTTTGATATTTTTGTCTGCCGGGCGAAAATGAAGAATGAAATCAAAGCGGGCGAAGAACAGGGACCACTGGGCTTGGCGCGGGTTAAGTCTTTGGGCACTCTGGAGATAAGCCAAGTTTTTGTGATCCGTGTAGATTATTACCGGGAGAAGAGCCCCCTCGAGCAGGTTACGCCACTCCTCCAGTGCCAACTTAATGGCTAACAATTCTCGGTCTCCTATAGAATAATTGCACTCAGATGAGGAGAAGAGTTTGGAGAAGAAGCCGCAGGTTACCATTCTTCCGGAAGACGACTTTTGGGTGAGCACCGCTCCGGCTCCGGAGGAGGAAGCGTCTACTTCTAAGAAGAATTGTTTGTGGCTGTCCGGACGGTGCAGCACAGGAGCGGAGGAGAAAGCTTGTTTCAAAGACAGGAAGGCCTCCTCTGCCTCAGGCGGCCATTCTTTGGGATTAGCGCCCTTACGGGTGAGCGCAGAGATAGGGGCAGTCCGGGAAGAGAAGTGCGGAATGAAGAGGCGGTAGTAGTTGGCGAAGCCCAGGAACCGCTGAATAGCCTTTAACCCCTCTGGTCGGGGCCACTTCTGGATGGCAGAAAGTTTCTCAGGATCCATTCGCAGACCGGTCTGAGAGATGATGTAGCCCAGAAATGGAAGCGAGGTCTGCTCAAAGAGGCACTTCTCAAATTTTGCGTAGAGGTGGTTTTGCCTGAGCCTGAGCAGGACCTGACGAACGTCCCTCCGGTGTGTGGGGAGATCCAGAGAGAAGACCAAGATGTCGTCCAGGTATACCACCACGCAGGAGTAGAGAAGGTCACGGAAGATATCATTGACCAACTCTTGAAAGACGGCGGGAGCATTACAGAGACCGAAGGGCATTACGAGGTATTCATAGTGGCCATCCCGGGTGTTGAATGACGTCTTCCATTCATCCCCCTGACGGATACGAACCAGGTTACAGGCCCCACGGAGATCCAGCTTGGTGAAGATTCTAGCACCCCTCAGACGGTCAAATAATTCGGGAATGAGCGAAAGGGGGTATTTATTCTTCACCGTGATCTGGTTAAGGCCTCTATAGTCTATGCAGGGACGGAGTGAGCCGTCCTTCTTTTTAACGAAGAAGAAGCCTGCTCCCGCCGGGGAGGTAGATTTCCGGATAAATCCCCGGGCCAGGTTCTCCTCGATATATTCAGACATGGACCGGGTCTCAGCAGCGGAAAAAGGGTAGATACGTCCTCGGGGCGGAGTAATGCCAGGTACCAAGTCGATGGGGCAATCGTATGGTCTATGAGGAGGTAATGTCTCTGCTTCCTTTTTATTAAAGACATCAGCATAAGACCAATAGGGTACCGGCAGGCCGGGTAGATTGGCTGGGGGAGGAGAAGGAGGGGCAGGACGAACGGGAACTAAACAAGTCTTATGGCAGTCCTGTCCCCAGCGAAGGACTTCTCCGGTCTGCCAATCAAGCACGGGTGCATGTTTCTGGAGCCAAGCTAGGCCAAGCAAAAGGGCATGAGAGAGTCCAGGTAGAACATGAAAGAAGATGCTCTCAGAGTGCAGCATTCCCACCTGCAGAGTTATGGGTTCGGTGAAAAGTTGGATGGGATGCGGTAAGAGAACCCCGTCCACAGAGGCGACAGATAAGGGTTCGACCAGAGGTTTGGTGGGAATGCGGTATTTCTCTATCAGGCACTGAGAAATGAGATTTCCGGCAGCTGCAGAATCAAGTTGAGCTAGTTCAAAGTAACGGTTCTCCCAGCAGATGATAGAGACCGACAGCATGAGAGATGGAGAGGGTTTACTCTTGTCTAGGACGACCTCTCTGAGCGATCCTAGACACAGGCGTTTCCCAACCTTTCCGGGCAGGAACGGATCCGGTGCTCCTTACTGCCACAGTAGAAGCAGCTCCCCTCGGCACAGCATGACTCTTGACGGGTTTTGACCATCTTGGTCTGGTCGACCTGCATAGGCTCGGGTGAGTGTGCCTGGGGAGTAACAGAGGAAGTGACGGGATTCTGGAAGGTAGGAGCAAGGCGAGGAAACCTCCTCTCACGGGTGACCTCTTTGGTACGCTCCTGGAACCAGATGTCAATTCGGGTGGCAAGAGTTATTAAGTCGTCGAGAGAGGTAGGAATGTCCCGACCGGCAAATTCATCCTTAATCCGGCCGGATAGACCTTCCCAGAAGACGGACACCAGGGCGTCGTTATCCCAGGCAAGCTCAGAAGCAAGGGTACGGAACCGTATGGCATATTGCCCACGGTGAGACTCCCTTGATGGAGGCGTAGCAGAGATGAGGCGGATGAGGTCTTTTGTCCTGGTTCATCGAAGACTTTCCGGAAGGCCGTGAGAAAGGCAGGCAGGTATCAGGCAGGTATCAGGCAGGTGCTTCCTGATCCGCAGGCGGACTGGTCCATAGACAGACTGGCGGATGCTGGTAGACAAACTGTCGGACCGCAGGGAATGCAAGCAGGTAGACAGAGCTGGAAAACAGACTGGCAACGGGACCTGAGGGCTGAAGCAGAGGTGAAAGGCTTTGCAACAACTTTGCTCGGGCACCTCCATTTTGGAGGAGGTGCCTTATATATGGGAGCTCCACCGGCAATTGGCTGGGGACTCCTTAGGACGGCGCGCGCGGCCCCTTTAAGAGAGAGGGAGCGCGCGCGCACGCCCTAAGCACAGTGCCCGGAAAGCGGTGAGTGCTGCCAGCAGCGCGGGAAGAGGACGCCGAGGACGGAGCAGGGAGGTGAGAGGAACGGCGTCTCTGCCTAGCAGGAGGCAGGGACGCCGACGCTACACCCTGCACCTTACTTTGATGTTTTGGGTTTCTTTTTAAATGGATCTATTCTCAATAAAATCCTCACTATTTTCTATCCATAATGACTCTGTTTTCCTCTTTATAAAAAATGTCTTCAATGAGTCGGTATAGAAGGGGGTTTTGGGGGAAATGTGTTCCCCAAACTACACCTTCATCTTGATGTTTGGGCTGTGTTGCTAAATATATACAAAGACGCATGACATAATACACATGACGTGATTGGTGTCTTCAGGGGCAGGAATGTGACAGCACAGTCCACATCCCTTACACTACAACAGAACAAGTCATGTCACGAGGGTAATTTGCATGATAGAGTTAGCAATAACCCATTTTGAAAGCACAAAAAAAACAAGTAGAGATATCTTGCACTGGGAGGCTATAACAAGAATGGTAGAGAATAGTGTTGAGCCACCCCCGTAGTGTTTGAGTTCGGTTCGGTTCGTCGAACACCCGTGTGTTCGCCGAACTGTTCGTCGAACTGTTCGTCGAACACCTTCGAACACCGTTAAAACCAATGGCAGGCAAACAAAAACACATAGAAACACATAGAAAAAACCTTCAAAGGTGTCCAAAAGCTGACAAACCGCTCAGAAGACATAACTAACACATGGAAAAGTGACAAGTACATATAGTCATGTGAAAAGAAAAGAGGTGGAGGAGTAAAAGGAGGGGGAGACACAGATATAGGCATGTCATGCCCTTCTAAAATCCAAAAAGTGAGAAGCCGACACGATCAGTCCGTTCCTGCCCGTGCCACCTCCGTGTCGCCGGGTTTGTGCCAGAGCCGCGGTGGACCCTGACGGCAAGCCCCCCTCTCCCAATACTGGTGCCTGTCCGCTGGTGGGTCGAGCGAGCCCCCCTGTGATGGAGGCAGCTCTAAGCTTTTTAATTTAAATTGTCTCTCTAATTTGAATGAATACACTTTAAATCCTTTTACAAGGATCTATTGGAGGGCAAGTCTCATGCCAGCTTCCGCGTAATTCCAGCTCCAGTAACGTCCACTAAAGCTGCTGCAGTTAAAAAGCTTTTATAAGGATCGAGCTCGGCTGTCCACCGCAAGGCATCCTACCGCCAGTCCCAGCCACTCTGCCTTGGGGTGCCTCCTGATGCTCTTCACTGAGTATCCCGTGGTCCCGAAGCATTTCCTTTGAAAAAATTAAGTGTCCAAACTACAGGTGGTGTAGCTTGCTTAACAGCCGGGATAATCCGCTGACTAGCAGACACTGCTACTAGGCACAAAGTATTTCCTGGGCTAGATGCAGTTAAAAATTTGTAATTAGATACTCTCGTTGGATGCTGAGAAAGCATTCCATAGAGTCTCCTGGCACGCCATATATTATTCTCTTAAAAAGCTTGGGGTAGGGGTCTAGGGGACCCTTTTATAGCCAAAATCACGGCCCTGTATCGCAATACGTCACCTAGGCTGAAGATAAATGGAACTGTAGCACCCTGAGGGCTCGGTTGCTACAGAGGTATTGCACCTCACCCAGAGGTGTGATATCTCACTCTCAGGTAAGGATGGAGTGTGGATCAGGACCCGACACCTGCATGCATTACACCACACTGCCGTGGGGCAGGGCGACCAATATGCCCCTGAGATGGGCACGACTGTCCCTGGCTGGAGTGGGGGGAGGGAACACTGAGGAAGGGGAACCCTGTAGTGCAGGAGCAGGAAGGAAGCAGTTCCTGGGTGCATTGAGAAGGGAGTATAAAAGGTGGGCACCATCTTAGTTCAGTGCAAAGAAGTCTGAGTAGAAGTGACAGGGAGCAGGGGCTCTGCATGAGCTCTGCTCCGGAGGCGGGCCGAGTAACAGAGGCCCAGGCCTGGAAGAGGGAGAAGGAAGGAAGAGGAGCGGAGAAGGCTCCAGGAACGAAGGGATCCCAGGGGTGCGGACGGGCGAGTCGCCACCGCATGCCCGAATCCACCTGCGTGGAGGGGTCAGGCCAAAGGGGGAGACCGGTCCCCGAAACTAGTGGAGGCGGGAAACGACCCTCAGCTAGAAACCGGAGGCTGTGACATTTTATGTGGCGCAGCCCCTCGCTACACCCGCTAGGAAGGCACCACATAGGGTCAGGGAAACTGGCGCCAAGTTTACCAAGAGGAGGCCCGAGGCAGCCGGACAGAAAGGTTGGTAAGAAAGGCCAGACAAAGGACACACAAAGTGGGTCCTGTGAAGTGCTCCAAAGTTATCTGGGAGTTGTCTGAGCCCCTCACCTGGTGAGCACAGTACGACGTGGGCAGCCGTTACCTGCAGAAGTGGTCTGGATAATAAAAACTGTGAGTAAAGGCCCTGGACTGCATCACTGACTCCGTGTCTTTACTGCTGCTGCCCTGCACCATCACCCCCATCCTCTGCATACACTGCCCTGAGGCTATACTCCTCCCGTGGGGAGTTATGCTACGCTCTGCTGTACCCACACCAGCCTCAGCGGTCTGCCCTGCAGCGGCGGTTCACTCTGACCGCAATCCACGGGTGGCGTAGTCAGATGTTTAAACATCAAAACCACATAAATAGTTCCGCCACTGGTTTGACCGCCCTGAGCCACGGAACCGGGTCGCCGCCACGGAGACTACAACCACCAGCATCCACCAAAAAGGGTCCGGCTCCGGGTGTCCCAAGGCCCAGGGGGCGCGTCAGAACATTTTCATCACCTTTCATAATCACCAATGGGACAAGGCAGGGATGTCCTCTGTCCCCTCTCATATACATCCTAGTGACCGAGCACCTGCTCTCATCAATTCGCCATAACCCCAATATTAGGTGGATTGAGGTGGGAGGCACCGAGTACAAGTGCTCTCTATTTGCTGATGATGTCCTAGTATATATCACTCAATCACATATATCCATCCCTGCTGTTATGGCTGAAATAGATCACTTTGTTACATGGTCAAATTTTAAAATCAATGCAGCGAAGTCTGAGGCCCTCGATGTCTCCCTCCCCAAATCCATACAGGATTCCATCCAGTCCAACTTTCCCTTTGCTTGGCCCTCACAGGGTATCAAATACTTAGGAATTCCTATTCATAGAGACCTCTCCCGTCTATGTTATTTTAATTTTTCAGCCCTTTATTGAACAACTCCATACAGACCATGGTTGGCAAGTTAGAACTGTAAGATTCACTACGTGAACCACTGGTGTTTTGTGGAAAAGCACATGTACACTGTGTTCCAAATTATTATGCAAAAAGTGTTTAGGAGTGATAAGGTAAGAATTTGTTTGTTTGTCAGTTAAACTCATTGATGGTGATGTGTGTCAGGGCTCTTTATATCACTGTAAGCAATTGCCGACACCTGTGCTAATTAGTTTGGCAGGTGTGTCCAATGAAAGGCAAGACTACTTAAGAAGGCTGTCCCACATTATTAAGCAGCCTACATTTTCTGCCAAAATGGGAAAGAAAAAGGATGTGTCGGCTGCTGAGAAGCAACAAATTGTGGAGTGTTTAGGTCAAGGCATGACTACAATCAACATTGTGCGATGATCAGGATGAAGTGTCTTGGCAATCAAGAAGTATGTAGCTGATTCACAGTACACACGTGTGCGTGCTGATAAGGGCAAATTGAGGACTCTTTCCTATAGGCAATTACGTCAGGTTAAAAGAACAGTGGCAAAAAAGCCTTGTCATAGCAGCAGACAAGTTTTTGAAGCTGCTGGTGCCTCCAACGTCCCCCGAACAACAAGATGCAGGGTCCTTCAGAAGTTTGCGGTTGTGCGTACGCCATCCTGTCGACCTCCTCTATCCACTGCACACAAGCAGAAACGGCTCCAGTGGGCCAAACAACACATGAAGACTGATTTCAAAACTGTTCTGTTCACGGATGAGTGCCGTGCAACGCTCGATGGTCCAGATGGATGGAGTGGAGGATGGCTGGTTGATGGACACCCCATGCAAACACGGCTACAGCGCCAACAAGGAGGAGGTGAAATAATGTTTTGGGCTGGAATCATGGGGAGAGATATTGTTGGCCCCTTTAGGATCCCTGAAGGGGTAAAGATGAACTCCATAATGTATGTGGAGTTTCTCAAACAGCACTTCCTGCCATGGTTCAAGAAGAAGAACCGTGTATTCCACAGCAAGATCATTTTCATGCATGATAATGCACCGTCTCATGCTGCACATAACACATCTGCATCTCTGGCTGATATGGGCATAAAAGGGGACAAACTTATGGTGTGACCCCCATGCTCCCCTGACCTCTACTCCATTCAGAACCTCTGGAGCATCATCAAAAGGAGTGTCTATGATGGCGGGAGGCAGTTCACATCTAAGCAACAGCTCTGGGAGGGTATTCTGTCCTCATGCAAAACAATTGAAGCAGAAACCATCCAAAACCTGACAAATTCAATGGACGAGAAAGTTCAGAAGCTCCTTTCGAACAAGGGGTCCTATGTGCAAATGTAACATCACCTAGAATAAAGTTCTGGGTTTAAAACTGTTTGATTTCAGTTTCTAATAACCTGCTAATGCTTATAATTTAAAAAATGACCATTTTTTTGGTCTTTATTAAAATGAAAAGGTTGATCGAAGAGTGTGGGGGATCTAAGAGTGTGGCAACCCAGTAGTCAGGATTACTTCGAATTCTGACAATCTGAGGGTCATGTTGCAGGTAGTGCAGCAAGAAGGCACTCATGTGTCTTGCGCATCTTGGAGCCCCAAAATTATTTTCCGGGCTAGATGCAGCTAAAAATTATTATTAATTTTAAATCTGGTGGAGCTTAGTATAGATGGCCTAATAGAATCAGTACTGCACACTGCTACAAAGCCAAAATTATTTTCCAGCCAAGATACAGATAAACATGATTAGTAATTTTAAATCTGGTGGAGCTTAGCATAGATGGCCTAATAGAATCAGTGCTGCACACTGCTACAAAGCCCAAATTATTTTCCAGCCAAGAAACAGATAAACATGATTAGTAATTTTAAATCTGGTGGAGCTTAGTATAGATGGCCTAATAGAATCAGTACTGCACACTGCTACAAAGCCCAAATTATTTTCCAGCCAAGATACAGATAAACATGATTAGTAATTTTAAATCTGGTGGAGCTTAGTATAGATGGCCTAATAGAATCAGTACTGCACACTGCTACAAAGCCCAAATTATTTTCCAGCCAAGATACAGATAAACATGATTAGTAATTTGAAAGCTTAAAACGGTTGGTGAGGTGATTTTAACCAATCATCAAGCTTTTACTCTCCCCAGGATGACACAGGGGTAGAAAAGTCGTTTCGGATCCATGATTTGTTCATCTTTATGAACGTGAGTCTGTCTACATTATCAGTGGAGAGCCGCGTGCGCTTATCTGTCAGCAGACCACCAGCAGCGCTGAACACACGTTCAGACAGAACGCTGGCTGCGGGGCATGACAAGCTCTCCAAGGCGTAAGTGGCTAGCTCCAGCCATTTATCCAGATTGGAAGCCCAAAAAGAGCAAGGGTCCAGTGACACAGTCATGGCTTCAATGTTTACTTGGAGATACTCCTGTACCATCCTCTCTAGGCGTTGACTATGTGTCAGACTTCTTGTCTCCTGTGGCCTTGCAAAGGATGGGCTAAAAAAGTGGTGAAATGATTCCGCACAATTGATGTTACCAGCAGATACTGTGCTTCTGTTACGGTTTGAGTGCTGAACACTCGACGGTCCCTCGGTTGGCAAGTTGGAACTGTGAGATTCACTACGTGCACCACTGGTGTTTTGTGGAAAAGCACATGTAAGATTCTGCAACAGTCTCTGCTGATACTCCTGCATGCGTGCATCCCTTTCTATGGCAGGAATAATTTCTGCAAATTTACTTTTGTACCGGGGATCTAACAGTGTGGCAACCCAGTAGTCAGGATTATTTCTAATTCTCACAATTCGAGGGTCATGTTGCAGGTAGTACAGCAAGAAGGCACTCATGTGTCTTGCGCATCCAGGAGCACCAAGTCCCTGTTGTGTTGGTGGCGAGGTAACAATCATGCTTCCTTCCTCTGTCCTCTCCCCCCAACCTCGCACAACAGAAATGTGATCAAGGTCTCCCTCATCTGATGAGTCTTCCATCAGTTCGTCCTCCACTTCTTCCTGGGCTCCTGCACCTTCCTCACTAGTTTGGCTGCTACCATGCGCCCTGGTAAAATCATCTCCCCCACCCTCACATGCCTGCTGCCTTGGTGCTGCCGACTGTCTGGACCTTGCAGATGTTAGCCCTTCCGCATACAACTCCTCCTCCTCTACTTCCTCCACCTCCTCTTGTGCCACCACCTGACTCCGAATTCTGTTTAACATGTGCTCCAGCATGTAAATCACCGGAATAGTCATGCTGATAATGGCATCGTCAGCACTAAACATCTTCATCGCCATTTTAAAACTGTGCAGAAGGGTGCATAGGTCCCTGATCTGAGACCACTCCTCCAGCGTGATTTGCCCCACCTCTGGATCTCGTTGGCCCAGGCTATACGTCAGAACGTATTGCACCAGGGCTTGTCGGTGCTGCCACAGTCGCTGCAACATGTGCAGAGTTGAATTCCACCGGGTAGGCACATCGCATTTTAGCCGGTGAAGTGGCAGGCCCAACGACTTCTGTAGAGATGTAAGTCGCTGAGCTGCGGGATGCGAACGGCGGAAGTGAGCACACAGCAACCGTGCCCTCTGCAGAAGGCCATCTAGTCCAGGATAGTGGGCTAAAAATTGCTGGACAACCAGGTTCAACACGTGAGCCATACAAGGCACGTGTGTGACATTGCCCCGGTGAAGGGCCGCCCCCAGGTTTGCAGCATTGTCGCACATGGCCTTCCCTGGTTTCAGGTCCAGTGGAGGCAACCATTCATGAAATTGGTTCTTCAGAGCTGACCACAACTCCTCAGCTGTGTGACTCACATTTCCCTGACATTTCAAAGTAAAAACCGCTTGATGACATTGAGCCCTACTGCCAGCATAGTAAGGAGGTGTGCAGGATCCCTTCTGCACAGTTAGAAAGCTTGTTGCATGACCAGACAGGCTTTGGGTGCAGGTGGAGGACCGAGAGTAGGTAGAGGAGGCAGAAGCAGTGGAGGAACTTTGAGATAAAGAGGATTGACGCACAACTCGTGGGGACAGCAAGATTTGGACAGCAGCCCCTTGTCCTGCTGTCACCATAGTTACCCAGTGCCCAGTCAGCGACATGTAATGCCCCTGTCCATGCCTACTCATCCAAGTGTCTGTGGATGCACCCTGTCACACACAGAGTTTCTCAAAGAAGCGGTGATGTTGTGTGCGACATGCTGGTGGAGCGCAGGCACACCTTTCTTTGAGAAGTAGTGCCGACTGGGCATCTGGTACTGGGGCACTGCGACGGACATAAGGTCTCGAAAATCCTCTGTGTCCACCAGGCGGAAAGGCAGCATTTCTGTAGCCAAGAGCTTGCAGATGGTGAAATTCAACCTCTTAGCTTTCTCATGGCTAGGAGGAAATGGTCTTTTACTTGGCCACATCTGAGGGACCGAGGGCTGGCTGTTGTGCTTAGACGGGGTTGATAAGGGTGTCCCCGGCAAACTGCCGGTCTGTGAGGAAGATGCAGGCAGACATGTTAGGTTGCCTTCATCCAAAGGTGGTGCTATCGATGTCGGACAGCGCTCAACACCAGCTGGTGTTACCACCTCCAAAGAAAATGATGACGCTGGCTGTTGCGGGTAAAGAGGTGGCAGGTCTGCGTCCCAAAACAGGTATGACTGCTGTCCCCCCAGTCACAGAGGATGAAGAGGCCGCGGATGCACAAGATGTGGCAGACGGTGGTTGGCCCGGCCGGCTAGGCCGCATTGTAGCACAGTGAGCTTCCCACTGCAACTTATGCATGAAGTACTCAAACTATGTATTTTTTGGCCTCTACTTAGCTTTTGCTGACAAATGTTACAGATAACACGAGTTGGGTCATCTTTATCGATCTGAAAAAATGCCAAGGCTATGCAAGGCTTAGCACCCATGCGACCTGAAGAGCCACCACGACTTGTGGTGAGAGGCAGAGTTGTGTTTGAGGATGCAGTTGTTGACGTGCTTCCATTACTACGTCTCTGTCCAGGAAGGCGCAGCCTGACCTCGTCGTCACTAGCATTCTCCTCCACCTCCTCTGCTGACCTCATCTCTTGGCTGACTGTGGGTTGACAGTAAGTGGGATCTCCAACCTCATCATCATCACCCTGTGTGTTATCACACCCGTCGTCCTCAGAGCCAACCTGTTCCTGCCCTGACAAAAAACTAAAGTTGTCGCTCCAATCAGCTATTTGAGTCTCATCATCGTCTTCCTCATTGTCTCCACCAACAGGAGTTAAAGTTTGGGAATGAGGGTCTACATTATGGTCAGAACCTTCTGCGTCTGGTCCTGGATCCGACTCATAAAGATTCTGGGCATCAGTGCAGATCATTTCCTCGTCTGGATTCACAGAAGCGCTGGAGCCGACCTCTGATTCCCAGGCTATAGTATGAGTAAACAGCTCTGCAGACTCAACCATCTGTTCTACCTCATACTCAGACGGGCAGCTGGAGATTTGGAAGCTGTGAGGAAGCAAGTGCGATTGGGGTGACACCTCTGAGGACTGGAGTATTTGTGATGTTGAAGTTGATGTGAAGGAGAGCCCACTTAAAAGAGCACTTGATATCCGTTGAAGCACCTGCTGTTTTTGTGCCTCATCTGGAATTTGTAGCGATTGGCGTGGCTGTAAGAAAGGGATCTTATCACATTGTCCGCTAAAAGAAGTAGACATTTTAGT
This sequence comes from Phyllobates terribilis, assembly GCF_046119375.1. Classification (NCBI taxonomy): domain Eukaryota; kingdom Metazoa; phylum Chordata; class Amphibia; order Anura; family Dendrobatidae; genus Phyllobates; species Phyllobates terribilis. Next base: position 896,165,701 of record NW_027362761.1, on the reverse strand, counting down.
TTGGCTGGAAGATGGTCTTTCTTCTGCAGATGTTACTGTTGCTTTAACACCTACCTCACGGACACAACCTTTTTCCCCCTTCCCAACACGCCTATTCCCCTTTCCACCAGCAGCAGGCCTTTTTCCACTCATTTTGGTGGTTAACTAATTCACAACTCTGGAGTTGTTTGCACAAAAAAAACAATGGATGGGAACCGAGCAGAGCTGAGTGGCCAAACTGTGGTATTAGGCCAAAACTATTGGCTGGGTTAGATGCAGAAAAAAATTATATTCAATTTGCAACCTGATGGAGGTCAGTATAGATGGACTAATAGAACAAGTCCCACACACTGCTAGAAGCCCAAATATTTTTTCAGAGCTAGATGCAGAAAAAAATTATTTTTCATTTGCAACCCGATGGAGGTCAGTATAGATGGACTAATAGACCAAGTCCCACACACTGCTAGAAGCCCAAATATTTTTTCAGAGCTAGATGCAGATAAAAATTATTTTTAATTTGCAACCTGATGGAGGTCAGTATAGATGGACTAATAGACCAAGTCCCACACACTGCTAGAAGCCCAAATATTTTTTCAGAGCTAGATGCAGATAAAAATTATTTTTAATTTGCAACCTGATGGAGGTCAGTATAGATGGACTAATAGACCAAGTCCCACACACTGCTAGAAGCCCAAATATTTTTTCAGAGCTAGATGCAGATAAAAATTATTTTTAATTTGCAACCTGATGGAGGTCAGTATAGATGGACTAATAGACCAAGTCCCACACACTGCTATAAGCCCAAATATTTTTTCAGAGCTAGATGCAGAAAAAAATTATATTCAATTTTCAACCTGGTGGAGGTCAGTATAGATGGACTAATAGAACAAGTCCCACACACTGCTAGAAGCCCAAATATTTTTTCAGAGCTAGATGCAGATAAAAATTATTTTTAATTTGCAACCTGATGGAGGTCAGTATAGATGGACTAATAGACCAAGTCCCACACACTGCTAGAAGCCCAAATATTTTTTAAGAGCTAGATGCAGAAAAAAATTATATTCAATTTGCAACCTGATGGAGGTCAGTATAGATGGACTAATAGACCAAGTCCCACACACTGCTAGAAGCCCAAATATTTTTTCAGAGCTAGATGCAGAAAAAAATTATATTCAATTTGCAACTTGATGGAGGTCAGTATAGATGGACTAATAGAATGATGCTATGCCCAAAAGGTTTTACTTCACTAGGTGCAGTAAAAAAATTGGTATTCTATACACAGGTGGTGTAGCTTGCAACACAGATAGGCTACTCCACTGACTAACACACTCTGCAATAGGCCAAAAAGGATTAGCTTTGCTAGATTTAGCCAAATGCTGTGAAAAAAACTTGCACAGCACTGGCACAGACCTGACTGGCAAAAACTGATAGGAACTGATGTAACTTAGTCCTGAAAAGGACTGCAATTACAATTAGTCTTTACTCCCAACCTATCTATTTAAGAGCACAGACTTGCCTGATAAAAGTCGTAGGAAATGCTGTAACCTAGTCCTTAAAAGGACTGCAATCTCAACTATTCCCTACTCTCAAGCTATCTGTAGATTTGTGCGAAAATTGGCTTGAAATTAACAAGGTATAGCGCACACAGCAACAGCGGTGCCGTCTAACACGCAGCTGCAGCAGTGAGAAAATGGTGGCGACGGGGAAAATGGCTGGGTCTTATAGGGCAAGGACATGTGACATACACTGCCAATGATACATGCCCTTGCTTGTCTGAAAAAAAGCACTTCGCTCCGTGTGTGCGCTGCTGATAGGCTGACAGATTGCACCTCCCCACTGTAAATGCGGGAAAGAGAAAAAAAAATGGAGATCTTCATTATTCCTGCAGAGATCCATCCCCTGCCCCTCCCCCCGCCCCGCTGTACACTCAAACTGCGTATTAACATTAATTTTCATCATTACTGAGAAAAAATCCAGTTATGATTTTGGTGCACGAACAGTTATCGAACATAACCTCGAACAGCCGAATTTTTTTTAAATTGTTCGTGTTCGCCGAACGGCTCGAACACCGCCCAAAACAGCTCGAATTTGAGATTGGCGAACAGTTTGAGTCGAACAACGCTCATCTCTAGTAGAGAATTCCTCATAAGAGTAAGTTACATTTTTTATTTTGTATAACCCAATGTAATCTTCAAACAAAACTTGTAGAAACATGTGGTCGTACTGCTTTCATTCCCATAACAAGGTAATAGTGCTTTTGGTGTACATACCAGTTAAATAAGTCCTGGGACTGTCTTGTTTCACTTGCTTTGTAACTTGCGGTCCATTCTTTTTCATTGGCTAGTTCTCCTTTATAATAATTCAGCCAGCACTATAGATATTGGAACTTTTTCTTTCACTTTCCAGTATTCTGCTCCTATGCTTCATTGCCTTGTAGCTTACCTGACCCAAATGAACTGCCCATCTTTCTGTTATGCCTTTACGTAGTATGACAGTAGAACAGGGGTATTAAAGGGTTTTTCCACTACTTGGACAACCTCTTCTCAATCCATAAGTTTTCTTATAAATATTATATGAAAATTGCCTCTTCAGAGAGAAAGCGGACTAGAACTCTAGTGCTACCTATAGAAAGTAGCAATCCTAAAAGTCAATATCAACCCTTTAACGATCCTTGCCATATGACTTGGGATAAAAGCCAAACCAGAACCTCAATTTGCAGACACGGTGTTTAAGGGTATTGTCCCTCATCAGTGCAAAGTATGAGATCTGATTTGGCTAGATGAGAGACTTAAGACTAGGATCTAAGGGGTAACGTTTCCCCTTGTGGATAGGGACAAGCCAGGCTTGGCATATGAAACTGTGGACACTTAAACGCCATGCATGTTCCTCTGGGAAATTAAATATGCAAATTGCCTTTTCAGAGAGGAAGAGAACTAGAATGCTAGTGCCACCTATTCGAAGTAGCAATCCTAAAAGACAATATTGACCGTTTAACAAGCCTTTCCATAATGCAAATTGCCTCTTCAGAGAGGGAGAGGACTAGAACTCTAGTGGCATGGCTCGTTAAAGGGTCGATATTGACTTTTAGGATTGCTACTTCCAATAGGTGGCACTACACTTCCAGTCCTCTTTCTATCTCTATCTGAAGAGGCAAACTAATTATAGGCCCATACACAGTCATGGTCGAAAGTGTTGGCACCCTTGAAATTGATCCAGAAAATGAAGTATTTCTCCCAGAAAATTATTGTAATTACACATGTTTTGTTATACACATGATTATTTTCTTTGCGTGTATTGGAACAACACAAAAAAACTGAGAAATAAAGGAAAATTGGATATAATTTCACACAAAACCACAAAAAGGGACCGGACAAAATTGTTGGCACCCTCAACTTAATATTTTGTTGTACACCCTTTGAAATAAATAATTGCAACCAATCGCTTCCTATAACTATCATCAAGGTTCTTACACCTCTCAACTGGAATTTTGGACCACTCTTATTTTGCAAACTGCTTCAGGTCTCTCATAATTGTAGGGTGCATTCTCCCAACAGCAATTTTAAGATCTCTGCAAAGGTGTTCAATTTAGATCCGGACTCATTGCTGGTCACTTCAGAACTCTTCATCACTTTGTTTCCATCCATTTCTGGGTGCTTCTTGAAGTATGCTTGGAGTCATTGTCCTGCTGGAAGACCCATACAGTCAAGACACCCAGTACCAGAGGCAGCAAAACAACCCCAAAGCATCTTTGAACATCCACCATATTTGACTGTAAGTACTGTGTTCTTTTCTTTGTAGGCCTCAATTCGTTTACAGTAAACAGTAGAAGAATGTGCTTTACCAGACAGCTTTATCTTGGTCTCATCTGTCCACAAGTTGCTTTCCCTGAAGGATTTTGGCTTACTCATGTACATTTTGGCAAATTACCCTCTAGCTTTAAGTCTCTGTGTCAACAGTGGGATCCTCCTGGGTCTCTTGCCATAGTGCTTAATTTCATTCAAATGTCGACAGATAGTTCGCACTGATACTGATGCACCGTGAGCCTGCAGGACAGCTTGAATTTCTTTGGAACTTGATTGGGGCTGCTTATTCATGATCCAGACTATCCTGTATTGCTACCTTTCATCAATTTTTCTCTGCCATCCAAGTCCAGGGAGATTAGCTACAGTGCCATGGGTTGTAAACTTCTTGAATATTTTGGGCACCGTGGACCAAGGAACATCAAGATCTCTGGAGATAGACTTGTAACCTTGAGATTTTTTATATTGTTCAACAATTTTGGTTCTCAAGTCCTCAGATAGTTCTCTTCTCCTCTTTCTGTTCCCCATGCTTAGTGTGGCACACAGAGACACACAATGTAAAGATTGAGTCAACTTCTCCCCTATTTTATCTGATTTCAGGTGTGATTTTAATATTGCCCACACCTGGTACTTGCAACATGCTTGAAACAAAGATGTTTATCCACAATTTTGTTAAGGTACCAAGAATTTTGTCCGGTCTATTTTTGTGGTTATGTGTGAAATTATGTCCAATTTTCCTTTGTTTTCTATTTTTTTGTGTTGTTCCAATACACACAAAGGAAATAAACATGTGTATAACAAAACCTGTGTATAACAAAACATGTGCAATTGCAATAATTTTCTGGGAGAAATACTTAATCTTCTGGAAAAATTTCAAGGGTGTCAACACTTTCAGCCATAGCTGTAGCTTTTTTAAAGACAAGTTCAGCCATACCTTTAAATGACAAGTCCATTCCTCCATTACTGTGAAATCAGCATTTTAATTTATATGGAAATGAGGCTGTAGATCTGAAACTTTTGTCATGCCTGCTCTACTCCCTAACCAGCACTGCCTCCTTCTGCTTGACTGACAGCCTTGATGCTGTGGGACTTCAGGCAAAGGAGTCATCAATCAAATAGGAGGAGGTGGCGCTGGGAAGGGAATAGAGCTGGAGTGATATAGGTTTCAGATCTACAGCCTTATTTGCATGTCAATTCAAATAGTGATTTCTCAATACTGGCCATGTAAAGGTATTGCTGGAGTTGTCTTAGAAAGACTAACATGCACATATAATTAGTTTTGATGGTGAAATCCTGTTGACAGATTCCCTTTAAAACATAACATCACATAACATATGTGATAAAGCCAGAAAATAGATATCATTGCCTACACTAACTATATTTAGTTTAATATTCAGTAAGAGCTCATTTTGAGATTTTTTATAGACTTTACTTGTACTAAGATGTTTATCTAATTGTCAAATTTATAACAATTTTTTTTAATAAGAAATTGCATCTTGTATGCATAAGATATCACTTCTGTTTGACCTAAATAACCTAAAGCAAGAGCTGTGACCACACTAGAATTATCACTTACAATGAATCCTATTTAGAACTTCACAGATTAAGTTACCAGGCTTTGGCAGATAGATCTGACTACCGTATTTCATGACATCAAAATATTTTCCACTTTCTATCTTTACCTTTTCTCTTTTTAATATGAAACTAGAAATGACTTTGAAATGTTCTATTGCATCAATAGAGATTATCACAAGAATCACAGTACACAAACATTCAGCAGCTCTATCCTTGTGGTAGTTGGTGAAATCCTAGACTTAGTTTACACACTACCATTCTGCAACTAACCAACATGTAATATGATTATTATGATGACTGCATACAATTATACCACAAGTTAACAAGCAGCAATTTCTCATTAGGATATCCATGTCTCTTAAAATGTATCCATTTAAACAAGGGGCGTTACTTGAAGCTTGTTGGGCCCCATTGCACAATATCCAACAGAGTTCCCAACAAACACACATCTTTAATAGTAATAATATTTTCATATGGGGCAAAGGGATCTTTTAGGCCCTCCTATTCCTAGTAGAATTAATGCACACTATAAATATGAAAACTATTTTTTAACCTTATATTTTAATGCTGAAATATGATTATATGAAATTACAAGTCTAAAGCCTGAATCTTGGTTTGCAACAAAGAAAGTTTTGTCTTTCACACCTCATCCCATTGTGTGAATGTTCGTGTATATTCCCAAATACAGTAGATGTCACTTATTAGAGATGATAAAGATCTGAAAAAAAATGGAATATACTAAATTACACGGATTTTCCTAGAAATTCAAGCGATGCAAATTGAATGCTATAGAGTCTCTTCATACCCTGGAGCATAATAATCGTAAGAAGTGATAAATAAAACAATACTTATACTCACTTCACCTGTCTATCCTTTCCATTGCTTGCTGCCCCCCATTCAGTTCTCAGAGCTGCCTCTTCTTTGTGTCATCACGAACTGCATCTCCTGGCGATCTACGGTTCAGCAAAATTGCTACCAGCCAGCCGCCATTTTGCTGAATCTGCACAAAGCGAATTTACAAAAATCCTTATTCTCATACTGTAAATGCAGATTTTTTTGTGTTTTCAAGTAGAATTTAATTAAATACACTCCTCTCTAGTCATTATTCCAGCAAGGTAATGCAAATTTGCACTATAATTTATGCTTGTTTCTAGAATAGTCAGGTTGTCAGACCTTGTATGGCTCTGCATTCTGCCAACTTTTGAAATAAGTTCTGTGAGCGGAAGAAAAAGTAAAAAGATTGCAAATTATTGTGCAAATATGGCATGCTATTGTCATTATTGGTCATTTGATTGGTTTTATTATTTTTGATAGGAAACAGAAAAATACATGTTTCACTGCATCACTGGAATATGCTATTGAACATGATGAATGGGGGCTGACTTTGAGTCTTTCAAGGTCCTTAGATAAAAGGCACCATGAAATTGTAGTTCCATCACTGTGCTTCTCTGCACAGAATTGCTTCTATTCACACTCAAAGCCCCACACATTTATATGGAGCCCACCACAGTGGGTGGACGGTAGCATTGTTATGCAAGGAAAAAAGTCATAGGGACCTCAGTTCTTTTATTCTTGAGATTAAGTAGAGTTTTAAAATTTCAGACAACCTCTGATCATTAGGCTATAGCATTTCCTAATACGTAGTGTTAGAACTTATTGTATGATGCTATTTGCTCATACATGTGAAAAAGAATATACTCATATATCCAATATATCAGAAAGAAAAAAAAGAGGTCATAAAAAAAAATCTCTCCTGACATTCACATCTAAAAGAAAAACTGTATAATTCTACATTTAACTCTTGCCTCAAGATCCCACCTTATATAAAACTCTTTCATACTTTTCTGAGAAAATGTGTATCGCTGTACTTTCCTGCTGCCATCTTGTCTGAGTAATTCTTTTCGTCTGTACTTAGCGGTGAAAAGGTGGCATACTTCTGGTAATCCAATCCTTAATAGAAGATGACTTGACATATGAACGAGACATTATCTGCTGTCTTTCCAACTGCTGGAATGTTTAATTACATTGCTTTGGAAATGTTTTGCTGTTGAAGTTGGCATACAAAAGGAGGCAGTCAAAGTTCATTTAAGACTTGAGAGAAAGCAAAGCATAATCTAAGACCCAAACACCGTGATCAGCCAAACACATGATATTACAATGCTGCAATCCTGTGTGTGTAAATGACTAGATCCTTTTTCATGCCCATCTTTAATCCAACGCTAATGATGTGTTGACTGTGGATAATCATGCGGCAGCACATAATATCATAACAAGGTCCTAGAAGTAATTTCCTTCAATCACACTGAAATAGGTACAAAATTGGGTCCCTGTTCGGTATTGCTGGCTTCATCTGGGTATATAATATTCAAGCTAAATTTTCATTTCAGAAATCATTTCTTTCTACTAATTCAGCACTTTTAATCAATGCAATATTTTTACCATTGAGTATAAATATAAAATTCCTTTTGGAAAATAACTACTAAGGGCCAATTTTCTCCCAAATTGTGGTTTATTTGAGTAATAATAAGCATTTAATTGATCAGTGGTTATTCCTTCTGCTCTGGGACCATTTTCACTTAATGAGATGGCTAGGTTACAGAAAAACGTGTCAAATTTATTCTCTTTCCACTTACACTGAGCTGCCAGGTCATCAAAATATAACACATACACATGAATTTAGAAATGCCATTTCTACTTTCCAGGGAGGTACTTAGGATATGTTCAATTAGCAAAAAAAATTAAAATAATGTAAAAAACAAATACACATAAAAATGTAATGCATTTAAAAATTTGAGTATTAAAATTAACAAAACATTTCATTTTATGCCAGAAATGGAGTTTTTGTAAATTCAGGCTTTAAACTGACTCCAACCCTTACTCCCAACCTTAGATGTTACATACCAAATAAGAGGTTGCTGTTGGATTATAGGTAAAGTCACAAAACTTTACATAAATCATGCTATGTCCTAACAGAGAGTTTAAAGAAGTCTGTCAGCAGAAAAGGACTGCTCACACCAAGCAGAGGCGCTCTGTGCACTGAGCACCTGTGCTTGGTTTGAACAGTGATGACAGACTCCCTTTATCAGTTGTCACAGTCTATTTATAACTTTCAGATGTGACTTTTTTGCATTGAAACTTATGATAATACTTAAAGAGAGGGGACTACTTCCATCATCCAACTGAATACCCCCCTTCCCATGCAACAGTATGGCATGGCACTGATAAGTAGCAAATATAGCCTAACAGTGTCTTGATGTCTGCCATGTACAGAAGCCTATTATGCAGCCTGTTTATAAAATATTAGAGATTAAAGAAATGATCACGTCTTCATGTCCTCTTGCGGACTTATTGAAATAAATAAAGTGTTTAGAAGTTCAAAATCAACACAAGAGTACAGAAATTGTTATAGGAAATAAAAAAAATATATATAAAATTGGTCATATTCACCACAGTCATAACAAGCTGATCTATAAAGGTTATGTCATTATTAGTGTTGAGCGAGCACTAAAATGCTCGGGTGCTCGAAGCTCAGGCCGAGCTCGCCGTGATACTCGGGTGCTCGACCCGAGCAACGAGCCCAATGTTAGTCTATGGGAGACCCGAGCATTTTTGCGGCGGCACCCCCGTCAGTCTGTAGAAAGCCTAAAAAGTGCCCAAAACGATAGTAACAGTGCTCAATTGACATGGGGACAGCATGGGGATCACCCCAGGAAGCATTTCTGACCCCCAGGTCACTGCTGTCAACAACGTGTTCAGAGGTATTAAGCCATTTTTACAAGTTCATAATAAAACGTTCAAAAACGAAAGTGAAACTTTTTTCCTGTGAAATATGTTAAGGAATTTCTTTTCCAGGGTAAAGACTTGTGTATTAGGTAAAATAAATAACCAAAAACAAAAATACTCCTCCACACCTTGGGCTATGTTCACAAGTAGCATTTTTTATGCGTTTTTGCACTTTTGTATTGCTTTCAACCGTGACAAATGCATTCACCGGGAAATGTCATTTTAACATTTTACAACCTTATCTGGCCATGTGCTGTGTGACACATGCATACAGTGCTGAAAAGACATGGGGACAGCATGGGGAAGACCCCTGGAAGCATCTCTGACTCCCAGGTCACTGCCTAAAAGTGTGCCCATCAGAAGTGATCCTTGCCGCATCAGAAGATGCAGACTTGCAACTATCCCCGTGCAAGTCCTTGTCCCAGGGCAGTGTTGAATTGTACCTCCCCCATTCCTTGCAATGCAAGCGCAAATATGCAGCCAACCACCCACCCACCCCCAGGCTGCAATACCATACTGCTAGATTGCGCTTGAAATGGGGCCTTTTAGTTTTGAGGAGGCCGAAGCTGGCCACTACCTCATGGCTGCTTCGGCAGCGAGGTATCCATACTCAGTCCCCAGCCGCCCAGGGGGCGGCCGGGTGTCCACACTTGGTCCCCAGCCACCCCGCGGCCGGGTGTCCACACAAGGTCCCCAGCCGCCTGGGGGCGGCCGGGTGTTCATAAACGGTCCCCAGCCGCCCCGATTTCTCCGCGGAACATCCACACAGACTTTTCTTAGCCCGGCCTACTTTAGGGCAGCATTGGACGAGCCCACCAGAGAACCAGACTCCTCCGGTGGGCCCTGGCTTCTCCATCAGGGGAGTTGTTTGTGCGAAGGTGAGGAGCATGATGATGATAGAAGTTAGCATCAGCTTTGTTTTTTTCGAATGCAAGCGTAAGTGTGCAACCTGCCACCCACCCACTCCCAGGCTGCAATACCATATTGCTAGCTTGCTTGCACTTGAAATTGGGCCTTTTAGGCATGTGGAGGCAGACGCCGGCCACCATGTCATGACTGCGTCGGCGGCCCTTTTATCCATACTCGGTCCCCAGCCGCCAGGGGGTGGCAGGGTGTCCACACGCGGCCAGGTGTTCACACACGGTCCTCAGCCGCCTGGGGGCGGCGGGGTGTCCATAAACGGTCCCCAGCCGCCCCGATTTCTCCGCGGAACATCCCCACACACTTTTCTTAGACTGGCCTGCTTTAGGGCAGCATTGGACGAGCCCACCAGAGAACAAGACTCCTCCGGTGGGCCCTGGCTTCTCCATCAGGGGAGTTGAGAGTGCCAAGGTGAGGAGCATGATGATGATAGAGGTTAGCATCTGCTTTGTTTTCAAGGAATGCAAGCGCATGTATGTAGTAGCGGCTAGGCCTGAGGTGGTCAGTGTTTTGGCACATATCCTACTTCCTCCGAGGATTGCTGGATGTTTTCCTGCTACTATCCAAGTTCTATGACTCCCGTTAAAACAAAGCTTCAGGTGATAAATGATGGATGAGGTAGTGGCAAAGGAGAAAGAGCAAGAGGAACAGGGACCATTCACATAAATATCAGGCCAGTCAACCACATATGTCTTGTAGGATATGTTTCTGTAACAAGAGGAGCGGTTCGGCTACACAGTTATCGGGCATACAGTGAGTGCAATGCCTACCAAAAACTTTGAGGCACTCCAATGCCCCTTGGAAATGACATGGAGGTCAGAGCGCCTTAACTAATCCTTTTTTTCCATTTATAGCAACTGGGTCTCCTGTGCACTGTTGGCCTAAGCAGTGAATGGAAGGCTTTCCAAAAATTATGAGGAACTGCAATGCCCCTTGAAACAGACGTGGATTACAGCATACTAAAAACCTTCTACCCATTATTGGGGAGTGGGTCTCCCTTAGTTTTCACCTTTGCATTGAAAAGCTAAAGCTGACTAAAATTAGGAGGAAATGCAATGCCCGTTGGAAGAGTCGTGGAGATTAGAGGTAAGGTAATTAAAAACAACATTTCAATGCCCCTTGGAGGAGCTGTGGAGTGCAGAGTGGCTTAAGAAGACGCTTTTAATGCCCCTTTGAAGAGATGTGGAGGTCACAGTAGCTTAACAAGATGGTTTTAATGCCCCTTGGAAGAGTGGTGGAGGTCGTAGTGGAATAAAAAGACAATATCAATGCCCCGTGGAAGAGACATGGAGGTCACAGTAGCTTAAGACGGTTTTAATGCCCCTTGGAAGAGCTGTGGAGTTCAGAGTGGCTTAACAAGACGGTTTTAATGGCCCTTGGAAGAGTGGTGGAAGTTACAGTGGAATAAAAAGACAATATCAGTGCCTCGTGGAATAGACGTTGAGGTCACAGTAGCTTAACAAGATGGTTTTAATGCCCCTTAGAAGAGCTGTGGAGTTCATAGTGGTTTAACAAGATGGTTTTAATGCCCCTTGGAAGAGACATGGAGGTCACAGTAGCTTAACAAGATGGTTTTAATGCCCCTTGGAAGAGTGGTGGAGGTCGCAGTGGAATAAAAAGACAATATCAATGCCCCTTGGAAGAGACGTGGAGGTCACAGTAGCTTAACAAGACAGTTTTAATGCCCCTTGGAAGAGCTGTGGAGTTCAGAGTGGTTTAACAAGACTGTTTTAATGCCCCTTGCAAGAGACGTGGAGGTCACAGTAGCTTAACAAGATGGTTTTAATGCCCCTTGGAAGAGTGGTGGAAGTTACAGTGGAATAAAAAGACAATATCAATGCCCCGTGGAATAGACGTTGAGGTCACAGTAGCTTAACAAGACAGTTTTAATGCCCCTCGGAAGAGACGTGGAGGTCACAGTAGCTTAACAAGACGGTTTTAATGCCCCTTGGAAGAGCTGTGGAGTTCAGAGTGGTTTAAAAAGACGGTTTTAATGCCCCTTGGAAGAGACGGGGAGGTCACAGAAGCTTAACAAGACGGTTTTAATGCCCCTTGGAAGAGCTGTGGAGTTCAGAGTGGTTTAACAAGATGGTTTTAATGCCCCTTGGAAGAGACGGGGAGGTCACAGTAGCTTAACAAGACGGTTTTAATGCCCCTTACAAGAGCCATGCAGTACAGCATATTACAAACATAAGTCACATTATTGGGGAGTGGGTCTCCCATAGTATTTGCTTATGCCTTCCAAGCAAAAGCTTCCAAAAATTAGGATGGAGCAACTTGCAATGCCTCTTACAAGAGCCATGCAGTACAGCATATTACAAACATAAGACCCATTATTGGGGAGTGGGTCTCCCATAGTATTTGCTTATGCATTCCAAGCAAAAGCTTCCAAAAATTAGGACGGAGCAACTTGCAATGCCTCTTACAAGAGCCATGCAGTACAGCATATTACAAACATTAGTCCCATTACTGGGGAGTGGGTCTCCTATAGTATTTGCTTTTGTCTTCCAAGCAAAAGCTTACAAAAATTAGGACGGGGCAACTTGCAATGCCCCTTACAAGAGCCATGCAATACAGCATATTACAAACATAAGTCCCATTATTGGGGAGTGGGTCTCCCATAGTAGTTTCTTATGCCTTCCAAGCAAAAGCTTCCAAAAATTAGGATGGAGCAACTTGCAATGCCTCTTACAAGAGCTATGCAGTACAGCATATTACAAACATTAGTCCCATTATTGGGGAGTGGGTCTCCCATAGTATTTGCTTATGTCTTCCAAGCAAAAGCTTACAAAAATTAGGACGGAGCAACTTGCAATGCCCCTTACAAGAGTCATGCAGTACAGCATATTACAAACATAAGTCCCATTATTGGGGAGTGTGTCTCCCATAGCATTTGCTCATGCCTTCCAAGCAAAAGCTTCCAAAAATTAGGACGGAGCAACTTGCAATGCCTCTTACAAGAGCCATGCAGTACAGCATATTACAAACATTAGTCTCATTATTGGGGAGTGGGTCTCCCATAGTATTTGCTTATGCCTTCCAAGCAAAAGCTTCCAAAAATTAGGACGGAGCAACTTGCAATGCCTCTTGTAATGCACACGCCCGGGCTGAGCGGCGTGTGCGTGTATATGTAGTGATTCCACTGGACCGTGCCGGAGAGTGAATGCCTGGAGGGGCGTAACTAAGTATTCACCCGATCCGACCAGGGTCGCGCGACGGCATACGATGCCAGTGCACTAAGGAGGAACCGAGCAAAGGGACCAGGTGCTACTCCAGGACAGACCCCGGACACGGCTGTTGACCCACACAGGGGAACACAGGAACAGACAGGCTAGGCTGGCACACAGACTGGTGGGTATAGGCAGGCACGACTGGTATGCAGGCAGGCGGGTATGCAGGCAGGGGGGTACAGGCAAGCGCGGCAAGAGTGCAGACAGGGAGGCACTAGCAGGTTGGTACTCAGGCGGGATAGGACCCAGTACACACTGGGACTCAGGAACAGAACCACAGATGTGGCAGACAAACACAGCAGAGTGAGGCCGCCCAGAGAGCGAGAGCAGGGCAAGACGAGACCGCCTAGAGCGGTGAGCGAGAGAAAAGCAGGACGAGGCCGCCAGGAGCGGCGAGCGAGAGTAGAGCAGGACGAGGCCGCCTGGAGCGGTGAGCAAGAGTAGAGCAGGACGAGGCCGCCTGGAGCGGTGAGCAGCAGTAGAGCAGGACAAGGCCGTCTGGAGCGATGAGCGAGAGAGGAGCAGGACGAGACTGCCGAAGCAGCGAGCAAAGGGTCAGAGCAGAGCGAGGCTGCCGAAGCAGCGAGCAAAGGGTCAGAGCAGAGCGAGACTGCCGGAGCAGCGAGCAAAGTGTCAGAGCAGAGCGAGACTGCCGGAGCAGCGAGCAAAGGGTCAGAGCAGAGCGAGACTTCCGGAGCAGCGAGCAAAGGGTCAGAGCAGAGCGAGACTGCCGGAGCAGCGAGCAAAGGGTCAGAGCAAAGCGAGACTGCCGGAGCAGCGAGCAAAGGGCCAGAGCAGAGCGTGACTGCCGGAGCAGCGAGCAAAGGGTCAGAGCAGAGCGAGGCTGCCGGAGCAGCGAGCAAAGAGTCAGAGCAGAGCGAGACTGCCGGAGCAGCGAGCAAAAGGTCAGAGCAGAGCAAGACTGCCGGAGCAGCCAGCAAAGGGAGAGCAGAGGGGACAGGGCTCTGTTCACACAGAACAGACTGGAAGGGAAAGGCAGAACCAGGTACACACAGGATACTTGCAATGAAGTAGCGAGTGGGCCACAAACTCACAAACGGTAGTACAGGGACAACGAGTAGGAGTTAGGTACGGGATCAGATTCTGCAGGAAAAGGGAAGGTACGGACATAGAGAAAAACAGGTAACAGGCTAGGAGAGTATTCAGACAAGAACAGACACAGCAGCAAGATACAGGAGCGGGTCTAGGTATGCGGCCCCTAGAAGGCAGAACGAACAGGCTAGGAGCGTGTTCAGACAGGAACAGGCAAGATACAGGAACGGGTCTAGGTATGCGGCCCCTAGAAGGCGGAAAGAACAGGCTAGGAGCGTGTTCACACTAGCCTGGAAATACAGCCTCCAGGATAGGCAGAAGACAACAGGCTAGAAGATAGTTCAGACAGGACACAGTTCAGACACGGGAACTGATACCGCAAAGCGGGAAACATAGACAGGACCTGGCACATCTGTGACAAGAGCCAACTGACAGGACACAATGCTCACGCCGGGTTTCTTGGGAGGAGCTGGGTTAAATACCATGTTACAGACAGCAATAGGCTGAGGACGCATCAAGGGTGTGTCTGCAGCAGGTACAAGAAACAGGAAGCGATCGGGCACCGCCCTTAAGCAGCAGAAACAGAGGCAAGCAGACAGCATGGAGGGAAGCCAGGCTAGCAGACTGGACTGGAGATCAAGTGCACGCTCTTGCACAGTGGGAGATGGACCACTATGCAAGGACGCCGCCAGGTATGTTACAGTACCCCCCCTTACGCCCCCTCTTCTTCAGGCCTGCCAGAATGTTCCGCAGGGAATTCGAGGGCCAATCCTTCACTTCAAGGAGATCACTTCCACTGTCCACAGGAAAAACTGGTCTCATCTGGTTAGCTAGGATGCTACCTCCTATACAGCCATCCTCAGCAACAGATGAAACGGGTGGAGTACCAGGAACAGCACACAAGTAAGTCTCTCTCCACTTATTATCAGGTAGCACCCCAGAGGGTTCAGGAGACAACTGGAAGTCCTCCGCCGTGTTGGAGGGGTGCAGAGACTCGGGGGTAACCTCTGCTTCGGAGAACACTAGGTCGGACTCGCTGGAAGAAGCGGCCGAGGTATCAGGTACCGAATATAGGAGAGTCCCTGTCCATTCGTTATCAGGTAGCACCCCGAAGGGTTCTGGAGACAACTGGAGGTCCTCCGCCTGGTTGGAGGGGTGTAGAGACTCGGGGATAACCTCTGCTTCGGAGTACACTAGGTTGGACTCACTGGAAGAAGCGGCCGAGGTAACAGGTACCAAGTATAGGAGAGTCTCAGTCCATTCGCTATCAGGTAGCACCCCGAAGGGTTCAGGAGACAACTGGAGGTCCTGCGCCTGGTCGGAGGGGTGTAGAGACTCGGGGATAACTTCTGCTTCGGAGTACACTAGGTCAGACTCACTAGACGAAGTGGGCGAGGTATCAGGTACAGAGTATAGGGAAGACTCCGTCCATTCGCTACCAGGTAGCACCCCGAATGGTTCTGGAGACAACTGGAGGTCCTCCGCCTGGTCGGAGGGGTGTAGAGACTCGGGGTTAACTACCGCTTTGAGGTACCCATTGTCAAGCTCACAGGACGGAGCGGACGAAGTATAAGGTACCGGGTGTAGGGAAGTCTCTCTCCATTTGTCATCAGGTGGTATCCCGGAGGATTCAGGAGGCAACAGGGGGTCCTCCGCCAGGTAGTAGAGATGCACAGACTCGGAGCTAATCACTAGTGTTGAGCGAACATGCTCGACACTGCTCGGTACTCGCCCGAGCATCACGCTACTCGGATGTTCGGCGAGCACCGAGCATTTCCGGGTTACTCGGGCGGGAGCTCGGGTCTCCGCCCTGCATGTTTGGGGCGCTTTACAGAGCCAATGAACATGCAGGGATTGCCAGCCAGTCACTGTAATGCTGCAGCCATGTTGGTTGTGGGCATTACAGTGATTGGCTGGCCGCACAGCGTCACCTCGAGTATTTAAAATGGGGCGCCGCCATCTTGGACACAGTCGCTCCGGATTAGACAGTGTAGGGACAGCGCTGCTGATTTAGGGAGAGATATAAACTGTGAAATAGTTAGTGTAGGGTCTGTAAAGGCTGCCAGAACAAACAAACAGCCCTTTTCAGGACTAATATCCATCCCAGATACCAGGCAGGCAGGCTGTATAGGAGACACAGTGGTTATACCAGCAAACGCTGCATTACAGTCCTGTGTGCTCCTGTTGCTGAAATTGCTGGACTTAGCATCAGGTGTCGGGGGCCAGGAAAAATCCTTTTTTTTTCATCTAAATCCTCCTTTTTTTTTCCTCCTTCACACTGTACAAATACCCGTCTTATTAACCTTTTGGTATGTCCCCCCCCCCCAAAAAAAAAGTGTGTCTCTGATTTTTCAGACACAAATATAACTGTTGAAAATAGTCTGGTGTAGGCTAGAGAAACAGAAGTGTTGTTTTGCACTTCCACGGTTCAAACCTCTGTATTATCCATTTTGGGCCATTTGTATCTAAAAAAAAAAACAGTTTGAGTGTGTCGCTCACTGTTCAGCCGCAAATATCTCTATTTAAAAAAGTGTGGTATACCCCAGTAAACAATAACTGTGGTTTTGCCATCCCACGGTAAAAAATCTCTATTATTCAGGTTTTGGTAGTTTTTTCCGTAAAGAAAAACAGTAGTGTCTCCTGACTGTTGTGACACAAAAATATATCTGTTGAAAATAGTCTTGTGTAGGCCCGACATCCCAGTGTGGTTTCGCAGTTCCACGGGTCAAATCGCTGTACTATCCAGTTTTGGGCCTTTGGTATCTAAAAAAAAAGCAGTTTGAGTATGTCGCTCACTGATCAGCCGCAAATATCTCTATTTAAAAAAGTGTGGTATACCCCAGTAAACAATAACTGTGGTTTTGCCATCCCACGGTAAAAAATCTCTATTATTCAGGTTTTGGTAGTTTTTTCCGTAAAGAAAAACAGTAGTGTCTCCTGACTGTTGTGACACAAAAATATATCTGTTGAAAATAGTCTTGTGTAGGCCCGACATCCCAGTGTGGTTTCGCAGTTCCACGGGTCAAATCGCTGTACTATCCAGTTTTGGGCCTTTGGTATCTAAAAAAAAAGCAGTTTGAGTGTGTCGCTCACTATTCAGCCGCAAATATCTCTATTTAAAAAAGTGTGGTATACCCCAGTAAACAATAACTGTGGTTTTGCCATCCCACGGTAAAAAATCTCTATTATTCAGCTTTTGGTAGTTTTTTCCGTAAAGAAAAACAGTAGTGTCTCCTGACTGTTGTGACACAAAAATATATCTGTTGAAAATAGTCTTGTGTAGGCCCGACATCCCAGTGTGGTTTCGCAGTTCCACGGGTCAAATCACTGTACTATCCAGTTTTGGGCCTTTGGTATCTAAAAAAAAAGCAGTTTGAGTGTGTCGCTCACTGTTCAGCCGCAAATATCTCTATTTAAAAAAGTGTGGTATACCCCAGTAAACAATAACTGTGGTTTTGCCATCCCACGGTAAAAAATCTCTATTATTCAGCTTTTGGTAGTTTTTTCCATAAAGAAAAACAGTAGTGTCTCCTGACTGTTGTGACACAAAAATATTTCTGTTGAAAATAGTCTTGTGTAGGCCCGACATCCCAGTGTGGTTTCGCAGTTCCACGGGTCAAATCGCTGTACTATCCAGTTTGGGGCCTTTGGTATCTAAAAAAAAAAGCAGTTTGAGTGTGTCGCTCACTGATCTGCCACAAATATCTCTATTTAAAAAAGTGTGGTATACCCCAGTAAACAATAGCTGTGGTTTTGCCATCCCACGGTAAAAAATCTCTATTATTCAGCATTTGGTAGTTTTTTCCGTAAAGAAAAACAGTAGTGTCTCCTGACTGTTGTGACACAAAAATATATCTGTTGAAAATAGTCTTGTGTAGGCCCGACATCCCAGTGTGGTTTCGCAGTTCCACGGGTCAAATCGCTGTACTATCCAGTTTTGGGCCTTTGGTATCTAAAAAAAAAGCAGTTTGAGTGTGTCGCTCACTGTTCAGCCGCAAATATCTCTATTTAAAAAAGTGTGGTATACCCTAGTAAACAATAACTGTGGTTTTGCCATCCCACGGTAAAAAAATCTCTATTATTCAGGTTTTGGTAGTTTTTTCCGTAAAGAAAAACAGTGGTGTCTCCTGACTGTTGTGACACAAAAATATATCTGTTGAAAATAGTCTTGTGTAGACCCGACATCTCAGTGTGGTTTCGCAGTTCCACGGGTCAAATCGCTGTACTATCCAGTTTTGGGCCTTTGGTATCTAAAAAAAAAGCAGTTTGAGTGTGTCGCTCACTGTTCAGCCGCAAATATCTCTATTTAAAAAAGTGTGGTATACCCCAGTAAACAATAACTGTGGTTTTCCTCTTCCACGGTTCTAATCTACTATTTATTACCCTTTTCCATTGATAGTGCAAGTGTAAGCTATTTTACTTCATTTACAATGGGCAAGGCGCGTGGCAAGGGACGTGGAAGTGGACGTTCTGGTGATCGTTCATGCAGAGGACGGGGCCGTGGCCAAGGTGAAAATGTGCCACAACCAACAGCCACATCTCCTCGCTCCCACTTCTTGACCGAATTACTAGGGAAGCACAGAACAACACCAGTATTGAGAACTGATCAGTGTGAACAGGTTATTAATTGGATAGCAGATAATACTTCCAGTTACCTGGGCACCACCACCTCCGGTCTGTCTTCCACCCGGTCAACTCTTAGTAGCCGTGAGTCTCTACCGCATACTCCTCCTCACCCTGATGCTCCTTCCTCCCACCATGCCGAGTGTCGTCAGACAGCAAGTGATCCCACACTTGGACACTCTGAAGAGCTGTTCACTGGTCCATTTCCATATTTGGGCCCCTCGCCTGATATGCTTGAAGTGGTGGAAGAAGAGATCCCATGTTGCGATGCCCAAATATTTTAACAGCCACGGCCACAGGAAGTCGACGTTGGCAATCTGTCAGAAGAGGTGGACGATGACGAGACACAATTGCCAGGAAGTGAGGAGGAGGAGCGTGGTGCGCAAGTGGAAGAGGAGGAGGTGGTGGATGATCTAGTAACTGACCCAACGTGGAAGGAGGACATGCAGAGCGAGGCCAGCAGCACACAGGGGGAGGGAGGCAGAGTACCCCAACAGGCAGGAAGAAGCAGTGTCGTGGCCGCAGACAGAAGGCAGGCAACCGTTCCCCGTAACACCAACACGAGGGACGTTGCCAGTACAAGCGATAGGTCTTCCAGAGTCTAGAATTTTTTTAAAGACTCTGCTGATAACCCCAAAAAGGCCATATGTTCCACCTGCCATGCTAGCATCAGCAGGGGTGACAAAACTACCAGTCTGACCACCACGAGCATGATCAGGCACATGGCATCAAAGCACCCGACTTTGTCGGGCGAACCCCAGGGTCCACGACCAGTGTCAGCGGGTGTCACCACTGCTTCTTCCACTGTTGTGCGTGCAATAGAACCCCCTGTTGTGTGTGCAAGGCAATCTCCTGTCCATACTGCATGTAAAGATGCCCCCTCCTCTCAGTCTTCACTTGTTATGGCAGTTTCTTAAGAAACAGCATCAACGTCCACGTCCCACCGCAGCGTTCAATTGTCCATATCCCAGACCTTTGAACGAAAGCGGAAATTCGCAGCTAACGCCCCACAGGCCACAGTCTTAAATTCGCACATTTCACGACTGCTTGCATTGGAAATGCTTCCTTTTAGGCTGGTGGAGACGGAATCCTTCCGCAATCTTATGGCGGTGGCCGTCCCTCGGTACTCGGTCCCCAGCCGACACTATTTTGCCCGGTGTGCCATCCCCGCACTACACAAGCACGTGTCCCAAAGCATCTGCCGTGCCCTCAACAACGCAGTTACTGGGAGAGTCCACCTGACAACGGACACGTGGACAAGTGCTTGTGGCCAGGGACGGTACATCTCTCTGACGGCACACTTGGTAAACATAGTGGAAGCCGGGACCCAGTCGGACCTTGGGACGGAACACATCCTCCCCACACCGAGGATTGCGGGCCCTATGTCAGTCAGAGTTGCCCCCACAGTGTACAGCTCCTGCGCATCCTCCTCCTCCTCCTCATGTTCAGCCTCCATCTCAGATGTCACCACATCAGTTACAAGCTGGAAGCATTGCAGTACTGCCTCCGCCAAGTGGCAACAGGCTGTGCTGAAACTCATAAGCTTAGGTGATAAACCTCACACTGCTTGTGAGTTGTGGACAGCTGTGAAAGAGCAGACAGATCTGTGGGTGAGACCGCTGAACCTACATCCCGGCATGGTCGTGTGTGACAATGGCCGTAACTTGGTGGCGGCTCTGAGGCGAGGTGAGATCACACACGTACCATGCCTGGCTCATGTGCTTTACCTCGTGGTTCAGCAGTTTCTTAAATCGTATCCCGAGTTGCCAGATCTGCTCGTGAAAGTACGCCGCCTGTCAGCTCATTTTCGCAAGTCGGCTACAGCTTCCGCCGCCCTTGCTGTGTTGCAGCATCATTTGCAGCTTCCGGCACACTGACTGGTGTGTGATGTCCCCACACGTTGGAACTCTACCCTCCACATGTTGCAAAGGATTTGTGAGCAGAAGAGAGCAGTTGTGGAGTACCAGCTGCAACAAGGCCGTCGATATTCAGGTCAGACTCCACACATAAGACCTCAGGAGTGGACCTGGATGTCTGACATATGTACCATCCTGACAAACTTTGAGGAGGCCACCAAGATGGTGAGTGGCGATGACGCCATCATTAGTGTCAGCATCCCACTTGTCTGTCTTTTGCAACGCTCTCTGCAGAGAATTAAAGAGGAGGCATTGCAGCCAAAGTATGATGAGATGGATCAAGAAGCCGTAGTGGGCGATTACACACAGCCCAGCCTCATCTCATCCCAACGTGCATTGGGGGACAATGAGGGAGAGGAGGAGGAGGAGAAGGAAGAACAGGAGCTGCTATCATGCGTTGTAGACGGTAGTACCTGTACAAATGTCATACCGTCGGTTCATCGTGGGTGGCCTGAGGACAGGGGGGAGGAGGAAGAGGAGGAGGAGGAGAGCATGGTCAGTCATCATCTTGGTGAGGACACGGAAATCTTGCCCGTTACCAGTCTGGCACGCATGGCTGACTTTATGTTACGCTGCCTTAACCGTGACCCTCGCGTTGTCAAAATGTTGGGTGACAGTCATTACTGGTTGGTGACACTTGTAGACCCCCGCTACAAGGAGAACTTTCACTCTCTTATTCCTGAGGTGGAGAGGTCTACAAAAATGGGGCAATACCAGAAGGCCCTTGCTGCAGAACTCTTAGAAAAAATTCCCATCTGAACACGCTAGCGGCAGAGGTCACAGTTCGTTGCCCAACCAAGGCGTACAGGCGAGAGAGATGCAACTCCAATCCAGCAGAGGCAGGGGAACACTGTCAACGTTCTGGACAGTTTTCTGACACCCGCCCAGCTTACAGGCCCTGAGGCGCGGGGTACTCTCACAAGGAGTGGAAATTTTCAAAAGATGGTGAGGGAGTACCTTGCCGATCGTACCAGCGTCCTCCGTGATTCCTCTGTGCCTTTTAATTATTGGGTATCCAAGCTGGACACTTGGAATGAACTCGCTCTGTACGCCTTGGAGGTCCTGGCCTGCCCTGCCGCTAGCGTGTTATCGGAGCGTGTTTTTAGTGCCGCTGGGGGAATTATAACTGATTGTCAAATGACAATGCTGACAAGCTGACCCTTATCAAAATGAACAAGGGCTGGATTGGGCCAGACTTCTCATCACCACCAAATAACAGTAGAGTAACATAAAGTCAAATCTACTGTGTTATTTCGGGAGGTGTATTCACATGCACCGCTTCACACCCACACATGGGTATACGCTTCCTCGTTTCGGCTGTTTAATCTTCTTCTCCTTATCCTCAGCCTCCACCACCACTATACCACCAGGGTGCCAGCATTGCAAGTTCCTCCGTCCTTATTTTTGGCAGCTTTTGCTTGCAAGGCATAAGCAAATACTATGGGACACCCACTCCCCAATAATGGGACTTATGTTTGTAATATGCTGTACTGCATGGCTCTTGTAAGGGGCATTGCAAGTTGCTCCGTCCTAATTTTTGGCAGCTTTTGCTGGGAAAGCATAAGCAAATACCATGGGACACCCACTCCCCAATAATGGGACTTATGTTTGTAATATGCTGTACTGCATGGCTCTTGTAAGGGGGCATTGCAAGTTGCTCCGTCCTAATTTTTGGCAGCTTTTGCTGGGAAAGCATAAGCAAATACCATGGGACACCCACTCCCCAATAATGGGACTTATGTTTGTAATATGCTGTACTGCATGGCTCTTGTATGTGACGCGCCCCCTGGGCCATGTGTACACGTTTGTGGGATACCCGGTGCCGGGTCTCTGGGGTCTGTAGTCTCCGTGGCGGTGACCCGGTCCCATGGCTCAGGCTGGTCAAACCAGTGGCAGTCTTTCTTAGGTTTTGAGGTTAATTGTCCGACTGCGCCACCCGTGGATTGCGGTCAGGGAGTACCACCGCTGAGAGGCAGACCTCTGAGGCTGGTGTTGTGTGCACAGCATAGAATGGGATAACTCCCCTCGGGAGGAGTATAGCCTCAGGGCAGTGAGTGTGGATGATGGGGGTGATGGTGCACGAGCGCAGCAGGAATGACTCAGAGTCTTTGCAGTGCAGTTCAGGGTCTTTACTGATGATTATAAGGTAGACCCTCCCGGGAGTACTGGCTAGTAGAGATGAGCGGTGTTCGACTAGAACTGTTCGCCAATCTCAAATTCGAGCTGTTTTGGGTGGTGTTCGAGTTGTTCAACGAACCCGAACGATTTGCAAAAAATTCGGCTGTTCGAGGTTATGTTCGATAACTGTTCGTGCACCAAAAGCGTGTCCTGCATGTCTGGCGCTATTTAGAGCACCAATCATGCAGGGATTGTCTGCCACTCACTGTAATGCCACAGCCATGGTGGTTGTGGCATTACAGTGATTGCCCAAATCGATGGGAACAGTGCTCACAGTGAAACATGAAAAGCCGGCAATTCAGCAGCGGCATACACCGGTACCCGACAATTTAGAACAGAAAGAATAGAGAATCACACATAGATTAGATAGATAGAAACATGTCAGTCACACATATAAGAAGCACAGTGACAGTGTTGCTTACTGTACTTGTCATTTAGTGTAAAGGATTTATCAAAAAAAATAATAGTGTTTTCATGCACCGTCTCTTTAAAAAAGCCGGCTGGCAATTCAGCATCTGTACCCAACAATTTAGAATAGAAGGAATAGAGAATCACACATAGATTAGATAGATAGAAACATGTCAGCCACATATATACAAAGTACAGTGACAGTGTTGCTTACTGTACTTGTCATTTAGTGTAAAGGATTTATTAAAAAATATAATAGTGTTTTCGTGCACCGTCTCTTTAAAAAAGCCGGCCGGCAATTCAGCAGCGGTACCCGACAATTTATAACAGACAGAATAGAGCTTCACACATAGATTAGATAGATAGAAACATGTCAGTCACATATATAATAAGTACAGTGACAGTGTTGGTTACTGTACTTGTCATTTAGTATTAAAATAAAGGATTTATTATTAAAAAAAATTGGCGTGGGGTTCCCCGTAATTTTAGTCTCTAGCGGAGGTTAAGCAGACAGCTGGGGCAGATGTTTGAAGCCTGGGAAGGGGGTAATACCCACGGAGCTTCCCAGGCTACTAATATCAGCCCCCAGCTGAATACCTAGCCTTTACTAGCTATTAAAATGGAGGACCCCCCCCAAAAAAAATGACGTTGGGTCCCCCCTAATTTAATAGCTAGCAAAGGCTAGGCAGACAGCTGGGGGCTGATATTAATAGCCCAGGAAGGGAGCCATGAATATTGGCCCCCTCCCAGGATAGAAACACCAGCCGTCAGCCGCCCCAGAAATGGCGCATCCATAGGATGCGCCAATTCTGGCACTTAGCCTCGCTCTTCCACGCTGCCCTGGTGCGGTGGCAGGGGGTAATAGGGTTGGGGTTGATGTCAGCTTATAATGCCAGCTGACATCAAGCCCAGGTTAGTAATGGAGAGGCGTCTATAAGACACCCCCATTACTAACCCCATAGTCAAAGTTAAAAGAAAACACAAACACCCAGAATAAAGTCCTTTAATTGAAATAAAGACACATTCCTTTATTGTTCTAAATTAAACCATACTTACCGTCACGCCCATTCCAGCTGAAGCCAACGATCTCCTGCAATAAAAGAAAAATAATAAAGCAACCTCATCCTTACCTTTCCATGGTTCCCACGACAGCTTCAGCTCTGCTACATCGAGATAACAGGCTGGACCGCAGCAGAACGCTGCCATCCAGCCTGTCATCCCGCAGACACTGAGAAGCGCAGGCATGCTTGCGCTCCTCAGTGTCTCGCTGTGACGGCATAAAGATGAGACAAGCTCATGTCCAATGAACTCGGCGCACCTCATGCACGTCACTGACAGCGTGGGAGAATTCTCCTGCACTCAGCACTTCAGCGTGAGAATTCTCCCACGCTGTCAGTGACGTGCATGAGGTCAGCTGAGTTCATTGTACATGAATGAGCTCACCTCATGCACGTCACTGACAGCGTGGGAAAATTCTCCTGCACTCAGCGCTTCAGCGTGAGAATTTTCCCACGCTGTCAGTGACGTGCAAGAGGTGAGCTCATTCATGTCCAATGAACTCAGCTGACCTCATGTACGTCACTGACAGCGTGGGAGAATTTTCACGCTGAAGTGCTGAGTGCAGGAGAATTCTCCCACGCTGTCAGTGACGTGCATGAGGTGCGCCGAGTTCATTGGACATGAGCTTGTCTCATCTTTATGCCGTCACAGCGAGACACTGAGGAGCGCAAGCATGCCTGCGCTTCTGAGTGTCCGCGGGATGACAGGCTGGATGGCAGCGTTCTGCTGCGGTCCAGCCTGTCATCTCGATGTAGCAGAGCTGAAGCTGTCGTGGGAACCATGGAAAGGTAAGGATGAGGTTGCTTAATTATTTTACTTTTATTGCAGAAGACATTGGCTTCAGCTGGAATGGGCGTGACGGTAAGTATGGTTTAATTTAGAACAATAAAGAATTGTGTGTTTATTTCAATTAAAGGACTTTATTCTGGGTGTTGTGTTTTTTTAAATACTTTACCTAGAAATTCATGGTGGTCATGTCTAATATTGGCGTGACCCCATGAATTTCGGGCTTAGGGCCAGCTGATAATGCCAAGCTGACCTTAACCCCTTTATTACCCAGTGAGCCACCGCACCAGGGCCCTGGATGAGTTGGGTACAGCGCCAGAAGATGGCACTTCTATGAACGCGCCATTTTCTGGGGCGGCTGCGGACTGCAATTTGCAGCGGGTGGGGCCCAGAAAGCTTGGGCCTCCCTGCGCTGCGGATTCCAGCTCCCAGCTGCCTAGTTATACCTGGCTGGGCACAAAAATAGGGCGAAGCCCCACGCATTTTTTTTTTAAATTATTTCATGAAATTCATGGAATAATTAAGAAAAAAAGGGCTTCCCTATATTGTTGTGTCCAACCACGTACAAATAGGCAGCTGGTGGTTGGGGGCAGCCCGTCCCTGCCTGCTGTACCTGGCTGGACACAAATATAGTGCGAAGCCCCACGTCAATTTTTTTTTAATTATTTCATGAAATAATTTTTTTAAAAAAGGGCTTCCCTATATTGTTGTGTCTGGCCAGGTACAAATAGGCAGCTGGTGGTTGGGGGCAGCCCGTTCCTGCCTGCTGTACCTGACTGGACACAAATATAGGGCGAAGCCCCACGTCAATTTTTTTTAAATTATTTCAGGAAATTCATGAAATAATGAAAAAAAATTGATGTGGGGCTTCGCCCTATATTTGTGTCCAGTCAGGTACAGCAGGCAGGAACGGGCTGCTCCCAACCACCAGCTGCCTATTTGTACCTAGCCGGACACAACAATATAGGGAAGCCCTTTTTTTCTTAATTATTCCATGAATTTCATGAATTTAAAAAAAAAATACGTGGAGCTTCGCCCTATTTTTGTGTCCAGCCAGGTACAACTAGGCAGCTGGGGGCTGGAATCTGCAGCGCAGGGAGGCTAAAGCTTTCTGGGCCCCACCCGCTGCAAATTGCAGTCCGCAGCCGCCCCGGAAAATGGCGCGTTCATAGAAGCGCCATCTTCTGGCGCTGTACCCAACTCATCCAGGGCCCTGGTGCGGTGGCTCACTGGGTAATAAAGGGGTTAAGGCCAGCTTGGCATTATCAGCTGGCCCTAAGCCCGAAATTCATGGGGTCACGCCAATATTAGACATGACCACCATGAATTTCTAGTAAAGTATTTAAAAAAAACACAAACACCCAGAAAAAAGTCCTTTAATTGAAATAAACACACAATTCTTTATTGTTCTAAATTAAACCATACTTACCGCCACGCCCATTCCAGCTGAAGCCAATGATCTCCTGCAATAAAAGTAAAATAATAAAGCAACATCATCCTTACCTTTCCATGGCTCCCACGACAGCTTCAGCTCTGCTACATCGAGATGACAGGCTGGACCGCAGCAGAACGCTGCCATCCAGCCTGTCATTCCGCAGACACTGAGAAGCGCAGGCTTGCTTGCGCTACTCAGTGTCTGGCTGTGACGGCATCCAGATGAGCCGAGATCATGTCCAATGAACTCGGCTCACCTCATGCACGTCACTGACAGCGTGGGAAAATTCTCACGCTGAAGCGCTGAGTGCAGGAGAATTTTCCCACGCTGTCAGTGACGTGCATGAGATGAGCCGAGTTCATTGTCGGCTCATCTGGATGCCGTCACAGTCAGACACTGAGGAGCGCAAGCATGCCTGCGCTTCTCAGTGTGTGCGGCATGGCAAGCTGGATGGCAGCGTTCTGCTGCGGTCCAGCCTGTCATCTCGATGTAGCAGAGCTGGAGCTGTCCTGGGAACCATGGAAAGGTAAGGATGAGGTTGCTTTATTATTTTTCTTTTATTGCAGGAGATCGTTGGCTTCAGCTGGAATGGGCGTGATGGTAAGTATGGTTTAATTTAGAACAATAAAGAATTGTGTCTTTATTTCAATTAAAGGACTTTATTCTGGGTGTTTGTGGGTTTTTTTTAACTTTGACTATGGGGTTAGTAATGGGGGTGTCTTATAGACGCCTCTCCATTACTAACCTGGGCTTGATGTCAGCTGGCATTATAAGCTGACATCAACCCCAACCCTATTACCCCACTGCCACCGCACCAGGGCAGCGTGGAAGAGCGAGGCTAAGTGCCAGAATTGGCGCATCCTATGGATGCGCCATTTCTGGGGCGGCTGACGGCTGGTGTTTCTAGCCTGGGAGGGGGCCAATATTCATGGCTCCCTTCCTGGGCTATTAATATCAGCCCCCAGCTGTCTGCCTAGCCTTTGCTAGCTATTAAATTAGGGGGGAACCCACGTCATTTTTTGGGGGGGGGTCCTCCATTTTAATAGCTAGTAAAGGCTAGGTATTCAGCTGGGGGCTGATATTAGTAGCCTGGGAAGCTCCGTGGGTATTACCCCCTTCCCAGACTTCAAACATCTGCCCCAGCTGTCTGCTTAACCTCCGCTAGAGACTAAAATTACGGGGAACCCCACGCCAATTTTTTTTAATAATAAATCCTTTATTTTAATACTAAATGACAAGTACAGTAACCAACACTGTCACTGTACTTATTATATATGTGACTGACATGTTTCTATCTATCTAATCTATGTGTGAAGCTCTATTCTGTCTGTTATAAATTGTCGGGTACAGATGCTGAATTGCCGGCCGGCTTTTTTAAAGAGACGGTGCATGAAAACACTATTATTTTTTTTAATAAATCCTTTGCAGTAAATGACAAGTACAGTAAGCAACACTGTCACAGTACTTCATATATATGTGACTGACATGTTTCTATCTATCTAATCTATGTGTGAAGCTCTATTCTGTCTGTTATAAATTGTCGGGTACCGCTGCTGAATTGTCGGCGGCTTTTTTAAAGAGACGGTGCACGAAAACACTATTATATTTTTTAATAAATCCTTTACACTAAATGACAAGTACAGTAAGCAACACTGTCACTGTACTTCGTATATATGTGGCTGACATGTTTCTATCTATCTAATCTATGTGTGATTCTCTATTCCTTCTATTCTAAATTGTCGGGTACAGATGCTGAATTGCCAGCCGGCTTTTTTAAAGAGACGGTGCATGAAAACACTATTATTTTTTTTAATAAATTCTTTGCAGTAAATGACAAGTACATTAAGCAACACTGTCACAGTACTTCATATATATGTGACTGACATGTTTCTATCTATCTAATCTATGTGTGAAGCTCTATTCTGTCTGTTATAAATTGTCGGGTACCGCTGCTGAATTGCCAGCCGGCTTTTTTAAAGAGACTGTGCACGAAAACACTATTATATTTTTTAATAAATCCTTTACACTAAATGACAAGTACAGTAAGCAACACTGTCACTGTACTTCATATATATGTGACTGACATGTTTCTATCTATCTAATCTATGTGTGATGCTCTATTCCTTCATGTCTAAATTGTCGGGTACCGGTGTATGCCGCTGCTGAATTGCCGGCCGGCTTTTTTAAAGAAAGCGTCTTCTGAGCAGTTTGTCAGCTTTTGGACACCTTTGAAGGTGTTTTCTATGTGTTCCTATGTGTTTTTGTTTGCCTGCCATTGGTTTTAACGGTGTTCGACGGTGTTCTAAGGTGTTCGACGAACAGTTCGACGAACAGTTCCTCGAACATCCCGGTGTTCGACGAACCGAACCGAACCCGAACACTACGGGGGTGGCTCAACACTACTGGCTAGCATAAGAGGCCTGGTCAGTCTGTGAGCAAGCAGGAGTTCCCCTGGCCAGGTGGAGTTGTAGGCCTCCCCGTCTGTCTGCACTCTTCCTGGCTACCTTGCTGTAAGCGGGTAGAAGTAGCCCACGTCCCTGAGTGTACCGTGTAGTGCTCACCCGTATGGCTGGTGACTTGGGGCCTTCTGCTAGCCTCCGCTCCACGACGGCGGTGCTGGTCCCTTGCTTGTGACTGAGCCTCCGGGCTTCTATGGCCAGAGGACCTGAAATCCCCTGCCGGCTGGTTTCTGCTGCTGGATATATAAGTCCTCACAGCTTCGGACTCCTGTGTCCGGTTCCTATTGTCTTCTGCCAGGGCGAGCTCTGCTCAGCTTCCAGCCCCTTGTCATTAGCTCCTAGCTCCTACAGAGCTCCTTGCTGTTACTTTCCCTTGCTCTCACTCTGACTCTGACTGTTCTCTGACTCACTCAACCCCGCCCCAGATCCAGTTTATAAGGGCAGAATTCTCCCCTCCCAGGAAACCTCCCACTTGCTTTCCGACGTAATATCTCTATTACTGTGGTGACCAGACCCCTGGGGTGCCACACATGGCTCTTGTAAGGGGCATTGCAGTTCCTCATAATTTTTGGAAAGCCTTCCATTCACTGCTTAGGCCAACAGTGTACGGGAGACCCAGTTGCTATAAATGGAAAAAAAGGTTTAGTTTACGCCCTCTGACCTCCATGTCATTTCCAAGGGGCATTGGAGTGGCTCGAAATTTTTGGTAGGCATTGCACTCACTGTATGCCCTATAACTGTGTAGCCGAACCGCTCCTTTTGTTACAGAAACATATCCTACAAGACATATCTGGTTGACTGGCCTGATATTGATGTGAATGGTCCCTGTTCCTCCTGCTCTTTCTCCTTTGCCACTACCTCATCCATCATTTATCACCTGAAGCTTTGTTTTAACGGGAGTCATAGAACTTGGATAGTAGCAGGAAAACATCCAGCAATCCTCGGAGGAGGTAGGATATGCGCCAAAACGCTGACCACCTCAGGCCTAGCCGCTACTACATACATGCACTTGCATTACAACAAAACAAAGCAGATGCTAACTTCTATCATCCTCATCATGCTCCTCACCTTGGCACTCTCAACTCCCCTGATGGAGAAGCCAGAGCCCACCGGAGGAGTCTGATAGTCCGGTGGGCTCGGCCAATGCTAAGAAAAGTGTGGGAAAGGTTACCGGGACAAATAGGGGTGGCTGGGGACCGAGTATGGACACCCGGCCACCCCCTGGAGGCTGGGGAGCAAGCGGGGACACCCGGCCACCAGGCGGCTGGGGACTGAGTCAGGATACCAGGCCGCCGACACAGCCATGGCATGGTGGCCAGATTCCGCCTCCACATGCCTAAAAGGCCCAATTTAAAGTGCAAGCAAGCAAGCAATACCTGGGGGTGGGTGGGTGGCAGGCTGCATACTTGTGCTTGCATTGCAAGGAATGGGAGAGGTACAATTGAACACTGCCCTGGGACAAAGACTTGAATGGGGATAGTTGCAAGTCTGCAACGACAGGTGCAAGGTGGGAGGCATCTTCGCATGTACCATGAACAGGGGTTTGGCATGCACACACTACAGCGGAATAGGCTCTCCTTCCCACTAAATGCACTGGGGAGGGCACAGGTAATGTTTTGGTATACGCGCTTAATCTTATGTATAAGGCACACCAGGACAAATATGGGCGTCTGGGGACTGAGTATGGATACCTCGCTGTCGAAGCAGCCATGAGGTAGTGGCCAGCTTCGGCCTCCTCCAAACTAAAAGGCCCTATTTCAAGTGCAAGCTAGCAGTATGGAATTGCAGTCTGGGGGTGGGTGGGTGGCAGGCTGCACACTTACACTTGCATTAAAGAAAACATAGCAGATGCTAACTTCTGTCATCATCATCATGCTCCTCACCTTGGCACTCTCAACTCCACCGATAGAGAAGTCAGGGCCCACCGGAGGAGTCTGGTTCTCTGGTGGGCTCGTCCAATGCTGCCTAAAGCTGGCCGGGCTAAGAAAAGTGTGCGGGGGGATGTTTCAAGGAGAAATAGGGGCGGCTGGGGACCGTTTATGGACACCCGGCTGCCCCCAGGTGGCTGGGGACCGTGTGTGGACACCCGGCCGCGGGGCGGCTGGGGACCGAGTAAGGACACCCGGCCGCCGGGCGGCTGGGGACTGAGTATGGATTCCAGGCCGCCAACACAGCCATGACGTGGTGGCCAGATTCCGCCTCCACATGCCTAAAAGGCCCAATTTCAAGTTCAAGCAAGCAAGCAGTATGGTATTGCTTTCTGGGGGTGGGTGGGTGGGTGGCAGGCTGCATACTTGAGCTTGTATTGCAAGGAATGGGGGAGGTACAATTGAACACTGCCCTGGGACTAGAACTTGCATGGGGATAGTTGCAAGTCTGCATCTTCTGATGCGGTAAGGATCACTTATGATGGGCACACTTTTATACAGTGACCTGGGAGTCAGAGATGCTTCCAGGGGTCTTCCCCATGCTGTTCCGTTGTCTTTTCAGCACTTTATGCATGTGTCACACAGCACATGGCCAGATAAGGTTGTAAAATGTTAAAATGACATTTCACGGTGAATGCATTTGTCATAGTTGAAAGCAATACAAAAGTGCAAAAACGCATAAAAAATGCTACTTGTGAACATAGCCGAAGGTGTGGAGGAGTATTTTTGTTTTTGGTCATTTATTTTAACTTATACACAAGTCTTTACCCTGGAAAGGATGTTCCTTAACATATTTCACAGGAAAAAAGTTTCACTTTCATTTTTGAACGTTTTATTGTGAGCCTGTAAAAGTGGCTTAATACCTCTGACCACGTTGTTGACAGCAGTGACCTGGGGGTCAGAAATGCTTCCTGGGGCGATCCCCATGCTGTCCCCATGTCATTTGAGCACTGTCACTATCGTTTTGGGCAATTGTTAGGCTTTTAAAAGACTGCCGGGGGTGCCACCGCAAAAATGCTCAAGTCTCCCATAGACTAACATTGGGCTCGTTGCTCGGGTCGAGCACCCGAGTATCACGGCGAGCTCGGCCCGAGCTTCGAGCACCCGAGCATTTTAGTGCTCGCTCAACACTAGTAATCACTGCTTCGGAGTACCCTTGGACAGGCTCACCGGTTAAAGTGGGTGAAGCATCAGATACCAGGTGCAGGAAGTCCTCCTGTGTGGATTCTAGGTGGGCAGAAGTCTCTTCGGGCAGGAGAACTGGTGCGCTACCCACGCACATTACCCGTCGGGGCTGCTTCGGGATACAGGGAAGAGAAGCTTCAGCAGGGACTTCAAGGGTGGGGTCAGGAGATCTTTGGGAGGACAGACCCTGGCGTGACGTCTTGCCTCTACGCCTAGCACGTCTGGACTGCCTCTTGAGGTTGGGAGAAGTATTCCGGAGAGCGTAGTCATCCTGTGTGGATTCTGGGTGGGCAGTAGTCTCTTCGGGCAGGAGGACTAGTGCGCTACCCACACACATTACCCAACGGGGCTGCTCCAGGTTATTGGGAAGTGAAGCTTCAGCAGGAGCCTCCGGATTAGGGTCATCGAAGACCATTAGAAAGGCCACCAGGAAGGTCATTATGTCCAGGACGATAGGATCCTGTGCATCCCATAGGGGGGTGATCCATTTCAAGGCATCACCCGCTAGGTAAGACATCATGAATCCCACCTTAGCCCGATCGGTGGGAAAACAAAGAGGGTAGAACTTGAAGTGTAGCATGCATTGCTCCACAAATTCACGACTCAGTCTTGGATCCCCATAGTACCGTGGCGGATCCGCAGGAACGAGTGCTGATAGATCCATCTGGACGGATGCGTAATTCACCTGAAACTCAGCTGGTAGCAAAAAAAAATAAATTTGTTCTAGAAGCATGTATTCGCTAGAAAAAGTCTCAGAGAGCGAAGGCCGTGGGGCTCAATGGGAACCATGGCCTGAGCATGCTGTATTGGGGGGGGTATTGCAACATACCTGGCGGCGTCCTTGCATAGTGGTCCATCTCCCACTGTGCAAGAGCGCGCACTTGATCTCCAGTCCAGTCTGCTAGCCTGGCTTCCCTCCATGCTGTTTGCTTGCCTCTGTTTCTGCTGCTTAAGGGCGGCGCCTGATCACTTCCTGTTTCTTGTACTTGCTGCGGGCACACCCCTTGTGCATCCTCAGCCTATTGCTGTCTGTGACCTGGTATTTAACTCAGCTCCTCCCAAGAAACCCGGCCTGAGCATGCTGTAATGCACACGCCCGGGCTGAGCGGCGTGTGCGTGTATATGTAGAGATTCCACTGGACCGTGCCGGAGAGTGAATGCCTGGAGGGGCGTAACTAAGTATTCACCCGATCCGACCAGGGTCGCACGACGGCATACGACGCCAGTGCACCAAGGAGGAACCGAGCAGAGGGACCAGGTGCTACTCCAGGACAGACCCCGGACACGGCTGTTGACCCACACAGGGGAACACAGGAACAGACAGGCTAGGCTGGCACACAGACTGGTGGGTATAGGCAGGCACGACTGGTATGCAGGCAGGCGGGTATGCAGGCAGGGGGGTATAGGCAAGCATGGCTAGAGTGCAGACAGGGAGGCACTAGCAGGTTGGAACACAGGCGGGATAGGACCCAGTACACAGTGGGACTCAGGAACAGAACCACAGATGTGGCGGACAAACACAGCAGAGTGAGGCCGCCCAGAGTGGTGAGCGAGAGCAGGGCAAGACGAGACCGCCTAGAGCGGTAAGCGAGAGAAAAGCAGGACGAGGCCACCTGGAGCGGCGAGCGAGAGTAGAGCAGGACGAGGCCACCTGGAGCGGTGAGCAAGAGTAGAGCAGGACGAGGCCGCCTGGAGCGGTGAGCAAGAGTAGAGCAGGACAAGGCCGCCTGGAGCAGTGAGCGAGAGAGGAGCAGGACGAGATTGCCGAAGCAGCGAGCAAAGGGTCAGAGCAGAGCGAGACTGCCGGAGCAGCAAGCAAAGGATCAGAGCAGAGCGAGACTGCTGGAGCAGCGAGCAAAGGGTCAGAGCAGAGCAAGACTGCCGGAGCAGCGATCAAAGGGTCAGAACAAAGCGAGACTGCCGGAGCAGAGAGCAAAGGGTCAGAGCAGAACGTGACTGCCGGAGCAGCGAGCAAAGGGTCAGAGCAGAGCGAGGCTGCCGGAGCAGCGAGCAAAGGGTGAGCAGAGCGAGACTGCCGGAGCAGCGAGCAAAGGGTGAGCAGAGCGAGACTGCCGGAGCAGCGAGCAAAGGGTCAGAGCAGAGCGAGACTGCCGGAGCAGCGAGCAAAGGGAGAGCAGAGTGGACAGGGCTCTGTTCACACAGAACAGACTGGAAGGGAAAGGCAGAACCAGGTACACACAGGATACTTGCAATGAAGTAGTGAGTGGGCCACAAACTCACAAACGGGAGTACAGGGACAACGAGTAGGAGTTAGGTACGGGATCAGATTCTGCAGGAAAAAGGAAGGTACGGACATAGAGAAAAACAGGTAACAGGCTAGGAGAGTATTCAGACAAGAACAGACACAGCAGCAAGATACAGGAGCGGGTCTAGGTATGCGGCCCCTAGAAGGCGGAACGAACAGGCTAGGAGCGTGTTCAGACAGGAACAGGCAAGATACAGGAACGGGTCTAGGTATGCAGCCCCTAGAAGGCGGAAAGAACAGGCTAGGAGCGTGTTCACACTGGCCTGGAAATACAGCCTCCAGGATAGGCAGAAGACAACAGGCTAGAAGATAGTTCAGACAGGACACAGTTCAGACACGGGAACTGATACCGCAAAGCAGGAAACATAGACAGGACCTGGCACATCAGTGACAAGAGCCAACTGACAGAACACAATGCTCAGGCCGGGTTTCTTGGGA
This sequence comes from Phyllobates terribilis, assembly GCF_046119375.1. NCBI lineage: Eukaryota > Metazoa > Chordata > Amphibia > Anura > Dendrobatidae > Phyllobates > Phyllobates terribilis. The sequence goes on along the minus strand of NW_027362761.1, from coordinate 896,130,679 downwards.
GGAGCTGGGTTAAATACCAGGTGACAGACAGCAATAGGCTGAGGACGCATCAGGGGTGTGTCTGCAGCAGGTACAAGAAACAGGAAGTGATCGGGCGCCGCCCTTAAGCAGCAGAAACAGAGGCAAGCAGACAGCATGGAGGGAAGCCAGGCTAGCAGACTGGACTGGAGATCAAGTGCGCGCTCTTGCACAGTGGGAGATGGACCACTATGCAAGGACGCCGCCAGGTATGTTACGCCTCTTACAAGAGCCATGCAGTACGGCATATTACAAACATTAGTCCCATTACTGGGGAGTGGGTCTCCCATAGTATTTGCTTATGCCTTCCAAGCAAAAGCTTCCAAAAATTATGAGGAAATGCAATGCCCGTTCGAAGAGTCGTGGAGGTCCCAGTAGCTTAACAAGCCGCTTTTAATGCCCCTCAGAAGAGACGTGGAGGTCAGAGTGGTATAACAAGACGCTTTTAATGCCCCTCAGAAGAGACGTGGAGGTCAGAGTGGTATAACAAGACACTTTTAATGCCCCTTAGAAGAGATGTGGAGGTCAGATTGGTTTAACAAGACGGTTTTAATTCCCCTTGGAAGAGCCATACAGTACAGCATCTTAAAAATATTATTCCCATTATTGGGGAGTGGGTCTCCCACAGTCTTTGCTTATGCCTTCCAAGCAAAAGCTGACAAAAATCAGGATGGAGGAGCTTTCAATAATGGCAACACGGACCACGGTCACCCTGGTGGTATAGTGGTGGTGGAGGCTGAGGATAAGGAGAAGAACATAAAACAGCCGAAATGAGGAAGCGTATACCCATGTGTGGGTGTGAAGCGATGCATGTGAATACACCTCCCGAAATAACACAGTGGATTTGACTTTATGTTGCTCTGCTGTCATTTGGTGGTGATGAGAAGTCTGGCACAATCCAGCCCTTGTTCATTTTGATAAGGGTCAGCTTGTCAGCATTGTCAGTTGACAGGCGAGTGCGCTTATCAGTTATAATCCCCCCACCGGCACTAAAAACACGCTCCGATAACACGCTAGCGGCAGGGCAGGCCAGGACTTCCAAGGCGTACAGAGCGAGTTCATTCCAAGTGTCCAGCTTGGATACCCAATAATTAAAAGGCACAGAGGAATCATGGAGGACGCTGGTACGGTTGGCAAGGTACTCCCTCACCATTTTTTGAAACTTTCCACTCCTTGTGAGAGTACCCCGCGCCTCAGGGTCTGTCCGAAGGGAGAGTCTGAGAAAACTGTCCCAGAACGTTGACAGTGTTCCCCTACCTCTGCTGGATTGGAGTTGCGTCTATCTCGCATGTACGCCTTGGTTGGGCAACAACAAACTGTGACCTCTGCCGCTAGCGTGTTCAGATGGGAATTTTTTTAACAGTTCTGCAGCAAGGGCCTTCTGGTACTGCCCCATTTTTGTAGACCTCTCCACCTCAGGAATAAGAGAGTGAAAGTTCTCCTTGTAGCGGGGGTCACCAACCAGTAATGACTGTCACCCAACATTTTGACAACGCGAGGGTCACGGTTAAGGCAGCGTAACATAAAGTCAGCCATGCGTGCCAGACTGGTAACGGGCAAGATTTCCTCACCAAGATGATGACTGACCATGCTCTCCTCCTCCTCCCCCCCCCTGTCCTCAGGCCACCCACGCTGAACCGACGGTATGACAGTTGTAGAGGTACTACCGTCTACAGCGCATGATACCAGCTCCTGTTCTTCCTTCTCCTCCTCCTCCTCTCCCTCACTGTCCCCCAATGCACGTTGGGATGAGATGAGGCTGGGCTGTGTGTAATCACCCGCTACGGCTTCTTGATCCATCTCATCATACTTTGGCTGCAATGCCTCCTCTTTAATTCTCTGCAGAGAGCGTTGCAAAAGACAGACAAGTGAGATGCTGACACTAATGATGGCATCATCGCCACTCACCATCTTGGTGGCCTCCTCAAAGTTTGTCAGGATGGTACATATGTCAGACATCCAGGTCCACTCCTGAGGTCTTATGTGTGGAGTCTGACCTGAATATTGACGGCCTTGTTGCAGCTGGTACTCCACAACTGCTCTCTTCTGCTCACAAATTCTTAGCAACATGTAGAGGGTAGAGTTCCAACATGTGAGGACATCACACACCAGTCAGTGTGCCAGAAGCTGCAAACGCTGCTGCAACACAGCAAGGGCGACGGAAGCTGTAGCCGACTTGCGAAAATGAGCTGACAGGCGGCGTACTTTCACGAGCAGATCTGGCAACTCGGTGTACAATTCAAGAAACCGCTGAACCACGAGGTTAAGCACATGAGCCAGGCATGGTACGTGTGTGATCTCCCCTCGCCTCAGAGCCGCCACCAGGTTACGGCCATTGTCACACACGACCATGCCTGGATGTAGGTTCAGCGGTCTCAGCCACAGATCTGCCTGCTCTTTCACAGCTGTCTACAACTAACAAGCAGTGTGAGGTTTATCACCTAAGCTTATGAGTTTCAGCACAGCCTGTTGCCGCTTGGCGGAGGCAGTACTGCAGTGCTTCCAGCTTGTAACTGATGTGGTGATATCTGAGATGGAGGCTGAGCATGAGGAGGAGGAGGAGGATGATGCACAGGAGCTGTACACTGTGGGGGCAACTCTGACTGACATAGGGCCCGCAATCCTCGGTGTGGGGAGTATGTGTTCCGTCCCAAGGTCCGACTGGGTCCCGGCTTCCACTATGTTTACCCAGTGTGACGTCAGGGAGATGTACCGTCCCTGGCCACAAGCACTTGTCCACGTGTCCGTTGTCAGGTGGACTCTCCCAGAAACTGCGTTGCTGAGGGCACAGCAGATGTTTTGGGACACGTGCTTGTGTAGTGCGTGGATGGCACACCGGGCAAAATAGTGTCGGCCGGGGACCGAGTACCGAGGGACGGCCACTGCCATAAGGTTGGGAAGGATTCCGTCTCCACCAGCCTAAAAGGAAGCATTTCCAAAGCAAGCAGTCGTGAAATGTGCAAATTTAGGACTGTGGCCTGTGGGGCGTTAGCTGCGAATTTCCGCTTTCGTTCAAAGGTCTGGGATATGGACAATTGAACGCTGGGGTGGGACGTGGACGTGGACGTTGATGCTATTTCTTGAGAAACTGCCATAACAAGTGAAGACTGAGAGCAGGGGGCATCTTTACATGCAGTATGGACAGGGAATTGCCTTGCACACACAACAGGGGGTTCTATTGCACGCACAACAGCGGAAGAAGCAGCGGTGACACCCGCTCACACTGGTCGTGGACCCTGGGGTTCGCCCCACAAAGTCGGGTGCTTTGCTGCCATGTGCCTGATCATGCTGGTGGTGGTCAGGCTGGTAGTTTTGTCACCCCTGCTGATGCTGGCCTGGCAGGTGGTACAAATGGCCTTTTTGGGGTTATCAGCAGAGTCTTTAAAAAAATTCCAGACTCTGGAAGACCTACCGCTTGTACTGGCAACGTCCCTCGTGTTGGTGTTACGGGGAACAGTTGGCCGCCTTCTGTCTGCAGCCACCACACTGCTTCTTCCTGCCTGTTGGGGTACTCTGCCTCCCTCCCCCTGTGTGCTGCTGGCCTCGCTCTGCATGTCCTCCTGCCACGTTGGTTCAGGTACTAGATCATCCACCACCTCCTCCTCTTCCACTTCCGCACCATGGTCCTCCTCCTCACTTCGTGGCAATTGTGTCTCGTCATCGTCCACCTCTTGTGACAAACTGCCAGCGTCGCCTTCCTGTGGCCGTGGCTGTTCAAATATTTGGCCATCGCTACATGGGATCTCCTCTTCCACCACTTCAAGCGGAGCAGGCGAGGGGCACAAATATGGAAATGGACCAGTGAACAGCTCTACAGAGTTTCCAACTGGGGGATCAGTTGCTGTCTGACGACACTCGGCATGGTGGGAGGAAGGAGCATCAGGGTGAGGAGGAGTATGCAGTCGAGACTCACGGCTACTAACACTTGACCGTGTGGAAGACAGACCGGAGGTGGTGGTGCCCAGGTGACTGGAAGTATTATCTGCTATCCAATTTAAAATCTGTTTACACTGATCAGTTCGCAATAGTGGTGCTGTTGTGTGCTTCCCTAGTAATTCGGTCAAGAACTAGGAGCGAGAAGATGTGGCTGTTGGTTATGGAACATTTTCACCTTGGCCACGGCCCTGTCCTCTGCACGCACCATCACCAGAACGTCCAGTTCCACGTCCCTTGCCACGCACCTTGCCCATTGTAAATGAAGTAAAATAGCTTACACTCGCACTATCAATGGCAAAAGGGTAATAAAAAGGAGATTTGAACCGTGGAAGAGGAAAACCACAGTTCTATTTCTCTGGCCTACACCATACTCTTTTAAACAGATATATTGGTGTCTGAACAGTCAGCGAGACACTGAAAATGTTTTTTTTATGGAAAAAAGACAAAAAAGTGGATAATACAGAGATTTGAACTGTGGAACTGCAAAACCACAGTTATAATTTCCTGGTGTATACCAGACTTGTTAAAATAGATATATTTGTGTCAGAACAGTCAGCGACACACTCAAACTGTTTTTTCTTATGGAAAAAAGGCAAGCAGGTTGATAACACCCAGATTTGAACCGTGGAAGAGGTAAAACACAGTTCTAGTTCTCTGGCCTACACCAGACTCTTTTAAACAGATATATTTGTGTCTGAACAGTCAGCGAGACACTGAAAATGTTTTTTTTTATGGAAAAAAGACCAAAAAGTGGATAATACAGAGATTTGAACCGTGGAACTGCAAAACCACAGTTGTAATTTCCTGGTGTATACCAGACTTGTTAAAATAGATATACTTGTGTCTGAACAGTCAGCAACACACTGAAACTGTTTTTTTTTATGGGAAAAAGGCAAGCAGGTTGATAACACCCAGATTTGAACCATGGAAGAGGAAAAACACAGTTCCAGTTCTCTGGCCTACACCAGACTCTTTTAAACAGATATATTGATGTCTGAACACTCACAGACACACTCAATTTTTTTTTTGGGGGGGGGAAATACCAAAAGGTTAATAAGTTGGGTATTTGTACAGTCTGACTGAAAAAAAAAAAAAAAAAGGATTTAGATGAAAAAAAAGGATTTTTCCTGGCCCCTGAGACCTGGGGATAAGTCTAGCAATTTGACCAGCAGGAGCACTCAGGACTGTAATGCAGTGTTTGTTGGTATAACCGCTGCTTCTCCTATACAGCCTGCCTGATATCTGGGATGGATATTAGCCCTGAGAAGGACTGTTTGTTTGATTTGGCAGGCTTTAGAGACCCTACACTAACTATTTCACAGTATAAATCTCTCCCTAGCTCAGCAGCACTGACCCTACACTGTCTGATTCGGAGCGACTGTGTCCAAGATGGCGGCGCCCGGTTTTAAATACTCGAGGTGACGCTGTGCGGCCAGCCAATCACTGTATTGCCCACAAACAACATGGCTGCGGCATTACAGTGACTGGCTGGCAATCCCTGCATGTTCATTGGCTCTGTAAAGAGCGCCAAACGTGCAGGGCGGAGACCCGAGCTCCCGCCCGAGTAACCCAGAAATGCTCGGTGCTCGCCGAACATCCTGAGTAGTGAGATGCTCGGGCGAGTACCGAGCAGTGTCAAGCATGCTCGCTCAACACTAATGGTGACATGTCCTCGCTCCCGCACACACACACACGCCTCCGGAGGATAACCTATGTTGCGGACAATTGGGCTCGCATGCGCCGTTGATATCATCCTCTATTGACCACAGGATAAACCATGTGACCGATTACCATGGATATAAAACGTCCTGGAAGGTGCTCTTTTATATATCCCCCATGATGAAGCGGTTATGATGACAGCGAAATGAGCGTAGGGGACTTTGGGGGTCTTTCTTTTTGTGCTGATTGCTCCTCTGCTATCTGTCTTCATTATTGGTATGTGCTGGGGTTTTTAGCTGGATGGAAACATATCTATAAGACACACGGGTACTTACTTTGTATAGGACTATATTTATAGTTCGGTTTTGATAGCATTAATACTACCACTGTGTTTCTTTGTTCTACGTGAAAGATTATTGCAAACTTTATTATGCTATGCTCTGTTCATGTAGATGACGTTGATTTATTGCCTATTTTCCCAGCCCTGACCACTATACGGACTTAGTCCCATACAACATTGTCACCATCAGTTGCTCTCAGCCTGATTTCTGTGTTTGTCACACATTGTATTGTATTGTATTGTCTTTATATGTGGCACATGTTCTTTTTTAATATTTGTACTAAATAAAAATTGTCTTAACTTTGAAGTAATTTAAGACTCCAGTATCCTCCTTTGTTTTCATTTATGGATAACTAAGAGATGCATTTTACTCTATGGATGACTATGGGATGTGCATTATACTCTATGAATGACTGTGAGGTGCATTATAGTTTATGGATGACTATGGGCTGTGCATTATACTTTATGGATGATTATGGGGTGAATTATACTTTATGGATGACTACAGGCTGTGCATTATACTTTATGGAGGACTATGGGCTGTGCATTATACTTTATGGGAGACTATGGGCTGTGCATTATACTTTATGAATGACTATGAGCTGCATTATACTTTATGGATGATTATGAGCTGTGTATTATACTTAATGGGGTATTATGGGTTGTGAATTATACTTTATAGAGGACTATGAGGTGCATTTTACTTTATGGAGGACTATGGGCTGTGAATTATACATTATGGAGGACTATGAGCTGTGCATTAAACTTTATGGGGGACTATAAGGTGCATTATAGTTTATGGATGACTATGGGCTGTGCATTATACTTTATGGATTATTATTAGGTGAATTATACTGTATGGATGACTATGGGCTGTGCATTATACTTTATAGAGGACTATGGGCTGTGCATTATACTTTATGGGAGACTATGGGCTGTGCATTACACTTTATGAATGACTATAAGGTACACTATACTTTATGGATGATTATGCGCTGTGTATTATACTTTATGGGGGATTATGGGTTGTGCATTATACTTTATAGAGGACTATGAGGTGCATTTTACTTTATGGAGGACTATGGGCTGTGAATTGTACTTTATGGAGGACTATGGGCTGTGCATTAAACTTTATGGGGGACTATGAGGTGCATTATACTTTATGGAGAATATGGGCTGTGCATTATACTATATGGAGGACTATGGGCTGTGAATTATACATTATGGAGGACTATGGGCTGTGCATTAAACTTTATGGGGGACTATGAGGTGCATTATAGTTCATGGATGACTATGGGCTGTGCATTATACTTTATGGATGACTATGAAGTGCATTATACTTTATAGAGGACTATGGGCTGTGCATTATATTTTATGGCGGACTATGAAGTAAATTAAACTTTATGGAGGACTATGGGGGTGCATTAAACTATATGAAGGATATGAACTGTGCATTATACTATATGGAGGACTATGGGCCGTGAATTATGCTTTATGGATGCCTATGGGCTATGCATTATACATTATGGAAGACTATAGGCTGTGCAATATACTATATGTAGGATATTGGCAGTCTATTATGCTAATATGGAGGTGCACTATATTATATGGAGGACTATGGATTGTGCAGTATATTATATAGAGGACTATGGGGTGCATTATAGCATAGGGACGATTATGGGCTGTGTGTTATACTATATGGAGGACTATGGGGAGTGCATTAAACTTCTGCTATGGGACCCCATGACTTCTATGTACGCCCCTGGTGAGTATAATGGTTTATACTTTTCTATACATTAAAGAACAGCGGCAGAAGGGGAGACATATACCAGGATGGGGATTATATATATACCAGGATGGGACCCAGAAAAAGGACATTTACTAGGATGGGGGATATATATACCAGGATGTGGACAAGATGAGGGATATATATATCAGAATGAGGGACATACACTACCGTTCAAAAGTTTGGGGTCACCCAGACAATTTTGTGTTTTCCATGAAAACTCATACTTTTATTTATCAAATGAGTTGCAAAATGAATAGAAAATATAGTCCAGACATTGACAAGGTTAGAAATAATGATTTTTATTTGAAAGAATAATTTTCTCCTTCAAACTTTGCTTTCGTCAAAGAATGCTCCCTTTGCAGCAATTACAGCATTGCTGACCTTTGACATTATAGCTGTTAATTTGCTGAGGTAATCTTGATAAATTTTACCCCATGCTTCCTGAAGCCCCTCCCACAAGTTGGTTTGGCTTGATGGGCACTTTTTGCGTACCATACTGTTAAGCTGCTCCCACAACAGCTCAATGGGGTTGAGATCTAGTGACTGCGCTGGCCACTCCATTACAGATAGAATACCGGCTGCCTGCTTCTTCCCTAAATAGTTCATGCATAATTTGGAGGTGTGCTTTGGGTCATTGTCCTGTTGTAGGATGAAATTGGCTCCAATCAAGCGCTGTCCACAGGGTATGGCATGGCGTTGCAAAATGGAGTGATAGCCTTCCTTATTCAAAATCTCATTTACCTTGTACAAATCTCCCACTTTACCAGCACCAAAGCAACCCCAGACCATCAAATTACCTCCACCATGCTTGACAGATAGCATCAGGCACTCTTCCAGCATCTTTTCAGTTGTTCTGTGTCTCACAAATGTTCTTCTGTGTGATCCAAACACCTCACCTCGAACTTTGATTTGTCTGTCCATAAAGCTTTTTTCCAATCTTCCTCTGTCCAATGTCTGTGTTGTTTTCCCATATTAATCTTTTCCTTTTATTAGCCAGTCTAAGATATGGCTTTTTCTTTGCCACTTTGCCCTGAAGGCCAGCATCCCAGAGTCGCCTCTTCACTGTAGACGTTGACACTGGCGTTTTGCGTGTACTATTTAATGAAGCTGCCAGTTGTGGAGCTGTGAGGTGTCGATTTCTCAAACTAGAGACTGTAATGTACTTGTCTTGTTGCTCAATTGTGCAGCGGGGCCTCCCACTCCTCTTTCTACTCTGGTTAGAGCCTGTTTATGGTCTCCTCTGAAGGAAGTAGTACACACCGTTGTAGGAAATCTACAGTTTCTTGGCAACTTCTCGCATGGAATAGCCTTCATTTCTAAGAACAAGAATAGACTGTCGAGTTTCACATGAAAGTTCTCTTTTTCTGGCCATTTTGAGAGTTTCATAGAACAAACAAATGTAATGCTCCAGATTCTCAACTAGCTCAAAGGAAGGTCAATTTTATAGCTTCTCAAATCAGTCAAACCATTTTCAGCTGGGCTAACATACTTGTGCAAGGGTTTTCTAGGGTTTTCTAAACATCCATTAGCCTTCTTACACAGTTGACAAACACAATGTACCATTAAAACACTGGAGTGGTGGTTGTTGGAAATGGGTCTCTATACACCTATGTAAATATTGCAATAAAAACAAGACTTTTGCAGCTAGAATAGTCATTTACCACATTAACAATGTATAGAGTGTATTTCTGATTCATTTAATGTTAGCCTCATTGAAAAAAAATGTGATTATCTTTAAAAAATAATGAAATTTCTAAATGACCGCAAACTTTTGAACGGTAGTGTATATACCAGGATGAGGGACATATATACCAGGATGGAGGGGGCATATACCTGTATATATGTATAGATACTCTATTCAGGATGGGGCTTGGTCCCAGTCCAAATCTTGCAATGGGGCCCACCAGACTAGTTGCGCAACTGTCTAAAAGCATGGCAATCTAATAGTCATCCCTTTACTTGATGGTAACAACATGCCTGTCCTCCTACAAGCATTCCAGAATACAGCTTGCCATGTACATCAGGACAATTAAGAGTACCGTTGAATCACTTTCATCTTCCCATTGCAAAAATTGGTTGTCCTGATCAGCCCTGCCTGTGCCAAAGCAATGTACTCTTCCATATCCATCTGCTGCTGCTCATCTTCTTCCGCCTCCTCCTCCACATTCTGCAGCATGTAGCATAGACCTTTAGGGTCCCGAGTAGATATAGGGTGATGATAAACATATACATGTTGCTGTTGATTGTTTTTTTCCAGAATAAATATGAGGAGGATAACACTGATGATTCTACAATTTTCCCTACTGACAAATTGTATTGCCTCTTCAAAAGGCTTCAATAGGAGACATGCATCCCTAATCAGCTGCCAATAGCAAATCTTAAAATATCCCATGCTTCAGTTTGGCTGCTTCATTATATAGTCCGTGACCACTATACATTGATTAGACAGAAGCTCCAAGCTATGCAATGTCAAATTCCAGTGGATTTTGATGATGCAAATCAGGCAAGTTATGGCATACCTTAGTGTTTTTGAAAAGCCGTGAGTGTTTTGCTATGTAATAACATTTTAAATGAACAAATACTTTCTTGGCCATAGCCACTACTTTCCTCAATATTCCTGAAAGAAATGTTGCACATTTAAATTCAGGACGTGTGCCATGTGGTGAGTATGACATACTTTGTCTAACCATAAGGCAGCCAGAAGATTCCCAGCATTGTCACTCATGACAATTATCAGCTGCATTTGATGAGGAGCTAACCAGTATGAGATTTGCCACTTGATGCACAGCAGCAGCTCGTCTGCTGTATGGCTTTTGTCACTCATAATTTCAAGCTTTAAAACCACTTGGCAGCATTTTACTTTGCATGAACAAAAAGAATAAGGTCAGTGTCCTGTGGCTGTTGAAAATGGGACCATGTTTGTTGAGTAGGATCCAAAGAAGATGTAAGAGGAGGCAGATAACCACAGTCTGGCTGTGGAAACAGACATACAGGTGCCTCTCACAAAATTAGAATATCATCAAAAAGTTAATTTATCGAAGTTATTTCTTGAAGTTACCGATAAGTTCTTCAATCCAAAAAGTGAAACTCATATATTATATAGAGTCATTACAAACAGAGTGATCTATTTCAAGTGTGTATTTCTGTTAATGTTGATGATTATGGCTTACAGCCAATGAAAACACAAAAGTCATTATCTCAGAAAATTAGAATACTTTATAGCATCAGCTTGAAAAATTATTTTAAAATCCGAAATGTTGGCCTACTGAATTGTATATTCAGTAAATGAACTCAATACTTGGTCAGGGCTCCTTTTGCATCAATTACTGCATCAATGCAGCATGGCATGGAGGCGATCAGTCGGTGGCACTGCTGAGGTGTTATGGAAGCCCAGGTTGCTTTGATAGCAGCCTTCAGCTTGTCTGCATTGTTGAGTCTGGTGTCTCTCATCTTCCTCTTGACAATACCCTATAGATTCTCTATGGGGTTAAGGTCAGATGAGTTTGCTGGCCAATCAAGCACAGTGATACTGTTCTTTATATGCCAGGTATTGGTACTTTTGGCAGTGTGGACAGGTGGCAAGTAGTGTTGAGCAAATTTGTTTGGCGAATGTTCGAAAGTTTCACATTCGGCACAAATATGGCACATTCGGATTCGTGATCGCAAAGGCTAGCAAATTTTCTTAAAATCGGAAAAGTTTGACGAATTTGCGTGGGACCGCGAATACAGGGCAACCATGGCGTTTTGAACAGTTTTGTTAACATAGTGCAAGTGTATGATGAGCGGTGACATGTGCCAAGTGAGTGTGGGGGCTGTGGAGAGCTTAGAACAGGTCAGATCAGTGGCGCATTGTTTTTGTTTTGTTTCTCCTGTGGGCGGTAACTTTAACTGAGGAAAGCGCGACCAGCCAATCATAGCGCAGGAAGCATCTACACTTTCCAGACATAAGGGCTTCTGCAATTGGCTGCAGAAATCACATGTCCTCTCAATATAAATAGCGGCCATGTTCCCTCAGCGCCATTATATCCATGTCACTGCTGGAGACAAACGCAGCTCAGTGTTCTCCTGTGTAATGAGAGATATTAGCTAGATAGATGGGCGCTTGTGTGGTAGTCAGATAGTGTAGATAATTCCTGGCTTGTGTACCTCTGCAACCACTGGTGCAGCACATTTTTGGTGTTCTTGTGCAAGTACTGAGATTCTGACAGAAACAGAGGGCCCATGCCATACAATAGTGTTGTGCACCGCTGGAATAGAGCTCCATGTCTCAGTATACCTTGAATCTTTTTTTGCACTTGCTAATGTGATCAAGCAAGCGCAGTGCACCTTTTCATTTAGTGTTGCTGAAATTGTGCTCTGCACAGTCTGCAGAGCTTCTTATTGCAGAGCACAAAATCTGTTTTTTTTCTGTTGTTATTGTGATATTGAAAGTTGTAAGTTGTGTGCACTAAAGTTTTTTTAGTGTCAGATACTATTTTAGTGGAGTTGAACTTAGGGTGGTTTCAGAGTAAAAAAAATAAATTTTTTGTCTTGCTACGCCCAGTCCAAAAAATATTTTTTCCAGTGCCAAAAGTAATACAGTGCTATGAGCCAGCTACTATGTCAGTGGCGGTCAAAATCAGCTTGTACGCACAATCAAACCTATATATATTTTTGGTTGGCATGCAGAGTCCACCAAAGGATTTTACTGTGGCAAAGTTGATCCAGCCTGCTAAAAGGCAGATTCTATTTTAGTGGCGCTGAACTTGTCCTGGTTTCACAGTAAAAGAAACAAAACTTCTCTTACTAGGCAAGTCCAAAAAACACTTTTTCCAGTGCCAAAAGTCACACAGTGCAATAAGCCAGCTACTACGTCAGTGGCGGTCAAAGTCAGCTTGTACGCACAATCAAACCTATATATATTTTTGGTTGGCATGCAGAGTCTACCAAAGGATTTTACTGTGGCAAAGTTGATCCAGTCTGCTAAAAGGCAGATTCTATTTTAGTGGCGCTGAACTTGTCCTGGTTTCACAGTAAAAGAAGCAAAACTTCTCTTACTAGGCAAGTCCAGTTTTTTTTCCTGTGCCAAAAGTCATATAATGCTATAAGCCAGCTACTACGTCAGTAGGACGCAGAGCTTATGCAGAGTAACCCAAAAATATTTTTTGCTCTAAGTAAAGTGATACAGCTGGCTAGATCTGAGTTTGAAATATTTTGGAGCATACAGTACAGACCAAAAGTTTGGACACACCTTCTCGTTTTAAGATTTTTCTGTATTTTCATGACAATGAAAATTGTACATTCACACTGAAGGCAACAAAACTATGAATTAACACATGTGAAATTATACACTTAACAAAAAAGTGTGAAACAACTGAAAATATGTCTAATATTCTAGGTTCTTCAAAGTAGCCACCTTTTGCTTTGATGACTGCTTTGCACATTCTTGGCATTCTATTGATGAGCTTCAAGAGGTAGTCACCGGAAATGGTTTTCACTTCACAGGTGTGCCCTGTCAGGTTTAATAAGTGGGATTTCTTGCCTTATAAATGGGGTTGGGACCATCAGTTGTGTTGTGCAGAAGTCAAGTAGATACACAGCTGATAGTCCTACTGAATAGACTGTTAGAATTTGTATTATGGCAAGAAAAAAGCAGCTAAGTAAAGAAAAACAAGTGGCCATCATTACTTTAAGAAATGAAGGTCAGTCAGTGCAAAAAATTGGGCAAACTTTGAAAGTGTCCCCAAGTGCAGTTGCAAAAACCATCAAGCGCTACAAAGAAACTGGCTCACATGAGGACCGCCCCAGGAAAGGAAGACCAAGAGTCACCTCTGCTTCTGAGGATAAGTTTATCCGAGTCACCAGCCTCAGAAATCGCAGGTTAACAGCAGCTCCGATTAGAGACCAGGTCAATGCCACACAGAGTTCTAGCAGCAGACACATCTCTACAACAACTGTTAAGAGGAGACTTTGTGCAGCAGGCCTGCATGGTAAAATAACTGCAAGGAAACCACTGCTAAGGACAGGCAACAAGCAGAAGAGACTTGTTTGGGCTAAAGAACACAAGGAATGGAAATTAGACCAGTGGAAATCTGTGCTTTGGTCTGATGAGTCCAAATTTGAGATCAGTGGTTCCAACCACGGTGTCTTTGTGCGACGCAGAAAAGATGAACGGATGGACTCTACATGCCTGGTTCCCACCGTGAAGCATGGAGGAGGAGGTGTGATGGTGTGGGGGTGCTTTGCTGGTGACACTGTTTGGGATTAATTCAAAATTGAAGGCATACTGAACCAGCATGGCTACCACAGCATCTTGCTGTTCCATCCGGTTTGCGTTTAGTTGGACCATCATTTATTTTTCAACAGGACAATGACCCCAAACACACCTCCAGGCTGTGTAAGGGCTATTTGACCAAGAAGGAGAGTGATGGGGTGCTATGCCAGATGACCTGGCCTTCACAGTCACCAGACCTGAACCCAATATAGATGGTTTGGGGTGAGCTGGACCGCAGAGTGAAGGCAAAAGGGCCAACAAGTGCTAAGCATCTCTGGGAACTCCTTCCAGATTGTTGGAAAACCATTTCCGGTGACTACCTCTTGAAGCTCATCAAGAGAATGCCATGAGTGTGCAAAGCAGTCATCAAAGCAAAATCTGGCTACTTTGAAGAACCTAGAATATAAGACATATTTTCAGTGGTTTCACACTTTTTTGTTAAGTATATAATTCCACATGTGTTAATTTATAGTTTTGATGCCTTCAGTGCGAATGTACAATTTTCATAGTCATGAAAATACAGAAAAATCTTTAAATGAGAAGGTGTGTCCAAACTTTTGGTCTGTACTGTATATTCAATGTCATACTGGCCTCATCCACATTCAAAAAAAAAAATTATTCTGTTCCTAGAGTAATACAGCAGGGGACATCTAAGTTTGAAATTGTTTGGAGAATATCTCGTAGGTTTTATCGGCCTCATGCACACTAACAAATTTATTTTGTCTGTTAGTAACATTATACGGCAGGCCATATCTTACCTTGTCATTTAGTGTCACTGAAATTCAGGTGTGTGCTGAGCTATTGCACAGGAAAAAAATATATTTTTCTTTAGTTAATTGCGTGCTCCTACCAGTGTATCTGACCAACATGAGTGGGAAAAAGAGAGGGCTTGGTGGAAGGCGGAATAGGCTTGGTGTTGAAGGTATAAGTGGGGTACATGGTAATGTTAGTGAAAGCACTAGTGAACCAACACAAACAGGTCCTATCCAAAGACAACTGACAACTTATGTTAGTGAACGGCCTACTGTACTCCCTTCCTTTGGCAGCCGCACATCAATACGCCTTGTTGATAAGGCCAAGAAAGAGCAGGTGCTCCAGTGGATGGCAAGCTCTGCTTCCAGTGCCCTCTCATCTTCTTCCTCCACCTCAACATCACATTCAGTACAGTCCACAGAGGTGGCACCCTAATTACCTATGCTTCCCCCCGCATCACAACAGGCCAACTGCCCAACTGACTGTAGCGAAACACAGATGGGGGAGTCTGTAGAACTCGCCACCCATTCTACACCATGGGCATCAGAAGTGTACTCCAAACAGTCAAGTTTTTTAGCTTGGATTCGGGGCAGGACGAAGTAAGGTCCGAGTAGGTTCTTGACCCTCGTCACCAGACATTAGCTGCAGGGGAGGGAGGTGATCCCGATGAGACTCAGATACCTGAGGCTCATGCGGACTGTACTGTGCTGTCAGGGCAACAAGAGGTGAGGGGTCACTCTGAGGACGAGGAATGGGATAACACATTGGATGATGACGAGGTTAAAGATCCTACTTGGTGTGAACCCAGAGTCACACAGCCGAGTAACTCATCTGAGGAGGTGGAGGAGGAAGACGAGGAGGTTATATTTCGCTCTACGGCGCAGACACGGAGTTATGCAAGCACGAGGAGCACTGCATCCTTAGCCACAACCGTGCCTGTGGACAGCAGCGGTCATGGGTCTGCAGCTCGCAGGGGCAGCAAGGGTTGCCTAGCATGGGCCTATTTTGTCACTGCAAAGGATGAGACAACTCACGTTATCTGCAAACTTTGCGATAAAAAACTCAATAGAGGGAAAAACTGCAATATTTTGACTACTACTTGCCTGAATGTTCACATACTCTAATAACATTCTTTACGCTGGGAATCTTACCGCGCTGAAATGCGGACCAGCTCACCTCAACAACCATCAGCTACCCCATCAAACGCCTCCGCTGCTTCTTCCTCCTATTCTGTTACATGCCAAGTATTGTCACGCAGGTCTCCTATCGCAGAAACTCCGGTTCTTTACCCGCTCCAGTCAGGCTGAGTGATAGCCCGTCAGCTGTAACGGAAGCAGATGCGCCTGCTGTGTTTGTTTCACCGAGCACACCACATGTTTCTCAATCCACCGTAACATCTGCACCTCACTCATGCTCCACCAGTTTTTCCGGTTCACTATACTCCACCCTCTCTCAGCACCTTAGCCAGCCCTTGGTCCTGTAGTTGTGGTCACGTAAAAGATTGTTTCATCCTACGCATGACAAAGCCAAGAGGTTGAACTCCACCATCTCCAATCTGTTGGCCACGGAAATGCTGCCTTTCCGCCTGGTAGACACAGACGGTTTCCGAAAACTAATGGCCATCTCAGTCCCCCAGCATCAGTTGCCCAGTTGCCATTACTTCTCTAAGAAAGCTGTGCCTATGCTACACCAGCATGTCGCAGACAACATTACGCGTTCCTTGTTTAAATCTACATGTGCCAGGGTGCATTTCACCACAGACACCTGGACGAGTAAGCATGGCCAAGGGCATTACATCTAACTGACTCAGCACTGTGTGACTCTGGTGGCTGTGGGGGCAGGCGGGGAAGGGGCTGCTCTACAAATCTTGGAATCCCCAAGGCTTGCAGAAGAAACCTCTGTATTTCCCTCTTCCTCCTCTGCTTCTGCGTCCTCCACCTCTTCTAGGGTCTCCACCTGCGCATTCAACCTCTGCCTTAACGAGACACACATTCCAAGGGTGCGGAGCGAATACACACCACCTCCATACTGCGCAGTCAGGGCTCACCGTAATCAGGCAGTCTTCAAATTAATATGCCTTGGAGATCGCAGTCATACAGGTGAAGAATTGTGGGCAGCTCTCCAGGCTCAGTTTGAGCAATGGCTGTCTCCGATGAACCAAGAGCCAGGGAAGGCCGTGTGCGATAACGGTGCAAACCTGTTAGCGGCCCTAGGCCGAGGCAAGCTCGCACACGTGCCTTGCATGGCTCACGTTCTCAACCTGGTGGTACTGCGATTTCTCCACCACTATCCTGGCCTGGATGAGTTGCTTCACAAAGTAAGGAAGCTGTGTGCTCACTTCCGCCGTTCGCACCCCTCATGTTATCGACTTGCATCGATACAGAGGTCTTTGTCCGTGCCAGTAAACAGGTTGATCTGTGATGTGCCGACGTGGTGGAATTCCACTCTGCACATGTTGTAGTGACTGTGCCAGCAGCAACAAACTCTGACGCAGTATGTCATGACGTATAGCTTGGGGCAATGCAGTACGGACTTGGGGCATATCACGTTTGGAGAGTGGGAACAGATTAAGGACCTCTGCACCCTTCTGCATGGTTTTGAAATGGCTACTAAACTGATTAGCGCTGACGATGCCATCATCAGCATCACTATTCCAGTCATATACATGCTGGAGCAAACTTTGAATAACCTGCGGCAGGAGGTGGTGGCCCCAGAAGAAGAGGAGGATGTGGAAGGGATACCAATGTCTCAAATTTCCAGACTGTTGTCACACAGGCAGATGCCAAGTGACGGTGGATTACAGCGATCGAAGGGGTTTGGTGATACCAGGCAAACTGTTAGTGAAGGTGCAAGAGCCGAGGAACTAATGGAGGAGGAAGAGGTGATGGGCGAGCAGCTGTCAGAGGATGAAGAGGATAATCATCCCCTCTCGTTTGAATGTAGTTGGCAGGAAGGGACGGAGGAAGCAAGCATCAGTGTTACGCAGCCCACAATACAGCCTGGCTTTGGACTGTTATGTTCTGCTACCCGAGCTAAGGAAAGAGAGGAGATCTGTCCCTACGATAGAACTCAGCTTAATCCCTACGATGTAACAGGGGACCTGATCCTGCGATCAGACCTGCTAAAGTCCTAAGCTAGTCTGTACGGAGACCGGAGACCTATAGAGGTGGGGAAGGAATCCCTACAAGTACTAAGGACTGGGAGGAAAATGGGACACTTCCTAACAGAAATAGTAGCAGACAGACGAACCAACAAAATATATAGAACAAAGAGGTCCGTAGACCAAGCAAACTAACAGAGTTAGATACAGAGCACAGGCTAGCTAGAAAGTAGTTAAACAATGAAGTCCAGCAAAGCCAGAAGGGCGGAGCAGGATTAAATAGGCCAACAAGGTCATGTGACCAGCAAAGGAAAAAAAAACTAAGAGCAAGGTTCTAACAGTACCCCCCCTTCTAAGAGGATCCTCCGGATCCCCTAGGACCAGGCTTATCAGGGAATCTCCTGTGAAATGCTCTGATAAGTCTGGACGCGGAAACATCATCCGACCTCACCCAAGAGTTATCCTCGGGTCCGAAACCTTTCCAGGCCACAAGATACTGCAAACTACCTCTATACAGTCTAGAGTTAAGGATGCGAGAAATTTCATATTCCCCGTCCTCCACCACCGGAGGAACAGAGGCAGAGGCGTCACAATCCGATACAACGGCTTTTTTCAACAGAGAGACATGAAATACCGGATTAATTCTCCAGGAGGTAGGAACCTCCAACCTAACAGCAGATTGGTTGACAACCTGAGGCACCTTAAAGGGCCCTACAAACTTGGGACCCAATTTCTTAGAAGGAATCCTCAACCGCAGATTCCTAGAGGACAACCAAACCATGTCACCAACAGCGAACAAAACCTCCTGTCGTTTCCTATCAAAGTAGTCCTTAGATTTTCTGTTGGCCTCCTGAAGATTACCATGCACATCCGTCCAAACTCTCTCCAAATCACCGGAAAAATTCTCCTCCTCAGGCACGGCAGATCCCAACTTGGAGAACGACCCAAACGACGGATGTCTCCCAGAACAACAAAAAAAAGGCGAACAACCAGCAGAAGAAGATGTATGATTGTTCAGAGCAAATTCAGCAAGTGGCAGAAACTAAGACCACCCCTCTTGATTGTCTGCCACAAAACAACGCAAGAACTGCTCAACATCCTGGTTTTTCCTTTCTGTCTGGCCATTAGATTCAGGATGATATCCGGACGAGAACGATAAATGAACTCCCAACCTGTCACAAAAGGCATGCCAAAAACGAGCCACGAA
This sequence comes from Phyllobates terribilis, assembly GCF_046119375.1. Taxonomy (NCBI): domain Eukaryota; kingdom Metazoa; phylum Chordata; class Amphibia; order Anura; family Dendrobatidae; genus Phyllobates; species Phyllobates terribilis. The sequence goes on along the minus strand of NW_027362761.1, from coordinate 896,111,624 downwards.
CTGAGGACCCCTATCAGAAACAATGTCAGTAGGAACGCCATGAAGTCTGACAATTTCCTTGACAAAGGCCTTAGCGAGAGTTTTAGCGCAGGGCAGTTTGACGAAGGGAACCAAGTGACACATCTTGCTAAAACGGTCCACGACCACCCAGATGACAGTAAAACCCTCAGAGGGGGGAAGGTCAGTTATAAAGTCCATAGCCAAATGTGTCCAAGGAGCACTGGGAACCTCCAAAGGACAAAGCAACCCCGCAGCAGGAGTATGTGAGGACTTAGATCTAGCACATATAGTACATTGACGCACCCACTTAATGACTTCCTTCTGCCATCCAGGCCACCAAAAACTGCGACCCACCAGTCTCTTGGTCTCAGAGATTCCGGGATGACCTGCCAACCGAGATTCGTGACACTCAACAAACAAATCTCTCCTAAAGGTCCCAGGCACAAACAACCTCCCATGAGGAGTGTTAGATGGGGCATTCTCCTGTGCTTTAAGAATCTCATCTTCCAAAACGGAGTCCAAAGCAGCTATCACAACACCTTCTTGTAAAATGTTCTCCTCTTTCTCAGCATCGACTATGGGAGAAAAACTGCGAGACAAGGCATCCGCCTTAACATTCTTAGTACCAGGGATGTAAGCAACGGAGAAATTAAACCGCGAGAAAAACAGTGCCCACCTAGCCTGACGGGCATTCAGGCGCTTGGCAGCATCAAGATATATCAGATTTTTATGATCCGTAAGAACCTGAACGGGAAATTCCGCACCTTCCAAGAAGTGGCGCCAGTGTTCAAATGCGAGTTTAATAGCCAATAATTCCCGATTACCAATATCGTAATTCAGTTCAGTCTCCGAAAATTTTTTTGAAAAAAAGGCACAGGGATGTAATCCATCCCCGTTATCCTGAGACAATACTGCGCCAACCCCCACAGAGGAAGCATCAACCTCAACCAAAAACGGCTTAGTCACATCAGGCTGCATAAGGATGGGAGCAGAGGTGAACCTCTCCTTGAGATACACAAAAGCTTCAATGGCCTCAGAAGACCACTGAACCGCATCAGCACCTTTCCTGGTGAGATCGGTCAGAGGTTTGACAATACTAGAAAATTTTTTTATGAATTTTCTGTAATAATTGGCGAAACCTAAAAACCTCTGTATCGATTTCAAACCAATAGGCCTAGGCCATTCCTGTACAGCTTGAACTTTAACCGGGTCCATCTCAAAACCTTCGCTGGAGATAATGTAACCCAAAAAACTAATTCTCTGTACAGCGAACTCACATTTCTCCAGCTTAGCAAAAAGCGAATTGTCCATTAATAACTGTAATACCTCACGTACGCTCCGCCAATGAGACTCCAGATCCAGCGAATAAATCAAAATGTCATCCAAATACACAACCACATTTTTGCCGATCAAAGGTCTAAGGATGTCATTAATAAGATTCTGAAAAAATGCAGGAGCATTAGTAAGACCAAAAGGCATAACCAGATTCTCAAAATGACCCACAGGAGTGTTAAAAGCAGTCTTCCATTCGTCACCCTCCTTCATGCGCAACAGATTGTATGCCCCCTTAAGGTCAATTTTAGAGAACCACTTGGCCCCCATTAACTGGTTAAACAGATCAGGAATCAATGGCAGTGGGTAAGGATTGCGTACAGTAATTTTGTTAATCTCACGAAAATCCAGACAAGGACGTAAACCGCCGTCCTTTTTTTTTACAAAAAAAAATCCAACCGCCACAGGAGACTTAGAGGGCCTAATGTGACCGGCGGCCAAACTTGTCTGTATGTATTCCTCCAAAGCCTTCCTCTCAGGAATAGTAAGGTTAAATAAACGACTTTTAGGAAGAGTCGCTCCAGGGACAAATTCAATAGAACAATCATAGTCTCTATGGGGAGGCAAAACCTGCGATTCCTTCTCAGAAAAAACTCTCCAAAATCCTGAATAGGAACAGGCAATTCTCCCCTATCCAAAGCTGCAATACGCCCGTTACAACACTTGTCATAACATTTATGGCTCCAGGATTTAATTTCACTGGTAGACCAATCCAGTACAGGATTGTGAAATTTTAACCAGGGCAATCCCAATATTACTGGAGAAGGCAAGTTATTCAAAACTACCAAATCCAATTTCTCGTGGTGAACACCATTAATAGTGAGAGGAAATTCACAGACCTTGAGAGTAATATTCTTCAAAGGGGAACCATCCACCGAAACCACAGCAATGGGGGATGATAAAGGTTCGGGTTTTAAATTGAGTCTTTCCAAGAATCCCCCATCAATAACATTCAGAGTAGACCCACAATCAACAAACACCCGAAATTCCATTAATTTTTCCTGAGCAATCGTGGAAGCAGCTAAAAATACACCCTTGGAATTTAAACAGGCAATACGGGCATGACTGACCATTTTTTTTTCTTTCTTGATACGAAGCTCACAGTCTTTAATTAAATGTCCAGATTTTCCGCAATAGAAACACAAGCCTTCAGAAAATCTGCGATCTTTTTCTTGAGAGCGAGGTGCCATCGCTCCAATCTCCATCGGTTCACCACTGTTAGTACACACATTCTCATAACCAGAAACTGACATAGCAGAGGATTTGCTCTCATTAACCCTTGCACACAGTCTCCTATCCACCCGTATAGCTAATTGCATAGCCTGTTGCAAATCTTCAGGTGTAGGATAAGCAATTAGCAGGTCTTTAACCCTTTCACTGAGCCCAGCAAGAAATAGACTTTTCAGAGCAGAATCGTTCCACCCTGTTTGAGTAGACCATCGACGGAAATGAGTACAATATTTTTCCACATTACCTGATCCCTGTCTCAAACGTCTTAACTCAGTCTCAGCTGATGAGACACGATCAGGATCATCATATAATAGTCCCAAAGCAGAAAAAAAACTATCCACTGAACTGAAGCATGTATCACTAGGTTGCAAAGAAAAGGCCCACTCCTGAGGCTCTTTGCGCAAAAGTGACATTATAAACCCTATGCGCTGGGAATCATCCCCAGAGGACTTGGGTCTCAAATGAAAATACAATAAGCAAGCATTTTTAAATGAAAAAAATTCTCGATGTTCACCAAAAAATAAATCCGGCAAACGTACCTTAGGCTCCAAGAAATGTGCTCCAGGACAGTTACTCACGTGTTGACGGAGCTCAGTCACCTCCAAAGAGAGTCCCTGCAGGTGTTTAGCCAAATCCAGAACCGACACCATGATGGAACAGAAAAAATCTTTCCTTAGAGCATTTGCTGGGCTGGACTTACTGTTATGTTCTGCTACCCGAGCTAAGGAAAGAGAGGAGATCTGTCCCTACGATAGAACTCAGCTTAATCCCTACGATGTAACAGGGGACCTGATCCTGCGATCAGACCTGCTAAAGTCCTAAGCTAGTCTGTACGGAGACCTATAGAGGTGGGGAAGGAATCCCTACAAGTACTAAGGACTGGGAGGAAAATGGGACACCTCCTAACAGAAATAGTAGCAGACAGACGAACAAACAAAATATATAGAACAAAGCGGTCCGTAGACCAAGCAAACTAACAGAGTTAGATACAGAGCACAGGCTAGCTAGAAAGTAGTTAAACAATGAAGTCCAGCAAAGCCAGAAGGGCGGAGCAGGATTAAATAGGCCAACAAGGTCATGTGACCAGCAAAGGAAAAAAAACCTAAGAGCAAGGTTCTAACATGGACCTCCTGGAAGAGCCCAACATATGAGTGCCTTCTTGATGCACTATCTGCAACATGATCCCCGTATAGTTAGGATTCGAAATAATGCTGACTACTGGGTTGCCACTCTATTAGATCCACGTTATAAGAGTCAATTTTGCCAGATGCTTCCCGCCTTGGAAAGGGACCCGCTTATGTTGGAGTATCGAAACAAGCTTTTAAGCAACCTTAATATAGGTTTTCCCCAAGATAACAGTGAAGCACACAGTGTGCATCGCAGCTATATTCTTTCAACCTCTGGCACATCAGTTCGTCAACACCAAAACATTAGCAGCAGCAGCAGAGTAAGTGGCAGAAGCAATTTCTGGGAGTCCTTTCACACATTTTTTGCACCAGCTCGTGCACCAGCACAAAAGAGTACAAGTTTGATCTGTGGTGAACGACTGGAGAGGATGGTGCAGGAGTATCTAGAGTTCAAAATCAATACCATCAGGGAGGGTTTGGACCCTTTTACATTTTGGTCTTCAAAAATGGATGAATGGCCTGAGCTCGCCTATCACGTCTTTGAGGTTTTATCATGCCCGGCAGCCAGCGTTCTCTCTGAACGTGTCTTCAGCCCTGCTGGTAGTGTCTTGACGGATAAGCACACCCGGCTGTCCCCTGAAAATGTAGACTGCCTAGCTTTCATCAAGATGAACAAGTCATGGATCTCCAAGGACTTTTGCACCCAAATTGCAGACTGTACAGAGTAGGCGATGTTGTCGTTTTGAGTGTGCTGCATTGATCTCTTGAAATTGCAGTCTGTGATATGGCTTCTGTGCCTGCTCTTGCTCCTGCTGCAGGTTTTAGGCCCTAATTTTGGGAAATGTGGAGAATTCTGATTGTGTCTCCATCCATTGGGTTGGCTGTAGTGGGACAGATTTGGGTCTGCGTTAAACTACTTGTAGTCTGATGACATTGATGCCACTTTGGTGGTGTTAGGCCCTCATTTAGAGCAATGTGAACACTTCTGGTTAGGTCACCATCTCCTTGGTTGGCTGTACTGGAAGAGGTGTGGGTCTTATTTACACTATTTGTACAGTAGTGAAATTGATGCCACCTTGCTGGCGTCTGCCACAAATTTTTTTAAATGTGGGGAATCCTGATTGGGTCTCCATTTATTGGGTTGGCTGTAGTGGAACTGGTTTAGTCCTCCTTTGCAATACTTATACTCTAGTGAAATTGATGCCACTTCGGTGGTGTTAGGCCCTCAGTTAGGGCAATGTGAACACTCCTGGTTAGGTCTCCATCTCCTGGGTTGGCTGTATTGGAACAGGTGTGGGTCTTATTTACACTATTTCTACTGTAGTGAAATTGATTAGACATTGCTAGTGTCTGCCACAAATTTTTTGAAATGTGGAGAATCATGATTGGGTCTCCATCTATTGGGTTGGCTGTAGAGGAACTGGTTTTGGCCTCCTTTTCAATACTTATACTCTAGTGAAATTAATGCCACTTCGGTGGTGTTTATTAGGCCCTCATTTAGGGCAATGTGAACACTCCTGGTTAAGTCTCCATCTCTTGGGTTGTCTGTACTGGAAGAGATGTGGGTCTCATTTACACTATTTCTACTGTAGTGAAATGGATTACACTTTACTGGCATCTGCCGCTAATTTTTGGAATTGTAGGGAATCCTGAATGGGTCTCTATTCATTGGGTTGACTGTAGTGGAAGAGGTTTTGGGCTCCATGCATTTCTATATTTATACTGTAGTGAAATTGATCATTTGGTGCAGATATTATTCTCCCCAAACGGGTACACAAACATGATAAACTCTAAATTGATTTTCAATAAACAACCATCAGCCGCCCCATCAAACACCTCTGCTGCTTCTTCCTCCTCCTCTGTTACCGTGCCAAGTTGTGTCACGCAGGTGTTCAACAGAACCACCTGTATACCCGCTGCAGTTAGGCTGAGTGACAGCCCGTCAGCTGTAAGTGAAGTGGACATGCCTGCTGTGTTTGTTTCTATGAGCACACCACACATTTCTCAATCCACCATAACATCTCCGCCTGCACCTCACTCACAGTCTATCGTTTTGTTGGTTTCACCATATTCTGCCCTCTCTCAGCACTGCAGCCAGCCCTCAATCCCGCTGTTGTGGTCACATAAAAGATTGTTTCATCCTACACATGACAAAGCTAAGAGGTTGAATTCAGCCATCTCCAATCTGTTGGCCATGGAAATGTTGGTCTTAGGCCCTATTTTTTTAAATGTAAACACTTCCGATTAAGTCTGCATCTCCTGGGTTGGCTGTAGTGGGACAGGTATGGGTCTGCGTTAATCTACTTGTAGTCTGATGACATTGATGCCACTTCGGTGGTGTTAGGCCCTCATTTAGGGCAATGTGAACACTCCAGGTTAGGTCTCCATCTCCTGGGTTGGCTGTACTGGAAGAGGTGTGGGTCTTATTTACACTATTTCTACTGAAGTGAAATTGATGCCACTTTGCTGGCATCTGTCACTAATTTTTTTAAATGTGGGGAATCCTGATTGGGTCTCCATCTATTGGGGTGGCTGTAGTGGAACCTTCCTGTTCAGCAGTCTTGTGTAAGGTTGCGTACCAGTCCTTGCTGAACTCCTGATACAGACTCTGCCTGCTGCACTCCTGATACAGACTCTGCCTGCTGCACTCTTGATACAGACTCTGCCTGCTGTACTCTGATACAGACTTTGCCTGCTGAACTCTGATACAGACTCTGCCTACTGCACTCCTGATACAGACTCTGCCTGCTGCACTCTGATGCAGACTCTGCCTGCTGCACTTTGATACAGACTCTGCCTGCTGCACTCCTGATACAGACTCTGCCTGCTGCACTTAGATACAGACTCTGCCTACTGCACTCTGATACAGATTCTGATACAGACCCTGCTTGCTGCACTCCTGACACAGACTCTGCCTGCTGCACTCCTGATACAGACTCTGCCTGCTTCACTCTGATACTGACTCTGCCTGCTGCACTCCTGATACAGACTCTTCCTGCTGTACTCCTGATACAGACTCTGCCTATTGCACTCTGATACAGACTCTGCCTGCTACATTCTGATACAGACTCTGCCTGCTGCACTCCTGATACAGACTCTGCCTGCTGCACTCTGATGCAGACTCTGCCTGCTGCACTCTGATGCAGACTCTGCCTGCTGCACTTTGATACAGACTCTGCCTGCTGCACTCTGATAAAGACTCTGCCTGCTGCACTCCTGATACAGACTCTGCCTGCTGCACTTTGATACAGACTCTGCCTACTGCACTCTGATACAGATTCTGATACAGACCCTGCTTGCTGCACTCCTGATACAGACTCTGCCTGCTTCACTCTGATACAGACTCTGCCTGCTGCACTCCTGATACAGACTCTTCCTGCTGTACTCCTGATACAGACTCTGCCTATTGCACTCTGATACAGACTCTGCCTGCTACATTCTGATACAGACTCTGCCTGCTGCACTCCTGATACAGACTCTGCCTGCTGCACTCTGATGCAGACTCTGCCTGCTGCACTTTGATACAGACTCTGCCTGCTGCACTCCTGATAAAGACTCTGCCTGATGCACTCCTGATACAGACTCTGCCTGCTGAACTTCTGATACAGACTCCGCCTGCTGCACTCTGATACAGACTCTGCCTGCTGCACTTTGATACAGACTCTGCCTACTGCACTCTGATACAGATTCTGATACAGACCCTACTTGCTGCACTCCTGATACAGACTCTGCCTGCTGCACTCTGATACAGACTCTGCCTGCTGCACTCCTGATACAGACTCTGCCTGCTGCACTCCTGATACAGACTCTGCCTGCTGCACTCTGATACAGACTCTGCCTACTGCATTCCTGATACAGACTCTTCCTGCTGTACTCCTGATACAGACTCTGCCTACTGCACTCTGATACAGACTCTGCCTGCTACACTCTGATACAGACTCTGCCTGCTGCACTCCTGATACAGACTCTGCCTGCTGCACTCCTGATACAGACTCTGCCTGCTGCACTCCTGATACAGACTCTGCCTGCTGCACTCCTGATACAGACTCTGCCTGCTGCACTCTGATACAGACTCTGCCTACTGCACTCCTGATACAGACTCTTCCTGCTGCACTCCTGATACAGACTCTGCCTACTGCACTCTGATACAGACTCTGCCTACTGCACTCCTGATACAGACTCTTCCTGCAGCACTCCTGACACAGACTCTGCCTGCAGCACTCCTGATAAAGGCTCTGCAAGCTGCACTCTGATACAGACTCTGCCTGCTGCACTCTGATACAGACTCTGCCTACTGCACTCTGATACAGACTCTACCTGCTGCACCATTTGGTCTGTCCTACTGGGTCCAGCTGCTGTGCGTCCGTTGGTCTGTCCTGGTGTGGCACCTGGCGTTCATCGGGAGCCAAGTCTAACCTCACCATCAGAGGCTCTAGTGAACAGTCTGATGCTCGCTTAGTCACGCCCCTCCAGGCTCTCCGGGTCCGTGGCGCAGTGGTTCCACAAACCACCTCCGTGACAGTGCGCCCTCTCAGGCAGTGTCCTCTCTCCAGTTGTACCAGTCGGTAATTTTGAATAAATGTCGCTGTCATAGTAATAATTATTATTGTACTTGTACTCTGGGTCAATTGATGGCACTTCCCTGGTGTCTACACCTAATTTGATGTGTTTTGGCAGCTTTTGGTCCCATTTCTAGGTGTTGTATATGCATTTTTTTGGTCCCCCCATTGACTCCTATGGGATTCGGAAATGTTCGATGAACATTCGGCCAATAAATGTTCGCCCATGCCTAGTACCAAGTCCTGATGGAGAATTAAATTTCCATCTCCAAAAAGCTTGTCGGCAGAGGGAAGCATGAAGTGCTCTAATTTCCTGGTAGACGGCTGTGCTGACTTTGGTCTTGATAAAACACAGTGGACCTACAGTACAGACGAAAAGTTTGGACACACCTTCTCGTTTAAAGATTTTTCTGTATTTTCATGACTATGAAAATTGTACATTCACACTGAAGGCATCAAAACTATGAATTAACACATGTGGAATTATATACTTAACAAAAAAAGTGTGAAACAACTGAAAATATGTCTTATATTCTAGGTTCTTCAAAGTAGCCAGATTTTGCTTTGATGACTGCTTTGCACACTTTTGGCATTTTCTCGTTGAGCTTCAAGTGGTAGTCACCGGAAATGGTCTTCCAACAATCTTGAAGGAGTTCCCAGAGATGCTTAGCACTTGTTGGCCCTTTTGCCTTCACTCTGCGGTCCAGCTCACCCCAAACCATCTCGATTGGGTTCAGGTCTGGTGACTGTGGAGGCCAGGTCATCTGGCGTAGCACCCCATCACTCTCTCTCTTGGTCAAATAGCCCTTACACAGCCTAAAGGTGTGTTTGGGGTCATTGTCCTGTTGAAAAATAAATGATGGTCCAACTAAACGCAAACCGGATGGAATAGCATGCCGCTGCAAGATGCTGCGGTAGCCATGCTGGTTCAGTATGCCTTCAGTTTTGAATAAATGCCCAACAGTGTCACCAGCAAAGCACTCCCACACCATCACACCTCCTCCTCAATGTTTCACGGTGGGAACAAGGCATGTAGAGTCCATCCGTTCACCTTTTCTGCGTCGCCAAAAGACACGGTGGTTGGAACCAAAGATCTCAAATTTGGACTCATCAGACCTTGTGTTCTTTAGCCCAAACAAGTCTCTTTTGCTTGTTGCCTGTCCTTAGCAGTGGTTTCCTAGCAGCTATTTTACCATGAAGGCCTGCTGCACAAAGTCTCCTCTTAACAGTTGTTGAAGAGATGTGTCTGTTGCTAGAACTCTGTGTGGCATTGACCAGGTCTCTAATCTGAGCTGCTGTTAACCTGCGATTTCTGAGGCTGGTGACTCGGATAAACTTATCCTCAGAAGCAGAGGTGACTGTTGGTCTTCCTTTCCTGGGGCGGTCCTCATGTGAGCCAGTTTCTTTGAAGTGCTTGATGGTTTTTGCAACTGCACTTGGGGACACTTTCAAAGTTTTCCCAATTTTTCGGACTGACTGACCTTCATTTCTTAAAGTAATTATGGCCACTCATTTCTCTTGCCATAATACAAATTCTAACAGTCTATTCAGTAGGACTATCAGCTGTGTATTCACCAGACTTCTGCACAACACTACTGATGGTCCCAACCCCATTTATATGGCAAGAAATCCCACTTATTAAACCTGACAGGGCACACCTGTGAAGTGAAAACCATTTCCAGTGACTACCTCTTGAAGCTCATCAAGAGAATGCCAAGAGTGTGCAAAGCAGTCATCAAAGCAAAAGGTGGCTACTTTGACGAACCTAGAATATAAGACATATTTTCAGTTGTTTCACGCTTTTTTGTTAAGTATATAATTCCACATGTGTTAATTCATAGTTTTGATGCCTTCAGTGTGAATGTGCAATTTTCATAGTCATGAAAATACAGAAAAATCTTTAAATGAAATGGTGTGTCCAAACTTTTGGTCTGTACTGTACATCAGCAAATGACAAGGCTCCCCAAACCATCACTGATTGTGGAAACTTCATACTAGATCTCAAGCAGCTTGGATTGTCTCCACTTTTCCTCCCAACTCTGGGACCTTGATTTCAAAATGAAATGTAAAATTTACTTTCATCTGAAAACACCTTGGATCATTGATCAACAGTCCAGGTATTTTTCTCCTTGGCCCACGTAAGACGCTTCTTGCATTGTCTATTGGTCATGAGTGGCTTGACACAAGGAATGTGACACTTGTAGCCCATGTCCTGGATACGTCTATGTGTGGTGGCTCTTGAGGCAATGACTCCAGCAGCAGTCCACTCCTTGTGAATCTCCCCCAAATGTTTAAATGTCCTTTTCTTAACAATCCTTTCAAGGCTGCTGTTATCCTGGTTGCTTGTGTACCTTTTTCTACCACACTTTTTCCTTCCACTCAACTTTCCGTTAATATGCTTTTATACAGCACTCTGTGAACAGCCAGCTTCTGTAGTAATGACCTTTTGTGGCTTACCCTCCTTGTTGAGTGTGTCAATGGCTGCCTTCTGGACATCTGTCAAGTCAGCAGTCTTCCCCATGATTGTGGAGCCTAGTGAAACAGACTAAGGAACCTTTTTAAACGTGTAAGAAGCGTTTACAGGTGTTTTTTGTTAATTATTCTAATTTACTGAGATAATGACTTTTGTGTTTTCATTGGCTGTAAGCCATAATCATCAACATTAACAGAAATAAACACTTGAAATAGATCACTCCATTTGAAATGACTCTATATAATATATCAGTTTCACTTTTTGAATTGCAGAACTGAAATAAATTAACTTTTTGATGATATTCTAATTTTGTGAGAAGCACCTGTAGCTCCTACTTACGGAGGTTTCATTACTTGTCCTGGATGGGGTATTTCATGTCTACCACTCAAAACATTCACCTAGTGGGCCGAGAAACTCATGCATTGTCACTATTTATACCTGCTTCTATGGGTATCTATTGTGCAGGGCACTTTGGAGCTAAAAGTCAAGTGAGTGGCTTGTGTTCTCCTGCTTGTGAAAGCACAGAGCTGCCACCGCTATCTGTGAGTAGTAATGACTGTGTATCTTCCAGTGAGACTGAACACAAACCATCATTTCCGGAAAGGCAGCCGACTCCACTAGGTGGCATGGCACTGTCTGCAACAATAGCAACTTGCCCAGGTGTGAGTTTAGTTGGCACACAAGCAGATCACTGGGAGCAATGCTGTTTCCTCAAAACATAATCAGGGGTGGATGGATCTGCTGGTGTCATGGAGAAGGAGGGGAAGGTGTACTCAGAGTACGCCAAGCAATAGGGATGGATAAAGATTATGTTGATGGCTGTCCACTAGTGATGATTGATCACAAAAATGCTCTAGTGGTCGATACTCAAATCAAGCAGGGGGGACATTTGGATGGGCTTAACTCGAGTAACGAGTATAATGGAAGTCAATGGGAAACTCAGGCATTTTTCCAGGAGATCCTATGCGGAGAGCTGAGGGGGGCAGGAAAATAGCTCAATTGGAATGCGAACAGCATGGGGAAGACACCTGGATGCATCTCTGACTCCCAGATTGCTGCTGGGAACAATTTTGTCAGACTATTACACAACTTTTACGGACTGACAATAAAACTCGCAAAACTGAAGACAAAATGGATTTTACAGGAAAAAATGTTAGGAAACATTCTTTGTATAATGACTTGTATATAAGGCAAAATTAAAAAGAAAAAAAAAAAGCCTTCTCCACCCCTTAATAGCCGGGCCATCTCTCACCATATTTCCCCGTCGTTTATGACTATAGTAGATGACGTAGTAGAGGGATAAATAAGACTTCACTCAATGGTAGTCACTGATAAATTTAATTTTAACATTATACTACCTTATCTGGGTATGTGGTGTGTGTGACTCGCAAACTCGCAAAGCCTATGCGGACAATGCAAGAACTGCCAAAAATTAGAAGGGAGATGGACTCCGATACACCCTGGAAGACAAAAATTTTGAGCAAGTGCTGCATGTTGACCCTCTAAAAATTTGGAGAGTGACGCATAATGACTTTCTAAAAATTTGGAGAGAGTGACGCATAATGACCCTATAAAAATTTGGAGTGAGGGCTGAATGATGACCCTACATTTTAAATGGCTTTATGTTCAGCTGCTGTCATCCAGTGGTGTTGACAAGTCTGGGCCAATCCAGGACTCATTTATTTTGAGTGAGGGCCGCATGATGATCCTATAAAGATTTTGAATGAGGCCTGCCTCTGTTGATGCTATAAAGATTTTGAATGAGGGCCGCCTGTTGACCTTATAAAGAATTTGAGGGAGGGCCACCTTGAAGAAACAACATTTGAATTGGCTTTATGTTCAGCTGCTGTCATCTGGTGAGGTTGAGAAATCTGGAACAATCAAGGTCTTGTTCATTTTGAGTGAGATCCGCATGATGACCCTATAAAGAATTTGAGTGATGGCCGCCTGTTGACCCTATAAATATTTTGAGTGAGGACCACCGGATGACCCCATAAAGATTTTTAGTGAGTGCTGTCGAATGACCCTATAAAGATTTTGAATGAGGGCCGCCTGATGACCCTATAAAGATTTTGAGTGAGGAAAGCCTGATGACCCTATAAAGATTTTGAGTAAGGGCCGCTTGTTAACCCTATAAAGTTTTTGATTGAGCTCTGCATAATGACCTTCTAAAGATTTTGAGTGAGGGCAGCCTGATAACCCTCTAAATATTTTGAGTGAGGGCCACCTGATGACCCTATAAAGTTTTTGAGTGAGGGCCACTTAATAACCCTGTTGACATGGTGGAGGAGGAGAACAAGAAAAAGAAGAAACCATGAACCATATATCCTTTTTTGGATGAGAAGCGGTGCATGGGAATGCAGCAGAAAAAAAGGAACATTTGAATTAGCTTTATGTTCCGCTGCTGTCATCCCGTGGGGTTGAGGAGTCTGAGCCAATCTAGGCCTTGTTAATTTTGATAAGATTCAGTCTATGATCATCTTCAGTTGACAGGTGGCACTAAAAACCGGCTCTGACAAAATGCTAGTAGAAGAGCAAACCAGCACCTCCAAGACATAGAGGGACAGATCATTCCACATGTCCAGCTTGAATACCCAGTAGTTGTACGACAGAGAGGAATCACAGAGGATGGTGGTATGGCCAGCTAGGTACGCCTTCATCATCTTCAAAAACATTTCCCTTCCTGTCAGACTACCCCGCACAAAAGGGCCTGAGCACTGGGAGGATCAAATGAGCCTGTCCCAGACCTTTCATAGTGTTCCCCTGTTTCTGTTGGACCTGGTGTGTGTCTCCTTCATCTCTCCTCTTTGGTTGCCCAAGGATCAATGACTTCTGCTGCAAGCGTTGTCAGATGGGAATTTTTTTACTAATTGTTTGACTAGAGCCTTCTGGTATTACACCATTTCACTAGCTCTCTCTGATGCAGGAAGGAGAGATGTAAAGTTCTCCTTGTAGCATGGGTCGAGAAGGGTGAACAACCAGTAATCAATGTTGGCCAAAATGCGTACAATGTAAGGGTCACAAGAAAGGCAGTGGGACATAAAGTCAGCCTTGTATGCCAGACTCCCAACGGGAAAGACTTCCCTGTCACCACCAGGAGGGAGACTCTCCATCTCCTCCTACTCCTCCGTCTCCTTCTCTTCCTCCTCCTCTTTAACCTATCCATGCTGAACAGACAGGGTGAAGCTGGTGTGGGTAGTACCCTATGTAGCGCAGGCAACCATCTCCAATTCCTCCACTTCCTCCTCAACCTCCTCATTATCACCTAATCTGTGCTGAGAAGATGAGATGAGGCTGGACAGAATAGTAATACCCTGTGTCCTTTCTTCCTCCATCTCCACCTGGTCCATGTGCAAAGCTTCTTTCTTAATTGTGAGCAGCAATCGCTTCAGTAGACATAAAAGCTGTATGGTTACACTGATTATGGCGTCATCGCCGTTCACCATCTTGGTTAATTCCTCAAAGTTTTGGAGAACCTCACAGATTTCAGACATCCATGCCCACTCGTTGGTTATTATCTGCGAAAGCTCACCGGACTACAGACTGCCATGTTGTAGTTTGTATTTAACTACTGCCCTCTGCTGCTAACAAAGCCTTGCCCATATATGTAATGTAAAGTTCCAGCATGTGGTCACGTTGCACATCAATCGGTGAGCTGGCACTTGCAAGCTCTGCTGCAGCACTGCCAGACCAGCGGCAGCAGTAGCTGACTTCATAAGTAGCTCAGGCATGTCTGGTTGTAGGTTCAGTGGCAAGAGCCACAGTGGCAGATCTGTTTGGTCTGTTATACCTTTCAATAATTCTGCGGCTGTGTGCTGTTTGTCACCTAAACAAATTAGTTTCAGCAGAGCCTGTTGCCGCTTCACCAAGACAGTGATGCAGTGCTTCCAGCTAGCAACTGATATGGATGGCAATGCAGACATGGAGGATGAGGAGGAGGAGAGGGTGCAGGAACTGGTATAGGAGGTGGAGGAAACACTGCTGGAACTAGGGCCTTTAATCCTTGACACGGTAGCATGTGTGCCATCTTATGGTCAGACCCGGTCCCAGTCTCCACTAGGTTGACCCAGTGTGAGTTCAGGGAAATGTAGCATCCCTGACCACAAATACTTGTCCACATGTCAGTTGTTAAGTGGACCTTCCCAGTTACTGCATTGGTCAGGGCACGGGTGATGTTATGGGACACGTGCTGGTGTAAGGTGGAGACAGCGCAACAGAAAAAATAGTGGCGACTAGGGACCAAGTATCGATGGACGGCCACTGCCATGAGGTTGTGGAAAGCCTCAGTGTTAACAAGCCTAAACGGCAAGCAGTCTGGAAATGTGCCCATTTAGTGTTTGGGCCTGTGGGTGGGTGGCGGGGTATTTATGCTTGCGTTCCAAGGCCTGGGGAAGGGACTGCTGGAACAAGGAGTTGGAAGTGGTTGCTGATTGTGCTTCCAAATGTGCAACAACAGGTGCAGGACGGGAGGCATCCACGCCTGCGTCATGGACAGGGGATTGGCACACACAAAGCACAGGAGAAGAGGCGATGGAGTCACCCGCAGACACTGATTATGAACCCAGCTGTTCGGCCCACCTAGTCTGGTGCTTTGGTGACATGTGCCTGAGCCTGCTGGTCATGGTCAGGCTGGTAGTTGTCAGACCCCTGCTGATCTTGGTGCGGCAAATGACCATTCGTTTATCATCCGAGCTTTCTTTAAAAAAGCATCAGACTGGGGAATACCTAACCCTTGGCCTGGGAACTTGCTACATGTGGGTGTTCTGGGGAACAGATGCCCGCCTTCTCCCTCTGGCCACCTCACTGCCTCTTCCTGCCTGTTGAGGTGCTGTGGATCCCTCCCCCTTTGCACTGCTGGCTTCGCTTTGCATGGCACCTTCCCATGTTGGGTTAATGACTTCATCGTCCACCACTTCACCTTCCACTTTTGCACTATGGTCCTCCTGACTTGTTGACTTAAGGGAAGATCTTTGAACAAATCATTAAACAACATGTATGCAAGTACCTTTATAAGAATGAAGTGATTAACCAGAGCCAGCATGGGTTTGTAACTAATAAGTCATGTCAGACTAACTTAATTTCCTTCTCTGAAAGAATCACTGACTGGGTGGCTCAGGGAAACACAGTAGATATAGTATATCTTGACTTCAGCAAAGCATTTGACAAAGTATCTCATACCATTCTAATTAAAAAAATGACCAACTATGGAATGGACAAGGCAACAGTTAGGTGGATTCATAACTGGCTTAGTGGTCATAAATGGTTGCACATCCAGCTGGAAAAATGTCTCAAGTGGAGTACCACAAGGCTCTGCCCTGGGCCCTGTGTTGTTCAACATCTTTATCAACAATTTAGATGAAGGAATTGAGGGTAAACTGACTAAATTTGCTGATGAGGCAAAGCTAGGAGGGATAGCTAATACTAGAGAAGAGAGAGAGAGGATTCAAAAAGAACTAAACAAACTGAAACTGTGGGCAGCAACTAACAGAATGGTTTTTAACAAAGAGAAATGCAAAGTCCTGCATCTGGGCAAGAAAAATGAAAAAAGCATATACAGAATGGGAGGAATAGGGCTAAACAACAGCACATGTGAAAAAGACTTGGGTATACTAATAGATCACAGACTGAACATGAGTCAACAGTGTGATGCAGCAGCAAAAAAGGCAGACGTAATTCTGGGTTGCATTAACAGAAGCATACAGTCTAGATCACGTGAAGTAACTACTCCTCTTTGGTCAGACCTTATCTGGAATACTGTTTCCAGTTCTGGGCACTACATCTTAAAAAAGACTTGAAGAAACTGGAGCAAGTTCAGAGAAGAGCAACCAAAATGATGACCAGTCAGCAAACAATGTCCTATGAGGAATGGTTAGAGGATTTGGGAATGTTTAGCTTGCAAAAGAGAAGACTGAGGGGAGACTTAATAGCTGTCTACAAATATCTCAAGGGCTGTCACACTATAAAAAGATCAGCTTTATTCTCATTTGCACAAAGAAAGACTAGAAGCAATGGGATGAAATTGAATGGGAGAAGATACAGATTAGATATTAGAAAAAACTTTTTGACAGTGAGGGTGATTAATGAGTGGAACAGGCTGCCACGAGAGGTGGTGAGTTCTCCTTCAATGGAAGTCTTCAAACAGAGGCAGGACAGACATCTGTCTGAGATGGTTTAGTGAACTTGGCTGCTGAAATATTTGGGCATCACTTCATCCGAGCCTCTTATGTCCTTCTTGAAATCCTCGTCAAAGCATACGGCGAAATACGTGTCGGATGAGCAGTGGCGTCCTGGGTTCTGTATTCTCATTTACTTGTTATCTTCCATTCTTTTACCTGCTTTCTTTGCTCTATTTGTTACTACACATAGGATTTACTGGACTTGGTTAACCATTATAAGCACATCCATATGGATGATGAGTAGTTATGATGGACTGATCACTTTAACACAATGCACTTTTTGTCTATGACTCATTGCCATCAGACAGTATATATTTTTTGTAATATATACACCTTGTCCTAATATCTGTTTGGATATTATGCATGACTGTATATAGCTGGTAAATTATTTATCTGTTTATTTATTAGTATCATTTTTGAACATCTCTTATATATACTTACCCTGGGTGCCACTTTCTGTTGGGCACTTTCCTTATTTATCTCTATTACTGCATTATTTTAATCAATACATTTGATATATATCATTTCATTGCATTGTTGAAATGTGTCATTTATTTTTGGTGTACCTGTTCTTGGACACACAACGTTAATAAATCTTATTGTTTGTTGTTTAAGGTAGACAGTTGCATTTCAATTTCTGGAATTTGGAGATTTGTCTTTTGTTTTTACATTTTTTTTAAGAAAAATTGCCATATTTTTTTGGACAGTAAGACACACTTTATTCCCCAAAATTTGGGAGGAAAATGGGGGGTGCATGTTATGTCGCAACGTAACTTGCCAGATAGTTGCGGTGGTGGTGGAGTGGGATCGCAGGACCCTCCATTCCCTCCCTCCCTCAGGAACCAGCAGAAGAAGAAGAGGTGAGAAGCTCCGGTGTCTGGCTGTTGGTGGTGATGCGATGAGGCAGAGCGGCAGAGCGGCTTGCGCAGCTTTCCGGTGGCCGCGGCCATCTTCCTGAAGCTGTGATCTACAGGAAAATTACCACCTGGGCTAGCGCATGCGCAGACTGCGAGCTCGGGCAGCCATTTTCCTGTAGGTCACAGCCACCAGCCTCTGATAGACAGCCAGACACCAGTCCTTGACAGCAAGACACCAGCCCCGCAGCATCTCACCTCTTCTGCTGCAGCCGCCGGGTTCCTGAGGGAGAGAGAGAATGGAGGACCCTACGATCTTGCTCCACCACCACCACAACTCCCGGCTGGTGGAGCACCATCTTCTCGCACCCAGTGTCCGCAGCATTCCTCCGCTTCCAACGGCTTCCTGAAGGACCCTGCCTCCTGTGACCCCACGCTCCACCACCCCAGGTAAGAAACCATACCTATTCAGACTATGAGATGGACCCCCATCTTATAAAAAAAAATAATTTCAGTAGCAAAATTAGGACAGAGGAGTATTAAACTAATTCCATCGTTTGCAATGTGTGAAGAATAAAAAAGCAGGATGTTATCAAGTTGCTGTTAGTACAATATATCACAGATCTATCAATTCACAGTCACATTGACTCTACAGACCCAGAACCTTCCTATCACTTGAATCTTTGTCTTATTATTCAAACGAATGAGACTACTACTCCCATTTTCAATGTTCTTCAGCACTGCAGTGGTACACCACAATCAGATTTAGACCTTTTTCTATCCCTATGTGTAATAAGCTGTGCGCTGTAATCTCCTATCCCTAAGTGGTAAAATACTAAAATGGTGCTGCTTGGCCAGCCTTCATCTTTTATAGTAGCTGTTATAGTCTACCCTGATTGGCTGCCTTAGACTATGTGATGTGTTAGCTGCAAAGCATTATGGGGAAACCTCCTCGGCCACCAATATCGTTATGAGCCCACTCTCTGGCTTCTGCAGTCTTCAGCAGTGTGTGAAATGTCACCGGATTTTTTTTTCTTTACGATCCTCTCAAATCAAAATGCAAATTGTTTGAATTTGCCGCGGCCTGCAAAATTCAGGAAATTTAACCTGAAGTCGGTCCATTCATCTCTAATCACATTAGCTACACATTCTCTGTTTAGTCTCGCCCTTAATTTACATAACACCTTGTCATCAGAAATTCCCCTTAAGGAGGTTTTCTATTGTTTTTTTTTTTATGTCTTTGTTTTTTTTTACTAAAATCCTTTTTAATGTTCCAGTTAAACCAACAGTTGAAAAGTGTTGCATTTTTTCAAATGTGAAAACTTCTGGACTATCAGAGGCAATCAAAAATTAAATTAAGAAAAAATAATCCAAGCAAGTTCCTTTTACCGCTACTAATAAGGACATAGTTCCATGTTGTTTGCACATTCCCTCCTTAGACGCGTTGTTAACACCTCTGTGCAGCAAACTGTTGATAGAGTTTACACTACAAAATCTGGGCACTCTTTGCCCTCATATTTTGTAAGGCTAAATTCACATATACAAGTTGTGGTTAACGAGCTTTTGTTTGGACACAACTGATGACAAGGTAAGCGTCCATATGCCAGACAGAGAAATTTCTGGCAGAAAAGCTGGTCACACGGCTAACCTCATAGTAAGCTTCAGTTTCTTTCGGTAAGTTTTATCGAGTATTAGGTCAGACTGTTAGGATCTTGTTTCAGGTGTGAAAGTGAAATGTTTATAAAAATAAATCTAGAATTGCAACTATTTTGCAGCTTCCTTATTTTTTCCTGTCCTCTTAAGTGGTGCTGTAATGATCAGAGCTCAGTGTTCTTCCACCTGTGGCATTTAATCTAAGACTTGGCAGGCGTACATGCATGCCTGATGTAAATTCCAAATACAAACACTTGCTGCAAACCACATTATGCACTTATCAAAATGGGTGGTTCCAATCCTGAGATTTGGGTAGTGGCTAAGGGCAAGATACTCCAAAAAGGGTCACGCAGGCCCTTAAGTGTCTGCTTAGAATATTGAAAGCCATGAAAAAAAGCATTTTTTTTAATTATAGATTTGTTTGAAAAATGGGCATAACTGCAGTCATAAGAAGTGCAGTTAATGATAAATATGGATGATGCAATGCAGTCATGTCTGATTGAAAGGATCTCTCAAATTTTGCCACGGAGTGCCATGATTTCTTTTAGCGTCTGTGCATTATGCCATTACTGTGGCATCACTTTTTGCATAACTCTTACAGTACATGCATTATCTATGCACTGTGACATGATTATGTATTTTCCCCATGCTGTGCTTGTACTATATGATCAGTAACATGTTAGTATGTATTATACTTATTTTTATATTATTTGCCTTATTCCTGTAATGTGACATCACTGTTTGCATTACTATTTAACTACTGTATAATATCACTTTGATTCCTAAACCATGTAATTCTTGTGCTCTAGTTTTAGTGAGTAGCATCTTTTCATTCTGGGACATTACTGAGTTGTCAACATTCCTATATGCTTTATCTTTGTACTGTGATGTCACTTGAGCATTATCTCTGTATATTATATTGAATGAATATAGCATGACTGACACAAGCTTTTTACTGAGCCAAAACGTGTTGTGCTAGTAAAGAATACAAAAAAATTCTTAATGACCTTTCATCTCATGAATTCATTTGATTTAGGTCCATGAATAAAGTTGTTTGCTTGCCACAAACTGAAAACTAAAATTATCGTAAACTTTTCAGGTCCGATTCATCGTGGCATTTTTGCCACATTTTGGCTTGAATAACTGAATACCTCTCAATCAATGACGTTTTTATTTGCAACAAATTCTTTAAGCGATTTGCACCTTTTTTAAAGTTCTCTTTTGTAGTTTCGCTTTCAGATTTTTACGTCAATGGGACTTTTCCAGACGTTGTAGACAGATTCATCACAGAGACTTTTACAAAAGTGTCAAAATTTGACGTAAATGTACTGTAGCACGTTCCTTAAGTGATTTTATGTATGCCAGTTATATTGGTGCAATTTTTGCAACATTTTTGCAAAAATTGTGATCTGCTTTGTGCTAAATAGTTGTAAAATGGGTAAAAAATAATCATGCTTGATTTTGGGCAGCATTGATGAAGCACGTTTTGGAGAATTTGTGATCTGAGGAAGGAAATCGCACCATGCATTATTTGCCTCCAAGAATCGGATGGCACTCAATCATTCAAGTGTGGTCTGATTTTCATGGACTGCCATAATGGAGAAAGTGGACAAACTTTTTTTTCTCTCCACCTCTGAGAAAATCGGATCCCATTCTGATCAGAGTCTGATTAACATAATCAGACCAATTTTTTTGGATGGAGAGAAAATGGTCGCGCAACAGGCGGAAGTTAGATTGTGAACCCCGTTGAGGAAAGGGACTGATGTAAGCACTGTGGAATATGTTATTGCTATATATATATATATATATATATATATATATATATATATATATACAGTACAGACCAAAAGTTTGGACACACCTTCTCATTGAAAGATTTTTCTGTATTTTCATGACTATGAAAATTGTACATTCACACTGAAGGCATCAAAGCTATGAATTAACACATGTGGAATTATATAGTTAACAAAAAAGTGTGAAACAACTGAAAATATGTCATATTCTAGGTTCTTCAAAGTAGCCACCTTTTGCTTTGATGACTGCTTTGCACACTCTTGGCATTCTCTTGATGAGCTTCAAGAGGTAGTCACCGGAAATAGTTTTCACTTCACAGGTGTGCGCTGTCAGGTTTAATAAGTGGGATTTCTTGCCTTATAAATGGGGTTGGGACCATCAGTTGTGTTGTGCAGAAGTCTGGTGGATACACAGCTGATAGTCCTACTGAATAGACTCTTAGAATTTGTATTATGGCAAGAAAAAAGCAGCTAAGTAAAGAAAAACGAGTGGCCATCATTACTTTAAGAAATGAAGGTTAGTCAGTCCGAAAAATTGGAAAAACTTTGAAAGTGTGCCCAAGTGCAGTTGCAAAAACCATCAAGCACTACAAAGAAACTGGCTCACATGAGGACCGCCCCAGGAAAGGAAGACCAAGAGTCACCTCTGCTTCTGAGGATAAGTTTATCCGAGTCACCAGCCTCAGAAATCGCAGGTTAACAGCAGGTCAGACTAGAGACCAGGTCAATGCCACACAGAGTTCTAGCAGCAGACACATCTCTTCAACAATTGCTAAGAGGAGACTTTGTTCAGCAGGCCTTCATGGTAAAATAGTTGCTAGGAAACCACTGCTAAGGACAGGCAACAAGCAGAAGAGACTTGTTTGGGCTAAATAACAGAGGGAATGGACATTAGACCAGTGGAAATCTGTGCTTTGATCTGATGAGTCAAAATTTGAGATCTTTGGTTCCAACCACCGTGTCTTTGTGCGACGCAGAAAAGGCGAATGGATGGACTCTACATGCCTGGTTCCCACTGTGAAGCATGGAGTCGGAGGTGTGATGGTGTGGGGGTGCTTTGCTGGTGACACTGTTGGGGATTTATTCAAAATTGAAGGCATACTGAACCAGCATGGCTACCACAGCATCTTGTAGCGGCATGCTATTCCATCTGGTTTGCGTTTAGTTGGACCATCATATATTTTTCAACAGGACAATGACCCCAAACAGACCTCCAGGCTGTGTAAGGACTATTTGACCAAGAAGGAGAGTGATGGGGTGCTACGCCAGATGACCTGGCCTCCACAGTTACCAGACCTGAACCCAATCAAGATGGTTTGGGGTGAGCTGGACTGCAGAGTGAAGGCAAAAGGGCCAACAAGTGCTAAGCATCTCTGGGAACTCTTTCAAGATTGTTGGAAGACCATTTCCGGTGACTACCTCTTGAAGCTCATCAAGAGAATGCCAAGAGTGTGCAAAGCAGTCCTCAAAGCAAAAGGTGGCTACTTTGAAGAACCTAGAATATAAGACATATTTTCAGTTGTTTCACAATTTTTTGTTAACTATATAATTCCACATGTGTTAATTCATAGTTTTGATGCCTTCAGTGTGAATGTACAATTTTCATAGTCATGAAAATACAGAAAAATCTTTAAATGAGGTGTGTCCAAACTTTTGGTCTATACTGTATATATATATATATATATATAAAGAAATAAAGAAACAATTTACAATATATTTTATCACTTATATGTCACGGAAGAAATGTTCCAAGAAAGTCTTAAACAACTGCAGATACCGTAACTCGCTGCTTCTACAAATTCTTTTTGTAGACTCTATGAGTGTGTGAGAACTAAAGTAACCGGCCATTTTCAAGTCACAAAGTATTTGGCAGCCACTACAACATTAATAAACACTACTAACATTACAGATGCTAATGTAATCTTAAAAAGCACCATAATTTATCCTATCATCTTAGAAGGAACAGTTGATATCATAAACAAGGGTGGTCCACTTCTAACACTGTCCAAATGATAAAATATCTAACACTGTTTATTGAATTGTGCTACTCCGAAATTTAGTCCAGGCTGTTGAAAGAGCAGAGCCAATTTCCTTGTACTTTATTAGTGTAAAATACTATTATTAGAGTACACCCTCAACAAGGATTTTTTTATATGCTAAAAAGTACTAAGGCCTGTTGACAAAGCAAAGAAATGGTGTGAAAAATAATTTCAAAACCTTTTGACCTGCAAGGTTTAAGAGAATTAGGCACAGATTCTTTTCAGTAAGCCTCTTAGTGACAAGAAATATGGTATATTGCCAGCCTGTTTGATTGACGTTGGTCTTTGTAGATTCAGCTGCTAATACAGTATGCTCTCTCTATATCTCTGCTTGGTAAATATAGAAGGTTATTTGTCACCTGGGTTGTTGGATTATACATAAGTGAGACAATGCGACTAAAGATCTTGCAGCAAAAATAAAAAACAGTAAAATGCTGAAGTTTCTAATTTTAATAGAATTAATTTTAACAGCAGACAAAATTCTTATATAGTATATTACTACAAAGATGCTTAGTAAGTTAGATAATATTCTCTTTGCTGATATCCAGAGTCAGTGAACATGAAGTAGAAGTGACATACCTTAGAAACCATTGCTAGGTAAAAAAAGGAAAGATAATTACTGATGTTTCAGTCTTGTGCTTACTTACCGTACAACATGTGACATGCTTATACTGCATTTTTTAGCATGTTGTGGTGTACTAAGGTTATTTACTAGATGTTGAAGTGATTTCCAGGTTTTTCAAGAAAGTCTGCAGTCACTCTATGTTCACATTGTAGTCTAAATCCAAAGGCAGTGAAGGTAGAGATATACGTCCGAGCCGCTGAAAAATCCTCAAATCAGGAACATATAATAAAATCCTTGTTTATTGGTAAATGCCTACGCGTTTCTGGGTGTTCCACACCCCTTCATCAGGGCACCAACAGTTATATCTGATGAAGGAGTGTGGAACACCCAGAAACGCATAGGCATTTACCAATAAACAAGGATTTTATTATATGTTCCTGATTTGAGGATTTTTCAGTGGCACGGACGTATATCTCTACCTTCACCGCCTTTGGATTTATTCTGGTCCTGTGGGACACCTATTGGAGATCCACTGCAGCTGCCTTTTATATGTTATGGTAGTTGTGTCCTCACACAACCTAACCAGGTGAGTACCACCTTTTTACTATTATTCCCTATGCCTACAGGTGTAACCCTATTGGTCTTTGCACTCTCTCTCTCTTTGTATTTCACATTGTAGTCTGTGAGAGGTGTCCGGTGCTGGCGGCAGGACTGGGTGATCATGTGACCACAAGTATGCGATATGTATACTTCAGGCCACATCCTGACTAGACGTGAGCAGCTTCACTCAATACAATGGAATGGAGTGAAGCCACCCACATCTAGTTGGAATGTGGCTGGGAGAATGCATATTGCAAGCTTGTAGTCACATGACCGCTCAGTCTCGCCACCGGCACCGAAGAATCTTGACAGTGCACGCTGCGCACTCTGTGAGCATTCACAAGTATGCAGTCACATAGAGTGACTGCAGATTTTCATGAAAAACCTGGACTAGCCTTTTAAAATTGCAAATATAGTGTCAGATAAAAATTCACAAATCAAAAAAAGTTGGTGGGCTCTGGGCTAGAAAAGAGTAAAAAACACAAATATGTGAAAATTAAGTTAATCATACAAAAATTTATTTTCCTGGAATAGCATCAATCATAGGAAAACTATTAAAAACAAGACAAGAAAACAGATCACTTATTTTCTGATAAAAGTAAATCATGTTACCATATGTTACTGATTACATGGTACAAAAAATCCACACTTTGGCGAATGCGGATATTTGTAAAGTTCAAATAAAATTAAAATCCACTTAAATATATTAGCTCTTCCCTATTTACAATGATTTGAAATCCTTATCTATGACATCACATTAAAACCTTTCTCCTGAATGTTTAGCTTATTGTGTTGCAGACATCTCCTTCCACCTAAATTACTGGTTAATAGTACTTTATAATTAATGGCTGACAATCTACAGATACAGGGGAGCTGCAGTCACAACTGGAAATAGTTTCTATAAACCTTCAATCTCACATTAAATTTACATTCCTACCTCCGCTTCTGTACCCTGTTAGTACAATGATGTAGTCAAACCTTCTGATACAACATAAAGAGAGACTTGTCTGCTTGACTCAGTACATGTAGAATTGCTGTTGGACATAGAGGGTGAAGAGATAACGCGCCTTTTGTCACATAAACCAGGACACCTCCTTGGGAAACCGCACAGAAAAATATAATAAATGAACCTGGGAAATTAGGATGTATTATTACTAGAGATTGACTTCAATTTGAATTTCATAAGATTCACAGGTGTTGGCAGATTTAAAATATTTGCGATTTAATTAGTGCAAATTGCAAAAAAAATTCCAAGTGCCATTTTACACATTGTCGAAGATTGCATCAGCCAGATAACAAACTCACATGATGTCAGTGGTTGGATTACCCATAATACCTTGCAGCTATCACA
This sequence comes from Phyllobates terribilis, assembly GCF_046119375.1. Lineage (NCBI taxonomy): Eukaryota > Metazoa > Chordata > Amphibia > Anura > Dendrobatidae > Phyllobates > Phyllobates terribilis. Next base: position 896,085,872 of record NW_027362761.1, on the reverse strand, counting down.
TCAGATGGTCTAGCACAGGTAATTAGGAAGATGTAGCTGAGCCACTATAAAATATGAAGCAAGGAATGCAGCTGTCATTTTAGGGTTTTACAGCCTGGGGAGAGGAGGTTAGAGTGCACAGCTCATCACTAGAGATAGGGAGAAAAAGGGCTAAAATGGAGAACTACTGTACTACTGCATAGAAAATAGGAGTGGTTTTCTGTGAATAATGATACATTCAAGTGACAAGGGGAGATAGAGATAGGAGAGGTGTACAAGCTACAAAGTCTGTGTGACTGCGAGATGATTGATTCGTGATGTACTTTAGTTCGGCTGCCTGTGAATTTGCTTACACCAATTTTTTTAATTCCTGAAAAACCAAGATGGCAGTTTAAGTCCCCACAGTCCTTTTTTTCCTATTAGGCTATGTGCCCACGATGCAGAAATGCTCAGGATTGTACATGCATTTTCCTGCCAGGGACATGCGGAAGTGAAGCGTTCTTCACTTGCATTTCCGCATGCGGGTTGACAATCGCTTTCCAAGCGATGTTAGCATCACTTGGAAAGTGCTTGATAACTTGGTCACACTATATAAATCCATGCAAACAGCTTGGATTTATATAGTGTGACCGAGAGAATGTCCAAAAATAAAAAAATAAATATATACTTACCCTCCGATGGCCCGCGCTGTCTTGCTTCGCTCGGTCCCGGCTGCCGGCAGCGGTGGAGTGAAGGACCTGCCGACGTCACATGACTCTGACGTCAGCGCAGGCTCTTCATTCCATCGCGAAGTGCCGGGAAGCAAGGAGGAGCGCACCGCGGGCCGCCAGAAGGTAAGTATATATTTATTTTTTATTTTATTCTTTTTTTACAGCTTTTTTAATGGTACCTAGGTGTGGATGAGAGTCTCCTCTCCTCCACACCCGGATACAATCCGCACATTAGAACGCGCCAATTACGCAAGTACAGATGCAGTCTTGCAGAATTGGCGCGTTCTAATGCAAGTCAATGGCGGCGAAAATGCAGCACTTCTGCAAAATAATTGGTAGTGCTGCGTTTTTTTCTGCAGCATGTGCATAGCACATGCGGATTATCATTGGGGGACATGGCAGGCCTTCTACCATGCGTTTTTGCCGCTGCGGAAACGCTTAAAAAATGCATCGTGGGCACACAGCCTTAAAGACAAATACTAAAACCAGGGCTAGTCTGAGAAAGTGTGCATTGGGAGACTGGCAAGCCATAGGTGACATGTTTTCACATTTCTTTTTGTAAAGGGTTTCTTTTACTTTTCTTTCTTTTACATAACACAAATGATAATTCCCAACAATCTAGACATTTAAATACAAATGTCTACCTCATAAGGTGTGCTTGTTACAACTGTTTTAACATTTTTTGTACCTGTGTTGTAATAGTTCATTTTTACACTCGTTTGCGCCACACCAATACAGTGCTCTGATGCAAGTAGTATCTTTTGGGATGTGTACATACCTAGCATTACTTGTCAAGTATTTTTTTTTATGAAAGGGGAGTTGTATTTTTTATTCTTTTAAAAAGTACACATTTTACTTTTTGCATATGTGGCGCCCCTGCGGGTTCATTTGACACAGGGGTACTGCATCTCACCCAGAGGTGTGGTATCCCACTCTCAGGTAAGGAGGCAGTACTGCCCGGGACCCACCCACCTTCATCCAACACTACACCATTCCAGACCAGCAGGCAGGGGCAAGATACATGTGTACAATGCTGAGCCCTGCCCCCTGGTTAGAAGTGGTGGGAACCGAGTGAGGGGGAACCATGTAGTGGGTGTGGGTGGAGGAAGTAGAATAGGGAAGCACCTTCAGAAGGAATATAAAAAGGGAACCATCTTGTAGGAGACAGTTCAGTCAGGGGAGAGAGAGTTGGGAGCAGGAGCTCTGTAGGATCTCTGCTCAGGAGGAGAGGAGGAAGGAGCAGGCCTAGACTCAGAGGCCCAGGAGGACAGACTGAGAGAGGACGGGAGCAGAAGGAAGGCTCCAGGAGAAACAGAGGGGATCCCAGGGGCACGGCGAGTGCGGAAGCCACCCGTGCGCCTGAATCTACAAGGGCGTGGAGGGATCAGGCCACGGAGGGGACAGGCCCCTAACTAGTGGAGAACTACAAGACTCAGCTAGAAAACCGGAGGCTACTGTACTTTCAAGGTGCAGCTGCCCAAAACCACAATTATATCGCCGAAAAGGTGGCTGCATAGGATTCAGGGGACTGCAGTTTGCCCGACAAAATCCGAGGCTACCGGCTTGGGACACTGATTGTGAGGTGCAGGGCAGGAGGGTGAGAGCCAGCGCAGGAAGACGACCGAGGAAGGCACATAGAACAGGGTCCCGTTTAAGTAATCCTGAGATACTTGAGAGATTGCTGAACCCCTTACTTGGTGAACGCAGGACGACGTGGGAGGTTACACACTGGCGCTGGTAACCTGGAGTCTTGAACAACTGTGAGTAAAACCTTGAAGACTGCACCCCACTGTGTCCTAGAATTATTGCTGCGCCATCACCAGCCCTGCACTACACAGCACCAGCAACATCTACCTCATAACATCACTATTTCCTGCCCTGGGGCTTAGCTCTCCCTGTGGAGAGCTGTACCAACTCTGCTGCGTCACCATCAGCTCCAGAGGATCTGCACGGCAGCGGCGGCCCCATATAGCCGCATACCACAGGTGGCGTCACGAACATTATATATAAAAACTTCATTCCCCTTTTACTAATACCCTTTTATTGACCACCCAGGGTCACGGACCGGGTCACTGCCACCGTGACATCCCCCAGCCTCGACCGACCCAGCTACTGAGTACCCCATGGCCCAGGGGGCGCGTCATACATTTCTGTTTTACTAGCCCAATCTAGCAACCGTACACCCCACGACAATATTGCAGGCTGTTGCTGCATTTTCCTTTCCAGGCACATACTTACTTTTTTTTTTTAACAAATGATAACATATTTTTCAAGGGTTGGATAAGTTTAGTCAAACATGTTTGTAAATGTTATACTTGTGTCTAAAATGTATGTAAAACTAAAAAGTAAACCTGGCAATGGACATGGAAGTGTGTGAGAAAAAAAAAAAAATATATATATATATATATACCATGGCAAAAAATGTGAGAGCTGATAGCAGCAACACCAATGCCTCTTCTGGCACTAGCTATGTAGGAGTTGAAAGGGCATTGGTGCTGGCACTAGTGGTAACAAATGAAGGTCACAATTGACCTCCTTTGCCTCTGGCAGGAATATTATTAGGGATGAAGCAGAAAGCATAATGGATTATATGGCATGTCATTTGTCTCCATCACAGCATGATGATGTTACCTCTGACTGTCAGCTTTAGTTAGTTTTCTGCTCAGTTCACCTCCTCTGCCACTGTAACGCTTAATGATTTACATAGCGGACTTTCAGTTTCATTAATGACACCTCTATCTGCTCAGCCTATCATACTGCCAGATATCCATTCCTGGTTGTGTTTGAGGAAACATGTTCATGCTCCAAGTCATTCGCTTATGTGCAAACTCAACTCCCTCCCGGTCAAGTTGCTGGTGGTGCAGTTGCTGTCATAGTGAGTCAGCTGCCTTGGTGATGGTGTGCACCCAGCTTTGCTGGAAGATACTCAGTCGCCATTATTTGTATCAGAAAAGGGGACTTGCTCTGTGCTCTTACATGCAAACAATTGTGGGCTCTCTTGACTTTGCTCCCTAAAGTGAACTGCTGGAGGCAACAGGAGCAGCAATTATGGGCAGAAACACAAGGTGGCAGTTATCTTTCTCCTTATACACCTCCACCACATCCTTCTCAGCAAATATGACCCCAACCTCAACAGCTACAGGGCCCATTGTTGATTCCACCCACCATCATCAGTCATTCATGGAAGGTAACGCACTGCCAAATGATTTTACAGCTTAACAGCACAGGATACAAAAGAAATGCAAAGTAAAAATTGTTGCTTTGTTGTTACTGGGTGGATCTTCATCAGCTGAAACTGGGCATTGTTGTGAAATGACAATGCCTGGCATATCATGTCTGCATTAAATTTAGGACAAGTAACTCACACTCTCTGTATGGCACACGTCGTGAATATAATCACATTTTTTAATAAATATACCTGCAAAAGAAAGGAGTCAGCACTAGCCAGGGATAGGTCTGCTCACTTCATCTGTTCTTATGTGGCGAAGCACATGCTCCTGGCTTTGCAAAAATAGAACAATATGCCAGAGTGTTGCCTAATTTGCAACGTCTCAGCCTGCTGGAATTTGACTCTGCATATGTTGGAGCATCTGTATGAGCAATGTAGAGCAGTGATGAATTAGGTCATGCAGCAGTCAAATTGGTGCTTGGGTTACTTTGAGATCTGCCATTGGCAGGGATGCATATCACCTACTGAAGCCCTTTGAAGAGGCTACTAAATTTGTCAGTAAAGACAACATGGATAAAATCCTCAGAAGAGTGCAATAAAGAAGAGGAAGAATGTGTACATGTTCATGCCCTTGAACTGTTGGGACCCTAAAGTTTAATTGTTACATGTGGCAGTATGTGTAGACAATAGAATAGGAGTTGGGGGAGCCGAAGCAATTGAATGTGCAAGGGGAGATTGAGTTTTCCCAGCTACAGGCAGGGAATGAGAATGACAGCCAAATTGAAAAACATGGCGACAAGAATGATGAGACCAATAATTGCGATGGGATACAGAAAGTGAACCAACAGGACCCTTGGTCGTTCTGGCAAGAATGGCAAGCTTTGTGCTGGATTGTTTGTGGGATGAAAAATGTATAACTACCATCAAGTAAGGGGATGACTATTGGATAGGTATGCTTGTAAACCCTCTCTAGAAAAGCAACATGGAAATGTTTTCCGGCCTTGAAAATGTAGTCCAAACTAGCATATTATAAGGATAAGCTGTATTACTTGCTCATTAATATTTTGCTAAGTGGACACCTATAACTACATCTCTGGATGGCCAGCGCTGTGGTCACATAGGCTGGTATAGCGTCCAGTGTCCTGGCTTGGTCTGGAGACAAAACATACAAAAGAGACCTTTTCCCTTCAAGCTCACATACCATGTGCCAAACAACAGCCTCCACTTTATAGGCTGTTAACCACATCCAGAGGTGAGGTATGTGGGTTGCTGGACCTGCCCATTCTCTCCTAGAAACCTGTAACCTGTCTCCCAGGTGCAAAAATTAGTCCTCTTAGTGCATGCGTGCACTATAGAAAATAAACCAGGTTACATCACAGAGACCAGCCATCTCTGTGATAAATACCTCCCATCGACTACACGACCATTAGCCACCTTACAGTACACACACATGAAACTGCTCCCACAATAGTAATAATAATATTTCCACAATTGCCAACAGCAAACTTATTCCCGATCACTAAATGAAGGGATCATTTTGGAAGGCTTGATAAGTAGCTATGGTAATTGTATATTAATTTTATGAACAGTGAACCTGTTGTGTATCCCAAAAAGGGATTGTTTTACTCCCAGTTGAGAAGCTTTTGCTTCTTCACTTGCAAAACAGCATACCTATTTTTCCTCACCAAATAAAACTATAATTTTTAGATCGCTTAATAAAAAGCCATTGCAGTTGTATATTCTGTTGCAATTTACCCCTTGCCAGACATGATGAAGTCACTTTGTCATTTCTAAGGCTGTGTTTGCATTGGAGAGCTCAAAAGAGATTCACTACCATCCAAAGAGACGTCAACATGTTATACATAATTTCTGGACAATTAAAAGTTGGACAGTACTTGGGAATCATGATGAGTAGATTCACTGCAAATAAAATTTTTAAAAAATTGACAAAGCAGATGGTTTTGAATTTCAAAAGATTCAATCAACTCTAACTATTCTATCTGACTTTGTATTTTCAGTTTCCACTCTTATAAATACAATTATGTACATAGTTATTTGGAAAACAATTTCTAATTAAGAGATTATGTAAAATAGATATACAATGCAGTAGACAGAAAAACTTTGGGTAAAGACAATTTAGCTCTTAGTTCAATGCTCATTACTGATACTCATACTCTTTACTCATTATTGTAATATTGTTTTCTAAGCATACAATCTACCTCAAAATTATAAGCCAAATAAAGTAGTGCTCTGCAGTGCTAAAGCATGTAAACATGAAATATACAAAATTTGAATAGCGTTAGTGCTCTGAATAATAAGAAAAAAAGAAGATGCTTAGCACATAATTTGGCCAATTCCTGCAAGCCTAGCAGCCAACGACAAGGCAATCTCCGGTTTGTCTAGTTATCTAGTGTGAACACTCTCCTAGGTTAAAGCTTCCATTTATGGGTAGGTAGGATCCTGCTGCAATTAAAACCACCACAAGCAGGAGGGTGGAGTGCTCAGTCAGAGAGCCAATATACAAATAGCAAAAAGGCTGACTGTCCCTTCCAAATTAGAAAACTGGTGAGTACAGGTACGAACTAAGAGTAGCCATCTCTATACATAACAAACAAATAAAGTTGCACTCTGTAGTGTTAAAGCATGTAAACATGTGTGGCACCCCAGGGGTCCGGTTGCCACAGATGCATTGCCTCCCTCACAAGAGGTGATGCCATGCCTGGAAGCAAGCAGGGGTCCCCTAATCAGGTTTTGCTAAGCATGCAACACTTTCCTGGCTCTAGAACAGCAAGGGGAGCTCCTCCCCTTGGCAACTGGGATCTGGAGGAGGGGTTAGTTAGACTTAGTGTGAGGAGTTGAAGTCAGGACATCGATGAGAGAGGAGCTGGGGAGTGGAGCTGCGCGGCAGTTCACCCCAGAAGAAATCAGCACAGAGGAACCGGACACCGGAGTCCGAGGCTGTGGGGCACTGAAAGCCCAGCAGCAGAAACCAGAGGGCAGGAGACTGCAGGTCTCCTGGCCCCATCAGATGCCCGGAGGCTCAGCAGCACCGCAGGGCCCAGCACCGCCACGTGGGATCAACGCACCAGCAAGGCCCGAGCTGCCTGCCATACGGGTGAGCACAAAGACGTTGCACTCAGGGGTGAGGGCCACCGCACAGCTACAAGCAGCAGGGCCAAAGAGATTAGTGGAAAGGGAAGGCCTCCAACTTCTCCTGGCGAGGTGGATTCCTTACTTGCTTCCAGGCTGCCCGGACTTCCACTTCTATCAAGTACCATAGTCCCGGTTTGCCTAATCACCAATAGTGAAGATAAGAGGAAACCGCCATTAAGTTGTGGACTAAGTATTACTGCGCCATCATCCCCTGAACTACACTGCACAGCAATGTCTATTATAGCACCACTTCCTGCCCTGGAGCTAAGCTCTACCTGTGGAGAGCCAAACCAACTCTGCTGCATTAAACACCAGCTCCAGAGGACCTGCGCTGCAGCGGCGGCTACTAGTGTTAAGCGAGCATGCTCGACACTGCTCGCTACTCACCCAAGCATCTCACTACTCGGGATGTTCGGCGAACACCGAGCATTTCCGGGTTACTCGGGCGGGAGCTCGGGTCTCCGCCCCGCACATTTGGCACTCTTTACAGAGCCAATGAACATGCAGGGATTGCCAGCCAGTCACTGTAATGCCGCAGCCATGTTGTTTGTGGGCATTACAGTGATTGGCTGGCCGCACAGCCTCACCTCGAGTATTTAAAACCGGGCACCGCCATCTTGGACACAGTCGCTCGGGATCAGACAGTGTAGGGTCAGTGCTGTTGAGCTAAGGAGAGATTTATACTGCGAAAAAGTTAGTGTAGGGTCTCTAAATCCTGCCAAATCAAACAAACAGTCCTTCTCAGGACTAATATCCATCCCAGATATCAGGCAGGCAGGCAGGCTGTATAGGAGATGCAGTGGTTATACCAACAAACACTGCATTACAGTCCTGTGTGCTCCTGCTGGTCAAATTTCTAGACTTAGCCCCAGGTCTCAGGGGCCAGGAAAAATCCTTTTTTTTAATCTAAATCCTGTTTTTTTTCTTTTTTCCTCAGTCAGACTGTACAAATACCCGTCTTATTAAATTTTTGGTATTGTTTCCCCCAAAAAATTAAAATTGAGTGTGTCTGTGAGTGTTCAGACACAAGTATATCTGTTTAAAAGAGTCTGGTGTAGGCCAGAGAGCTAGAACTGTGGTTTTCCTCTTCCACGGTTCAAATCTGGGTGTTATCAACCTGCTTGCCTTTTTTCCATAAAAAAAAACAGTTTGAGTGTGTCGCTGACTGTTCAGACACCAATATATGTATTTTAACAAGTCTGATATACACCAGGAAATTATAACTGTGGTTTTGCAGTTCCACGTTCAAACCTCTGTATTATCCACTTTTTGTCTTTTTTGCATAAAAAAAAACATTTTCAGTGTCTCGCTGACTGTTCAGACAGCAATATATCTGTTTAAAAGAGTCTGGTGTAGGCCAGAGAACTAGAACTGTGGTTTTCTTCTTCCACGGTTCAAATCTCCTTTTTTTACCCTTTTGCCATTGATAGTGTGAGTGTAAGCTATTTTACTTCCTTTACAGTGGGCAAGGCGCGTGGCAAGGGACGTGGAACTGGACGTTCTGGTGATGGTGCGTGCAGAGGACGGGGCCGTGGCCAAGGTGAAAATGTGCCACAACCAACAGCCACATCTTCTCGCTCCCAGTTCTTGACCGAATTACTAGGGAAGCACACAACAGCACCACTATTGCGAACTGATAAGTGTGAACAGGTGATTAGTTGGATAGCAGATAATACTTCCAGTCATCTGGGCACCATCCCCTCCGGTCTGTCTTCCACACGGTCAAGTGTTAGTAGACGTGAGTCTCGACTGCATACTCCTCCTCACCCTGATGCTCCTTCCTCCCACCATGCCGAGTGTCGTCAGACTGCAACTGATCCCACAGTTGGACACTCTGAAGAGCTGTTCACTGGTCCATTTTCATATTTGTGCCCCTTGCCTGCTCAGCTTGAAGTGGTGGAAGAGGAGATCCCATGTAGCGATGGCCAAATATTTGAACAGCCACGGCCACAGGAAGGTGACGCTGGCAATTTGTCACAAGAGGTGGACGATGACGAGACCCAATTGCCACGAAGTGAGGAGAAGGACAGTGGTGCGCAAGTGGAAGAGGAGGAGGTGGTGGATGATCTAGTAACTGACCCAACGTGGCAGGAGGACACGCAGAGTGAGGCCAGCAGCACACAGGAGGAGGGAGGCAGAGTACCCCAACAGGCAGGAAGAAGCAGTGTGGTGGCCACAGACAGAAGGCGGGCAACCGTTCCCCATAAGACCAACACGAGGGACGTTGCCAGTACAACCGGTAGGTCTTCCAGAGTCTGGAATTTTTTTAAAGACTCTGCTGATAACCCCAAAAAGGCCATTTGTACCACCTGCCAGGCCAGCATCAGCAGGGGTGACAAAACTACCAGCCTGACCACCACCAGCATGATCAGGCACATGGCAGCAAAGCACCCGACTTTGTGGGGTGAACCCCAGGGTCCACGACAAGTGTGAGAGGGTGTCACCACTGCTTCTTCCGCTGTTGTGTATGTAAGAGAACCCCCTGTTGTGCGTGCAAGGCAATCCAATGTCCATACTGCATGCAAATATGCCCCCTCCTCTCAGTCTTCACTTGTTATGGCAGTTTCTCAAGAAACAGCATCAACGTCCACGTCCCACCGCAGCGTTCAATTGTCCATATCCCAGACCTTTGAATGAAAGCGCAAATTTGCATTCAACGTCCCACAGGCCACAGTCCTAAATTCGCACATTTCATGACTGCTTGCGTTGGAAATGCTGTCTTTTAGGCTGATGGAGACGGAATCCTTCCGCAACCTTATGGCGGTGGCCGTCCCTCGGTACTCGGTCCCCAGCCGACACTATTTTGCCCGGTGTGCCATCCCCGCACTACACAAGCACGTGTCCCAAAACATCTGCCGTGCCCTCAACAACGTAGTTACTGGGAGAGTCCACCTGACAACGGACACGTGGACAAGTGCCTGTGGCCAGGGACGGTACATCTCCCTGACGGCACACTGGGTAAGCATAGTGGAAGCCGGGTCCCAGTCAGACCTTGGGACAGAACACATCCTCCCCACACCGAAGATTGCGGGCCCTATGTCAGTCAGAGTTGCCCCCACAGTGTACAGCTCCTGCGCATCATCCTCCTCCTCCCCCTCATGTTCAGCCTCCATCTAAGATATCACCACATCAGTTACAAGCTGGAAGCACTGCAATACTGCCTCAGCCAAGCAGCAACTGGCTGTGCTGAAACTCATAAGCTTAGGTGATAAACCTCACACTGCTTGTGAGTTGTGGACAGCTGTGAAAGAGCAGGCAGATCTGTGGCTGAGACCGCTGAACCTACATCCAGGCATGGTCATGTATGACAATGGCCGTAACCTGGTGGCGGCTCTGAGGTGAGGCGAGATCACACACGTACCATGCCTGGCTCATGTGCTTAACCTCGTGGTTCAGCGGTTTCTTAAATCGTGCCCCGAGTTGCCAGATCTGCTCGTCAAAGTACGCCGCCTGTCAGCTCATTTTCGGAAGTCGGCTACAGCTTCCGCCGCCCTTGCTGTGTTGCAGCAGCGTTTGCAGCTTCTGGCACACCGACTGGTGTGTGATGTCCCCACACATTGGAACTCTACCCTCCACATGTTGCAAAGGATTTGTGAGCAGAAGAGCGCAGTTGTGGAGTACCAGCTGCAACAAGGCCGTCGATATTCAGGTCAGACTCCACACATAAGACCTCAGGAGTGGACCTGGATGTCTGACATATGTACCATCCTGACAAACTTTGAGGAGTCCACCAAGATGGTGAGTCGCGATGATGCCGTCATTAGCGTCAGCATCCCACTTGTCTGTCTTTTGCAACACTCTCTGCAGAGAATTAAAGAGGAGACATTGCAGCCAGAGTATGATGAGATGGATCAAGAAGCCGTAGCGGACGATTTCACACAGCCCAGTCTCATCTCATCCCAATATGCATTGGGGGACAATGAGGGAGAGGAGGAGGAAGAACAGGAGCTGGTATCATGCGCTGTAGATGGTAGTACCTGTACAACTGTCATACCATTGGTTCAGGGTGGGTGGCCTGAGGACAGGGGGGAGGAGGAGGAGGAGGAGAGCATGGTCAGTCGTCATCTTGGTGAGGACATGGAAGTCTTGCCCGTTACCAGTCTGGCAACCATGGCTGACTTTATGTTACGCTGCCTTAACCGTGACCCTCGTTTTGTTAAAATGTTGGGTGACAGTCATTACTGGTTGGTGACACTTTTAGACCCCAGCTACAAGGAGAACTTTCACTCTCTTATTCCTGAGGTGGAGAGGTCTACAAAAATGCGGCAGTACCAGAAGGCCCTTGCTGCAGAACTGTTAAAAAAATTCCCATCTGAACACGCTAGCCACAGAGGTCACAGTTCATTGACCAACCAAGGCGTACAGGCGAGAGAGACGCAACTCCAATCCAGCAGAGGCAGGGGAACACTGTCAACATTCTGGGACAGTTTTCTGAGACCCACCCAGCTTACAGGCCCTGAGGCGCGGGGAACTCTCACAAGTAGTGGAAAGCTTCAAAAGATGGTGAGGGAGTACCTTGCCGACCGTACCAGCGTCCTCCGTGATTCCTTTGTGACTTTTAATTATTGGGTATCCAAGCTCGACACTTGGAATGAACTCGCTCTTGGAGGTCCTGGCCTGCCCTGCCGCTAGCATGTTATCAGAGCGTGTTTTTAGTGCCGTTGGGGGAATTATAACTGATAAGCGCGCTCGCCTGTCAACTGACAATGCTGACAAGCTGACCCTTATCAAAATGAACAAGGGCTGGATTTGGCCAGACTTCTGATCACCACCAAATGACAGCAGAGTAGCATGAAGTCAAATCCACTGTGTTGTTTCGGGAGGTGTATTTCCATGCACCACTTCACACCCACACATGGGTATACGCTTCCTCATTTTGGCTGTTTTTTGCTCTTCTCCTTATCCTCAGCCTCCACCACCACTATACCACCAGGGTGACCGTGGTCCATGTTGCCAGCATTGCAAGTTCCTCCGTCCTAATTTTTGGCAGCTTTTGCTTGGAAGGCATAGGCAAAGACTATGGGAGACCCACTCCCCAATAATGGAAATAATGTTTTTAATATGCTGTACTGCATGGCTCTTGTAAGGGGCATTAAAACCGTCTATTTAAGCTACTGCGACCTCCACCACTCTTCCAAGGGGCATTGATATTGTCTTTTTATTCCAATGTGACGTCCACGTCTCTTCCAAGGGGCATTAAAACCGTCTTGTTAAGCTACTGCGACCTCCACCACTCTTCCAAGGGGCATTGATATTGTCTTTTTATTCCACTAAGACCTCCACGTCTCTTCCAAGGGGCATTAAAACCGTCTTGTTAAGCTATTGCGACCTCCACCACACTTCCAAGGGTCATTGATATTGTCTCTTTATTCCACTGCGACCTCCACCACTCTTCCAAGGGGCATTAAAACTGTCTTGTTAAGCTACTGCGACCTCAACCACTCTTCCAAGGGGCATTAAAACCGTCTTGTTAAGCTACTGCGACCTCCACCACTCTTCCAAGGAGCATTGATATTATCTCTTTATTCCACTGCGACCTCCACCACTCTTCCAAGGGGCATTAAAACCGTCTTGTTAAGCTACTGCGACCTCCACCACTCTTCCAAGGGGCATTAAAACCGTCTTGTTAAGCTACTGCGACCTCCACCACTCTTCCAAGGGAAATTAAAACCGTCTTGTTAAGCTACTGCGACCTCCACCACTCTTCCAAGGGGAATTGATATTGTCTTTTTATTCCACTGCGACCTCCACCACTCTTCCAAGGGGCATTAAAACCGTCTTGTTAAGCTACTGCGACTTCCACCACTCTTCCAAGGGGCATTGATATTGTCTCTTTATTCCACTGCGACCTCCACCACTCTTCCAAGGGGCATTAAAACTGTCTTGTTAAGCTACTGCGACCTCCACCACTCTTCCAAGGGGCATTAAAACCGTCTTGTTAAGCTATTGCGACCTCCACCACTCTTCCAAGGGGCATTGATGTTGTCTCTTTATTCCACTGCGACCTCCACCACTCTTCCAAGGGGCATTAAAACCATCTTGTTAAGCTACTGCGACCTCCACCACTCTTCCAAGGGGCATTAAAACTGTCTTGTTAAGCTACTGCGACCTCCACCACTCTTCCAAGGGGCATAGATATTGTCTCTTTATTCCACTGTGACCTCCACCACTCTTCCAAGGGGCATTAAGACTGTCTTGTTAAGCTACTGCGACCTCCATCACTCTTCCAAGGGGCATTAAAACCATCTTGTTAAGCTACTGCGACCTCCACCACTCTTCCAAGGGGCATTGATATTGTCTTTTTATTCCACTGTGACCTCCACGTCTCTTCCAAGGGGCATTAAAACCATCTTGTTAAGCTACTGCGACCTCCACCACTCTTCCAAGGGGCATTGATATTGTCTTTTTATTCCACTAAGACCTCCACGTCTCTTCCAAGGGGCATTAAAACCGTCTTGTTAAGCTACTAGAACCTGCACCACTCTTCCAAGGGGCATTGATATTGTCTCTTTATTCCACTGCGACCTCCACCAGTCTTCCAAGGGGTATTAAAACCATCTTGTTAAGATACTGAGACCTCCACCATTCTTCCAAGTGGCATTGATATTGTCTTTTTATTCCACGGTGACCTTCACGTCTCTTCCAAGGGTCATTAAAACCGTCTTGTTAAGCTACTGAGACCTCCACCACTCTTCCAAGGGGCATTAAAACCGTCTTGTTAAGCTACTGCGACCTCCACCACTCTTCCAAGGGGCATTGATATTGCCTTTTTATTCCACTGTGACCTCCACATCTCATCCAAGGGGCATTAAAGCCGTCTTGTTAAGCTACTGTGACCTCCACGTCTCTTCCAAGGGGCAATAAAACCGTCTTGTTAAGCTACTGTGACCTCCACGTCTCTTCCAAGGGGCATTAAAACCATCTTGTTAAGCTACTGTGACCTCCACGTCTCTTCCAAGGGGCATTAAAACTGTCTTGTTAAGCTACTGTGACCTCCATGTCTCTTCCAAGGGGCATTAAAACCGTCTTGTTAACCCCTTCAGGACCCAGCCTATTTTGACCCTAAAGACCTTGGCATTTTTGTCAATTCTGACCAGTGTCCCTTTACGAAGTAAAAACTCTGGAACACTTCAACGGATCCTAGCGATTCTGAGAATGTTTTTTCGTGACATATTGGGCTTCATGTTAATATTAAATTTAGGTCGATAATATTTGCGTTTATTTGTGAAAAAATCCAAAATATGGGAAAAAATTTGAAAATTTTGCAGTTTTCAAATTTTGAATTTTTATTCTACTAAACCAGAGAGTGATGTGACACAAAATAGTTAATAAATAACATTTCCCACATGTCTACTTTACATCAGCACAATTTTGGAAAAAAAAAATTTTGGTAGGAAGTTTGAAGGGTTCAAAGTTCATCAGCAATTTATCTTTTTTCCAGCAAAATTTACAAAACCATTTTTTTAGTGACCACATCACATTTGAAGTCCCTTTGAGGGGTCTTTATGACAGAAAACACCCAAAAGTGACACCATTCCAAAAACTGCACCCCTCAAGCTACTCAAAACTACATTCAAGAAGATTATTAACCCTTCAGGTGCATCACAGGAACTAAAGCCACATGGAAGAAAAAAATGAACATTTTTATTTTTCTAACAAAAATTTTCTTTTAGCCTAAATTTTTTAATTTTCACATGGGTAACAGGATAAAATGCATCCTAAAATTTGTTTGTCAATTTCTCCTGAGTACACTGACACCTCATATGTGGTCATAAACCACTGTTTGGGCACACGGCAGGGCTCAGAAGAGAAGGAGCGCCATTTTACTTTTTGAATGGAAAATTAGCTCCAAAAGTCAAATTGCGCTCCTTCTCTTCTGAGCCCTGCCATGCGCCCAAACAGTGGTTTATGACCACATATGAGGTATCAGTGTACTCAGGAGAAATTTACCAACACATTTTAGGATGCATTTTATCCTGTTACCCATGTGAAAATTAAAAAATTTAGGCTAAAAGAAAATTTTTGTGAAAAAAAAAGTACTTTTTTGTTTTCACAGATCATTTTGTGAAGCACCTGGGGGTTCCAAGTGCTCACTATGCATCTAGATAGGTGCCTTGGGGGGTCTAGTTTCCAAAATGGGGTCACTTGTGGGGGAGCTCCACGTTTTAGGCACATTAGGGGCTCTCCAAACGCAACATGGTGTCCGCTAACAATTTGAGCCGATTTTCCATTCAATTTGTTTGCGGACACAATGTCGCGTTTGGAGAGCCGCTGTGTGCCCAAACATTGGAGCTCACCTACAAGTGACCCCATTTTGGAAACTATACCCCCCAAGGCACCTATCTAGATGCATAGTGAGCACTTGGAACCCCCAGATCCTTCACAAATTAATCCGTAAAAATCAAAAAAGTGTTTTTTTTCCACTTTTTCATTTTTATGAATCAATTTGTGAAGCACCTGGGGGTTGCAAGTGCTCACTATGCATCTA
Source organism: Phyllobates terribilis (assembly GCF_046119375.1). Taxonomy (NCBI): domain Eukaryota; kingdom Metazoa; phylum Chordata; class Amphibia; order Anura; family Dendrobatidae; genus Phyllobates; species Phyllobates terribilis. The sequence goes on along the minus strand of NW_027362761.1, from coordinate 896,070,373 downwards.
GATAGGTGCCTTGGGGGGTCTAGTTTCCAAAATGGGGTCACTTGTGGGGGAGCTCCAATGTTTGGGCACACAGCGGCTCTTCAAAAGCAACATGGTGTCCGCTAACAAATTGTCGACTCATTGTTAGAAGACACCATGTTGCGTTTGGAGAGCCGCTGTGTGCCCAAACATTGGAGCTCCCCCACAAGTGACCACATTTTGGAAACTAGACTCCCCAAGGCACCTACCTAGATGCATAGTGAGCACTTGGAACCCCCAGGTCCTTCACAAATTAATCCGTAAAAATAAAAAAGTGTTTTTTTTTCCACTTTTTCATTTTTATGAATCAATTTGTGAAGCACCTGGGGGTTCCAAGTGCTCACTATGCATCTAGATAGGTGCCTTGGGGGGTCTAGTTTCCAAAATGGGGTTACTTGTGGGGGAGCTCCAATGTTTGGGCACACAGCGGCTCTCCAAATGCAACATGGTGTCCGCTAACAAATTGTCGGCTCAAATTGTTAGAAGACACCATGTTGCGTTTGGAGAGCCGCTGTGTGCCCAAACATTGGATCTCCCCCACAAGTGACCCCATTTTGGAAACTAGACCCCCCAAGGCACCTATCTAGATGCATAGTGAGCACTTGGGACCCCCAGGTCCTTAGCAAATTAATCCGTAAAAATAAAAATGTGTTTTTTTTTTCACTTTTTCATTTTTATCAATCAATTTGTGAAGCACCTGGGGGTTCCAAGTGCTCACTATGCATCTAGATAGGTGCCTTGGGGGGTCTAGTTTCCAAAATGGGGTCACTTGTTGTGGAGCTCCAATGTTTGGGCACACAGGGACTCTCCAAACGCAACATGGTTCCAATTTGTTAGCGGACACCATTGTGTAGTGCATGTCAGGTTGGTGTGCGGTGTGGTATATTGTAGTGCATACACCACACACACACACAATCTCATACACTACAACACACACACACCAACCTGACAAAGCCTCCTAAGCTTAGTACGCCCTAGACTGGGATGAGCGGGACGGGCGGGACATTTTGTGTGCTTTGTGCGTGTGTAAAAAAAAAAAAAAAAAATCAAAACTTTATTATAGTGTGAGTGTACGTGTGTGTGCTTGGTGTAACCTTCTGCAGTCACATGTGGGGGCGGTCAGGCGTAGGGGCCGGTCAGGCGTAGGGGCCGGTCAGGCGTAGGGGGCAGTCAGGCGTAGGGGGCAGTCAGGCGTAGGGGGCGGTCAAGCGTAGGGGGCGGTCAGGCGTAGGGGGCGGTCAGGAGTAGGGGGTGGTCAGGAGTAGGGGGCGGTCAGGCGTATGGGGCGGTCAGACGTATGGGGCGGTCAGACGTATGGGGCGGTCAGACGTATGGGGCGGTCAGACGTAGGAGGGGGCTGAGGAGATGGAGGAGCCAGCAGCAGCAGCAAGGGGGGTGATCACTGGGGCAGGAGCCGGCAGCAGCAAGGGGGGGGTAGGAGGCCGGCAGCATCGGGGGGTGATTACTGGGGCAGAAAGGGGAGCAGGAGCCGGCAGGAGCAGGGGGGAGATTACTGGGTTTGCGGGGGGGGGTGATCACTGGGAATAGGGGGGGGGTGAACACTGGGGCTGGGGGAGGGGGTGATTATTGGGAGGTGGGGGTGATATCACTGGGACTGGGGGATGGTGGGTTTGATCACAGGAGCAGGGCATTTACACTGAGCCTGCTGCTGCTGTGATCACAGTCCACCGGCTGTCAGAAGGAGAGCAGCAGCCGGTGGATGAAGACGTGGGAGAGGGAGATGAGGGAGCGGAGGTCGGGGTGCAGGTATGAAAGTGGAGGGGGGGTGGAGAGGGGGGCAAGGGGGGGGCGCGGGGGGCTGGGGTGGAGGGGGGGAGTGGAGGGGGGGGTCGGGGGGAGTGGGGGCAATACTACCTCCTGATCAGCGGCGGCGGCAGACGCGATCCACAGGGTCCACAGCAGGGGGTCCGCAGCAGGGGGTCCGCAGCAGGGGGTCCACAGCAGGGGGTCCGCAGCAGGGGGTCTGCAGCACGGGGTCCGCAGCAGACGATGCAGGGTTGGGAAGGTGCTGGGAGGTTTCAGCCATCCCTCCATATCTGATTGTGGCTAGTATCCATGTGACGCTAGCCCCCCAATCAGATCTGGGGGGAGGGGGGGGACAGAGGTGACACTCCCCCCAGCCAATGGCTGATGCTGTAAGCATCAGGCAATGCCCAGATTTAAATATTACACCAATTTTCATTGGTGAAATATTTAATTCATACCGATTGGCAGTTTCACTAAAAGTGAAAATGAAACAGCCAATCGGAGGGGTCCCAGGCACGGGGGGGTTAATCCACCCCCCGGGGGGTCAACTTCAGGATGTCCAGTTGCAGTAGCAACTGTGACACCTCAGCGACCCCGCTCGCAGGCGCTGCAGGAGCTCTTTCCCTCCATGTCACAGACGGTGTGACACAGGTCGGGAAGGAACTGTTTTCCATGTCACAAACGGTGTGACACGGGTCGGGAAGGGGTTAAGCTACTGCGACCTCCACCACTCTTCCAAGGGGCATTGATATTGTCTTTTTATTCCACAGTGACCTCCACTTCTCTTCCAAGGGGCATTAAAACCATCTTGTTAAGCTACTGCGACCTACACCACTCTTCCAAGGGGCATTAAAACCGTCTTGTAAAGCTTCTGCGACCTCCACCACTCTTCCAAGGGGAATTAAAACCGTCTTGTTAAGCTACTGCGACCTCCACCACTCTTCCAAGGGGCATTGATACTGTCGTTTTATTCCACTGCGACCTCCACCACTCTTCCAAGGGGCATTAAAACCGTCTTGTTAAGCTACTGTGACCTCCACATGTCTTCCAAGGGGCATTAAAACCGTCTTGTTAAACCACTCTGAACTCCACAGCTCTTCCAAGGGGCATTGAAATGTTGTTTTTAATTAACTCTAACCTCCACGACTCTTCCAACGGGCATTGCATTTCCTCCTAATTTTAGTCAGCTTTTGCTTTTCAATGCATAGGCGAACACTAAGGGAGACCCACTCCCCAATAATGGGTAGAAGGTTTTTAGTACGCTGTAATCCACGTCTGTTTCAAGCGGATTGCAGTTCCTCATAATTTTTGGAAAGCCTTCCATTCACTGCTTAGGCCAACAGTGTACAGGAGACCCAGTTGCTATAAATGGAAAAAATGGTTTAGTTAAGGCCCTCTGACCTCTATGTCACTTCCAAGGGGCATTGGAGTGCCTCGAAATTTTTGGTAGGCATTGCACTCACTGTATGCCCTATAACTGTGTAGCCGAACGCTCCTTTTGGTACAGAAACATATCCTACAAGACATGTGTGGTTTACTGGCCTGATATTGATGTGAATGGTCCCTTTTCCTCCTGCTCTATCTCCTTTGCCACCACCTCATCCATCATTCATCACCTGAAGCTTTGTTTTAATGGGAGTCATAGAACTGGGATAGTAGCAGGAAAACATCCAGCAATCCTCGGAGGAGGTAGGATATGTGCCAAAACGCTGACCACCTCAGGCCTAGCCGCTACTACATACATGCGCTTGCATTCCAAGGAACAGAAAGCTAAGGAGATGGATGGCCTCATGATCATGAATAATTTACTCATTGTGTAGGAGGCCGACCACTGCTGCTGTCTACCTTCTGAACTTTATGTTGAAGCCTGATTGACCCAGGACCCGCAATCCTCTATGTCTGGAGGACGTGTTGCATCCCAGTGTCCAACTGTGTCCCGGCTTCCACAATATTAACCCAGTGTGAAGGCGTCAGTGAGATGGACCATCCCTGGACACATTCACTTGTCCACATGTTTGTGGTTAGGCTGTCCTTTAAATAGGGAAGACTGGGGACCGTTTATGGACACCCGGCCGCCCCCTGGCGGCTGGGGACCGTGTGTGGGCACCCGGCCGCGGGGCGGCTGGGGACCGAGTATGGACACCCGGCTGCCCCCTGGCGGCTGGGGACCAAGCGTGGACACCCAGCCACTGGGGCTGCTGGGGACTGAGTATAGATACCAGGCCGCCGATGCAGCCATGATGTGGTGGCCAGATTCCGTTTCCACATGCCTAAAAGGCCAAATTTCAAGTGCAAGCAAGCAGTATGGTATTGCAGCCTGGGGTTGGGTTGGTGGCAGGCTGCATACTTGCGCTTGCATTGCAAGGAATGGGGGAGGTACAATTGAACACTGCCCTGGGACAAGGACTTGCACGGGGATAGTTGCAAGTCTGCATCTTCTGATGCGGCAAGGATCACTTCAGATGGGCACACTTTTAGGCAGTGACCTGGGTGTCAGAGATGCTTCCAGGGGTCTTCCCCATGCTGTTCCCATGTCTTTTCAGCACTGTATGCATGTGTCACACAGCACATGGCCAGATAAGGTTGTAAAATGTTAAAATTTCATTTTCCGGTGAATGCATTTGTCACGGTTGAAAGCAGTACAAAAGTGCAAAAACACATAAAAATGCTACTTGTGAACATAGCCAAAGGTGTGGAGGAGTATTTTTGTTTTTTGTTATTTATTTTACCTTATACACAAGTCTTTACTCTGAAAAGGATTTTCCTTAACATATTTCACAGGAAAGCAGTTTCAGTTTCGTTTTTGAACGTTTTATTGTGAGCCCGTAAAAGTGGCTTAATACCTCTGACCACGTTGTTGACAGCAGTGACCTGGGGGTCAGAAATGCTTCCTGGGGCGATCCTCATGCTGTCCCCATGTCATTTGAGCACTGTCACTATCGTTTTGGGCACTTTTTAGGCTTTCTACAGACTGCCGGGGGTGCCGCCGCAAAAATGCTCGTTTCTCCCATAGACTAACATTGGGCTCGTTGCTCGGGTCGAGCACCCGAGTATCATGGTGAGCTCGGCCTGAGCTCCGAGCACCCGAGCATTTTAGTGCTCGCTCAACACTAGCGGCTACCTATAGCCGCATACCACAGGTGGCGTCACGAATTGCATACATAAAAACTGTAAAATCCCCCTTTTTACTGACCGCCCTGGGTCACGGACCGGGTCACCGCCACTGTGACATCTCCCCAAGCAGCGACCGGCCCGGCACCGAGTACCCCACGACCCAGGGGGCGCGTCACATGAAATAAATGAAATTTTAATAGCATTACTGTTCTGGATAATAAGAAAAAAGGGAGATGCTTAGTACGTAATTTGGCCAATTTTTTCTTATTATCCAGAGCAGTAATGCTATTCAAATTTCATATATTTAATGTTTACATGCTTTAGCACTGCAGAGGGCAACTTTATTTGTTTGTTATGTATAGAGATGGCTACTGCACCTGTACACATCAGTTTTCTTATTTAGAAGTGACAGTCAGCCTTTTTGCTACTTTAAAATTATATTTTAAGGGTCCAATTACACAAACAGTTAAACCATCATAATAAGCACCAATGAAAGAAAAAAAGAACACACAAATAGCACTTATTTATGCCATTTTGAATGAACAATTGATGATCTAATATTTATAATCGTCTTATCCCGTCTGTCTGTCTGTCCTTCTGTCCAGGAAATCCCACGTCGCTGATTGGTCCGGCCGCGGCCAATCAGCGACGCGGGATTTTAGAAAAAGATGGCGGCCGTTAGCGGCTCATCTGCCGCACAGAGGTCAGCGGCGATGCAGCCGGGAGATGACCGGCGCTAGCCGGTCATCTCCCGGCTGCTTGCAGCAGAAGTACCCCGACCGGCGGCGCCGCTGACCTCCATGTGGCTACCGTCGGGAGATCAGCGGCTAGGGCCGCTGATCTCTCAATGGCAAGTGTGAAGGAAGGACCGCGGAGCGGCGCTGCCGGTCGGGATACTTCTGCGAGCAGCCGGGAGATGAGCGGAAGCGGAAGTACCTGAAGGGGCAGCGCCGCTCCCCGGTCCTCACTAATATGATTTCCCTGATTGGTCGTGGCCGCGACCAATCAGCGATATTGGCGCCAAATTTAAACACTGCTCTACTGATTGGTCGTGACCGCCGGCCGCGACCAATCAGCGATTTTGGCGCCAAATTTAAACACTGCTTTGTTGATTGGTCGCGGTCGCCGTCCGCGACCAATCAGCAATTTTGGTGCCAAATTTAAACACCGCTCTGCTGATTACGCCCGGTCGGCCGCATACATATTCTAGAATACCCGATGCGTTAGAATCGGGCCACCATCTAGTATAATCATATCCATATAGCTTCCTGATACATCTCCAATCGGATTTAATCCAGCAAAGTCTTCATCTGTCAACAAGCACCACTAAATTTCTCCAGCAGGCAGAGCTGGTGATGGAGTAAACATTACAGGCAAAATCGCTGGTTGGCTCAGACTCTGTCTGGCCAGGTACTGTATGTATACTTGTAGGATTTTGACCTGTTGCCTCGCCTAGTCAGGCAGAATGAGTGTTTGTGCTGTCCAGAAGTTTAGCAGGAGTAATCACCTTCTCTGTTGAGGCCAATGGGGCAGTACCACACCCAAGTTAAACTTCCAGCATACTGCTGGGAGTTGCTAGTTATTGCTTGGTTTCTCCCTTAATACTCCTGTTGTTCTTATCTTGATCCTGACCTGGCTTTGGATCCTGACTTGATTTATTTGGTAATCCCTCTGCATTATAACCACGGTTAGCCTGACTTTTCTTTCTCTGACCACCTTGTATCTGATCTTGGCTGTTTGCCTGACTTCAATTTAATCAGATCTGCTGATTCTGTCCATGGTTTTGCCCCTTCTGATAATGTCCTGGGTTTGTTTGACAATTCATGCTTCACTTATGCTCCTCGAGCCAATATCTTCTCATTAAAAGCAACCAAGGGGCTAATGGATGAAAGCTAGGATTCCTCTGGAACTTGGTAGAAGAAATGGATAACACCAAGTGTGCCAGTGGTAGACTTTCTGAGCTGGTGGCCTCTGGCAAACTTAACTTTACAATTCTATTAATATTGTCAGCACATTCCCTCTTTAGAAGAGGGCATGTGCTGCCAACAAATGGTGTTTTTTATGTCCATAATGGATAAGAGTTCAGGCACATATTCACCTGTGTGAAAGGCCCTTAACATATACCAGTCAGATGTGAAAAGTTGCCAGATATGAGAGATCAGAAAATTCAAACCTCCATAAGTCCTAAATCATTGCAGCTGCATAACTTTGCTAAGGGGTTTGTCTGCTACTGGAAAACACTTCAAGCCCCCACAGACAATGAAAACAATGTATATGCACCTGCACCAGTGCTGTTCCTACAATGTAGGCTCCAGTTAATCAGTGGCCGCTGGTCAGCTACAGCCTTTATTATTTCATCAGCAATTCTGATAGAATATTGATGAGCTGCAGCCAATCAGTCTAAGATTGGCTGTCCTGATCATGTGTAGTGTTGAGCGAATTTGTTCGGCATTTCAAATTCGGGTTCGTGTTCGGGGTTCCGGCTTGTTCGCGCCAAAAAATCGGCTCTGCCCATGAACATCCCTGATTTGCCCATTTGCGTGACAGCATAGCAAATCAGGGATGTTCGTGGGCGGAGCTGATTTTTTGGCCCGAACAAGCCAGAACCCCGAACATGAACCCACATTTGAAATGCCGAACAAATTTGCTCAACACTAATCATGTGACATAACGATGTCACATCATCACCAGCCAGTAATTGCAGCGAATGTTAGGAAGTAGAACAATGAGGTGGAATAAGATTCTACAGGTGAACAACTGGCTACGTCGATGGTGCCGTCAACAAGGATTTGGATTTCTGGATCACGGAATGAATTACCTATACGATGGACTACTTGCTACAGATGGGGTGCACCTTACGAAGACTGGAAAACATGTATTTGGAAGTCGCCTTGCTACACTCATCAGGAGAGCTTTAAACTAGAATAATGTGGGAAGGGAAGCAAAAGGCCAGAAAAAGCCATACAGCTGACAAATACTATTGAGATCTCTGCTACTGGAAGTGGAAAGGAAGAACAAAGACAAAACAATTTAAATAATAAAAATATGGGAGGAAGAGAAACCAATCACAAACTAAAATGTTTTTATACAAATGCACAAAGCATGGGCAACAAACAAGGAGAATTGGAACTACTAATGCAGGAAAAGGAATATGATGTCATTGGAATCACTGAAACTTGGTGGGACGATACACATGATTGGAATAAAAGGCTAAAAGGATACAACTTATTTGCACGAAACAGACTTGATAAACGAGGAGGAGGTGTCGCATTGTATGTTAGAAAAGCGTATATCTGCACAGAGATTGAAGCTTCAGAGACTGGGAGTTCTGTGGAAACTGTTTGGGTAAGAATACAAGGAGAGAACAACGGAAAGGACACCATTGTAGGCATTTACTACAGGCCACCTGGGCAAGCTGAAGATATGGATGAACTCTTTATGCATCAAATGACCAAGTTCTCCAAAAAATATGACGTAGTGGTCATGGAAGATTTCAACTATCCAGACATTTGTTGGGAATCTCTCTCAAGTAAAACTAACAGGTCAAGCAAATTCTTATCCTCTCTTGCTGACAACTTTATCTTCCAAAAGGTAGGGGAGAAAACAAGGGGATCTGCTACTTTGGATCTAATCCTTATAAACAGGGAGGAAATGGTTGAGGAGGTAAAGGTGGCTGGGACCCTAGGAGGCAGCGATCATGCTATTATAGAATTTTGGATAACTAGAGGAGGAAGACATGTGAAGACTCAAACTTCAAGGTTAGATTTTAGAAAGGCAGATTTTAAGAGACTCAGAAAGAGAATAGGAGGGATCCAATGGCTAGATGTCCTTAAGGACAAAAATGTCCAGGAAGGATGGGAAATTTTTAAAAATGAGATTCTCAAAGCACAATCGTTAACAATCCCGAAAAGTAGGAAGAATGGGAAGCATTTAAGGAAACCAGGATGGATGAACACAGAACTTAAACACATGCTAAAAAGAAAGAAAGAAATGTTTATTAAATGGAAAGAGGGAGGCATATCTAAAGAAGATTATAATGCAGTCTGCAGATCCTGCAGGGCACGTATCAGTTTAGCTAAAGCTGACAATGAATTAAGGCTTGCAAGAGATGTCAAAAGCAATAAAAAAGGATTTTTGGGGTATGTCAAAAGTAAAAGAAAAGTCAATGATGCTATAGGATTTTTACAGGATGAAAATGGAGAAATGGTAAGAGAGGATGTTGAGAAGGCCGAACTTTTTAATTCCTATTTTGCATCTGTTTTCTCTCAGAAAGAAAATGTAACATCAACTGATCTTCACTGTCCTTTTAAAGGAATAGAAGAATCCAAGTTATCTGTAAACAGAAAGATTGTGAGGGAATATTTAGCTAACATAAATGAGTTCAAGTCTCCAGGTCCAGATGAATTACACCCCAGAGTACTGAAGGAGATCGTAGAAGAAATTTTAGAACCACTCTCCATAACCTTTGAAAATTCTTGGAGAACAGGAGAAGTTCCAGAAGACTGGAGAAGAGCAAATGTTCTTCCTATCTTCAAAAAGGGGAAGAAGGTGGACCCAGGGAACTATAGGCCGGTGAGTCTGACTTCTATACCAGGAAAGATCTTTGAACAAATTATTAAACAACATGTATGTAAGTACATGGATAAGAATGAAGTGATTAACCAGAGTCAGCATGGGTTTGTAACTAACAAGTCATGTCAGACTAACTTAATTTCCTTCTATGACAGAATCACTGACTGGGTGGATCAGGGAAATGCTGTAGATATAGTATATCTTGACTTCAGCAAAGCATTTGACAAAGTATCTCACACCATCCTTATTGAAAAAATGACCAAGTATGCAATGGACCAGGCAACTGTTAGGTGGATTCATAACTGGCTTAGTGATCGGACTCAAAGGGTGGTTGTAAATGGCTTCACATCCAGCTGGATGAATGTCTCAAGTGGGGTACCACAGGGCTCCGTCCTGGGACCTGTATTGTTCAACATCTTTATCAATGATTTAGATGAAGGAATTGAGGGTAAACTGATTAAATTTGCTGATGACACAAAGCTAGGAGGGATAGCTAATACTAGAGAAGAGAGAGAGAGGATTCAAAAAGACCTAAATAAACTGGAGCAGTGGGCAGCAACCAACAGAATGGTTTTTAACAGGGAAAAATGCAAAGTACTACATCTGGGCAATAAAAATGAAAAAAGCATATACAGAATGGGAGGAATAGAGCTAAGCAACAGTACATGTGAAAAAGACTTAGGTATACTAATAGATCATAGACTGAACATGAGTCAACAGTGTGATGCAGCAGCAAAAAAGGCAAATACAATTCTGGGATGTATTAACAGAAGCATACAGTCTAGATCACGTGAAGTCATTATCGGTCTTTACTCCTCTTTGGTCAGACCTCATCTGGAATACTGTGTACAGTTTTGGGCACCACATTTTAAAAAAGACATAGACAAACTGGAGCAAGTTCAGAGAAGAGCGACCAGAATGGTGACTGGTCTGCAAACCATGTCCTATGAGGAACGGTTGCAGGATTTGGGAATGTTTAGCTAGCAAAAAAGAAGACTGAGAGGAGACTTAATAGCTGTCTACAAATATGTCAAGGGCTGTCACATTGTAGAAGGATCATCTTTATTCTCATTTGCACAAGGAAAGACTAGAAGCAATGGAATGAAACTAAATGGGAGGAGACACAGATTAGATATTAGAAAAAACTTTTTGACAGTTAGGGTGATTAATGAGTGGAACAGGCTGCCACGAGAGGTGGTGAGTTCCCCTTCAATGGACGTCTTCAAACAGAGGCTGGACAGACATCTGTCTGAGATGATTTAGTGAATCCTGCTTTGAGCAGAGGGTTGGACCAGATGACCCAGGAGGTCCCTTCCAACTCTACCATTCTATGATTCTATGATTCTAAGTAGACGCAGATTTTTATACTCCATGGGACCCTTAAAGGGAATCTGTCAGGTCATTTTTGCCTACCCTACTAATATTATCCTGAAATAGAGCTTGAGCAGCCCTTTCAGGATATGTAACTTTTATTTTTGTATTTTACCCCGTTGTGTTGCTCTAAGCCCTTGAAAATTTATTGTCGCGTGCCGGCTAGCCAAACTTATGTTAATGCCAAATTAATATTTACTCTTTCCCCTGCCCATAATCCCGCCCACCCCTCTGCTGGTGTCATTGATTCAGTCAGACTGCCATATGTCTGAGAATCACATTACAATCCTCGCACTGGCCGTCTGCTCTCCTGAACTGAGCGTGACAGCTGCGAAGAAATACATGCTGTCATGCATGTGAACCAAAATTGTTGAACAACATCAACAATCTCAAAAGTTACAATTCCATCTCCAGAGATTTTGATGTTCCTTTGTCCACAGTGCACAACACAATCAAGTAGTTTACAACCCATGCACTGTAGCTAATCTCCCTGGATGAGGACGGCAGAGAAAAATTGATAAAAGATTGCAATGGATGAGCAGCCCTAATCAAGTTCCAAAGAAATTTAAGCTGTCCTGCAGGTTCTCGGTGCAGCAGTGTTAGCGTGAAATTTGAATGAAATGGAATGCTATAGCAGGAAGGACCCCACTGCTGACATAGAGACATAAAAAAGCTAGACTGTAGTTTGCCAAATTGTACGTGAGTAAGACAAAATACTTCTGGGAAAGCATCTTGTGGACAGATGAGACCAAGATAGAGCTTTTTGAGAGCTTTTTGGTAAAGCACATCATTCTACTGTTTACCGAAAACAGAATGAGGCCTACAAAGAAAAGAATACAGTACCTACATTCAAATATGGTGGAGGTTCAAAGATGTTTTGGTTGTTGTTTTGCTGCCTCTGGCACTGAGTGCCTTGACTGTTTTGAAGGCATCATGAAATCTGAAGATTACTAAAGGATTTTGGGTCACAATGTAGTGCCCAGTGTCAGAAAATTAGGACAAGCAGGAAAATTACCCGAAACATACTTTAAGAAGCTCCCAGAAATGAATGGAAACAAAGTGCTGCAGAGGTATGCAGTGGTCAGCAATGAGTCCGGATCTAAATCCCAGTGAAAAACCGTAGACAGATCTTAAAATTGCTGTTGGGCAAAGGCATCCTTTAGAGACCTGGAGAAGTTTTCAAAAGAGTGGTCCAAAATTCCAGTTGGGAGGTGTAAGAAGCTTGTTCATGGTTATAGGAAGCGATTGATTGCAGTTATTTATTCCAAAGGGTGTGCAACCAAGTATTTAGTTTTGTCCGGCCCATTTTGGGGGTTTTGTGTGAAATTGCGTACAATTTGCCTTCTTTTCTGTTTTTTTTGTGTTGTTCCAATGCACACAAAGGAAATAAACATGTGTATAACAAAACATGTGTAATTGCAATCATTTTTTCTGGGAGAAATACTTCATTTTCTGGAACAATTTTAAGGGTGCCAACTCTTTTGGCCATGACTGTAGCATATTATGGTGATAAATTCTAGGATTTCCTAAAATATACAAATTATTATTAAAATTGCTTTAATACAAATGAAATATTCTTGTAATAGAACGGACAAGCAGTTCTAATTCATTTTTAGGGAATTGCTGTTTATTTACTGTGAAATACTTTAATTCAGCAGTGTGAAGATGCAGGGTAAGCGTCCCTTTGGAATTAACCTGGGACCAGATCACCAGTGGTTAGGGAAGTACACACTGCACATCCAACAAATAAAAAGAACATGAAGAACTTGAATAATCCTTTCAGTGCTGAAAACTCTGCAACCTTTGAGTAACCCACAGTACATATGTCAGATAGAAATTCATTAAGTTTCAAAGCATACTTTCCTACTGAGAAAACTACAGAATAAAAATAGAAATTGCCTTATTATATCTACTGAATGTGCTGTGCTAAAATGTGATATTATTTAATTAGAATTACCAAGTCTTCAGTTGACTAAATGCTGGATACTTTCCGCTTACACACTTCTGACACCTTGGCTGGAAACTAATATACAGTATATAAACATATATATATATATATATATATATATATATATGTATATTTGTTTTTGTTTTATTTAATGTCTCTCTCAGCTCAATCTTGAGCCATGGTGACTTGTTTGATGAACGAACTGTGGGAAGGTCAATCTTCTTCAAACCTAGATAGGTCCACTAGGGTCTTCTCTGCCATTAACTTGATAGAATCAAGCCTTCAGGTTGCGGGTCTTTATCTTCATCTTGTTCCTTCTATTCATTCAACTATGTTGTCTTTCTCCAGTGATTGCTGTCTTTGTATGATCTGTACAAAGTAGGCAAGTTGCAGCTTTGTGATCCTTGCTTCGAGTGACATGTTTGGCTTGATTTGTTCAAAAATTTATTTTTTGTTCTTCTTGCCATCCATAATGATAACATCCTTCTCCTGCACCACATTTTGAAGGCATCAATTCTTTTTCTGTACTGTTTCTATATTGTCCAGATTTTGCATCTGTATGTTACCACAGAAAAGACCATGGCCATGGAGAAGAGGTTGGAGTGTGATTGATTGAGTGTGTGGACTGGTGTCTTTTATACAGATAACAAGTTCAAACAGGTGAGATTAAAACAGGTAATGAGTGCAGAGTAGGAGGGCTTCTTTAAAAAAAACTATCAGGTCTGTGAGAGCCAGAATTCTTGTTTGTTGGTAGGTGATCAAATATTTATTTCATGCAATAAAATCCAATTTAATTATATAAAAATCATACAATGTGATTTTCTGTTTTTTATTTTTAGATTGTCTCCCACAGGTGAAGTGTACCCACAATAAAAATTACAGACGTCTCCATTCTTTGTAGGTGGGAAAACTTGCAAAATCAGCAGTGTATCAAATACTCAAATACGTATTTTCCCCACTATATATGCATCACATAGGAGACACGGAGACTGTTGTATATACAGTACATCACACAGGAGACACTGCAACTATGTATATTCATCACATATGTGACATTGCAATGGCTGTTTACACAGCATGCAGGAGACACTGAAACTGATGCATTGGTGGCAGGAGCGGGAAAGGAGCAAAGCACAAACTCCGCCAAACAATGAACGTCCTGACAATGGCATTTGCCATCATCAGGATGTAATCATGCTTCTCATGCAGCACAGCAGCATTCATTATGGAGTGCTACATGCATGTGCATGCGCTTATCTTAAAAGTTAAAGAAAAACAGGCCTGGTGGCCCAAGCACTATGGCCCACAAGGGACCTGGCTGAGGTCTAGATCAATTTACATCATGGGTGGTAAACAGCCAGTAGGTCAGAGTTCCCCCACCCCTGCTGTAGATAAATGAAAACCAAGACTTAATTTGCACAACAATAAGAACTGACAAATAGAAAATTCACACAACTAACAGTAACTTTATCAATTGTTTGGTGTAAACAGATCGTGATTCTAATATTCCTTGATAAAAATGTAAACACAGCAGTGTAGATGGACACCTTCTACCAATTTTATGCTGTTAATAGATTACAAGAATGAGTACAGGTTTTTCAGCAAGAGACAATGTTCTGTTTTTTGTCGCTCAACTTGTATAAAACAACTTTCACATTTGAGCCCTGTATAAAATGCATGTTACACAGGAGGGAGTGTGGTTTTACACATATTGCATTTTTACAAGCAAAGTGGCAAATTTTTTGTGTTGTTCTTTGGTGCATTTTTTCCAGGAAAAAAAAATGGTTTTTTTTCAATCATTTTGCTGTCATTTTTTGTTTGTTTTTATTCCAAGATGTAGAATGCCCTAATTGTGACCCTTTAAAAAAAAAAAAAAAAAAACTATTGTGATGTAAGCCTTAACACATTATTCAAAGATTACATATAATTGTTATCTTTGCAAAGCAGGGTCAGTTTTTCCAACCTGTTATATTCCAAGTTTCCAGCTGAGGAACTATTTTCTCCCCACTACAAGTAAAGGAAAGAGTGCGCTCATTTTACATTTTACAAAGCATGACTCGTTAACTGCAACTGCACATAGGGAACCATGAGGAGCTGGACAAAAATAGGAAACATCTTCACAGCAGGGGAATGTTCATAGTGTGTAATGCTAAAAATATCATTACAAATGCGGTAGCAAATTTTTCAGAATCAAGCCAAGCTTCTTAACCCCTTCCCGCCGAAGAGAATTTTCACCTCCATAAACAGGCTATTTTTTTAAAAAAATCTTAAATGTGTCACTTCATAAGGTAATACCACTCGAATGCTTTCACTTATCCCAGTGATTCTGAAACTGTGTTTTTCATGACATATTGTACTTTATGTGTGTAGTAAATTTAGGTTGAAAACCCACAATCGGACATAATCGCAAAGAATTCAAAACTGCATTTTGGCTATGTGCCCACGATGCAGAAATGCTTCGGATTTTTCCTGAGCATTTCTGCATCTCCCTGGCAGAAAAAATGCATACGGATTTTACATGCATTTTTCCTGCCAGGGACAAGCGTAATTGAAGCATTTTGCACATGCGATTTCGCATGCGGGTTGTCAAATGCTTTCCAAGCGATTTTAGCATCACTTGGAAAGTACTTGACAACTTGGTCACACTATATAAATCCATGCAACTGGCATGGATTTATATAGTGTGACCGTAAAAGAATGGTAAAAAATAAATATTATGCTTACAGTGGTGGCCAAAAGTATTGGCACCCCTGCAATTCTGTCAGATAATACTCAGTTTCTTCCTGAAAATGATTGCAATCACAAATTCTTTGGTATTATTATCTTATTATTATTATAATTCCACACCAAACCTAAAAAAGGGGGTGGACAAAAGTATTGGCACTGTTTGAAAAATCATGTGATGCTTCTCTAATTCGTGTAATTAACAGCACCTGTAACTTACCTGTGGCACCTAACAGGTGTTGGCAATAACTAAATCACACTTGCAGCCAGTTAACATGGATTAAAGTTGACTCAACCTCTGTCCTGTGTCCTTGTGTGAACCACATTGAGCATGGAGAAAAGAAAGAAGACTAAAGAACTGTCTGAGGACTTGAGAAACCAAATTGTGAGGAAGCATGAGCAATCTCAAGGCTACAAGTCCATCTCCAAAGACCTGAATGTTCCTGTGTCTTCCGTGCGAGTGTCATCAAGATGTTTAAAGCCCATGGCACTGTGGCTAACCTCCCTAGATATGGACGGAAAAGAAAAATTGACGAGAGATTTCAGCGCAAGACTGTGCGGATGGTGGATAAAGAACCTCGACTAACATCCAAACAAGTTCAAGTTGCCCTGCAGTCCGAGGATACAACAGTGTCAACCCGTACTATCCGTCGGCATCTGAATGAAAAGGGACTGTATGGTAGGATACCCAGGAAGACCCCACTTCTTACCCCGAGACATAAAAAAGCCAGGCTGGAGTTTGCCAAAACTTACCTGAGAAAGCCTAAAACGTTTTGGAAGAATGTTCTCTGGTCCGATGAGACAAAAGTAGAGCTTTTTGGGAAAAAGCATCAACATAGAGTGTACAGGAAAAAAAAGAGGCATTCAAAGAAAAGAACATGGTCCCTACAGTCAAACATGGCAGAGGTTCCCTGATGTTTTGGGGTTGCTTTGCTGCCTCTGGCACTGGACTGCTTGACCGTGTGCATGGCATTATGAAGTCTGAAGACTACCAACAAATTTTGCAGCATAATGTAGGGCCCAGTGTGAGAAAGCTGGGTCTCCCTCAGAGGTCATGGGTCTTCCAGCAGGACAATGACCCAAAACACACTTCCAAAAGCACTATAAAATGGTTTGAGAGAAAGCACTGGAGACTTCTAAGGTGGCCAGCAATGAGTCCAGACCTGAATGCCATAGAACACCTGTGGAGAGATCTCAAAATGGCAGTTTGGAGAAGGCACCCTTCAAATATCAGGGACCTGGAGCAGTTTGCCAAAGAAGAATGGTCTACAATTCCAGCAGAGCATTGTAAGAAACTCATTGATGGTTACCAGAAGCGGTTGTTCGCAGTTATTTTGGCTAAAGGTTGTGCAACCAAGTATTAGGCTGAGGGTGCCAATACTTTTGTCTGGCCCATTTTTGGAGTTTTGTGTGAAATGATCAATGATTTGATTTTTGCTTCATTCTCTTTTGTGTTTTTACCTTGCAAGCAAATTAAATGAAGCTAATAATACCAAAGAATTTGTGATTGCAATCATTTTCAGGAAGAAACTGAGTATTATCTGACAGAATTGCAGGGGTGCCAATACTTTTCGCCACCACTGTACCTTCTGATGGCCCCCGGTGTCCTTATCCGATGCGTCTAGTCTCCCCGGTGTCTCGCGGTTGTGTAAACAGACCTGCCATGACGTCATCAGGATGGATCGCTGAGGAGACCGGGGGCCATCAGAAGGTAAGTATAATGTATTTTTTTGATTTTAATTCTTTTTTTTTACAGGTACTATGGTACCTGTGTCTGGAGAAGAGTCTCCTTTTCTCCCAACCTGGGTGCTATCCACACATTGAATCGCTTAATATCCGCATGTACACATGTAGTGATGCGGATATTATGCGATTCAATGCAAGTCAATGGCGGCGAAAATGCAGCAATTATGCAAAATAATTGGTAGTGCTGCGGATTTTTCCGCAACGATAATCTGCAGCGGAAATTTACGCAGCATGTGCACAGCACATGCGGATTTTCATTGGGGAACATGGCAGATCTTCTACCAAGCGTTTTTTAAGCATTTCTGCAGCGCAATTGCCGCTGAGGAAAAGCTTAAAAAATGCATAGTGGGCACACAACCTTAGAATGTTGTTTAACCCTTCAGGAGTTTTAAAGAAATTTACACAAAGTGAAATGAAAAATTAATTTTTTTTGCAAAAGTAATATAAGAAAATGGACACCACAATTTGAACAAATTTTCCTGAATACATCGATTCCCCATATGTGGTTGGAAACTATTGTATGGACACACATCGGAGATTGGAAGGGAAGGAGCGCTATTTAACTTTTAGAGTTCAATTTTGATCGGAATAGATTGTGGACACCATGTCACATTTGAAGATCTCATGAAGTGCCAAAACAGCAGAAACCTTCTACAAGTGACTCGGTGAATTAATTTAGGGTTGGGGGTGACCATTTTGAACCCACAGGTGCTTCATAAAAGTTTATAATATTGGAACACGAAAATTAAAATTTTCATTTTTTTTTCACGAAAATCTTGCTTCAGCCCCAAATTTTTCATTTTCACAAGGGTTGAAATAGAATTTGGACCCAGCAATTTGTTTTACAATTTCTCCTAAATACACCAATACCCCATATGTGGTTGAAAACTACTTGTTGGGCACACGGCAGTTCTTGAAAGGAAATAGCAGACTTTCCTACAATAGTTTATGGGCTCCACTTGCAGATAAGAACCAGAATATCAGAAACACCCCCTCAAGTCATAGGTGGATGATAATGAGGGCAATCTAGGCTACCGCCTCAGGCCCATGGGTCCTGGGGGCCTATGGCCAGATTGCCCTGATTATAATATTTTGTGGGCCACCATCTGCGGCGCCTATCCCCAGGCATGATAAGCTGACAGCAATAGAAAATGGCAGAGCAGCTCAATGGGAGATTCCGACGCCTTTCCTGTGACATGACTCAGCCGGCACAATCATCTATGCGCTTGCCACAACAAGAAGAGGAACCGCAGGAGATCATATGGAGAAGTGAGTATTAATACTTTTTTTTTAAATACGGTGGATGAAATTTAGTTGGAGATAGGAAATTATTATGAAAAGAGGGTAGGCGGTGGGAGAGACGACATTATATTATAAAGAACTGAGAGTGGGGGGTGGGAGAGAGGACATTATATTATAATGAATTGAGGGGGCGAAGTGAGAGAGAAGACATGACATAATGAATTGGTAGGAAAAGGGCATATAAATATAATGAATTGGAGGGGCATGTAATTAGAATGAATTGGGAGAGCAGAAGGTGTAAACTGGTGGGGCATTGAGGATGTAGGACAATGGTAATGAACTGGATGAAAGAGTACAGTGGCTAATTCATTTCATTTGGGCTGTGGAAAAGTGGCTAATTATAGTTAACTGGGTACAGTGGTGGATTATTGTTTATATATTTGTAATAGTTGGTTGCATGATAGCTAATATATTAATATTGAGACTGTCGCTTGGCAACTCAGAGCTTCAACTCCCTCCATAAGTTTTCTATGGGATTAAGGTTTGGAGACTGGCTAGGCCACGCCATGACCTTACTGTGCTTCCTTTTGAGCCACTCCTTTGTTGCCTTGGCTGTACGTTTTGGGTTAATGTCTTGCTGGATGGCCCAGCCACGAACCATCTTCAATGCTCTTACTGAGGGAAGGAGGTTGTTGGCCAAAATCTCATGCTTCACGGTTGGGACGATGTTTTTAGGGTTGTACTCATCCTTCTTCTTCCTCCAACACGGCGAGTTGAGTTAATGCCAAAGAGCTCAATTTTTGTTTCATCTGACCACAGCACCTTCTCCCAATAACTCACAGAATCATCCAGGTGTTCATTGGCAATCTTCAGAAGGGCCTGCACATGTGCCTACTTGAGCAGGGGAACCTTGCGAGCACTGCAGGATTTTAAACCTTTAAGGCGTAATGTGTTACCAATGGTTTTCTTGGTGCCAGCTGCCTTGAGATGTTTAACAAGTTCCCCTAATGTAAGACAGCTGTCTTTAATGCAGGTAATGAGTTGATTAGGAGCATCTAACTAGTCTGTAGGAGCCAGAACTCATAATGGTTTGTAGGGGATCAAATACTTATTTCTCACTGCAAAATGCAAAAAATATGATCTATTTTATACAATGTGATTTTCTTGATTTTTTTTGAATGTTCTATCTCTCAATGTTAAAATTAACCTACCCTTAAAATTATAGACTGTTCATGTCTTTGTCAGTGGGTAAACTAACAAAAACAGCAAGGGATCAAATAATTATTTCCTTCACTGTATATAGCTCCGTCCCATATTATAAAGTGTCCTCCTGTTACAGTAGCATGTAAAAGTTTTGGCACCCCTGGTCAAAATTACTGTTATTGTGAACAGTTAAGCTAGTTGAAGATAAAATTATCTTTAAAGGGCCTAAAGTTAAAGATGACACATTTCCTTTGTATCTTAGGCAAATATACAGTACAGACCAAAAGTTTGGACACACCTTGTCATAGATTTTTCTGTATTTTCATGACTATGAAAATTGTACATTCACACTGAAGGCATCAAAACTATGAATTAACACATGTGGAATTATATACTTAACAAAAAAGTGTGAAACAACTGAAAATATGTCTTATATTCTAGGTTCTTCAAAGTAGCCACCTTTTGCTTTGATGACTGCTTTGCACACTCTTGGCATTCTCTTGATGAGCTTCAAGAGGTAGGGTTAAAAAGTGTCAAAATTATTCTGGATAATGAGCATTTTGCAGAATACTGACGGAAAAGCATCAATTCAACAAAGTATTTTCACCACAACCATGTGATGCCCTAGCTGCTAGATGCAGGACATTAAAGAGTAGCCTGAACAGACTTCAATAGCCTGCTCAATGATGCCAGGAATTTTTTTTTTGCCGATCTTCACGAACTGAATCACAAAGTGTTTGAATTCACAGAGACCTGCGAATTTGAGGAAATTTTACTCAAAGGGTGATCCTAGTAACTGACAACCAGCATGGATTTATGAAGAATAAGTCGTGTCTAACCAACATGTTGGGGTTCTATGAGGTGGTAAGTGCAAATCTGGATGTTGATCATGTGACTGATGTGATATATCTGGACTTTGCAAAGGCATTTGATACTGTTGCACATAACAGCCTTAGATTGAAGCTGTAGAAGCAGGGACTAGGGGAAACTATATGTAGATAGGTAAAAATCTGGCTAAGGGATAGGAAATAAAAAGTACATTTTCTAAATGGGATATAGTCAGCAGTGGGGACCACAAAGATCTGTGTTAGGACCAATTCTTTTTCATCTCTTTATTAATAACCTTGTGGATGGGATTTAGTGAAAAGTATCAATCTTTGCTGATGACTAGGGATGAGCGGACCTGTGGAAGTTCAGGTTGTGTTACCCGACCCAAACTTTATTACAAATTTCGGTTTGGGTATCAGAACTCTACCCGAACTTGAACCAGAACTCGAACCCCATTGAAAACATTGGGGACCCGGACTTTTGAGCCGGATCTCTCTCCCCCTCTCTCTCTCTCTTTCTCTCTCTCTCTATCTTTAACGGACTTCCCCCAGAACTCAAAACATTGCAACGGACTTCCGGGGAAAGTTCGTGTTCGGCGTTTAGTGCCGGACAATAACTGTCCGGTACGAATGGCAAACTTTTAAGTTCAGGTACTCTCATCTCTACTGATGACACAAAACTACGTAGAATTTTAAAGACTGACCTTGACAGTACAGTACAATATTACAAAACGATCTGAATAAGATGTCTGAATGGGCAAACGCTTGGCAAATGAGGTTTAATGTTGATAGGTGAGCAGGCTGGCAGGCTCGGCAGGTAACGGGCAGATAACAGGCTGGCAGGCAGGATGAGAAGTCAGGCTAGCAGCGGGACCTGAGGGCTGAAGCACAGATCAGACACAGTGCAAACAACTTTGCTCGGGCACCTCCATTTTGGAGGAGGTGCCTTATATATGGGAGGTCCTCCGGCAATTGGCCGGGGACTCCTTAGGACCGCGCGCGCGGTCCCTTTAAGAGAGGGGGAGCGCGTGCGCGCCCTAAGCACACTGCCGGGGAAGGAGCGCGTGCCGGAAGCAGCAGGGAGAGAAGCGCTGGAGGACGCCGTGCCAGGAGCGGGGAGGTGAGAGGGACGGCGTCTCTGCCTAGCAAGGGGCAGAGACGCCGATGCTACAGTACCCCTTTAGGCCCCCTCTTTTTTAGGCCAGAAAGAAATTTTTCAAGGAGAAGCAGGGCGTTGATGTTCTCCCTGGGTTCCCAAGTTCTCTCCTCTGGACCAAACCCCTTCCAATCTACCAGAAAAAAGGTCTTTCCTCTTACCCTCTTGGTGGCCAGAATACTCTCTACCTCAAAAACGTCTTCAGCGGAAATCGGAGCAGGGGGAGTACCTGGATTGTTGGAAAAAGAGTTAAAGACAGCGGGTTTGAGGAGAGATACGTGGAAGGAGTTGGGAATCCGTAAGGTGGCCGGGAGTTTTAATTTGTAGGCCACTGGATTAATTTGCCTGAGGATTTCGAAAGGGCCGATGAAGCGAGGACCTAACTTGTAAGAGGGTATCTTGAGCTGTATATGTTTGGAGGAGAGCCAAACCTTGTCTCCCGGACGGAATTGAGGAGGATCCAGACGTCTCTTATCAGCATATCTCTTCATCCGCTCGGAGGACTGAAGAAGTGCAGACCTGGTACTCTCCCAAATGGTAGAAAACTCTCTGACAAGAGACTGCGCGGCAGGGTTGTCCACAGAGGCGGAGACGGGAAACGGAATCCAGGGGGGGTTGGCCATAGACAATAAAGAACGGGGACTTGGAAGAGGATTCGCTCTCGTGGTTATTATAAGAGAATTCGGCCCAAGGAAGGAGGTCCACCAAATCAGAATGGTGGGCATTAACAAAGTGCCGGAGATAGCTGGTAAGGATCTGATTGATCCGCTCCACTTGACCATTGGACTGAGGGTGGTAAGCGGAGGAGAAATCCAGGGTGACGTCCAGCAGTTTACATGTGGCTCTCCAGAAGCGTGAGGAGAACTGAACCCCTCGATCCGACACGATGTGGAGGGGTAGGCCATGGAGACGGAAGATATGGCGGATAAAGTCCTTAGCCAGCTCAGGTGCAGACGGGAGACCAGGCAGGGGAATGAAGTGGGCCATTTTAGAAAAGCGGTCCGCGACCACCCAAATGACAGTACACCCGGCAGAAACAGGAAGATCGGTAATGAAGTCCATAGCGATGTGTTGCCACGGGGCAACAGGTATGGGAAGCGGCAGGAGATGACCAGCTGGTAAGTGTCTGGGAACTTTGTTGCGGCCACAAGATGAACAGGCAGAGACGAAGTCTACCACATCCTTACACAGGGTAGACCACCAGTAATGCCGGGAAATGAGTAGGAAGGTCTTCTTTTGGCTGGCATGGCCAGCTAGTTTAGAAGAATGACCCCAGTGAAGAACCTTCTCACGGTCAGGAGGCGCCACAAACGTCTTGCCGGGTGGTAGACGAGTCAAATCCAAGGGGGCCACATTCATCACCTTGGAGGGGTCGATAATGTGCATAGGCTCCTCCTCTTGGTCGGAGGACAGGAAGGATCGGGACAAGGCATCAGCTTTGACATTCTTGTCCGCCGGGCGGAAATGAAGGATGAAATTGAAGCGGGCAAAAAACAAAGACCACCGGGCCTGACGTGGATTAAGTCTCTGAGCATTTTGGAGATATGCCAGGTTTTTGTGATCCGTGTAAATGATCACCGGGTATAGAGCCCCTTCAAGCAGATAGCGCCACTCTTCCAGCGCCAATTTGATGGCCAGCAGTTCTCGGTCTCCTATGGAGTAATTGCGCTCAGAGAAGGAGAAGATTTTGGAGAAAAAAACGCAGGTTACCATTCTCCCGGAAGAAGAATTTTGGGTGAGCACCGCTCCGGCTCCAGAGGAGGAAGCATCAACCTCCAGGTAGAACTGTTTGTTGCAGTCCGGACGGTGCAGCACAGGGGCAGAAGAGAAGGCTTGCTTCATGGAAAGGAAGGCCTCCTCAGCTTCGGATGGCCATACCTTGGGATTTGCTCCCTTACGGGTGAGCGCAGATATGGGAGCAGTCCGAGACGAGAAGTGAGGAATGAAGAGACGATAGTAATTTGCGAAGCCCAGGAATCGCTGTATCACCTTCAAGCCCTCAGGACGGGGCCACTTTAGGACAACAGAGAGCTTCTCGGGATCCATTCGCAAGCCTGTCTGGGAGATAACATAGCCCAGGAATGGAAGAGAGGTCTGCTCAAAAAGGCACTTCTCGTATTTAGCATAGAGGTGGTTCTGCCTGAGCCTAAGCAGGACCTGACGAACATCCCTCCGGTGTGTGGGAAGATCCGGAGAGAAGACCAAGATGTCATCCAGGTATACCACCACGCAGGAGTAAAGAAGTTCATGGAAGATGTCGTTGACCAGTTCTTGGAAGACGGCGGGAGCATTGCAGAGGCCGAAGGGCATCACACGGTACTCAAAGTGTCTGTCCCGGGTAATAAATGCCGTTTTCCACTCGTCTCCTTGACGGATACGGACCAGGTTATACGCTCCACGTAGATCCAGCTTGGAAAAGATCCTGGCGCCTTTAAGGCGATCAAATAACTCAGAGATGAGCGGAAGGGGGTATTTATTTTTAACCGTGAACTGATTGAGTCCTCTATAGTCAATACAGGGGCGTAGCGAGCCATCCTTTTTTTTGACAAAGAAGAATTCGGCTCCAGCTGGGGAAGTAGACTTCCGGATTAATCCCCTGGCCAGATTCTCCTCTATGTACTCAGACATGGCCCGGGTTTCAGCTGCAGACAACGGATAAATACGCCCACGGGGTGGAGTTGCACCAGGTACCAAGTTGATCGGGCAATCATATGGCCTATGAGGTGGTAATGTCTCTGCTTCCTTTTTACCGAAGACGTCTGCATAGGGCCAGTAAGGAGCCGGAAGACCAGGTAAATTAGCTGGAGTGGGCAGTGGACGAACCGGACCAATCGGAACCAGGCAGGTCTTATGGCAGTCCGGACCCCACCGGAGTACTTCACCGGATCGCCAGTTCAACACGGGTTCATGTGTCTGGAGCCAGGGCAGACCTAGCAATAGGGAGTGAGAGAGTCCGGGGAGCACATGGAAGGAGATCTTTTCAGAGTGCAGCATTCCCACCTGCACGGTTATGGGTTCAGTGACGAGCAGGATGGTCACCGGAAGGAGTCTTCCATCCACGGAGGCGACTGACAGTGGTTCAGCCAGAGATTTGGTGGGAATACGGTATTTTTCCACCAGAGACTGGGAAATGAGGTTTCCAGCAGCTCCAGAATCCAGGTGGGCGAGTTCAAAGTGACGGTTCTCTCCCCAAGAGATAGAGACAGACAAAGTCAGGGACGGAGAGGGTTTACTTTTTTCTAGGACGACCTCTCCGAGCGGTCCTAGACACTGGCGTTTCCCGGCTTCTCCGGACAAGAACGGATGAAGTGCTCCTTACTGCCACAATAGAAACAGCTTTCCTCAGCTCGGCGTGAGTCTTGGCGAGATTTGACCATCTTGGTTAGGTCGATCCGCATAGGTTCAGGTGAGTGCGCCCGAGGAGTGACTGGTTGAGAGGCCGGTCTCTGGTAATTAGGAGCAAGGCGTGAAGACTCTCTCTCCCGGGTAGTCTCTTCGGTACGTTCCTGGAACCGGATGTCAATCCGGGTAGCTAGTGACACCAGGTCATCCAGGGTGGTAGGAATGTCCCGACCAGCTAACTCGTCCTTAATCCGACCGGAAAGACGATCCCAGAAGACGGACACCAGAGCCTCGTTTCCCCAGGCAAGCTCAGAAGCGAGGGTACGGAACTGTATGGCATATTGGCCCACGGTGAGACTCTCTTGTCGGAGACGTAGCAGAGAGGAGGCAGAAGAGGTTCTCCGTCCAGGTTCATCGAAGACTTTCCGGAAAGCAGCGAGGAAAGACGACAGGTAGGACACCAGGGGGTACCCTCTCTCCCACAGGGGATTTAGCCATGCCAGTGCCTCCCCAGTGAGATGGGACATGATGAAGGCCACCTTGGCCCGGTCAGAGATGAACTGGTATGCCAAGAGCTCAAAGTGCAGGGTGCACTGGTTTATTAAACCTCGAGCTAAGGCGGGGTCGCCGGCAAAGCGTGGAGGTGCCAGGAGCCGAGGTCCATAGCCGGGTGCCATAATGGGACTGGATTGCGGTGCTGCAGGAACAGGCACGACTGGACCAGAGATAGACATAGACGAGTCAAACAATGCGCCTAGACGAGAGTTAACGGACCGTAGATAGGACAGCACCACTTCCTGCTGAGTTCTCTGACGTAAGACTTCCTGGTGCAGACCGGAGATCTGGGGGCCACCGGGTTCCATGGCCCGAGCAAACTGTTTCGGTGCCGGGTGGTGGAACCTCTGTGCCAAGGTGCAAGGAGGGACCCAGAGGGGCGTGACTAAGTATCCACCCGAACCGACCCTGGTCGTACGGCAGCAAACGACACCGTGACCAGGGAGGATCCGGGCTGAGGGACCAGGTGCTACTCTGGGGATGACCTTGTAAGAGAGCAGGTGGCTCCCACGGGTCAGATGGCTGGGACTGACCGGTATAGCGGATGGACACGGCAAGCAGGCGGAAGTCTCTGGTAGCTGGCAGGTGATCACAGTTCGAGAAAGCGGGGCAGGTAACAGTCTTTAGGTTTACCAGGAAGATGGTCACAGCAAGTGACGGCAGGGTCTCCAGGCAGGCTGGCAGGAAACAGGCAGGTGCTCCCAGGTGAGCGGTCAGACAGACGAGGCAGGTAACTGACAGGTAACTGGTGGGCGCTCCCAGGTGAGCGGGCTGACGGACACAGCAGGTAACAGGAAGGTAACTGGTGGACGCTCCCAGGTGAGCGGTCTGACAGACGAGGCAGGTAACAGGCAGGTAACTGGTAGACGCTCCCAGGTGAGCGGTCTGACAGACAGGGCAGGCGGATGATCCCAGGTGAGCGGACAGATTGCCAAGGCAGGTAACAGGCAGGTAACAGGTGAGCGCTCCAGGTGAGCAGGCTGGCAGGCTTGGCAGGTAACAGGCAGATAACAGGCTGGCAGGCAGGACGAGAAGTCAGGCTAGCAGCGGGACCTGAGGGCTGAAGCACAGATCAGACACAGTGCAAACAACTTTGCTCGGGCACCTCCATTTTGGAGGAGGTGCCTTATATATGGGAGGTCCTCCGGCAATTGGCCGGGGACTCCTTAGGACGGCGCGCGCGGTCCCTTTAAGAGAGGGGGAGCGCGCGCACGCCCTAAGCACACTGCCGGGGAAGGGGCGCGTGCCGGAAGCAGCGGGGAGAGAAGCGCTGGAGGACGCCGCGCCAGGAGTGGGGAGGTGAGAGGGACGGCGTCTCTGCCTAGCAAGGGGCAGAGACGCCGATGCTACAAAAAGCAAACAAGATTTTAGGGTGTATAAAAAGAGAAATAAAATCCTGTGATCCCAATGTATTTTTACCCCTTTATAAATTAGCTGTAAACTGTAAGGCCACATCTAGAATATGGGATCCAGTTTTGGGCCCCACATTTTAAATTGGATATTCTGAAGTTAGAGTCAGTTCAAAAACGGGCTGCAATATTATTACAAGGGATGGAAGGCCTCTCACATGATGAGAGGCTGGAAAAGTTGGGCTTGTTTAGCTTAGAAAAAAATGAACTCAGACGACATCTAATTTATATGTATATGTTTATATGTATACTGTATGTTTATATGTCATGGCTTGATTTGGGGATTTGATCAGGTGACCTGTTGAAGCATGGTCGGTTTCCCTGTCTGCTGAGCTATTGCCCTTTCTTCCCTGTCTAAATGCTGATGGTTTCTATTGTCTTTATTTTACCTTCTGGGTTTGATCCTCTCCTGGTGTTTATTATTTTCCCATTTTGTCTTGCCCTAGCACATTCTGGGTGGGGGGTCATATGTTCACCCTTCACTGCACTTCCTGGCTGGCAATACTTCTAGATGGATTTGTGCTAAGGAGTTACAGCCCTTCAGTTACAGGATTTTCCCTGCTATGCAAACACCATTTGTATTCCTGCTGAGTGTCTGCTTGTCTAACTTCCCAGCATGTTTTCCTTTGACCACAATTAGGGTTCTGGGAGTTTATTCTTGTTTCATTTATTTTTGGTTTATTTTAATCTTCAGAGTCAGTGGGAAAGTCTTTCTCTCTTGTAGAGTGTAAGCTTTTATGGTTAATGGAATCCTCTCTTTCTTTTTCCTGTAGAGTGTAAGCTCTTTTGGTCAGCAGGAACGTCTCTCTCCCTCTCCAGTAGAGTGCAAGCTCTTATGGTCAGCAGCATCCACTATCTCTCTCTACTATAGATTATAAACTCTTATGGTCAGCTCTCTCTTTCTCATGTAAACTGTAAGCGCCTATGGTCAGCGGGGTCCTCTCTCCTGTAGAGTATAAGCATCTATGGAATGAGCAGTTGTTTAGAATTTTACAAATATATTTATTTATTTTACTCTATTATACAGCACCAATAATTCCACAGCGCTTTACAGACATTATCAGCACTGTCGCCATTGGGGCTCACCTCACAATCTAGACTTCCTATATGTATGTCTTTGGAACGTGGGGTGAAACCATAGTACCCGGAGGAAATTCACGCAAACACGGGCAGAACATTCTTTTGTGGAATTTGAACCCAAGACCTCAGCACTGCAAGGCTGCAGTGCTAACTACTGAGCCACTGTGCTGCCACAATTATATGAAATCTTTTCTATAAAAGTATTTATCAATCTGCATAATCTGCTCTACTTCTCCTGTTCTATAACTTGCTGCCCGTTGGTCAGACTGCATGTTTGATGTGATAGTTCCCCTTAAATAAGATCTTGTCCCTCTTAAAGTAACACAAAACATACACAAAAATTAGAAACTTTTCAGACACTCCCACTATCCTATTTTTTTTCTTTCCCTTGATACTCTTTTATCTCATATTTCAATTAAAATTATGGATTCTTCTCTGGTTCCATGGAGGAAGCCATTTCCCAACATCTCAAGGACAGCACTGTGCCTCAGTGGTTAACACTGCAGCCTTGCATCGCTGGGGTCCTGACTTTAAATCCCACCAAGGACAACATCTGCAAGAGGTTTGTGTGTTGTCCCCATGTTTGTGTGGTATTTCTCTGGGTTCTCTGGTTTCCTCCCACATTGCAAAGACATACTGATAGGGAATTTAGATTGTGAGCCCCAATGGGGACAGTGCTGATAATCTGCCTGAATTGTAAAGCGCTGCGGAATATGTTGGCGCTATATAAATAAAAAGATTATTATTATCTTATCATTATTTTCCTTTAACTCGCTGTAAGACAACTGGCTGGAGCAGGAACATCCAAACTCTGCTATGTCTGCATAATCACACAAAGGCTGTTGAGCTACGTCTTTTAAGAAGCTCTGCCCCTTAAAAATTGCACAGCTGACATTCTAGGAGATCAGCAGGTAAATAACCTCTCTATGCTTTCCAAAATTTCTACCTTGTTGTTTGTTTCAGGAGCAAGCAAAAAATTCTGCAGGCTGAGAAACGCTGGGCAAGTTTATTTTTTGTTCACTATTATCATTTATTTCTAGGTTTATTGTTCCTATAAATATAATCCAATTAGGACATTGCATGAGTGCTGTGACTGTATGGACCATGTTATATTATCCTTCATGTATTTTCATAGAATATTCATGTCTATGGCAAAATAATAGCACAAAATTCTGAACTTGTCCCTGGTATATCATATAGCTTCCCTATAACTTTACTCTGCTCCATATTCAATAACAAATGCTGAAAATAACTCATGATGAAAGTAAAGTATGTGGGATTGAAAAGTGCATTGACATACTGATTTATTAAGTCTGAGAGTCCACAGTACCTCAGTAAACATGTGTGACGCAGTTATATTTGCAACTTTTGCATGCCCGACAAATTGCTATTAATAGTTGATGGTCAAGATAGACAAATATAAATATTTCGGTTCACCTATTATGATAACTACATGTACTGTTTTTTATGGGCAACATACAGTACAGTTTTTTCTTCCATACGTTCTCCAAATTGTTCCCAACTATATACTGGCATGACATGAAGTTACTGAACTACTATGGAAATGCTATAGTCTGGACTATTTATAAAATTACCATAAACTTTGGTGCAGTTTTTAATGGTTATTGGGCAATATTAGGTCACTGAGCAATGATGTGGCACAGCGTTTTCCAGTTACAGTACTCCGGTGGTAGCACTGAGCTTCATAGTTACACTAAGTTGCAGAGGCACAGAGATTTGCCGTTATAGCAATTAATGAGAACATTTTCTTACAAGTAAGATGTATTCAACCACTTGGACATACGCAGGGGTGTCACGACCGCGGTCGCAGAGGTCACAAATGCAACTGGGCCCGTGCAACACCAGGTGGGGGCCTGCCAATGCCAGCAGAAACATCAACTGTATATGCATCCTCGGAGCACTGTTTGGTTGTAGACAGAAATGAGGAAAGAGATGTAGGGTTGTGCAGTACTGTGGAGAGTTATGTGGATAGTGTGATATGTTTTTGTTGTAATCAGTAGCAGATGGTAACCAGTTCAATGACTGGCATATGTTGATGGTGTCTGTGTAGTGGATGGACATGAATATGATCCAGTCTGCTGCATTTAGGATATATTAGAGAAGAGAAATTTGATTTAGAGGAAGACAGATTAGTAGAGAGCTTCAGTAATTAAAATTTAAATTTATCAAAGCAAAATTAGCAGTTTTACATTCTCAAAGACAAGAAAATGTCAGACACTGGAGAAGTTTTTGAGATGCAAGTCATGAGTGAGTAAATGATTGGATATAGGGAGTGAATAAAATATCTGGGTCAAATATGACCCCAAGACAGCAGGGATGTTGCTGAGGAGTAATGGTAGAACCACACACGGAAATGGCAATATTGGGTATAGGTAGGTTAGTAGAGGGAGGAAACACAAGAAGCTCAGTTTTAGAAAGATTCAGTTCCAGATAAAAGGAAGATATAATGTTAGAGATGGCAAGCAGACAGTCTTTGGTCATTTGTAGTAGACAAGGAGTGATGTCAGAAGAAGAATGTATAGTGTCTTCAGCATAGAGAATGTTCTGAAAGCAATTTCTGCTGATAGTTTGTCCAATCAGCAATGTGATGAAACTGAATGGGAGAAAATGCAGATTAGATATTAGAAAAAAACTTTTTGACAGTTAGGGTGATCGATGAGTGGAACAGGCTGCCACGAGAGGTAGTGAGTTCCCCTTCAATGGAATTATTCAAACAGAGGCTGGACAGACATCTGTCTGAGAAGGTTTAGTGAATCCTGCTTTGAGCAGAGGTTTGGACCAGATGACCCTGGAGGTCCCCTCCAACTCTAATATTCTGTGATTCTATGATTCAATAAGGGCTGTGTAGAAAGAAAAGAGGAGACCTAGGAATGAACTCTAAGAAACCCAATAGTTTGGTGAAGAGATGAGGAAGAAGAGCCGGTAAATAAAACACTGAAAGAGCAGTCCAAGAAATAAGTAGAAAACCTAGAGTGCTCGATATAGTTGAGGCCAATAGAGCAGAGCATAGTGAGGAGGAATTGGTGATGCATGGTGTCACAAGCTACAGAGAGATCCAGGAGAAGCAAAAGAGAGTAGTTACCTTTAGATTTAGCTCTTAGTAGATAGTTAGATACTTCAGTAAGGATGTATGGACTTTAAGAATATATGTATTGGACACCAGATTGGAAATGGTCAAGAAGAGAGTTGAAAGATAGTGGATTAGATGAGAATAGACCAAGTGGTTTCCGAATATACAGTGTCCAAAGCACGATTTCCACAGCTCATTACACTATGTAGTGAGCACTCTTGGGTACTGCAGCTCAGGTCCCACATATTTATGTTCTTTAAGAGAAAAGCTATTTAATCTCTACATATTAAAATGTAAATGATTATACATCAGGAAGAAGTGCAATTTTTGTGAAACCTTTTATTTTATATCTGAGATTATATGTGTTTAGCAAGACATTGCCTTAAATGTGTGGAGACCATACAACAAAGGATATGAAGATCCTTAATGCAAATACACTTAGACACACATGCTATGACATTGAAAATGCAGTTATGAAGATTGCACGTTATCTGTTTGCATTAATGTGCTGTACACTCATATAAATTATGCATTCCATTCCTTCTGTCTTTAGGCAGTGCAAGCAAAACACATAATGAATTTGTTTGTTTGTTTTCCCATTTAAGTCTCCTAGCTGAATGTCTCAATATGCAAACATATGACATTATTTTTTTTTACCGTCAGCATTTCATCAGTATAAAACACACATCTGAGCCGTGTTCTCTTACTTCGTTCTAATTAATTAGAACTACACTGATCAAAGTGTCCTCTCTACTCAAATATCACAATGAATGAGATCTGAAAATGGAAGTCACTTTAAATCTCAATCTCAATATTGAGAAAAAAATTAACTTTCTAACTTTAAAAAAAAAAGAGATATGCAGTTACTTTGAAGGAAGAAAGGAAAAAAAGTAATAGCGTAGAATAAAATTCCCCTTGGATGTCATCTGTTTGTAGTCTGCCTGCATTATTATTCTTACCACATAAGAAATGCCCTAATTAATTGCACGCCCGGCGTCTCAGCTGCACCAACTGTAAATAAAATAAAGGATTTTATCAGCCTTCAAATCTCAAAACAGATTTCCTTATTGTGGGTAAGACCACATGCCTTCAGAGGGTGAAGCAGGGATTAAAGTCACACCCTAGAGTAGCTCAGTTCTACAACCACTCTACTGCCACAAACTGGGGTCAGGGGGATTGTACCAACATCAGAATTCTCTTCTACACTATACACACAAAAGCAATCACTTACCATGAATACCCTGCTATGCACTTGTAACTATTGTCTGGATTATGTCAGAGAATAATGTAGCAAAATATGAAAATCTGCATAGGCAATATTGTTAAACATAATAGCAATGGAAAATAAGAATTGCTTTGCTTTTACTGACATCCTATGCTGAATTTAGCAAATTGCTAATTGCTGGTCTGGGATTCTTAAAATATATGTGCCACCATTTGGACATATAATATATAACATAATTTATAAGCTAATTATGGTAAATTCACAGGGTTCTGAATGATGAAATAGGGAAATATCATTGCTGTCTGAAATGAGCGCAAGGCCCTGTTCACATAATAGTTTCCATTTTTATTTGCCCTATTTCCAGGAAAGCTCTTGAATATGTACCAAACATAAAGGCCTGACATATGCTATTACATGCTACACAGTGGTATTTGTTACTCTTAAGTCCCAAAATTAAAAATATGCCTGCTGAGCGATATACATTTATTTGAGTTTGCCCAATGTGTAAGAAAGTGCTGCAGTCTACCATTTTTATTTTGAGTAAAAAAAATATACCCACATACATCTGCCTAGAAGGTCCAAAAATGACAATAGTTTTTCATCCACAAAGTCCATATAGTTTTAAAGGGAACCAGACAACTAATACCTGCTCCCAATCCATGGGCAGCATAAATCAGACACTGACAACATAATTTCAGCCCGGTATATTTGCGGCGTTTCAGAGAAAAACATAGTCAAAAAACCACAAAGGCCGAGCAACATGATTGTCAGGTCCCTAGCAGCTTCTCCCTGCCCACTGCCAGTGACAGACAGGTCTCTTCCTTCATGCGCATGTTCCTGGTAATCCAGGGCCACGGCCAGGGAAAGCCGCTGGGGTCCCGCCTGTCCAACTAGTCTCTCAGGCGGCATTTAAACTGTTTTTTTCTGAAACACCACAGCATTTCAGAGTTAAACATGTGTGGCTGAAATCATGCAGACACGATCTAATACATGCTGACTGTGGAGCGGCCAGCATGTGTCCGCTGTCAGGTTGCCTTAAAGAATAAGTTCAACACGTCTCCTGGCGATTATATGCTGAATATAAACAACAAAGAAGGTATGAACAGAGCGCAAAGCAAGTAAAAAATGTATTTCATGCAGTTAATAGTATCAGAATACTATAGAATTAGCAGGGTCTTGTAGAAGAGGCAAATCTAACAAACGAAGCACTACAAAATTCTAACATATACATGTTCTTGCAATATGAATGATTTGCTTTTCCATGAAAAATCATTGGTTTATTAATCTGTTAAATTTAAAATAGCTGTAATTGGACAAACCTACTTTTTGTTGATACAAAGATGGTAGCCATACTGTGCCTAGATGTAAGATATTTGTTCAGATCTATTCCTCTCACGCACTATTATTCATCCTTCTCAAATCACTGCAAGCTCTAAAGAATGTATCATCACATGGGAATGTAACTTTTTTATAAGATTTGCTCTGGTGAATGAATTTGTGTAGTTTTATATCATAGTTCCACCTCCAGTATAAAAGACTGTTTCCTGATGACAAGACATATCACAAGTCCAGTTATCAGGAGGTGACAACAAATGTCTTGAGTCTTGACAAATCAACAGACTTACGCCAGCTGTCCAGGCGTCTCCAATATGCCAAGGTTTATATAGTGACACTAATGCCAATCAATTGTAAAGAATTTTATTAAAGGGGATATTTTATTGAAGTATATAAAGAATTATTTATAGTTGAGTTGAAATTAAACTCATTTGAGCATTCCAAAATGCAGCTGTCACAGTCGTCTTTGTTTCTGACTACCAATCAATTTTTACATGTCATTAAATAAAATGTGTCTAGATTAAGAATATAGCTTATATATTTATTTTTAATCACCAAAATTGATGTTGCTTTCAGACCACTGAACCACTGACTAACTAACTAAAAGAAGATCTCATTTATCATACAGGATTAAAAGGAACGTCTAATTTTTACCCCATCCAAAGTCAGGGCCACCATCTGAAAACTTTCTCCGATCTTGTTTCAAATGACCTGGACAAAATCAATTTGACACACAGCAAGGGGGAATCCAACCTTGCCCCAAAAGAAAAAGAGGCATTAAAATCCCTAAAGAACAATCCAGACCTTGTCATCCGCACGGCAGACAGGGGGAGGGGGATAGTGGTACAGGACCGGAGGGATTACTAGGCAGAAGCATTGAGACTATTATCTGACCCCAAAACTTACAATAAGGTTGATAACACTCAATATAATAATGCAGTGATTACTTATAATGCTTTAATATCAAAAGTGGATAGACAGAATATTCTGAACAAATCAGAGAAAAATTTTCTAAGAGTTGTTAATCCACCGATTGCCTTCTTCTATCACCTCCCTAAAATCCATAAGGATGCTGTAAGACCCCCTGGGAGACCCATAATTTCAGGGATAGGGTCCCTGACATCAAATCTTGCTAATTATGTGGATGTAGTGATGCACACACATGTAGACCAACTACACAGTTACTTGAGGGACTCCAGTCATTTAATCCGACTTCCAAAGGGCATTCCATGGAAGAACACATTTGTTTTTATTTCCATGGATGTTTCCGCCCTCTATTCCACTATCCCACATGATTTGGAACTGGTGTGTTTCAAAACGTTCATATACATTGATCCACAGTTGACACCCATACAAAAAGATTTTCTGTTTGAAAGTATGCAGTTTATACTTTATAACAATTTCTTTACTTTTCAAGATACCTTATACCATCAGATAATTGGGACCGCTAAGGGGCTCGAAAGTGGCACTAACTTATGCAAATTTGTTCATGGCCATCTTCGAGTCCATCTTCATATACAGAAGTATACATGCACACAATATCATCATTTACAAACGTTACATAGATGATTTATTTTTTATTTATGATAATTCAAAGGATGATGTGGGGTTCTTCCTCAGGAACATTGAAGATAATACCTGGGGTTTGGGTTTCACCCCCGTAGTAAACTCTGACATAGTCGACTTCCTTGACCTCACTTTCTTTCATGACAATAAAGAAATTCACACAAGAACCTACTTTAAACCTGTGGATGTGAACAGTTATGTCCATTATCAAAGTGGACATTATACTAAATGATTGAGGAATATTCCGCTCAACCAATACAAAAGAATTAAGAGGAACTGTAGTATGGACATAGATTTCATCAGCCAATCAAAAGTTTTATCACATAGATTTCTTGAAAGAAGTTACCCGAAAAAAAATGATCCAGAAAGCATTCTCTGAAAGCAAAAAAATAGAACAGACAGACTTAATCTCTAATAATAAAAAACAAAAAAAATCAGCATCCAATACTACGTTTAATTTTAATTTTATCACCACTTTTTCAGCCCAGAACAAGAGAATTCGTTTAGTTCTGAAAAAAACATTGGGGTATACTTCTCAATGATCCCATATTGGGGAGGCTTCTACCCAACAATCCCCTGATAACCTTCCGAGGGGCCCCGACATTAAAAAATATGTTGGCCCCAAGTCGGCTAAAGAAAAAAGAGGATTTTAATCCCTCTGTAGAAAAGCCTAGACAAGGCTCCTATAGATGTGGCATCCCGAGATGCCTATGTTGCTCCAGCATTATTCATAATGCGAAAACTTTTCCATCAGACAGTAAAAATCCCGATGAGTTGCAAATCAAATATCATTTGACTTGCCAATCTAGTTTTGTTATCTATGTCATTATATGCGAATGTAAGAAATGATATGTGGGAAGGACAATGCAACAGCTACATAAAAGAATAAACTTGTACAGGTATAATATAAAAGAAGGATTTTTACAACATGGCCTTTCTAGGCATTATGCGATATATCACAATGAAAGGATCTCCTTTAGGGTGATCCCTATTGACCATGTCCCCCATGAGACCTCCAACCGAGTCCAGACTCTTAACAGGAAAGAGATCTTCTGGATTCATAAGTTGAACATGATAAATCCACGTGGACTGAACAAAACAACTGATTTGTTCAATTAATTGAGATATATCTATGGATTCTGCTTTTTTCCTCTGTACAACCCACCTTCTTTTTCTCTGTATTTTGTAATGATGAATGTTACTGACAAACATCCGCTCTTTCTATGAAGGGGTTTCATCCCTTCATTGTGGTTTGTCTTTGCTTCCTTTTTTCTAACCCCTGTTTTTTCCATTAGTTTTGACCCATCAATTGCTATGTGATTTTTATAGGGATCACCTAACTGCAGTTTCTCATAATATTGAACATTCCTTTTTCTAAACTAGTCGAAGAGCTTTGGAGCTACTTTTATCCATTATTATTATTATTTTATTTCTTTTTTTTTATCTCATAGATTTTTGTGAAACTATCACCTTATCATTTCAGTCAGAGTTCTGTTTTTCCATTCTGCTACTCCATTTTGTTCAGGTGTGTAAGGAACAGTCTATTGATGCTCTATACCATTTTTTCTTAAGTAGTTTTCTATTTGGTGTCCTGTGAATTCACCTCCATTATCACGTCTAATGACAATTGGCTTCCTCTGAAATTTGTTATTCGACTTTGTCATGTAGGGTACTAGTTTATTGAAAACTTCGCTTTTGTTCTTGATCAAGTATGTGACTGTGTATCTTGAGTAGTCATCTATAAAAGTCACCATATATCTATTGCCTCCTGATGTAGTCACTTTCATGGGTCCACATACGTCAGTATGCACCAAATCAAGCGGTCTTGTGCTTTTCGTTTCACTTTCTTTTGGAATAGATATCCTTGTGGCTTTTGATTTTATAGAACATTCACATCTTACGGTAATTGAGCAATCAGATATCAATAGATCCTTTGTCAATTCTTTCCTTTGTAGCTCCATTATACTTTCAGGATGTCTGTGTCCTAGACGTCTATGCCACATGTGAATACAATTCTTGTGATCATGTGTACACAACTTCATCTGTTCCTTTAATGTGTCTAGATGATATAATTGTTTATCTGCTTTGACATTGGTTATTACCTTGTTTCCTGCTAGGATTGTACACTCATCATCTTTGAATTTTACAGTAAGTCCTTTAGCTGTTAGACGTTTTACAGATAACAATCCTCCGTCTAATCATGGAACATATAATATATCCTGTACAAGTATTTTTGAATCATGCCCAAACTTGTTAGAACAGTTTAGCATTCCTTGTCCAACACCTTCTGCAGTTATTTTGCTTCCATCTGCAAGATAAATGGCTTCCTTCTTATTTAAATTAAGTTCAGTAAAGAAATTTTTATTACTTGTCATGTGACTTGTTGCTCCTGAGTCAATTAACCAACCCAACGATGATTTCTTATCAGTCACTTTAAATGTGCCATTCCAATTATTTTCACATGAATCAGAAATTGTGTTTTTCACCTTCTGTGTATTCTCTTTATGATGTAATTTCTGTTGTTCTGCTTTCCATATAGTACAGTCTTTCTTTAAAGGTCCTTTTTTCTTACATCTGAAACATTCTTTTGTCTCTTTATTATAGGGTCTTTTTGATTCTGTAGCTTTAAGAGCATTTCCATTATCTTTTTCAATAGAGGAATCATTTGTTTGTTCTTTCCTTCTTTGATATTCATCTATGAGTCTGGTCTTCACAAACTCTAATGTAATGTTTGTCTTGTCTCTAGTGCATTTATCAAAGCAGTATATGAATCCGGTAAACTGCACAATAATATTGCTGCTACATGGCTTTCCTTAATATCTTCACCAATTGATCTCAGCTGTGATATCACTTACATAATAGAGAATATATGCTTCTGCATGTCATTGTCTGCACTTAGTCTCATACTGTAAAGCTTTCTTAGCAGAAATAACTTGTGACTTAAGCTGGGTCTTTCATGCAGTTTTCTTAGTGCTTCCCACATTCCCTTTGCTGTAACCTCATTCCTTAAGTGGATTAATTGAGCATCATCCACTAATAGGCTGATGGTAGCTCTTGCTTGTCTATTTTTCTTATCCCATGTCTGATTATCCTCATCAGGTCTATCTGTAGTGATTACTTCCCATAAATCATCTTTAGGCAATGACATTTCTACTTTGAACTTCCATAACTGATAATTCTCATTATTCAGCTTAGCCACTGTGAGTTTTAGCTCTGTGCTACTTGTCATCTTTAACTTGTCTTACTTGTTTGGAGAGAATTGTACTGAAGAATTCTTCTGCATTCACCAGGGTCTTGCTGAGAGTTACGGTGTCCTGGGTGTCTGGGGTCCTCTGTGCCTGGGCCCATAACCTGCTGCACAGCTTCTGGATGCCCACAGTTGCGGTAGAAACTTCACAGAGCAGATTACATGGGATAACAAGCTTTTGCTTCTCAGAACATGAGGTAAAGGAAAAAATGCACAGTCACACAGTACTGCACCAGTAAGTAAGAACAAAACAGAAAATACAAGAGAGACTTTTTTCTTTTTATAATACAGTATGCACTATGACTTAGCACACTGCAATGAAATAATACATTAACTCCATTATTGATATAAACGTTAAAGATATAAGGTGAAGGTACTTTATATTTTTTGATCAAAGAGCATAAAAGCCATCCAACCACGTCAAGATGTACCTAAATATAGATGAACCCTATCACTAATATCCTCCCTCTCCATGTGCCAAACCAGACCTTATTCGAATGGGGAAAAGAAGGAAATGCATGTGCTGCTCGCAATTAAAGACTTGTCTAGGAAGGATGCGTAGATAAAGATGCTGAGCCTTGGAGAGGCCACAAACTCCCCAATGAATACTATAAAAAAAATAAAAATAGGGCCTGTATGCTTTTAGCATAAAATTAATATACAGGTGCACAAATACGCTATATGGCAAATAAACAAATATATGTCGTATGTTTCGGATTATAAGACGCACTTTTTTCCCCTAAATTTGGGAGGTGGGGAATGCAGATGCATAATCCAAATTGTAGCTGCGGTGGAGCTTACCGGCTGCAATGGAGCAAGGTCCCAGGGTCACTGCTGCAGGAAGCTTCTGGCAGCGGCGGCACGAGTAGAGCGATGCTACAGGCCCCAGGCTGTTCGGCGGTGCGGGGGCTTCGCTGACATTTTGTGAAAGCCCGGAGCCCCGCACTTTCCTTACTCTTCAATGTGGTGGACTCCAGAAAAATGGCTGCAAGAGGCAGCTCATGAGCAGATTGAGATATTGGTACCAAGAAGGCCCCGAGATTTTAACAGTGCATGAGCCGTCTTTAGTGGCCATTTTCCCAGAGTCTACCACATTAAAAAGTATAGAAGGTGTAAGGCTCCGGGCTATCACAAAATTTTGGCGGAGCCCCCGCACCAACAAACACCCTGTCCTACGAGCCTGGGACACGCAGCATTGCCCCACTCCTGCCGTCGCCAAAGACCCCATCCTACCTACCTAGGGTTTGCAGTATTTCCTGCCTCTACCAACTTCCTGCAGCAGCGACCCTGCCACCTGGGACCCCGCTCCACCGCTGCTGCCACCCAGGTAAGCTACCATAAAAGCATATTTTAACACGCACCACCATTTTATTAAAAACATTTTTTTCCTATTTTCCTCCCCAACATTTGGGGTGCGTCTTATAAACCAATGTGTCTTATAATCTGCAAAAATACGGCACATACACAATGCATCAGCACACTGCAATTAATGAATACATAAACTCCAATATTGCAGTTTGCATATTTATGAATTTGTGCACATGTAACATGTTGACATGTCTTTTTAGTAATGAGTTCATATTACTGACAGTATAAATTTCTCCTGCAATGACTTAGTCCAGCCATTAGGGGTCAGCAAGAAACAAGTAAAGAAAAAGTCCGGGGATCTGTTAAAAAAAAGCCTGGGAAACACAGAACCAGGAAGTCCTCCAAGGAGACGAGATGTGTCTGATGCCCAAGGGACATTTGGGAGCTTGTACAGACTGCAGCCAGACGGTGTGTCCAAGAAGAAGCCGTGCCTTGTGAGTAACTGAGATTTGTGACCGGTCACCACCTGTGTAGTCAGTTAGGGAAAGCTAGTTAGTGATTCCAGTAGTGCTGAGAACTGCCTGGTGTATAGAACTGCTGATGGACTGATCAAGCTTGATCCAGAGATTGTGAAGGATCTGGTATACTAACAAGACTCTGTGTATGTGGATACTACAAAGGAGCCCTGTTGTGAACTACACTTTGAGACTGAGATTGATTCTAATTCCTGCTTACGCCTGGATGTGCTGGAGAGCTTGGTGAGAAGGAGAAGCTGATCAAACCCTGTGGCCAGAGATCAGGGTCTAATAAAAGGTTTAGTTTGTTAACTGTTTGTATATGTATTAAGTCTGAGAGATTTCTCTTTGCTCTTGTAAGAAGAGAAACTGTACACTGTATAGGTAACGCGTTGGCTAAATATATATATATGAATGTTCTCTATGGGGAAAACAAGGGTACCCAGATCCCATTGTATTAGTGTGGGAGGGGGGGTGTAAGGTTATATTCCAGGGAGGACCACGTGCCACATCCTCGGTAACATCATGGGTAGGCCCTGTACTGAATAAGGGTTGGGAGCGGCATAGCCCAGGGGTAGTTTGGCTCATTCCCGCGAGATTGGCACTTGGGCTCTCTCGGGCTGCATAACTTGTATTTTGTGTTAGTGGCTGTTGTGGCTCATATTTTGTAGAATTGTTTAACCCTGTCATTTGTGTGACCAGTATAAAGAAAATTATTTGCCACTATACGAGGTTGGAGTCATTCATAGCAGCACCGTATCCCTCATACACATTCGACCGGCATTCCAGTCATTACACACCTGTATAGTAATTTAATACTTAAGGTGTGGACCCTGTTTTTTATTTGAAGTATACATTTGGAGGTATGGCCCCCTACAAGTCTCAGCACCCCTATGTAGACATACTTTTCAGACACGGTTTTAATTGTGAGCTGTGTGCCTGGAAATTAGTGATAGGGACCATCAATATTTTGACATGATTGAATGACTTTTGTGCTCTTTGATTAAAAAACACTAACTAAGTGCCTTCCATTTTTAATGTTAACAGCAATAATGGAGACCAAGTATTTATTAATCACAGTGTGCTGACGCATAGTGTATCTACAGTATATGTTTGTATATTGGCCATATAGCATATTTGTGTACCAGCAAATTAATTTAATGCTGAAGTTGTCTGGGCCCTATTTTTAAGGGAGCTTTTACTACTAAGGCCACGGCCCCACTATCAGTATTTGGTCAGTATTTTTTCTCAGGAGTGGGAGCCAAAACCAGGAGTGGGTGATAAATGCAGAATTGGTGCCCTTGTTTCTATTATACATTTTCTCTGATTGTTCCTCACCTGGTTTTGGCTCCCACTCCTGGGAAAAAATACTGATCAAATACTGACCAAATACTGATAGTGGGGCCATGGCCTACAGTGATTTGTCACATCATTTCTACAGCACCTGAGTTGGAGCCTATATTTGCACTCAGG
Organism: Phyllobates terribilis; assembly: GCF_046119375.1. Classification (NCBI taxonomy): domain Eukaryota; kingdom Metazoa; phylum Chordata; class Amphibia; order Anura; family Dendrobatidae; genus Phyllobates; species Phyllobates terribilis. The sequence goes on along the minus strand of NW_027362761.1, from coordinate 896,028,539 downwards.
ATTTCCAACTTAACTTTTTATTTTTTCTGGACAGATTATCAAAAAATCATGGACAGACAATACTTTTTACGGACACATTGGAAAACTATAATACATCATTATGCTTATAAGTGATACAAGTCTCCAGCCCATTCTGATATGAACACGTTAGCTCCATTCACTTTAAACTATAATATTATGATAATTACAGTCAAAATAATCTGTGTAAGTTTCCTCAGCTTCAAAAAAAATCATAGAAGCCTCAAAGAAAATTTTAAAGACAGGACAAAAAATTATCCTATTTTTACGGACTGTCCTGGAATTTCGGCATGGTTGGCAACTCAACTTTTTCAGGACAGTGATTTCAGCATTACTGACTGTTGCAAAATAGATGGAGAAGTAGGAAATTGTGCCTTCTTCCAGAGGGTGAAAATAGAGTAAGGGAAGTTTAACTTATTAGTTAAAACAGATACCATGCCAAAAGGGATCTTTTGTTTTTGCTGTGTGGTCTTTTTAGCTTCCTTAGTGTTCACTCATAGATATCTGTAAGTTTATTGAGATACACACCAGTGAAATATATTTTTAACCTGGAGCCCTCTTTCCTGTAGAATTGACATTTTCAGGTATTTAACAGACTACAGGATTTAAAGACAAAGTGGTAATACCTAGATGTATTCCTTGGACCCAGATTGAACTTTATAGCAGTCCAATACCATGGTAAGAAATCAAGATCACCACCAGATAAGATAAGAAGGCCTGGGAAGATAAAATGAATGACAGCAGGTTAGGCAAAAGGTCAACAATGAAACTCAATATGAAAGTTCAGATATTTGTCAAATTCTGGGCTAAAGGTTGGCAAAATGAAAACTTGACTTGGTCAAAATCAGGTTACACAGGTCTTTAGCTCGGTAAACAAAAGCAGGGAGTTATTTTGAACCTAAGACAACTTTCTATACTGAGTTTTGATTGACCATGCTATAGCCACCAGTAGAGCATGTTAAGATATTGAGATATATTCTTATAGTTTTGATAACAAATTAACCTTTTTGTTTCAAAAATTACCTTTTGCTTCTCAATTTCCATATTTTGCTCTGCATAAATATAATCAAACATTTACAAAATATTGTCAGTTTATTTTATACTGTCATGAGAAAAACTAAGAACACCCCCTTTGAATGCTATGGTTTTGCATATTTGGACATAATAAAAAAACATCTGGTTCTTTAGAAGATTTTAAAATTAGTTTATAACCTCTTATGAACAACAGCACATGACAAATTAAAATGCAGAAGCAGTATGTGAAAGATTAAGTACACCCTTACTGCTTCCATATGAATTAAGAGGTTAAGTAGCAGCCAAGTGCTGCTAATCAAATACCATTGATTCATTTTTCAACAGCAAATGTGACCACCTCTGTAAAAGCAGAAGTTTTGCCAGTTTGCTGGTCTGGAGCAATCAAGTGTGTGTTAACACAATGCCATCAAGGAAAGATCCTGGCAATCTTAGAGAAGTAGTTGTTGCTGATCATCAATCTAGGAATGATTATAGCAAGGCTGTTCCCAAGCAATTTTGAGTTCATCATTCTACAGCGAGACTGATTATTCACAAATGGAAAATATTCAATGGAAAAAAATAAATATAAGCAAAGTGAAAACTGCACATCCAAAAAAAAGAAACTTTACTATGAAACAAATATACCACAGTGATTAAAAACAATTAAATATGCAAATTGCCTCTTCAGAGAGGAAGAAGACTAGAACTCTAGTGCCACCTATTGGAAGTAGTAATTCTAAAAGTCAATATCGACCCTTTAACGAGCCTTGCCATATGACATAGGATAACAGCCAAACCAGAATCTCAATTTGTAGACACGGTGTTTCGGGGTATTGCCCCTCATCAGTGCAATGAATGAGATCTGATTTGGCTAGGTGAGAGGCTTAAGACTGTGATCTAAGTGGTAAAGTTTTTAATTGTGTAGAGTAACAAGCCAGGTCTGGCATGTCAGAGAGAGGAGACTTATACACCATGCATGCTCCTCAGGAAAATTATATGCTTGACAGGCCTGGCTTGTCACTCTCCACAAGGAGAAAAGTTACCCCTCTCTGAAGAAGCAATTTGCATATTTAATTTTCCACAGGAGCATGCATGGTGTATAAGTCTCCTCGCTCTGACATGCCAGGCCAGTCTTGTTACTCTCCACAAGGAGAAACGTTACCCCTTAAAAACAATTAAAAACACCAGAGATATATATGATAACATATCTCAGCCATTCAGATATTGAGCAAGAATTGACCACATCCTCAAACCAAAATAATGGGTACAGATATGTAGTTGGAACACAAAAAAATCAAAAGAAAAAGCCCCAACAATGATAATATAATACAATTCAAAACATATTTGAAGAATGGATATGTAATATATGATGTTTCAGAGCCTAAAGGGGATGATGAGAGAATAAGAAAAGAAAAAATGCTAGTGCTGTGTAGCAGCAATAGCGATATAGATCAAGTTAGAAAAACCATGCATGGTATAGAAATAGAGTAAAGAAACACTGTAAATAATAGTGACATCCACCCATAGGTTTTAAAAAAAAAAAAAAGAAGCAAATTTAGCCAACTATATCTGGAGACAAAGAGGAGGTGGACAGAGAGGCCCAAATGGAAAATATTCAAGGCCGTTGACAATCTCAGACAACAGCTAATATTTTCCCAGCAAATTTACCCCTAGGTCATATTGCGCAATTTCCGAAGAACTTGCAATAAAAAAAAAACTGGAGCTCAAACTCTAAATGGCTCAGGTAGCATGTTAAATGTTCAAGCTCATGATAGTACAATTAGAAAAAAACTGAACATGTACAGTGCTGCTCATCGTTATTGGCACCCCTTCATTTTTTTCATAGATTGTACAATATCTTCATAAATAAATGGAAATGTACCAAAGTTATATCCTCAGGATTTTTTAATTAGTGGTCCAAAGTAATACAACAATAAAACATGGTTTTTCAACTTCCATGTTGTAATTTCAAAGACGAAACAGAATAAACAGCAATAAAGGCACCCCTAATTAATACTTGGTTGCACACCCTTTGGCATTAATGACAGCCTCTAAACGTTTCTTATAGTCATCTATAAGCTTCTTGCACTTCTCAGCTGGAATTTTCTCCCACTCTTCCTTTGCAGTTTGTTCAAGCTCTTGAATGTTTTCAGGGTTCTTTTTCCCAATGGCATATTTCAGCTCACCCCAAAGATTTTCAATGGGATTGAGGTCAGGACTCATTTCTGGCCATTTTAAAACAGCCCATTTTTCCTTTTTCAACCATTCCTGTGTACTTTTGAATGTGTGCTTTGGGTCATTGTCTTGCTGGAGGACCCATGATCTACGACTCAACCCAAGTTTTCTTACACTGGATGGGGCATTTTGCTCTGAAATCTCTTGATAATTCTCAGATTTCATGATTCCTGTGATACGGTCAAGGCCTCCAATACAAAACGCAGCAAAGCAACCCCACAGCATTATGGATTCCCCACCATGTTTAACTGTTGGTAAGGTGTTCTTTTCCTTATAAGCTTCATTGCGCCATCTGTAAGCAAAGAGGAGACAATGCTTTGCATTACCAAAAAGCTCTATTTGTTAGAACCCTTCTGTTTGTTTTTTTTCCATCTTGTGTTTTGCGGCCACGTGACCATCTGCTTTTATATTCCAGCTCTGCCCGCCTGGCTGTGCTGGACTTCAGTGTTGTTTTGACTGTTTCTCTAGCCAGGTGCTTCGGTGCCTTTCTCTGTCAGTTAGCTTGGTCCTTCTGGGACCTCTAGTACCATTTTGTCAGTTTGTCTTTTTGTGTTATGCAACAACTTCTCTGTTTAGGAGGTGTCCCATTTTTGTTCCAGTCCTTAGTTCTTTTAGGGACCCCTCCCCTTATGCTATAGGTCTTCGTTCAGACTAGCCGAGGACTAAGGTGGGTCTGTTCGCTAGGAACAGGCAGCCCACTACATCATAGGGATTCAGCTTAGTCTTACTGTAGGGACAGCTTTCCCCTTTCTTTCCTTAGTACATGTTGCAGATCATAACACTATTTTTGTTTCATCTGGCCACAGAACATTTCCCCAGAAGGATTGTGGTTTGTCAAGGTACTCTTTGGCATAAATGTCGTTCCTTTTTATGTATTTTCTTCAGCAATGGTTTCTTCCTTGGCCTTCACCCATAAAGCTCTGCTTGGTTTAGTGTGCAGCGTATGGTACTTGTTGAAATCCTCTTCTTTCTAAAAAGAATATGGCAGCATGACTAAAGTTTGAAAAGTTGCATCTGAATAAAATGAACAGACTTGTGGAGCAATGTCCTTTCAACAAGTGAGAACACAGTAGAGAAATTTGGCCATAATGTCCTGTGCCAGGTTTGGTAAAAATCAAACACATCATAGCAACAAAAACATCTCATGCCAAATGTCAAGTACAATTGTGGAGGGCTGCTTATTTCAGCTTGTTTTGCAGTCACAGGACCTGTGCATCTTGCGGTCATTAAGTTGACCATAAATTCTTCTGTGTAACAAAGTTTTCAAGAGTCTAATTTAAGGCTGCCTATCCAAAAGTTAAAGTTTAGCCAAAACTGGGTCATGCAACAGGATAATGCACACAAGAAAATTTACAATAGACTGCCTGAAAAATGGCTCAATTTACAATGGCTCAGTTAAAGTACAGACTAGAGATGGGCAAATTTATTTGAGTGAAATTGAATCCTACTCAAATTTAACCAAAATCCCTATTCTCCAAAATATATAATTTTTTTTATAAATCACTATGTGCAAATTTAGCAAAATGGCAGCCAGCAAAATGTTAAAAAAACAATAATGCTCACCTCAGCGCTCATCTCACTAGAAATATTAGCTGCTCGCTGTTTCCCGTACAGTCCTTGGCACCTCTTCTTACCACTGCATGTTGAAACCCCAGTCCTCTTCAACCTAGCCCAGGACTTCCAGCCACGACCAGGCTTTGGAAATCTCTTCACATGTACCTCATAAAGTTGCAACATCATTACGTACACCGTGATCTTACAACGCTTTGCCGAGACGTCAGGCCACAACCAGGTCTAGTGTGAAGAGGTCCAGGATTTCAGCATGGGGTGGTGATAAAAGAGGCAACAAGGACCAATCGGGGACACCGGGCAATGCGGATGGCCATAGAGTTAAATGCTTAGGTGAGTATTGGTTGCCTTTTTTTTGTACATCTTAAATTTATTATGCTTTGAGATGTCTCCAGACCACAGAGGATGTAATAAGGGACATTTAATTTGCTGAGATTAAATTTGGTGCAAATCAAATTTCTTAGTTAATTCTGCACTATTTGGTAATTTGAAAGTCATCAGATCCGCTGATCTGTAATATACATTCCAGCCGCCATCACCATCTTGTGACAGCAGTTTGTGACTGACCAGAAGTCGGAGCTAATGGTTACAAGCTCACAATGTAAGTTAGAACCTTGTTCTGGCTATTATAGACTTACATTGAGAAGTGACCTCTAGCAAACACTGGAGTGATCCAGCAGGAGACAAGTGGGGCAGCGCCGAGAAGAGGTGGTATTTTACTATGGGCAGAGAACTTACCGTATTTTTTGGACTATAAGACACACTTCTTTCCTCCAAAATTTTGGAGGAAAATGGGGGGTGCGTCTTATAGTCCAAATGTTGGGGTGGTATATATATATATATATATATATACAGTGTGGGGGAGCGGTAGTTGCCCAGGAGCAGGGCACAGGAGGCAGCAGCCGCCTGCTGCTGCCTACACTGTCCCCACTGCTAAAGAAAATGAATATTCACTGCTCCCCATGCCATGAGCGTGGGGAGCAGTGAATATTCATGCTCCTTAATAGCGGCACACAGTGTATCTGCAGCGCGCTCGTTAAAGAGCATGAATATTCACCCCCTCTCCACGCACATGGGCTCCACGCGTGGCTCACATGGAGAGATCAGTGCGGGCAGACAGGAACGGTGCTGGAGGAGAGAGAAGAAATGTGAGTAGGAGTGTTTATTTCTTTTTATGTGCAGCGTGTTGGGGATTAGGGGGACCATGCATACCAGGATAAGGATGAGGGGGGCATATATACCAGGATAAGGATGAGGGGGCCATACATACCAGCATAAGCATAAGGGGGGCATACATACCAGGATAAGGATGAGAGGAGCATATATACCAGGATAAGGATGAAGGGGCCATACATACCAGTATACGGATGAGGGGGGTCATACATATCAGTATCCGGATGAGGGGGCCATGCACACCAGGATAAGGATGAGGGGTACCATGCATACTAGGATAAGGATGAGGGGGACTCATACAAACCAGTATACGGATGAAGGGGCCATACATACCAGGGTAATGATGAGGGGGCCATGTAAACCAGGATAAGGATGAGGGGGCCATGCATACCAGGATAAGGATGAGGGGGCCATACATACCAGGATAGGGATTAGGGGTGCCATACATACCAGGATAGGAATGAGGGGTGCCATGCATACCAGGAAAGGGATGAGGGGTGCCATGCATACCAGGATATGGATTAGGGGTGCCATACATACCAGGATAGGGATTAGGGGTGCCATACATACCAGCATAGGGATGAGTGGTGCCATGCATACCAGGATAGGGATGAGGGGTGCCATGCATACCAGTATAAGGATGAGGGGTGCCATGCATACCAGGATGGAGGGGTGCCATGCATACCAGGATGGAGGGGTGCCATGTATATCAGGATGGAGGGGTGCCATGCATACCAGGATGGGGATGGGGGCCATGTATAATAGGAAGGGGGGCATATATACCAGGATGGGGGATATTATCATTATTGGGGGACATTACCCCTATACCAGTGTCAGCAGCAGACCCCCTCCCCCTTAACAGTGCATCGTCACCACATTTTTTGCTTAAATTTTCTTTTTCTATTTTCCTCCTCTAAAACCTAGGTGCATCTTATGGTTCAGTGCGTCTTATAGTCCAAAAAATACGGTACATTAGTGATACAACTAACTAGTGATACTATTGATATTTTTAATGCAAAAAAAAATACTGGAGTGGTGCTTTAATAGCCAACAAAACTTTCAAAGAACGCAGAATTATCAGTAATAGGTAATTCTATGTGCATAAACTGTCATTGCAAGCATAAAAATAATTTCACTAGAGGAACAAGCGTTTTGCTCGTAAGTCTGGTTATTGGCAGCTTGTTTATACTGATCAATTATCGAAAAACTAGAATTCCTATGATTGCTCATTCATGATAATCAGCCAGAGTAAATGTACCCTATGCACCCTAAGACCACCATTTTTAATCTCTGGCAGCTCAAGGTTGTCCTCTTTTGATTAAATATACTGTATTAACTCTAACAGGTAAAGAGTAAAGTCAAACAGAATGATATCTAGCTTCATACTTTAATTAAACCTGTATGTACATTTAGTCAATAGACTCTATGATTTATGATTTGAGGATTCAGATGGGTGCTCATGGTTCGAGGAGAAAAAAAATGTTCTCTATGTTTCCAAACATTTATTTAAGAAATCTCTACCGTGTCACCCTCAAGATATATCCAGACTTTTGGTACCACTAGTAAATCTTATACTTTAGCTTGCGAGTGATCGATAAAGACAACTGTTCAGGTATTATTCATTGTCACTAAGGAAAAAGTCAGTGTAAGCAAAATTAAGACCTAAGGATATAATTGACCAGAAAACACAGGAGGCTGAACGATAACCTGGCACAACTGTGTATTAAAAGATCATGTCAAAGACTTGCACTTTGCTAGGAAAATCCCTCTACTTCATTTGAAAAACTCCCAGTAAAGCCTTTAAAACACTTAAGAAGTTACTTGTCTGGAACATTAAAGAACTGTAAAACTAATAGGCATTATACCATTTTGCCAAATAAACAGTAATATTTTATTTACAACCGCAAAATCCTGAGCAATATTTAATAAATCAATTTACCACACACCACAAAAGCCCTCCATAGTAATTTATTTTATCCTGTAAAACATGTAATATTTCCACTAAATACAGTATATTGTGCTGTAAAATAAAAACATATTGCGCCCCTACACCTAAATGCTAGGCGTGCACTCCTCATCAAGATACTCTTACTAAGAACCAGTAATAAGAAAAATATTTGGGCTTATTTTCAAAAGGAATATAGTATTTAGAAAGTAATTACCGTATATAAAGCAAAATGAATATATACAAATGCCCCAGGATTATTTAGCTAGCTGTACAAGCAGGTTTACCGTTCGGTAGCATGAGAGTAGTTGTACCATCATGTATATTTAGGAAAACTCAGATTAGAACCTTTGTCTACATTAATCCCTTGACTGCCAAAGAACACTTTTTGCAAAGCACCACCATTTTATGTCACCACCTGTTGAAGACAACCAGACTCTTAAGGGTAAAAATATTTTTTTTCTTTACTTCTGCCTTCTTATCCAGGGCTACCACCATATTCTGTATTTGTCAAAGTAACCCTATGGTTTTTAAGAGGCTAGTCCTGTAACAAAAATGTCCAGGCTAGCCTAAATGTTAGCTAGTTTGGTTGACCACCATTCCTCCGAACTTCTTAAAAAGTGTATGCTTTCTTTAAATGAGAGAAAAAAATTAATACAGAACTATATCTTAAAAGTAGTCTTGAAGGATATATAAAAAAGGTAACCTGTCACCAGATTAACATTTTTAGATCTGATGAAGCTAATGCTTCTGTTCTGAATGGCTGTAAAATCCTTTTTGAAACTTCTTCTGCCTATTAAAATATGCATTTTATGAATACAGCGCCAGACGCACTGATAAAATGCTTGTCTATACCAGCATTTTATTATACAGTGCAGACATTTTGATGTGGATTTTAAAAGTAAGTAAACCAGCCTCATCAGCTCTAAAACGTCTATTAAATAATGCCGTTTTTAATTTAAAATCTGGTGAAATATCTGCTTAATGTTGTGCCTAAAAAGTTGCTGAAAAAATTATCATTGCAGACTAAACAGTAAATGTATGAACAATAGAAAGATTGCGGTCTCAGTACGTACTGTAAAAGATATGTATTAACAAATAGTCACAGTATTCCATAGAAAATTACAAATAGGGCTCCATGATGAGCAAGAAGTTGAACACTTTAGTATAAAAAGCTAAATTAATTGCACACATTTATCTTGATCTGTTTCAAACACTTTTTTGCTAATTGTATTCACTATAATTGTGCAGTTTACAAACATACAATCCAATAACTTGACTGGTGCAAAGACATTGCTACTTACATGAAATATAAGGAGATGCAGGGAAAAATATTATGGAATAATGGAAAAAAAAAGTTTAAGACAAATCAATATACCCAGTTTGACATCCAGGGAATACAACCCCTGGCAAAAATTATGGAATCACCGGGCTCGGAGGATGTTCATTCAGTTGTTTAATGTTATTGAAAAAAAGCAGATCACAGACATGGCACAAAACTAAAGTCATTTCAAATGGCAACTTTAGGGCTTTAAGAAACACTAAAAGAAATCAAGATTAAAAATGTGGTACTCAGTAAGGATAATTTTTTTCAGACCAAGCAGAGGGAAAAAATGATGGAATCACTCAATTCTGAGGGAAAAATTATGGAATCACCCTGTAAATTTTCATTTCCAAAACTAACACCTGCATCAAAGTAGATCTGCTCGCTAGTCTGAATCTAAAAAGGAGTGATCACACCTTGGAGAGCTGTTGCACCAAGTGGACTGACATGAATCATGGCTCCAACACGAGAGATGTCAATTGAAACAAAGGAGAGGATTATCAAACTCTTAAAAGAAGGTAAATCATCATTCAATGTTGTAAAAGATGTTGGTTATTAACAGTCAGCTGTGTCTAAAATCTGGACCAAATACAAACAACATGGGAAGGTTGTTAAAGGCAAACATACTGGCAGACCAAGGAAGACATCAAAGCATCAAGACCGGAAACTTAAAGCATTATGTCTCCAAAACAGGAAATGCACAACAAAACAAATTAGGAAAGAATGGGAGGAAACTGGAGTCAATGTCTGTGACCCAACTGTAAGAAACCACCTAAAGGAAATGGGATTTAGATACAGAAAAGCTAAACATAAGCCATCATTAACACCTAAGCATAAAAAAACAAGGTTACAATGGGCTAAGGAAAAACAATCGTGGACTGTGGATGACTGGATGAAAGTCATAATCGGTGATGAATCCCGAATCTGCATTGGGCAAGGTGATGATGCTGGAACTTTTGTTTGGTGTCGTTCCAATGAGATTTATAAAGATGACTGCATGAAGAGAACATGTAAATTTCCACAGTCATTGATGATATGGGGCTGCATGTCAGGTAAAGACACTGGGGAGATGGCTCTCATTACATCTTCAATAAATGCCCAAGTTTACATTGATATTTTGGACAGTTTGCTTATCCCATCAATTGAAAGGATGTTTGGGGATGATTACATCATTTTTCAAGATGATAATGCATCCTGCCATAGAAAACATTCCTTGAAAGAAGACACATGAGTTCAATGTCAAGGCCTGCAAATAGTCCGGATCTCAATCCAATTGAAAATCTTTGGTGGAAGTTGAAGAAAATGGTCCATGACAAGGCTCCAACCTGCAAAGCTGATCTGGAAACAGCAATCAGAGAAAGTTGGAGCCAGATTGATGAAGAGTACTGTTTGTCACTCATTAAGTCCATGCCTCAGAGACTGCAAGCTGTTATTAAAGCCAGAGGTGGTGCAACAAAATACTAGTGTTGTATTGGAAGTGTTCTTTTGTGTGTTTGTATTTCATGATTCCATAATTATTTCCTCAGAATTGAATGATTCCATAATTTTTTCCCTCTGCTTGGTCTGAAAAAAATTACCCTTACTGAGTACCAAATTTGTAATCTTGATTTCTTTTAGTGTTTCTTAAAGCCCTAAAGTTGCCATTTGAAATGACTTTAGTTTTGTGCCATGTCTGTGATCTGCTTTTTTTCAACAACATTAAACAACTGAATGAACATTCTCCAAGCCCGGTGATTCCATAATTTTTGCCAGGGGTTGTAATACTTCTTTGCTTTCCATATAATTCCTTTTTTATTAGGACCCCATGCACAAAGCCTTATACATGGTTGGTAACATGAATACATTGAATACATATATACAGTTCTGTGCATCCATACTATTACCAATTTTACAGAATTTTTTGGTGACTCCATGTGAGAAAAACTGTGACAAGCATCAACACAAATCAGCTAAATTGTGAGAAGATCATGCTGAGTTCCTGTAGGTTGTAAGTAGTGTTGCGCAAATTTATTCAGCATTTCAAATTCGTGTTCGTGTTCGGGGTTCTGACTTGTTCGTGCCAAAAAATCAGCTCCACCCATGAACATCCCTGATTTGCCACGCTGTCAGCTGCCATCTGCATGACAGCATGGCAGATCTGGGATGTTCATGGGCGGAGCCAATTTTTTTGTGTGAACAAGCCGGAATCCCGAACACGAATTTGAAATGCCGAACAAATTCCCTCAACACTAGTTGTAAGGTCTGTACATCAGTATAGAGGTGAATGATTGTGTGCTTTAGGCTATGTGCCCACGCTGCGGAAATTAAGCAGAAATTTACTGTTTCATTTCTGCATGTACTCTCCCAGATAAACGCATGCGAAATTCCGCACACGTTTATCGTGCGTTTATCGCGCGATTTCCACATGCGGAATTGCCTTGCGTTTTTTATTGCATTGCAAAGGCAATTCCGCTTGCGGAAACGCAAAATTAATTAACATGCTGCGGATTTTTCCACGCATCATAAACGCTGCGGAAAAATCCGCAGCATGGGCATTGAACTTGCGGAATCCCCTTGGGGACCATGGGGGCGGATTACATAGCGTTTCACAAGCGTTTACGCTGCAGAAATTCCACAGCATATAGGCTTGAAAAACGCTACGTGGGCACATACCCTAAACCCTAATGATTAGAGTTTGATTTGCAAGTATATTAAAGAAATTCAAATAACTAAAATTTCTCTTAGGGCTCATGCAGACACCCGTGGATCTTGGTCCGATCATGGACCACAATGCACGGACTGGCTATGGGTCTTCCAACCGGAGGATGACAGCATCGAGTATGGAGACCTGCGGCCAGTCTGTGCTTTGTGGTCCTTGATTGGACCGAGATCCACGGAAGCCTGCATGAAACCTAAATGTTATTTTCGCACACAAACTATATTCTGAAAAGGAAGTACTTTACAAATCTTTGCAATATTTCTAATAAGATAACCTATCAATAAAGACCCCATGCACACAGCTGTATTATAGCTCTGAACAACTTCCAAATTATGCCTAAATAAGTCACTGTAAACTTAGATGAACCTCAGTTCATATTACAGCACATTGAAAAGGGATAAGAATTTTTAAATACAATGATATAAAAAAAAATTGATATCTTCATAAAGAGTGCCCGAACAGAGAAGCAAGTGCCTCCATTAAGACTTTGTGCATTTGCCTCTACTATGTGCATTAGTACTAATTAAAATATTCATTTGGAAAAAATTTCTAACTTATTCAAACTATGTAAAATAAATCACCTCTCATATTATGATTCCAGTATTGCATTTATTTCATTAGCAAATCAATGTTAGTGGTTCAATAAAATGGATAGATATATATTGTGATGTCAGTTACATTTTAGTACTGATTTTTTGCCTTATATTTACAATGAAAGCTACGCTACTATATTTTCATGGTATGTTATTTTCCCTTGGCTCCTTTCAGATGTTATATTTTAACTTTATTGTTCGTCATTTTACTTATTTGGTGTGTGTGGTCCCATTACATGAGCATAACATTCTTTTGTGATTATGTAAAAAAAATCATCCAATTTGTAATGTTCATATTACAAACATTTAACATAAATTAATCCATGCAAGATTTTCATGGACAAATGTTTATGTACCCAAATAAAGATTTTCTATTTCCCATCATTTTAGATCAATGTATTCTGCAGGGAACAACTCAACTAGGTCTTCTAACAGAAAATCTGGAGATCTCTTTGCAAAGTCAGTCTAGAGAAAAGAGCCTCCAAAGGGGATCAAAGCTTTTTTCAGTTTGAATTATTCCATTAAAACCGAGTGTGACATAATTAGAAAAGATGTGGCTGTAGAATCTCATCGGGATTATCGAACACTCATCTTTGTTGAAGAAAGTCTCCCCAGCTGTTGCCGAGGCACACAAATGTGATGCAAGTGTAAAACACAAAAAGTACTTGTCGGCAACCACAGTTCTCTATGATTCCCTTATTGCAACACATGTGCCACAATTTGCTTTTATTTAAACCTTAACATAGATATAATAAAAGACAAATTGCAAACTGTAAGTTTTGCTAATAAACTGTGCCTTAAAAAAATAAAAAATAAAACATTAACATATTTAGTAATAGAAAAATTAGTTAAAAATAACAATAAAGACCAAAAAGATTAGTGCACGGCTGTGAAACGTAGTTTTGAAAATACAACATCAGATGTTATCTAATCATCCATTGTAAAGAATTGGTAACCATAAAATACTTTTTCTTTTTCCCTGCCATGGATTAAAATTCCCTCATGCATTATTAATGAAGTTAAACTACTTGTAACATGCCAATTGTGCCGCGTAGGAGATTTGTGCCTAATCCAGCAAAAAACAGGCCCAGTCACATAATGATAAAAAAAAGTACAAATGTCAACAGTTTTACACAGGGACTGGATTAAGTAGACCATACTTACTGATTTCTTACACAAGGATTATCTCACTTTTGGTGTTTTGTCAAGCAAGGCCACACTTCTTAGTAAAGAACGTAGATTTTACCTGGAAAAAAAGCTTGGTCAAATAATGCAAGTTCAGCTGAGGGACAGCAATGGAATCTTCATTTAATTAAGTTCTCAGTCTTAAACTACTATATGAGTGATGGCCACCAGTTAGACAATGCTATGTGGTGTACAAGTTATTACTGCATAGAGAACAAATGTGAGATTACATTCAATTCTACTTCAATTGACTTGACTTAAAATAAATCTGATGCTGCTTTGCTTTGTAGTTCCAGAACAAACATTGAGGCCTAGAATTTCAATAAAACAAAAATAGAACATATGTCTGTTACAGCACAATTCAATGATAACCTTTGTGGTGCTAATAGAGGAAATTCTTAGATTCTATGCAAAGATTCACTTTTATAGATTAAGAAACTTAATTAATGCAAACATATTTAGAATCTGAATCTAATAATTCTATTTAAAGAGGTTGTCTAACCCTGGGAAGAATTTTGGCAACTAGGGAAGCTTACCGGAAATCATGTGAAATCATCACACTACAGCCATTAACAGACAATACTGAGAATAAAAACAATGATAGATACCCTGAAGTAAGTAACTAAGCAGTATTAGTAATACATATAAAAAACACAGGGTACTTAGTTGACACCATTTTGAGCCAAAGAGAGTAAAAGCCTTCCCACTGCGACAAGACATACCCAATCAGGATGGTCCCTAAATCTAGTGAAACACCTCGCTATGTGTCAGCAGGCCTCAAAATAGACAAGGGCAGAGCAGGACCTGGAAGTGGATCTGGCCAAGGGGCAGAGCTGGACAAGTCCAGGTTATTCTGTGCCCCACCCTCACTCATCTATTTTGAGGCCTGCTGGCACATAGCGAGGTGAGTCACTGGAGTTAGGGACTATCCTATTCGTTACATCTTGTCATGGTGGGACGACTTTTATGCTCTTTTGATCAAAGTGAGGTACACTAAGTACCTATTTTTTTACAAGTTACTACTGCTTATTTACATACTGCTTATTCTAAGTAGTGAAGCTGGCCAAACATTCACAGTGTGTAATATACAGTTTGTTAAGATTCAACTCTTCTTGCCGGTTTGAGAAATCACCACGTCACAAGTATGCATTTTGCATACCTGCCGTCAAATGCTGACCTTATGGTCCTCTTCCTGTCTCTCCGAAGTTGTAGTAGCTCCAGTTAACATTTCATTTTGCTAAAAATTAAATTTAATGCCTGTTTTCATCATATTCTAATTTGTTCTACACAGTCAAGGAGGTGGAGAAAAGACATGAAATATCTAAATATCTATAGCAAAGGGTTCATCATGACTTTCCCTGTCCCTCAGGAACATATATCAAGTTGTACATGGAAAGGACATCTTGACCTGACTCTGCAGCATCTCCACCTCCTTGACTGGGAAGACTTAATTAGCATACAGCACATGTACACATTACATTTTATTTTTAGCAAAATGACACATGGACAGCAGTAGTAATTTACACCTTTGGAAACTGCATGAAGAGAAAAATTAGACAATTTTGATGCCCTTTAAGGTCAGTCTTTAAAGGTCAGATTGCACCTTTAATTTCGCAATTGTACTGACTGCAATTTACAA
Organism: Phyllobates terribilis; assembly: GCF_046119375.1. Taxonomy (NCBI): domain Eukaryota; kingdom Metazoa; phylum Chordata; class Amphibia; order Anura; family Dendrobatidae; genus Phyllobates; species Phyllobates terribilis. Next base: position 896,013,146 of record NW_027362761.1, on the reverse strand, counting down.
TCTTTCTTTAAAGTATTATTAATTATCATTGAGGTCCATGCTTCAGTAATGCTCATTTCTTGAAAATACTTTGGAAGTGAAATAATTATTGTGTAACTATGTTGAAATAACATACTGTCTTTGGATGTGCACTTACCATTGATAAAAAAAAGAGTTATACAGTTATTTGTTGTAATAAAAATGTACTTTTTACATAAAGTAGATGTTACCTTTGTGTGGTCCTCTAAAATCACATGAATAGAAGCTCTAGTTTTTTATGAAAAGGCCTTGACATCTGCAAATCATTCGTTTTCTGATCCAGCCTCACATCTGGCTGGACATGGCATTGTCTGACCCATTCCTATCATATAAGGTTTCTTGTCTGACATATGGTCGAAAACCTCCTTATTAATGTCTGTTATTAATATTTCAACCAGACTTTTCCTTTTTTGAACCTGAACATCGTGACCTCCAGACAATCTAGGGAGGCATCTGTAACTTCACAAGTGAAACCTTCTGAATTGATTCCAAGTGCAAATGTGTCTCTATGTATGCAACCGGAGTCACTTATATTAATAAAGGAAAGATGCATTATGTCTAGAAAGATCCGCATCTGTAGGTTATATTTAGTTTATCCACAAAATTCCCAGGTCAGTACTGTAGTCCTTTAAAATATGAAGCTATATAAAGCTAAAAAATAAATGAATGACAGCACACAATGTTATATCTATCAGCAAAGCTGTGAGGTGGAGAGTGGTAAAGAGGTACATGTGCTTCCAGTATTTCCTAAACTGTGCTTGACAGCAGGAGGTGCCAGTAAGAAACATTGCAAGTCTTATAGCCACAGAGAAATGCATGTTGCAGCCTCGGAAGTGTGCTGAGACGGGCTGGAAGTAGCACCTGATGTTTGTAGTGGTGGTTGAAACGCTACAAGACCAAGGGTGCAAAGCAAAACCAGATGTAAACTCTAACAAGGTATAAAACAAGCACCAGATGTGTCTGATATTTTTGGAAACATATACATTGACAATGTCAGAAGATCATGCAGTCCAACGCCTCATTCTGTCTTAGGAAGGTCCAAATTTACCTATTTATATTATTATCATAATTATTGGATCTGTTATTTCATATTAAATAGTTTTATGTGCTTCTATTAAACCACAGGTCATTCTAACACATTATGGGTAGCTATTAACTCCAAACAAGGCGTGCACTAGAATTACTGTTTCATGTGACCCTTCTGTACAGATTGAGGCAGCAGTGTTTCATGTGCCCTACTTGCAAAACAAGAATGAGATTTTTTTCAAGGGTAGGCATTTGGGACACTAAGATATAAGGATGACCCATTTTATTACATACACAGTACAAACTTTTTAGTATGTTTCTACTTACAACAATTGTAAAATGATAATGTACCTTTAAGTATAGATTGTAAATGGAGATGAACAAATCTTTTGAAATGCAAATTCACCAAATTTGACACATTTTTCCCCAAAATTTGATTTGAATTGAATCAATTCTCCATGAATCGCCAACACTGTCAAGCCTTTAATTGCTCAGACAAAATGTACAACACTCTCTTGTGTCCTAGGACTGTATTGAACCTCTTTAGAGCTCTTTAACATAAAAATAGCCTTACAGATGTCAAAGTGAGTTTATCATATAACTATATGAAAATTGATGGTAACCAACAAACTTTGTATGCCTTTTTAATTGTAAAAATTGTCCAAAAATAATCTTTTTGGGGGCAGGTGTTTGCCTTTTAGATATTTATATAAAAGTAAAGCACATGGAAGAAGACCTGACTCTTTCATCAGTGTGGGTGCAAAAATTATTCATGTGGAGAAAATCAAGTGATTTGTTCTTTGCTAAATGAAGAGTTCATCTCTATTTACTGATTTGTGTAATGTTGGAGCAGATAAAACATCTGGGGTATCATATTTGTTCTAGACCTAGCACTGCCACAGTAAGGGGAGAGTTGACTCTTCAGAAAGAGGAAAGGGGTCCCCTCGTCAGCTGTGCGATCAGTAGAAGCTTCACCATGCAGGGATAACAGCTTACCCTGGTAATGGGCCAATATGAACTCATTTTCAGAAGCAATATGTAATTCCCACATTTTGCTTTTCTAGCAATGGTCTAAAAGCATGTCTATCCAATAGTTATCCTTTTCCTTTACGATATGATATTCCTGTCATCTTATAAGCATTCCAGCATACAGTTTGCCATGCTCGCCAGCACAGCAGAGGGATCTGTTGGTTCATTTCCTGTACACTATTGCAAGAACTAGTTGCCATGACCAGCACCATTGTCATTATTTCACTTTGACTGTCAGCTTCATCCTCTGCCTGTGCGTAATATAGCTCTATGCAACACCCACTATATTTATTGATTACTCATACTCTTTTTCCTCATCTCCCTACTTCACATCTTTCTGCATGTAACATGGACCTTAAGGGCCACCAACACCTCTGTGGTGGTGATGAACATGTACATATTGTTCTTCCTACATCCCCTGTTGCATACTGTTGGGAGTTTTTTCCAAGATAAATATCAGGAGAATGACATAGCTGATGTCACAGTTCTCCCTACTTACAAATTAAGTAGCCTCTTTTCAGGGCTTTATCAGCTGAAAATGGCCGATCTCAAAGTAACCCAAGCTCCAGTTTGGATGCTGCATGATATAGTCTCTTACTATTATATGCTGTTTAAACACAGGGGTGGGATTCAAATTTCTTTCCCTGTTTCTTTGAGGGAAACCATGCCCAATTTGAGGGAGATCACACCCAATTACATGCCCCTTTTCATCCATAAAATAAAAGGAATGGTAACAAAAATTCTAGTCACATTTTCCAGCAGGCAAAGTAGTAGATGATCCCTGCATTTCTACATAACACTACAAATAACGTTGTGATACCTCTTTGAGTGTAAGTATCTCACAGCATTACAGAATTTACACAGATTTCACCCCACACTGAAGTCGGATTTCTGCCACCAACCAAATGTAAAAATTTAATGCTCCTAAAAAATACAGATGTAGTAATCCTTAACTTCTCAGGGGGTAAACTACTTTAATAATGTAATGCACACGCCCGGACTGACTGGCGTGTGCGTGTTTAGTGGTTCCACTGTGCCATGAACCGGAGAGTGCCTGGAGGGGCGTAACTAAGTATCAACTCGACCGGACCAGGGTCGCACGACGGCATACGATGCCAGTGCACCAGGGAGGAACCAAGCAGAGGGACCAGGGTCTACTCCAGGTCAGACTCCAGACACGGCTGTTAACCCACACCGGGGAATACAGGAACAGGCAGGCTAGAGCGCAGGCTGGGTAGGGTCCAGTACAGACTGGGAGACGAGTTCAGAGCCGCAGATACGGTAATCAAACAGAGTAAAGTGAAACCGCAGATGCGGTAGACAAGGCTGAGCAGAGCGAAACCGCAGACGCGGTAGACAGGGCTGAGCAGAGCGAAACCACAGACGCGGTGGACAAGGCTGAGCAGAGCAAAACCGCAGACGCAGTAGGCAAGGCTAAGCAGAGCAGAACCGCAGACGAGGTAGACAAGGCAGAGCAGAGCAGAACCGCAGACGCGGTGGACAAGGCTTAGCAAAGCAAAACCGCAGACGCGGTGGACAAGGCTGAGCAGAGCGAAACCGCAGACGCGGTGGACAAGGCTGAGCAGAGCAAAACCGCAGACGCGGTGGACAAGGCTGAGCAGAGCGAAACCACAGACGCGGTGGACAAGGCTGAGCAGAGCGAAACCGCAGACGCGGTGGACAAGGCTGAGCAGAGCGAAACCGCAGACGCAGTGGACAAGGCTGAGTAGAGCGAAACCGCAGACGCGGTGGACAAGGCTGAGTAGAGCGAAACCGCAGACGCGGTGGACAAGGCTGAGCAGAGCGAAACAGCAGACGCGGTGGACAAGGCTGAGCAGGGCAAAACCGCAGATGCGGTGGACAAGGCCGAGCAGAGCAAAACCGCAGACACGGTGGACAGGGCTGAGCAGAGCAAAACCGCAAGTGCGGTGGACAAGGCTGAGCGGACAGGAACCGCCGAAGCGGTAAGTAAGACAGGACAGAGATAAATCGCTAAGCGGTAAACAAAGACAAAGCAAAGGGGACAGAGCTCTGTTCACACGGAACAGACTGGAAAAGAAAGGCAGAACCAGATACACACAAGGTACTTGCAAAGAAGTAGCGAAAGGACTCCAACTCACAAACGGAAGTACAATGACGAATAGAAGTTAGGTGCAGGTTCAGACTCTACAGAAAAAGGGAGCAAACGGACATAAAGACAAAACAGGTAAGAAGCTAGGAGACAGTTCAGACAAGAACAGTTACTGCAACAAAATGCAGGAACGAGCCTAGGTAAAGCCAAGTGCTGGTTCAGACACTGCAGAAAAAGGGAACAAACGGACATAAAGACAAAACAGGTAGGAAGCTAGGAGACAGTTCAGACAGGAACTGTACTGCAACAAACACAGGAACAAGTCTGGGTATGCGGTCCCCAGAGGGCGAGACGAACAGGCTAGGAGCGTGTTGAGACAGGCCTGGAAATACAACCTCCAGGAAGGCAGAGAGACAGCTGGCTAGAGTGCACAGACAGGACACAGTTCAGACACGTGAACTGATACCGATAGGCAGGAAACATAGACAGGACCTGGCATGTCAGCAACCAGAAGCCAACTGACAGAACAAGATGCTCAGGCAAGGATTCCAAGGAGGAGCTGGGTTAAATACCAGGTGACAGACAGCAATAGGCTGAGGACACATCAGGGGAGTGTCAGCAGCAGCTACAAGAAACAGGAAGTTCAGCGGGCGTCGCCCTATGCAGCAAGAGCAGAGCAAAGCAGACAACATGGAAAGAAGCCAGAGTGGCAGTCTGGACTGGAGATCAAGTGCGCGCTCTTGCACAGTGGGAGATGGACTACTATGCAAGGACTCCGCCAGGTATGTTACAAATAACATAGCAAAAAGCAGAGCATCTGAAAAAATTTTGGATTGTTGCTAGGGATGAGCGAACGTGCTCAGTGATACTCGGATATCACTCAAATATCTGGGTGATTGGATGTGCTCGGCACTCGACGATCATTGGCTGGTGCTCAGATTTGAAGCTGAAATCCCAATCCCCATGTTTGGTTCCTATTACACAGCTATTAAACATGCAGAATTTCCTGCCAGACACTGTAATGCTGCAGTCATCTTGGTAGTGGCATTACTGTGATTGGTTGGCCACATTACATCATCAGGGGTTATAAAAGGACGGGCACCGCCATGCTCGGCACACTGACGCCATTGCACAGCTCAGGGACAGTTGTGATTTGAGCGAGAAAGCAGTTATCCAGGCTTGTGTGTGCACAATTTAACTAATCAGAGTTCTCTAGTGTTGATACTAGTTCTGATGTTGAATCATCATACTAACAGTTCTTCTAAGGGCCAATCCTGTGCTTTGCTGTTTGTATCAGATACATTCTGTAACCTAGGCACAGCTGCAGGAGCAGGGAGAGTGGCTGAATACAGCCTGTAGTAGGCAGGGCTTAGGCTATGTGTGCACGTTGAGTATTTGGTTTCTGCAAGGTTTCTGCATCTCTTGGCAGCAAAAATGCTGTGGAAAAAAAAAATTTTGCCGCAATTTTGATGAGTATTTGGTGCGTTTTTGTATGTGTTTTTTTAATGCATTTTTGATGCGTTTTTGTACAGCAATGAATGCTTTTTAAAGCTAAATAAAGATACCTGGGGTGAGTATATTGGTTAATTTGAATGATTAAAGAATGTGTCTGTTGTATTTCAAATAAAGTGTTTTATTCTTGGTGTGTGTGTTTATTTAACTCTTTACTTACAGGTTTAGTAATGAGGGTGTCTAGTTGACAAGTCTTTATCACTATACCTTGGGCTTGGTGTCAGCGACACCTAATCCCATAAACCCTAATCCCCTTAGCCCTAATCCCAGTCAAATATGAAGTGTCATTTCTGGGTTGCTATTTTTATCCTAGGAAGGGGCCATTAGGCCGACATGTTTCCTGGCTATTAATAATAGCTCAAAGCTGTTTAGTTAGCCACTACGTCCCCATGATCAGGAACCAGCAGTGCTTTGGGTGCAGCATATTTTCCCTGTGTTCAAAACACTGCGTTCTAATGCCGCACTTGTTTTGTCAGTACATACGGATCCACCGCATATAATGACATTTCAATCGGTCAAGATCTGCAGCAGAAACTAGCATCTCCGCAACAGAGATTGATATGAAGTGGGTGAGTTTACGCAGCATCAAAAACAAGTACAGTGGGTTCCCGTGTGAAGAATTAAATTAAAAAAATGGAGTAGGCTCCCGCATCATTTTCATAACCAGCAGAGGGAAAGCCAACTGCTGGGGGTTGATATTACTCGCTAGGAAGGGACCATTAGCCAAAAATGTTCCCTGGCTATTAATAATAGCCCACTGCTGTTTGCTTAGCGTTTACTGCTAGATTACAGAGGTACCCCAGAAAAAATTTTACATAGGGTCCCCCTATAAAATATAGCCAGCAAAGGCTAAACAAACAGCTGTGAGCTGATATTAATAGTCAGGGAAGGGGCCATGGATACTGGCCCCCTCAGAGGCTAATAATATCAGCCCTCAGCAGCCACAAAATTGGTGCATCCATAAGATGCGCCAATTCTGGTGCTTAGCCTCGCTCTTCCCACTTGCCCTGGTGCGGTGGCAAGTGGGGTAATAGGGTTGGTGTTCATGTCAGCCCTGTATTGGCAGCTAATATGAATCCCAGTTAAGTAATGGAGGGAGTTAATAAGGCACCCCCATTACTAAACCTATAGTCAAGGTTTTGAAATAAACACACTGCCTGAAAAAATCCTTTATTTGAAATAAAAGTCAAAACGGTTTCAATAATTTATTCAAAAATAAAAAACACTGTATACTCACTTAATGCCTAATCCACTGAAGCCATTGTCCCCTGTAAAAAAACAGAAAATAATAAACAACAAAATACTTACCTAATGCCTAATCCGCTGAAGCCATTGTCACCTGAACAAAAAACAAAAATAAAAAAACAACCATATCCCTCACCTGTCCGCTGTGATAAAATAATCCACAGTGTCCCATGAAGATCTCGGTCACTTCTAGAGCAGTCACATCAGCAATCACTGATGTGACTGCTCTAGAAGACAGAAGCCTATACACTGACATGGAGTGTAAACACTCCTGTGTCAGTGTACAGCGCTGAGCTGCCGGGACAGAGGTCACATGAGTTCATCAGCTGATGATCAGCTGATGAGCTCCGGTGACGTCATTTACAGCACCGATGCTGCATGAGAATGTTCTCACGCAGCATCAGTGCAGTAAGTGAGGTCACCAGAGCTCATCAGCTGACATTCAGCTGATGAACTCATGTAACCTCTCCCGGCAGCTCAGCGCTAAACAATGCCAGGAGCAATCATGTTCCTGTCAGTGTATAGAGTGCTGTCGGGTGATCTGATCTCCATGTGACTCGGGATTATGGCAGATAGGTGAGTAGGATGTGTTTTTTTATTTTAACATTAATTTATTTGAATTTCTTTTTTTTTCACTGCGACCACAGACACCGGCTGATGACAGCTTCTATCAGCGGTGCCTGCTCTTGCTATTGTCAGCGACAGAAGCTGTAGGCTGATGGGAGGAGTAGTCTCTCATCAGCCGACACCTGTCACCCGCAGTCAATTCTTTGTGCGTTTTTGCCCCATTTTGACCCATTGACTTCAATTGAGTCAGTCAAATATGCAGCAAAAATCCGCAGCAAATCCACAAATATTTTTATACCTGCGTTTTTACTGCGGATTTGACTGACTCAGTTGAAGTCAATGGGTGAAAAAAGCGGCAAAAACACACAAAGAATTGACATGGTGCAGGTTTAAACACAATGACAATCTTGACTGAAAAATTCTTAATTATGTGCACAGCACTTCAGGATTGTCATTACAATAGCTGGCACAAGGATTCTCTAGCGATTTTGGCCCATTTCTGAGTGGAAAAAAATGCAGCAAAGATGCACCAAAAACACACAGTGTGCCCACAGCCTTAGGGCTTTGTAATCTGTTGCTAAATATATAGCTGCTGCAAGTGACCACATTCTTTTTTTTTGTGGGTGAAAAAATTTACTATATTGTTACACATACAGTTTAATGTGCTTAGTGTTACATTTTGGTAGTAAATGACACCAAAAGGCATTCAAAAAATTTTCTGGATTCAATTTGTCATCCATAGAGTATTACGTGCTTTATGTTACATTACAGTGGTATGTAACGCTCCAAAAAAAGGTTCAAAAATGCTTTTGAATTCGATTACTCATCCATAGAGTATTACATGCTTTGTGTTATATTATGGTGATATATAACACTCCAAAAAAGCATTAAAACATTTTTCTGGATTGAATTTGCTATCCATAGAGTATTATGTGCTTTGTGTTGCATTTTGGTGGTATATAACACTCCAAAAAAGCGTTCAAAATATTTTTTGGATTGAATTTGTCATCCATAGAGTATTATGTGCTTTGTGTTACATTACAGCATTACAGTGGTATACAACACTCTAAAAAAATGTTCAAAATTTTTTGGGGATTCAATTAGTCATCCATAGAGTGTAACGTGGTTAGTGTTACATTACGGTGGTATATAAACCCCCCCAAAAAATTTCAAACATTTTTTCTGGATTGAATTCGTAATCCATACAGTGTAACGTGCTTAGTGAACGCCAAGGTGACAAAGATGGCAGAATCCCGCGAGGCTCCCAAGGGAGCAACCAGAGGAATATCGGAGCCAGACCAAGGGGGAGGTCGTTGCTTCCGACCGGCAGCAGAGCTGGAGTTCCATAGAAGAGTTTGGGACCCGTCATCATATCTGGTTCAATCAGCGGGAAGTAGACACGGAACACTTGCCTTGAAGGCTGCAAGAGCTGACAGCTGGAATCAGGGTCACGTTCCTCAAAATGGAGGGATGACATTGCTGGTATTCAGGTGGTGTGATCCTGGAAGGAAGCAAAATGAACCCTTCTTGCAAAATGAATGTGCTTGGGAAAGGCTCCATGAGGCGGCTCGAGACGGGGCTACCTCCCCCAAGAGATTGGGCTTTGCAGGGGTTTCCCTACCTCCCATGCGGGAGCAGGCAATAGTGCAGGTGACACAGGGGGCTGTCGCCCATTTTTACATGTCGGGTTCTTCGGCACTACCTGAAGCCAGGTCGCTGGTAGCCCAGGCACCTGGGAATCAGACTCCAGGAAGGAGGTGGAGGCAGTTCCCCCAGCCCCCCGAGGAAGGAGAACAAGTGGACACCTGAAGAGGATTTCGCTCTGTAAGGCGCAGTTGTGCCTGTTGCACAGGAAGGAAACACTGAGGAACTGTTTTGCGTACATGAGGGCAGGAGGACCCAAATTGTGTCGAGGATCCCAGAGTTGGCCAGGATGACCAGAAGAGTTTATGTTTCCCCCTCCCATTTTGTTTTTGTGCACGGTTGCGCATTCTCCTGCTGGCTTAAGGGACTCTGAACTCTTAAAGAGCACGAAACGCATTCTGCCCCTATGGATTGCGCTATTAAAAGGAACTGTTACCAGCAAATAGGGGAGGGGATGAAACTAATAAATAATGATCTGGACAAGTATGGATTTTTTAATGAAGTCCGAAAGTTGTTGCCTTCAAGGGTCTATGGATGACTGTATTACCCTCCTTATCATTTTCTCCAAGCTTTGCACTTTGTGCAAAACCTTTGTGAGCGAAGGAGTACATCAACCACACTTTCATAATATTTGAATGAGGCCTGCCAATCGTTGCCTTCAAGGGTCTATGGATGACTTGATAACCCCCCTTATAATTTTTTTCTGGCTTTGCACTGTGTGCAAAACCTTTATACGTGTAGAAGTGCCACTGCTACACTTTCTTAATTTTTATCTGGCACACCATTTGGTGCCTTCAAAGGTGTATGGATGATCCTCCTTATAATTTTTTTTCTTGCTTTGCACTGTGTTCAGAGCCTTTATGAGTTAGGAGTACCCCTACATGACAATTTGAACATAATGTGTATGAGGCCCTCCTTTATGTATAATACAAGGTGTATCTGAGTCCCTCATCCATCTACTTCTTGGCAATTCTTGCTTCCTTCATAAATTACACTGAAATTTCCAATATTTTAATTAAAAATTCAATTTTGGTTTACTTATTCAAAAGTCATTATACAGGAAACAATGTTTCTTAAAAAAAAATTCTGTAAACTCCAATTTCTCTTTGATTTTGAATGTTTTATTGTCAGTCCTTAAAGTGGAGTAAAAGTTTAACACTATTGTTATCAACAGCCATTCAAGTAACGAGCATCCGAGCATTTTAGCGTTCGCTTATAACAGTATATGAATACAGCACCAGAAATAATTATCAGTACATGAATACATCTCCGAAATCATCATCAGCACATTAATCAGTGTAGGAATACAGATCCGAAACCATCATTAGTATATGAAAGCAGTACCTTAGCAATCATCAGTACATGAGTACATCACCAGAATCATCATAGGTGCATGAATACAGCACCAAACCACCATCAATACATGAATACAGCATCACAACCATCATTAGTACATGACTACAATGACTACATCAACAAAACCACCATCGGTACATGAATACATCACTAGAACCACCATCAGTACATAAATACATGAATAGAACCACCAATTAATAAAGAACCTGTACATCTCCAGATCCACCGTCAGCACATGAATACGTCACCAGAAAAACCATTATCAGTACATAAATGCAGCACCCAAACCATCATCACCAAAACCACCATTAGCACATGAATACAGCATCAAAATCAACATCAGTGCATGATTAGAGCAATAGAAGCAGCATCAGTGCATGAATACATCACTAGAACCACCATCAATACATGAATACAGCACCAGAGCCATCATTTGTACATAAATACAGCACCAGAAACATCATTAGTACATGAACCACAATCAGTACATGAATCCTTCACAAGAAACACCATCACTACATGAATACAGCACCAGTACCTGCAACTCCCAGTATGTTCTTAACAATGGTAAGGAGATGCTGTAAGTTGTTGCTAACATCCATCATCAAACTGTGGATCATACAAGAACCACAGTATTGATTAGATGCAATCAGTATCACAAATAAAAATTTTATCCAGGTACCTTTCAGGTGACATCTTCTTTAATTTCAGTTGTTCTCATTCCCTTTCATCTCCATCTGTTACATAAGCGATGATAATTTTTGACATTCATAGATCGTTTCTGGAGACCTCCCTGTTTTCCAGCCTTTTGCAGCACATACTGGCATGGTGCCCTTAAAAATAAAAGTGCCATTATAATGCCTCCTGAACAAAAAATTTTCTCCCATGCTGTGATCCTGAAAAAGTAATTGAAACTCACTGTGTTTCCTGCAAAAAAACATGACCTCCACAATGCCCCTCTTATTATACATGACATCCACGCTGTCTTTTTCTATAAAATATTGGCTCTACACAGCCCTGATAAACCACGGACTTTATGCTGTCCCCTCTTATGAATATGGCCTCCACAGTGCCTCACTCCTTGTTAGCCACCAAATGCTACCTCATCTCCCCTCTGGTCCCCCACTCTGCTCCCTTGAGAAAGATGCATTGTGTCAGGGCAATGAGCTAATCAGCACAGTTGTTCATATCTTCACAGTGAAATCCTTTATTGGAAAACTGGATCATATCATGTGGCTCCCCTGGGTTGAAACAGACAAATCCCACCACTACATTACTCTTATTACTCTTATGTTTATACTGCTTCTGCTTCCTAGTAAGAGCTTCGCACTGTAATGTGGGAGGCTTCGCTCCTTCCTGTGACATCATCCCCCGAGTAGCTCAATTGTAGACCAGCATTGTAAGGGGAGAAGAAGAGAATCTAGCTGTCAGAACAAAGATGTAGTCATGTAACTGGTGTCGCTCAACAAGAAACGTCATCACATGACTGCATCTTCACTCTGATGACTCTGTATTCTACCTTTCCACTGTGCTATGCTAACCACAGTGTCATTTCTGATTGATCAGTAAGGAGACAGCATACAGAAACTGAGCTGCTTCCTCACTGAAAATTGAAGAGACAGAACACGTTTTCTCTCTGGTCCGGCGAGCTGGCTGTGATCTCAAAAACTGGTTTGAGTGAATCCCATCCCCACTTCTTTTTTCTGTGAGAAATAATGGTGGCTCGGTGTTTTCCAGCAATGCTGACTATATAAAATAATTTTTCGAAAAGCAGTCAACTCCACAAGATGATATGGCAGCAAATGAAACAAAAGCAACTTGACCTGGTGAGAGTTTAGATGGTACGCAAGTGCATAACTGGGAGCATTCACCAGTTTCCTCAACACAATCAGGGATGTATATCTGGTGGTGCAATGGCAATAGAGGACGAGCACTCAGAGTGCAACAAACAGTAGTGGTGGATGAGGATGATGGTGATGATGACACTGCCCAGGAACTAATTAATGTTCGGTTATTCATGCCAAAATACTCACACTATTAGTTGTGTGGCCATGGATCCCAGTTTTCACATCCAAAAATAAACAACATATATTAAAGAGGAATTTTTACTTTATTTAGAAATTTTAAAGGGAACCTGTCACTAGAGTAAACTCTATTAACCTGCTGTAACAATGCTATTCACTTGGGAGCGGGATGAGTTATTACAGAAATCGTTTCTATTTAAAAGTCTGGCTGGTTTATTTCACTCCACATAAATTGCTTCACAAGAAAACTTAAATACTGCCCTTGTCCGGCACAAAGTGAAACATAAACTAAAAAGTTCATTCAAAAGTATTGCTGCTTCGCCGCTTGAGTTTAGAGTCCAGCTTCTTTAACCTTTAGCAAAGACACACTTCTGGAGATCTGCACGACTCCACACACAGACCATGTGTGAGACAAACAGGCTCCATTTTACAATATGAACCACACCCAGGGGTGGAGATATGGTGAGCAGCTGTTCCGTCCAACTCTTCTGCTGCTCACATTAAACCTGGCCCTGTCATGGCCAATTAACCCCGCTTAGTAATATGTGTACTAGAGGATTACTCCTAGAGGACATCCACCTCTGTGATACATATCTCCCATCCACTATGTGTCCGGCAGCCACCTTACACTGCAGATATGGGGTTAATATACAGGTTAATAACGTTATTAACCTGTCCGGTGCCCACATTTAGCCAAACGCTGCTGGGAGAAAATGAAATATATTCCCCCCGCAAAATTCCAGTTTCAGTCACGGGTCACTCACCACTCTGAGAATACAGAGCGATGGCTATAAACAAGCCCCTGATCCTGACTGACAGCCAGCCCCAATCCAGAGCTAGTGTCAGTCAGGGCTGGGGGCACGGCAACCGTGACTGCAACCAGAACGCTGCGCGGGGAATAAAGTTCATTTTATCCCCGCAGCGTTCGACTAAGTGCTGGCGCCAGGCAGGTTAGTAACGCTATTAATCTGCAGATTAACCCCATATCTGCAGGTTAAAAGCATTTTTTTCTAGTTACAGGTTCCCTTTAAGATACATCATCTTAGCTAAATGATAATATAAAATTTTTAGTAATCAACAAAATATAAACATCTACTTATGTACTGTGAAAAAACAAGTAATTATTTGGCACAAGAATCAAATATCTTATATATCTCAAATAGCTAGGAATCTACCAAAATGGACGGTTACCTACTTTTCATACTTACAGAAATATGAAATATGCAAGTGTGCAAAAAAATGTAAAACATTTTCAGACGCATACTTTGTGGGGTAGACAGTTGCATTTCAATTTCTGGAATGTTTGGATTTTTTATTATTTAAAAAAATAAATAAATGCAAAAGATGTTGCATATTACTTGTCCATCTCACAAACAAGTAAGCACAATTTCTAGCTCTGGTTTCAATATTTTTGTTCAGTAGGAAAATTAGGACTGAGAGGACTTAAACTGCCCTCCTTGTTTTAAGAATGAAAAAAATGACGTTAATTAGGATGCTGTACTGCAGTATATTACTTCATAGTCACAGACTCTGTCAGCCCTGTACCTCATTACCAATTGAATCTGTTTATTATTATTCGAAGACTGAGACTACCACTCCCATTTTTCATGTTCTTCAGTGTTGCAGTAGTACACTACAGTCATGGCCAAAAGTTTTGAGAATGACACCAAAATTATATTTTCACATGATCTGCTGGCCTCTGGTTTTTATTAGTGTTTGTCTGATGTTTATATCACATACAGAAATATAATTGCAATCATATTATGAGTACCAATAGGTTATATTGACAGTTAGAATGAGTTAATGCAGCAAGTCAATATTTGCAGTGTTGCCCCTTCTTCTTCAAGACCTCTGTAATTCTCCCTGGCATGCTCTCAATCAACTTTTGGACCAAATCCTGACTGATAGCAGTCCATTCTTGCATAATCAATGCTTGCATTTTGCCAGAATTTGTTGGTTTTTGTTTGTCCACCCGTCTCTTGATGATTGACCACAAGTTCTCAATGGGATTAAGATCTGGGGAGTTTCCAGGCCATGGACCCAAAATCTCTATGTTTTGTTCCATGAGCGATTTAGTTATCACCTTTGCTTTATGGCAAGGTGCTCAATCATGCTGGAAAAGGCATTGTTGGGCGCCAAACTGCTCTTGGACGGTTGGGAGAAGTTGCTCTTGGAGGTCATTCTGGTACCATTCTTTATTCATGGCTGTGTTTTTAGGCAAGACTGTGAGTGAGTCGATTCCCTTGGCTGAGAAGCAACCCCACACATGAATGGTTTCAGGATGCTTTACAGTTGGCATGAGACAAGACTGGTGGTAGCGCTCACCTCTTCTTCTCCGAATAAGCTGTTTTCCAGATGTCCAAAACAATCGAAAAGGGGATTCATCAGAGAAAATGACTTTGCCCTAGTCCTCAGCAGTCCACTCCCTGTACCTTTTGCAGAATATCAGTCGGTCTCTGATGTTTTTTCTGGAGAGAAGTGGCTTCTTTGCTGCCCTCCTTGAAACCAGCCCTTGCTCAAAGAGTCTCCGCCTCACAGTGCGTGCAGAAGCACTCACACCAGCCTGCTGCCATTCCTGAGCAAGCTCGGCACTGCTGGTAGTCCGATCCCGCAGCTGAAACAGTTTTAAGATACGGTCCTGGCGCTTGCTGGTCTTTCTTGGGCGCCCTGGAGCCTTTTTGACAACAATGGAAGCTCTCTCCTTGAAGTTCTTGATGATGCGATAGACTGTTGACTGAGGTGCAATCTTTGTAGCTGCGATACTCTTCCCTGTTTTTGTGCAGTGCAATGATGGCTGCACGTGTTTCTTTAGAGATAACCATGGTTAACTGAAGAGAAACAATGATACCAAGAACAAGTCTCCTTTTAAAGTGTCCAGTGATGTCATTCTTACTTAATCATGACTGATTGATCGCCAGCCCTGTCCTCATCAAGACCCACACCTGTGTTAATGGATCAATCACTAAAACGATGTTAGCTGCTCCTTTTAAGGCAGGATTGCAATGATGTTGAAATGTGTTTTGGGGGTTAAAGTTCATTTTCTGGGCAAATATTGACTTTGCAAGTACAGTAATTGCTGTTAAGCTGATCACTCTTTGACATTCAGGAGTATATGCAAATTGCTATTAAAAAAAATGAAGCAGTAAACTTTGGAAAAATTACTATTTGTCTCATTCTCAATACTTTTGGCCATGACTGTACACTCTGGATTAGGCTTTTTATCTCTAACTCCAATGATGAACTGTTCACTCTGACCTCCTACCCCTAGACTTTAAACCCCTAAAATGCCCATTGCTTTCCCTTTATCATCTTTTATAGTGTCTATGATAGTCCCCCCTGATTGGCTGGACCAGACCATGTGATAGGTTCAAGACATTTTTTTATGGGGAAGCCCATTTGGCTGCACCTGACATCATGTCAGCCTCCTCTCTGGCTGATAAAATCTTTTTTTTTGTGATCCATGCAAATTGAATTGCAATATATTTGTAACCTTATTATTTTTATCACATTTGTTACTTTTGCACATTAGAATGTTACTTAACATTGATAAAAATAGAAATAAATAACACAAGAACAAAAAAAGTTATATTTTTTAAATGAAAAATACTGGCTGAGTTTATTATTTTTATTATTTTTTATGTGATTTTCAATATCATTTGCCCAACACCTAAGGTATTTATTTGATAACTGCCATTTTTTTCTGCTCTGTGTTCAATTTACATTGTATACATATTAAAACAGTGGTTTCCAAAAAGGGATGTTTCTATCCAACAGTAACATATACAGTATTTTCATAATAATACTTTCAGGCAAGCGCTTCAATTGTTGCTATCTACAGGGAGATAACTAATAAAGTACTGTTATATTCAAGCGAATATCTTGATCAGATATATGAGGTCAAGAGTATGTCGAGAACCTATTACAATTATACTCAATTGCAGGCAGCTGCTTCCTTGCAGTAGTAGTATCTGCTTGCTAAGTGGAGGGTAATATTTCTAGAAAAAGGTTTATTACAGCTCTGTTTTGTAGTTGAAGTTACATAAGCAATCTATACTGTATCTCTCTACTGTACGGAGTCTTTTTAAGCATAATCCTAATAAAAAAAGTTTGCATCTTCATTCAGGCTTCAAATGTGATTTAGCTTTCACATAGAACCTACAGGAAAATTTCAGAACAAGGACCGCATGGCCTCTGTACACTGCCGTATAGGCTTCAAGCCCTTAAACATAATGGAGAATTTCCATGCATACAGGCATCATATTCAATAGTATATGTGTTAATAGACCATAATGTTTATAGAGAGCAGAGGAAAGGATCTGACCCTAAGCCTTTTATGCACCTTAATTCTAAGCACAATAAGCTCAATGGGCTTTTGTCAGCCACTTTAATGGTAAATATATTAAATTATATGCTTCTAAATTCCTGAAACTGCTTGTCAGTAGAGGGTAAATTCACCGTACATGTAAATTTTGTCAGCATGGGAAATATGCAGGCAGCACTTCGGTTCTTTCTGACCTTTTCTGAAATTTACATACTTTAAGTAAAGTAACTGTGTTACTGCCCTGGGAATATGAATGATCAATGAATATCTTACTCAGTAATTCACCTAGACAGTAAAATTGTGTAATGTTTATATTGCAGTCATTTTTTTTTCATTGCACAAGAGTATGATTTTTAATGCACAAACAATTGGATGAAGTGGCTTTGTCTTCTTTATATTATAAAGAAAATGGGTTTAAGACAGAAAAGAAGAAATGGGTTCTCTGTGTTTTAGGATACATAGGGAATTACCACAGCACTATACAGTAATTGCATTTAGAATTCATTAATCCGCAACAGGATAAGTACAAAATCACTATCATTTTTATATACTAGGGTACAAACCATAAATAATAAATTTGCCAGAACTATATAAAAGATTTGGAAAGGACAAAAAGCGGAATAGGGTTTTATCTGGGTAAATGTTTTGGGAAAGAATACGCACTATTGTGCTCACCTGATCAGGTTGTGTGTACACAAGTGCTGAAAAAGACTTAGGCTGCTGCAGACACACAGGGAAGAAATCAAGAACATTGGAAACAAATGGGTTAAAACTGCGCTGCCGTCAAAGGATGATGAGAAGACAGGAAACTAATTCTGCTGTTTATTTGTCAACACGTTTCGAAGTTTCAAACTTTTTCATCAGGACAAAACCACGGTATAACTGTATTTTGCAGATTATAAGACGCACCGGATTATAAGACGCATCCCAAATTTTGGGGTGCAAAATAGGAAAAAATGTTTTTTTAAATAAAATGGTGCGCTTTATAATCCATTTTACCTGGGGGGCGGTGGTGGTGGGGCAGGGGGCACAGGAGCCAGGGTCACAGATACAGGAGGCTGGCGGCAGCTGCGGCAGGAGTCGGGCGATGCTGCAGGCCCCGTCCTCTCAGAAAGGTCGCTGATTCAGGGTGACTTGGGTGGTGGTGGTGACAGGAGTGGGGCGATTTGTGGGCCCCGTCCTCAGAAGAAGTCGACGGTGAGCATAGGTTCCCTCTCCCATACATAGCACTGCGGTGGGCTTCAGGAAAATGGCTGCCAGAGCATGCGCAGATCGAGATCTCGACAGATGAGATCTTAAAACTCGTTGACCAGTTTTAACCCATTTGTTTCCAGTGTTCTTGAGAACTGTAGAAAAAAGACATGGACCACAAATGAGCACAATAGGGTCTCAGTTCACAGTTTGTGGAAGGTGATTTCTTTGCTCCTTTCACTTGGTGTTGGTGCTGTGTGGTGGCCATTGTTCCTGTGGTTTTGTGCTTGTGGGGTGGTGCGGCCTGGAGTCATGGGGACTCTGCCTTGCAGTATGTACTCTGTGAGGCACCAGGTCGCCCGCCCTGCTGGTGCATCGCTGCAATTGAAGTAGTTAGTGCACGGCGCCACATCTTTAAGGCTATAAAAAGTTTGGAACCCACTGATAGCTTTGCCGTGACATGGCAGTGGGCTTCATACAGTCTGATCAGAATGGTAAACTAAGAACTCATGTTCAGTTTTGTAAATTTTCACCTGGTGGCATTAGATCAATGTATGATTTTTGGATGTGCGGCCCATGTCTATTATCTACAGTTCAACAAAAATGTGTTTTAGGATAGATTCACACATCTCTTGTTCAAAAATATCTCTTGTCTGTAGGCTGTCCTTTTATTAAATGGATAACATAATGTCTTATAAAGTGTCATTGTTCCATACACACATTTATTTTAAAAACAGATCCGTGAGACTCAGAGCATGTACTCTTTTCATCCAATTTGCGAATCTTGTAGTGTTTCATCCATATATTCTTTTTTAACTGATCAATTGTTAAAGAGTAACTGCCATTTTCATTTTTATTTCATCAATCAATAGTACACATGAAAATAAGCAACTTTGTAATATATCGTTTCAGAGAAATCTGCTTCTTTCTCCTCAAGGACTGATCATTCATTTTCAAAATTCTCAACTCATGAGTAAAATCTGTGTTCAGTGAAGACAGATTGTTACATCACTGAGATAGGAGATGACAGTTGTTATTGAAATAAGATTCTATGTAGGAAGAGTGAGGAGCTAAAGAAAGAGCTTCTTGCTCCTCCTCATCCTGTCCTCATAGAATCTTATCAGCAGCAACTGTCATCTCTTATCTCTAAAATGGGAAAGTGTGTCTTCACTGAATACAGATTTGACCTGTGAAATTTGAAAATGAATGATCAGTCCTAGTGGAGAAAGAAGCAGATTTCTCTGAAAAGATATATTACAAAGTTGCTTATTTTAATGAGTACTATTGATTGATGAAAAATTAAAATGATACTTACTCTTTAAAAGTCAATGGGTAACACTTCACTTCCTTCAGTTTTTACGTGGCATAAGGTACACCACAACTTGTCATGAATTAGATGAGCAGGCGTCATCATGCCTCGTCTTGCCATCATCCTGACCCAGTTTCTACCAATTTTGGCAGAAACTGGTGTGAAAATGGCACAAGTCACAAAAAGTTTGCGCAAGCACGTGTTGTACAAAAAATCTGTGACTTTTCAAAGTGTTTGGCATGAAAATTTTGATGAATCGAGGAATTTATGTCTTCTCAACTTTGTATGTTATTTTCTGTGCCTAATATGGTGTCCAGGGCCACGGGAAGCAAAGAGTTAGAGTTTGATTCATGGCTTGATCACCCTCTCAAAGAATGTGAGTTAATGAGGAAAACTCATTACAACAGCCTTTTATGTGCTAAGTCTTGGGCAGGGGTCCAATGCTGCACTTGGTTCTACTGGCAATCACTAGTCGCAACACAAAAAATTGTCATTGATAAAAAAAAATTAGAATTTGGTTAAAAAATTGCAGTAAAAAAAAACAAGAATTTTTGTTTGAGAAAAAAATTTTGTACAAGATTCTATTGGGGAAATTCACCCCAATTGATACCCAAAAATTTAATTTCGCCAAAATATAAGGATAAGCTGAGATGATAAAGAAAATTGTAGTCATGGAAGCCCATGAATTTTTTTTTTTAGTCATTGAATTTAATTTATTTATGTTTTTTTGAAAAATGTTGCCTTTTCTACTCAGCTCTGCACAGTGGCCTGATCCTGGGCAGGCTTCTACCTAGAGAATTCACCCTAGTTAAAGGGGATATCCAGGACTTTAAAAAGAAAGGCATGTAATTGCTAACAGAGGCAACTACCTGTCTGTTGTACCCGATGCTGGTCACTGACCCCTCCTGCCAGAGATTCAGCTACTCCCTGTCAACAGAGCAGCAGTTTCTCCTCCTGCTGACAGGTCAGGACTACTGGCATCATGCTGATTGACAGCCAGCTTCCCCAATTAGGCAGCAGAGAGCCAGCTGTCAACCAGCATGAGACCAGTAGTCCCACACTGTCAGCAGGTAGACAAACTGCCGCTCTGATGATGTGACATCAGCGGAAGTCTGTGACCACTCTGTGCTGGCGCAGAATGGTGCAAGGCACAACAGGCAGGTAAGTAGCAACTACCTGCCTGTTAGTGCTTAGGCACTTTTTTTTAAAAAACGTTCTGAATATCCCATTTAATGTCCAAAAACTTAATTTCATAAAAATAATGTAAAAGAAGCTGATACTGCTTTCTTCAAGAAGTAATGGTGGATAGGTAACTTCCATCAAGGCTGAGCACACACTATCATTTCACAAAAGATAGCACAACCCTGGTGGTGCGGCATTAATTGTGGTAAACCTGGACATGTTGGAGTTCAATTTCCAAATAGACAGGCAAGCGAGTTTCCTGGGCACATATATGGTTAACTGATAATGCAATAGATTTCAGAAAGTTCATAAAAAAAATCTTGCTTGTGTCGCCAAGTATCATTTTCATTTTGTTGTCGATGGAGCTGTGTGAACCTATTTTTTGCATGGCAAGCTGATGCTTTTATTGCTACCATTTTGGGCTTTAGATGACATTTTGATCGTTTGTTATTGCATTTTTTGTGGGTTGCAGCATTTGAAAAACCGCAATTCTGGTGTTTCAATTTCTTTCTGTTACAGCGTTTACCAATCGAGTTAAATATTTTTATATTTTGATAGATTGGACTGTTACAGACATAATGATACTAAATTTGTTTACGTTTAAATTTTTTTCATTTCTTTTCGAGGAAAAAAGGGTGATTCAAATAATTGTTACTTTATTTCTTTATCTTTTTTTAAAACATTTTTTCTACTTTATTTTTTAATCTCCTTAGGAAACGTGAACCTGCAATCATCTAATCATTTATACTGCAATATCACAGTTTTGCAATATATAGAAAAATCTTCCATGAATGCCAAAGATAGACAGGTCTTTACAGGAGCACTGTCATGGCAGGCACTGGGGCCTTCACAGGCTTCCAGCTTCCTGATCAGCTTATTGGTAGTGTTGAGCCACCCCCGTAGTGTTCGAGTTCGGTTCGGTTCGTCGAACACCCGTGTGTTCGCCGAACTGTTCGTCGAACTGTTCGTCGAACACCTTCGAACACCGTTAAAACCAATGGCAGGCAAACAAAAACACATAGAAACACATAGAAAACACCTTCAAAGGTGTCCAAAAGCTGACAAACTGCTCAGAAGACATAACTAACACATGGAAAAGTGACAAGTACATATAGTCATGCGAAAATAAAAGAGGTGGAGGAGTAAAAGGAGGGGGAGACACAGATATAGGCATGTCATGCCCTTCTAAAATCCAAAAAGTGAGAAGCCGACACGGCCAGTCCGCTCCTGCCCGTGCCACCTCCGTGTCGCCGGGTTTGTGCCAGAGCCGCGGTGAACCCTGACGGCCAGCCCCCCTCTACCAATACTGGTGCCTGTCCGCTGGTGGGTCGAGCGAGCCCCCCTGTGGTGGAGGCAGCTCTAAGCTTTTTAATTTAAATTGTCTCTCTAATTTGAATGAATACACTTTAAATCCATTTACAAGGATCTATTGGAGGGCAAGTCTCATGCCAGCAGCCGCGGTAATTCCAGCTCCAGTAGCGTCCACTAAAGCTGCTGCAGTTAAAAAGCTTTTATAAGGATCGAGCTCGGCTGTCCACCGCAAGGCATCCTACTGCCAGTCCCAGCCCCTATGCCTTGGGGTGCCTCCTGATGCTCTTCACTAAGTATCCCATGGTCCCGAAGCATTTCCTTTGAAAAAATTAAGTGTCTAAACTACAGGTGGTGCAGCTTGCTTAACAGCCGGGATAATCCGCTTACTAGCAGACACTGCTACTAGGCACAAAGTATTTCCTGGGCTAGATGCAGTTAAAAATTTGTAATTAGATACTCTCGTTGGATGCTGAGAAAGCATTCCATAGAGTCTCCTGGCACGCCATATATGATTCTCTTAAAAAGCTTGGGGTAGGGGTCTAGGGGACCCTTTTATAGCCAAAATCACGGCCCTGTATCGCAATACGTCACCTAGGCTGAAGATAAATGGAACTGTAGCACCCTGAGGGCTCGGTTGCTAAAGACGTATTGCACCTCACCCAGAGGTGTGATATCTCACTCTCAGGTAAGGATGGAGTGTGGATCAGGACCCGACACCTGCATGCATTACACCACATTGCCATGGGGCAGGGCGACCAATATGCCCCTGAGATGGGCACGACAGTCCCTGTCCCTGGCTGGAGTGGGGGGAGGGAACACTGAGGAAGGGGAACCCTGTAGTGCAGGAGCAGGGAGGAAGCAGTTCCTGGGTGCATTGAGAAGGGAGTATAAAAGGTGGGCACCATCTTAGTTCAGTGCAGAGAAGTCTGAGCAGAAGTGGCAGGGAGCAGGGGCTCTGCATGAGCTCTGCTCCGGAGGCGGGCCTAGTAACAGAGGCCCAGGCCTGGAAGAGGGAGAAGGAAGGAAGAGGAGCGGAGAAGGCTCCAGGAACGAGGAATGAAGGGATCCCAGGGGTGCGGACGGGCGAGTCGCCACCGCACGCCCGAATCCACCTGCGTGGAGGGGTCAGGCCAAAGGGGGAGACCGGTCCCCGAACTAGTGGAGGCAGGAAACGACCCTCAGCTAGAAACCGGAGGCTCTGACATTTTATGTGGCGCAGCCCCTCGCTACACCCGCTAGGAAGGCACCACATAGGGTCAGGGAAACTGGCGCCAAGTTTACCAAGAGGAGGCCCGAGGCAGCCGGACAGAAGTGTTGGTAAGAAAGGCCAGACAAAGGACACACAAAGGGGGTCCTGTGAAGTGCTCCAAAGTTATCTGGGAGTTGTCTGAGCCCCTCACCTGGTGAGCACAGTACGACGTGGGCAGCCGTTACCTGCAGACGTGGTCTGGATAATAAGAACTGTGAGTAAAGGCCCTGAACTGCATCACTGACTCCGTGTCGTTACTGCTGCTGCCCTGCACCATCACCCCCATCCTCCGCATACACTGCCCTGAGGCTATACTCCTCCCGTGGGGAGTTATGCTACGCTCTGCTGCACCCACAACACCAGCCTCAGTGGTCTGCCCTGTAGCGGCGGTTCACTCTGACCGCAATCCACGGGTGGCGTAGTCGGACATTTAAACATGAAAACCACATAAATAGTTCCGCCACTGGTTTGACCGCCCTGAGCCACGGAACTGGGTCGCCGCCACGAAGACTACAACCACCAGCATCCACCAAAAAGGGTCCGACTCCGGGTGTCCCAAGGCCCAGGGGGTGCGTCAGAACATTTTCATCACCTTTCACAATCACCAATGGGACAAGGCAGTGATGTCCTCTGTCCCCTCTCTTATACATCCTAGAGACGGAGCACCTGCTCTCATCAATTCGCCATAACCCCAATATTAGGTGGATTGAGGTGGGAGGCACCGAGTACAAGTGCTCTCTATTTGCTGATGATGTCCTAGTATATATCACTCAATCACATATATCCATCCATGCTGTTATGGCTGAAATAGATCACTTTGTTACATGGTCAAATTTTAAAATCAATGCAGCGAAGTCTGAGGCCCTCGATGTCTCCCTCCCCAAATCCATATAGGATTCCATCCAGTCCAACTTTCCCTTTGCCTGGCCCTCACAGGGTATCAAATACTTAGGAATTCCTATTCATAGAGACCTCTCCCATCTATGTTATCTTAATTTTGGGCCCTTTATTGAACAACTCCATACAGACCACGGTTGGCAAGTTAGAACTGTAAGATTCACTACGTGAACCACTGGTGTTTTGTGGAAAAGCACATGTACACTGCGTTCCAAATTATTATACAAAAAGTGTTTAGGAGTGATAAGGGAAGAATTTGTTTGTCAGTTAAACTCATTGATGGTGATGTGTGTCAGGGCTCTTTATATCACTGTAAGCAATTGCAGACACCTGTGCTAATTAGTTTGGCAGGTGTGTCCAATGAAAGGCAAGACTACTTAAGAAGGCTCTCTCACATTATTAAGCAGCCTACATTTTCTGCCAAAATGGGAAAGAAAAAGGATGTGTCGGCTGCTGAGAAGCAACAAATTGTGGAGTGTTTAGGTCAAGGCATGACTACAATCAACATTGTGCGATGATCAGGATGAAGTGTCCTGGCAATCAAGAAGTATGTAGCTGATTCACAGTACACACGTGTGCGTGCTGATAAGGGCAAATTGAGGACTCTTTCCTACAGGCAATTACGTCAGGTTGAAAGAGCAGCGGCAAAAAAGCCTTGTCATAGCAGCAGACAAGTTTTTGAAGCTGCTTGTGCCTCCAACGTCCCCCGAACAACAAGATGCAGGGTCCTTCAGAGGTTTGCAGCTGTGCATGCGCCATCCTGTCGACCTCCTCTATCCACTTCACACAAGCAGAAACGGCTCCAGTGGGCCAAACATTACATGAAGACTGATTTCAAAACTGTTTTGTTCACGGATGAGTGCCGTGCAGCGCTCGATGGTCCAGATGGATGGAGTGGAGGATGGCTGGTTGATGGACACCCCACGCAAACACGGCTACAGCGCCAACAAGGAGGAGGTGGAGTAATGTTTTGGGCTGGAATCATGGGGAGAGAGATTGTCGGCCCCTTTAGGATCCCTGAAGGCGCTAAAGATGAACTCCATAATGTATGTGGATTTTCTCAAACAGCACTTCCTGCCATGGTTCAAGAAGAAGAACCGTGTATTTCACAGCAAGATCATTTTTCTGCATGATAATGCACCATCTCATGCTGCACATAAAACATCTGCATCTCTGGCTGATATGGGCATAAAAGGGGACAAACTTATGGTGTGACCCCCATGCTCCCCTGACCTCTACCCCATTCAGAACCTTTGGAGCATCATTAAAAGGAGTGTCTATGATGGCGGGAGGCAGTTCACATCTAAGCAACAGCTCTGGGAGGGTATTCTGTCCTCATGCAAAACAATTGAAGCAGAAACCATCCAAAACCTGACAAATTCAATGGACGAGAGAGTTCAGAAGCTCCTTTCGAACAAGGGGTCCTATGTGAAAATGTAACATCACCTAGAATAAAGTTTTGAGTTGAAAACTGTTTGATTTCAGTTTCTAACAACCTGCTAATGCTTATAATTTCAAAAATGACAATTTTTTTGGTCTTTATTAAAATGAAAAGGTTGATCGAAAAGTTTGGGGGATCTAAGAGTGTGGCAACCCAGTAGTCATGATTACTTCGAATTCTGACAATATGAGGGTCATGCTGCAGGTAGTGCAGCAAGAAGGCACTTATGTGCCTTGCGCATCTCGGAGCCCCAAAATTATTTTCCGGGCTAGATGCAGCTAAAAATTATTTTTAATTTTAAATCTGGTGAAGCTTTAGTATAGATGGCCTAATAGGATCAGTGCTGCACACTGCTACAAAGCCCAAATTATTTTCCAGTCAAGATACAGATAAACATGATTAGTAATTTGAAAGCTTAAAACGGTTGGTAGGGTGATTTTAACCAATCATCAAGCTTTTACTCTCCCCAGGATGACACAGGGGTAGAAAAGTCGTTTCGGATCCATGATTTGTTCATCTTTATGAACGTGAGTCTGTCTACATTATCAGTGGAGAGCCGCGTGCGCTTATCTGTCAGCACACCACCAGCAGCGCTGAACACACGTTCAGACAGAACGCTGGCTGCGGGGCATGACAAGATCTCCAAGGCGTAAGTGGCTAGCTCCGGCCATTTATCCAGATTGGAAGCCCAAAAAGAGCAAGGGTCCAGTGACACAGTCGTGGCTTCAATGTTTACTTGGAGATACTCCTGTACCATCGTCTCTAGGCGTTGACTATGTGTCAGACTTCTTGTCTCCTGTGGCCTTGCAAAGGATGGGCTAAAAAAGTGGTGAAATGATTCCGCAAAATTGATGTTACCAGCAGATACTGTGGTTCTGTCACGGTTTGAGTGCTGAACACTTGACGGTCCCACGGTTGGCAAGTTGGAACTGTGAGATTCACTACGTGCACCACTGGTATTTTGTGGAAAAGCACATGTAAGATTCTGCAACAGTCTCTGCTGATACTCCTGCATGCGTGCATCCCTTTCTATGGCAGGAATAATTTCTGCAAATTTACTTTTGTACCGGGGATCTAACAGTGTGGCAACCCAGTAGTCAGGATTATTTCTAATTCTCACAATTCGAGGGTCATGTTGCAGGTAGTGCAGCAAGAAGGCACTCATGTGTGTTGCGCATCCAGGAGCACCAAGTCCCTGTTGTGTTGGTGGCGAGGTAACAATCATGCTTCCTTCCTCTGTCCTCTCCCCCCAACCTCGCACAACAGAAATGTGATCAAGGTCTCCCTCATCTGATGAGTCTTCCATCAGTTCGTCCTCCACTTCTTCCTGGGCTCCTGCACCTTCCTCACTAGTTTGGCTGCTACCATGCGCCCTGGTAAAACCATCTCCCCCACCCTCACATGCCTGCCGCCTTGGTGCTGCCGACCGTCTGGACCTTGCAGATGTTAGCCCTTCCGCATACAACTCCTCCTCCTCTACTTCCTCCACCTCCTCTTGTGCCACCACCTGACTCCGAATTCTGTTTAACATGTGCTCCAGCATGTAAATCACCGGAATAGTCATGCTGATAATGGCATCGTCAGCACTAAACGTCTTCGTCGCCATTTCAAAACTGTGCAGAAGGGTGCATAGGTCCCTGATCTGAGACCACTCCTCCAGCGTGATTTGCCCCACCTCTGAATCTCGTTGGCCCAGGCTATACGTCAGAACGTATTGCACCAGGGCTTGTCGGTGCTGCCACAGTCGCTGCAACATGTGCAGAGTTGAATTCCACCGGGTAGGCACATCGCATTTTAGCCGGTGAAGTGGCAGGCCCAACGACTTCTGTAGAGATGTAAGTCGCTGAGCTGCGGGATGCGAACGGCGGAAGTGAGCACACAGCGACCGTGCCCTCTGCAGAAGGCCATCTAGTCTGGGATAGTGGGCTAAAAATTGCTGGACAACCAGGTTCAACACGTGAGCCATACAAGGCACGTGTGTGACATTGCCCCGGCGAAGGGCCGCACCCAGGTTTGCAGCATTGTCGCACACGGCCTTCCCTGGTTTCAGGTCCAGTGGAGACAACCATTCATGAAATTGGTTCTCCAGAGCTGACCACAACTCCTCAGCTGTGTGACTCACATTTCCCAGACATTTCAATGTAAAAACCGCCTGATGACGTTGAGCCCTACTGCCAGCATAGTAAGGAGGTGTGCAGGATCCCTTCTGCGCAGTTAGAAAGCTTGTGGCATGACCAGACAGGCTTTGGGTGCAGGTGGAAGACCGAGAGGAGGTTGAGGAGGCAGAAGCAGTGGAGGAACTTTGACATAAAGAGGATTGACGCACAACTCGTGGGGACGGCAAGACTTGGACAGCAGCCCCTTGTCCTGCTGTCACCATAGTTACCCAGTGCCCAGTCAGCGACATGTAACGCCCCTGTCCATGCCTACTCGTCCAAGTGTCTGTGGTGAAATGCACCCTGTCACACACAGAGTTTCTCAAAGAAGAGGTGATGTTGTGTGCGACATGCTGGTGGAGCGCAGGCACACCTTTCTTTGAGAAGTAGTGCCGACTGGGCATCTGGTACTGGGGCACTGCGACGGACATAAGGTCTCGAAAATCCTCTGTGTCCACCAGGCGGAAAGGCAGCATTTCTGTAGCCAAGAGCTTGCAGATGGTGAAATTCAACCTCTTAGCTTTCTCATGGCTAGGAGGAAATGGTCTTTTACTTGTCCACATCTGAGGGACCGAGGGCTGGCTATTGTGCTTAGACGGGGTTGATAAGGGTGTCCCCGGCAAACTGCCGGTCTGTGAGGAAGATGCAGGCGGACATGTTAGGTTGCCTTGATCCAAAGGTGGTGCTATCGATGTCGGACAGCGCTCAACACCAGCTGGTGTTACCACCTCCAAAGAAAATGATGACCTGCCAATCACGCTGGCTGTTGCGGGTAAAGAGGTGGCAGGTCTGCGCCCCAAAACAGGTGTGACTGCTGTCCCCCCAGTCACAGAGGATGAAGAGGCCGCGGATGCACAAGATATGGCAGACGGTGATTGGCCCGGCCGGCTAGGCCGCATTGTAGCACACTGAGCTTCCCACTGCAACTTATGCTTCATGTCCATGTGCCGGTTCATGCATGAAGTACTCAAACTATGTATTTTTTGGCCTCTACTTAGCTTTTGCTGACAAATGTTACAGATAACACGAGTTGGGTCATCTTTATCGATCTGAAAAAATGCCCAGGCTATGCAAGGCTTAGCACCCATGCGACCTGAAGAGCCACCACGACTTGTGGTGAGAGGCAGAGTTGTGTTTGAGGATGCAGTTGTTGACGTGCTTCCAGTACTACGTCTCTGTCCAGGAAGGCGCAACCTGACCTCGTCGTCACTAGCATCTTCCTCCACCTCCTCTGCTGACCTCATCTCTTGGCTGACTGTGGGTTGACAGTAAGTGGGATCTCCGACCTCATCATCATCACCCTGTGCGTTATCACACCCGTCGTCCTCAGAGCCAACCTGTTCCTGCCCTGACAAAAAACTAAAGTTGTCGCTCCAATCAGGTATTTGAGTCTTATCATCGTCTTCCTCATTGTCTCCACCAACAGGAGTTACAGTTTGGGAATGAGGGTCTACATTATGGTCAGAACCTTCTGCGTCTGGTCCTGGATCCGACTCATAAAGATTCTGGGCATCAGTGCAGATCATTTCCTCGTCTGGATTCACAGAAGCGCTGGAGTCGACCTCTGATTCCCAGGCTATAGTATGAGTAAACAGCTCTGCAGACTCAACCATCTGTTCTACCTCACACTCAGACGGGCAGCTGGAGATTTGGGAGCTGTGAGGAAGCAAGTGCGATTTGGGTGACACCTTTGAGGACTGGAGTATTTGTGATGTTGAAGTTGATGTGGAGGAGAGCCCACTTAAAGGAGCACTTGATATCCGTTGAAGCACCTGCTGTTTTTGTGCCTCATCTGGAATTTGTAGCGATTGGCGTGGCCGTAAGAAAGGGATCTTATCACATTGTCCGCTAAAAGAAGTAGACATTTTAGTTTGGCTGGAAGATGGTCTTTCTTCTGCACCTACCCCACGGACACAACCTTTTTTCCCCTTCCCAACACGCCTATTCCCCTTTCCACCAGCAGCAGGCCTTTTTCCACTCATTTTGGTGGTTAACTAATTCACAACTCTGGAGTTGTTTGCACAAAAAAACAATGGATGGTAACCGAGCAGAGCTGAGTGGCCAAACTGTGGTATTAGGCCAAAACTATTGGCTGGGTTAGATGCAGAAAAAAATTATTTTTAATTTGCAACCTGATGGAGGTCAGTATAGATGGACTAATAGACCAAGTCCCACACACCGCTAGAAGCCCAAATATTTTTTCAGAGCTAGATGCAGAAAAAAATTATTTTTAATTTGCAACCTGATGTAGGTCAGTATAGATGGACTAATAGACCAAGTCCCACACACTGCTAGAAGCCCAAATATTTTTTCAGAGCTAGATGCAGAAAAAAATTATTTTTAATTTGCAACCTGATGGAGGTCAGTATAGATGGACTAATAGACCAAGTCCCACACACCGCTAGAAGCCCAAATATTTTTTCAGAGCTAGATGCAGAAAAAAATTATTTTTAATTTGCAACTTGATGGAGGTCAGTATAGATGGACTAATAGACCAAGTCCCACACACTGCTAGAAGCCCAAATATTTTTTCAGAGCTAGATGCAGAAAAAAATTATTTTTAATTTGCAACCTGATGGAGGTCAGTATAGATGGACTAATAGACCAAGTCCCACACACTGCTAGAAGCCCAAATATTTTTTCAGAGCTAGATGCAGAAAAAAATTATTTTTAATTTGCAACCTGATGGAGGTCAGTATAGATGGACTAATAGACCAAGTCCCACACACCGCTAGAAGCCCAAATATTTTTTCAGAGCTAGATGCAGAAAAAAATTATTTTTAATTTGCAACCTGATGGAGGTCAGTATAGATGGACTAATAGACCAAGTCCCACACACCGCTAGAAGCCCAAATATTTTTTCAGAGCTAGATGCAGAAAAAAATTATTTTTAATTTGCAACCTGATGTAGGTCAGTATAGATGGACTAATAGACCAAGTCCCACACACTGCTAGAAGCCCAAATATTTTTTCAGAGGTAGATGCAGAAAAAAATTATTTTTAATTTGCAACCTGATGGAGGTCAGTATAGATGGACTAATAGACCAAGTCCCACACACCGCTAGAAGCCCAAATATTTTTTCAGAGCTAGATGCAGAAAAAAATTATATTCAGTTTGCAACCTGATGGAGGTCAGTATAGATGGACTAATAGAATGATGCTATGCCCAAAAGATTTTACTTCACTAGGTGCAGTAAAAAAATTGGTATTCTATACACAGGTGTTATATCTTGCAACACAGATAGGCTACTCCACTGACTAACACACTCTGCAATAGGCCAAAAAGGATTAGCTTTGCTAGATTCAGCCAAATGCTGTGAAAAAAACTTGCACAGCACTGGCATAGACCTGCCTGGCAAAAACTGATAGGACCTCATGTAACCTAGTCCTGAAAAGGACTCCAATTACAATTAGTCTTTACTCCCACAACCTATCTATTTAAGAGCACAGACCTCCCTGATAAAAGTCGTAGGAAATGCTGTAACCTAGTCCTTAAAAGGACTGCAATCACAACTATTCCCTACTCCCAAGCTATCTGTATATTTGTGCGAAAATTGGCTTGAAATTAACAAGGTATAGCACACACAGCAACAGCGGTGCCGTCTAACACGCAGCTGCAGCAGTGAGAAAATGGTGGCGACGGGGAAAATGGCTTGGTCTTATAGGGCAAGGACATGTGACATACACTGCCAATCACACATGCCCTTGCTTGTGTGAAAAAAAGCACTTCGCTCCGTGTGTGCGCTGCTGATAGGCTGACAGATTGCACCTCCCCACTGCAAATGCGGGAAAGAGAAAAAAAAATGGAGATCTTCATTGTTCCTGCAGAGATCCATCCCCTGCCCCTCCCCCCGCCCCGCTGTACACTCAAACTGCGTATTAACATTAATTTTCATCATTACTGAGAAAAAATCCAGTTATGATTTTGGTGCACGAACAGTTATCGAACATAACCTCGAACAGCCGAATTTTTCTCAAATTGTTCGTGTTCGCCGACCGGCTCGAACACCGCCCAAAACAGCTCGAATTTGAGATTGGCGAACAGTTCGAGTAGAACAACGCTCATCTCTACTTATTGGCAACCGGGCATCACATCACGGGGAAGTCGATGGGTGCATGAAGCTGCGTGCCCCATGTACCACACACCTTAAATGCCACAGTCAAATGTTGGGAAGTGGTTAAAAAATAATTATTCACTCCCTTTACAAAAAGGATTGCACAAAAAATGCAAATACTCAGAACACTTGCTTATTGTTTGCTGTAAGCAAGTAAATTTTCTTTGACTAGCGCTGATTTAATTTTTTTTTCTACGGCAGAAAAAATTGACCTTAAAGTAATGTAAAGCCTTTCTTGACTATATCACTGATAAATCTCAATGAGTCTGCTGCTATTGGCACCCCTACTATCTCTTTCTGTCCCTTCATTGGAATCTATATATTAGTCACATACTAATACTAATCAGTACTGCAGCTGTACACCACATTCTGTCTGGACTAGTTGCCCAATGTTTTAGCTGAGCTGTGCTCTCTGAAGTTTTCTCTAATGCTGAGCTGTGCGCTCTGAAGTTCTCTCTAGCGTCTGTAACAAACTAAAATGGCCGGTGCATTCCCTGCCTCAGGTTTTTATAATGACTCTAATATTCTTTTGCTGATTGGCTGTACTATACCATGTAATGTGATAGCCTCAAGTCATTATGGGGAGGCCTGCACAGCCACGCCTGATGTCATATGAGCCCTCTCTGTCTGATGCAATCTTCAGTAAATTTAGATAGGCATCGGGCATTTTTTTTGGCAATTCGCCCAAATCAACCCGCAAATTGTTTGAATTTGCTGAGACCTGCACATTTCATGAAATTCAACATAAATTTGATTTGCAGTAAATCAATTCTTTCTTCTGTAGTGAGTTCTAAAATATAGTATTACAGTATTAAAGCACTGCTTGCTAAAAAGTCTCTATCACTGCATACTCAACGAAGTTTGGTGCTGGAAAGAGTGAAGGATTCTAGAATTCTTGCCTAGCGATGTATTCTGGTTGAGATCTGTGAACTGTTTGTAGAGCTCCAAGTCTTGCTGATGTGTTTTATGTAGTCCTGTTTGGGTAAAAAAGTGTTAAAAAGTTGTATGGTTTGGTAACTTATTGCAGTTTTAACTGAGAATGTGTTTGTGAAGGGATCAACAAGGAAAATGCTCATTTTCTACCGAAAAAAAAATTACAGGTTGATTATTGCCGCCCATCGCATTCATTCAAGAATTCCTTCTTCAAGTTCAGCATGTCCTAATAGAGAATTAAATAACGGATTGTCAAAAGCAGATGACTTATTGGAAATAAGCCTATGTGACTGGAAGTTTTTACACAGTACCATTTTGCTCATTTGAATACAATATTTTAAATAAATATATTTTATGTCATGATGGCATATTTAATTTAAGTCACTAAAAATACGCAAACTGAAATAAATAATCTGTATGCTTGACTGATTTATTCATATTAGTCTCTGTTCTATTGCAATTTACCATCTAAAGTAGATATATGAGACACACAGACTATGGTTGACCTAGTATCTGTGATGACTGGTTGTCTGGCTGAAGCCCACCGAAACATGGGGAGGACATCCACACTCCATGTATATACTGTATATAAGCCTGCTTAGAAATCGAACTCATGAGTGCTGCAAAGCTGTAACCACTGTGCTAACAAATTAAATTCTTACCTCTCCTGCTGTATCCCATATTCCAAAAGAAACTGTCAGCAGTTTGACCCTATAACTGCTATCATTGCTACATCAGTCACTGGGAAATAAGTTCAAACATCTTCATGCTGCAGATGATAGAACAAGAATAACTGAAAAATCAAGTTGTAACCTCATGTAAACAGGCGAACAATCTTTTTTAGTATGTGGTAGAAAAAGAGAAATTCCTCTCTATTGTTTTTTTTGCTTATCTTTATACAATATTCACTTTGTTGGTACGCATAACTTTTTTAATGCTAATATTTCCATTTTAAGGGGAAATCTTAAATACATGCATTTATGTATTTATTTATATACTATGTATTTATTTTTACGTTACTTTTTTATGTGATAAATGGGAAAAAGAGGGTGATTAAATTTTTTGTGTTACTGCATTGTATTGTATTTTTACCGATATCCTGTTTTGCTGTGAAGAGGGTTCATGAACCTGAGAAGTGTATTGGGCTCTCAGCTTTATATATTCCTCTATCCTTCACTTCTACTCTTGATTATTGTTTACTGCAGTCTTCAGAGTCATACCAAGTCCTATCCTCTCCCTACTGTAGGACACGTGCTGGATTTAAAAAGGATATCGTATTATCCAATAGGACATCATGGGTTATTAGAAATATCAATCAAGTGCAGAAGTACGGGTTTGGGGAGGGTTAGCAGTCAAGAGTCCAAAAGACACTTTTTAGGTTGATGAATGCCAGGCAGACATTTGACTACTCATTACAATTCAGAATGTGAGTCATTAAAACTTTATATAATCTGTTATGGAAGCAGTATGATGGTCATCATGAGGATGCTTAAGCATGGTGGAGAAAGGTTGAACTTGATGGACCTAGGTCTTTTTTGAACCTATGTAACTATACATTGTATTTAACTAATTGTTCCTGCCGCCTATGTAGCGAAGTTGGAGTTTATAAAAATCAAAATTGCTGACAAACTCCCTTTTAATTCCCTTAACAAAAATTAATGTTCTCTAGTGTCAAACAAGATGGTGTTAAAAGAACAAGGTTTCAGTATGTTTAAATCACCATCAATAGGATTCTTTTAATTGGCATTAATTGGTGAACATGACTTCCTAGGGAATAGTTCTGCATCTGATTCCATAAATGCATGTGCGATACAATGTTTTCATGCCAATACAATGATTTAAATCCTGCCTGATTTCCCCAATGGCATACAACTGACAGCTTGTCATTGATTATTCATTCGTACAATCGATTAATGGCTACCAGGCCAATTTATTATTCTCTTTGAACCCACTTAAAATATCACCTCTTAATGGGTAAACGTTGATATGATATGGAATCATTGCACATATTTATGGTACTACCTATAAGGCTGAATGAATATAGGCAGTCATCTTCTATGATTAATGTACCTTTGCCTTAGGTTAATAAACTTTATTATGGTGTTTCTGTGAATGGGAATCCTTACATAATCAAACCCTTTATGCTTTTATTCGTTTATAGCTGTCTGCTCATTTATACCTCTTGGTGACAGATTGTTTAGATTGTGTTGAGCCTGAGATAAAATGGTTAGAGGATGGAAGAATAACATCAAGGAGTGGTTTAATAGCCTTGCTTATGTCTGTATTTATGATTTTCATCTGTGCTTTAAACACCCTTCCCCCATCTCCGAACATCCTCATGTAACAGGAAGAGTAGGACACAGATGATAGGCATTTCATTATTAACTTCTGCAGTAAGCGCTATCAGCATATTCATGTAGCCATCTCGAATTAATTAGGAATGCTCTGGTCTTCAGCTTAGCATTGCTTCTAAATATTTATACCCTAAGACAAACAAGAAAAGAAGTGTGCATATGTTGGCATAAAAGAATATGTAAACCAAATTTATTGAGAATGTGATTACATCAGCACATTATTATGGGACAAAGACATTGCAAACAGGTTCTCAACACAACATGTTTTCCTCACATGCTGCTACAGTGGTGAATTGCTCATACAAAATGTACTGAACCACAAATGTTGGAATGTATATTTTGGATTACAATGGGATACAAGATGTCATTATTATTAAATAATATACATATTAAATGTATTTATTTTTTATGCTATAGATTATATTTTTTTACATTTTAGAATTTGAAATTTATAATATAAAAATGCTAATCCCTGAATTTTTTTCATTATAGACAGTCCCAAATTTCCAAACATCTGACTTCCGTATGACCCCAAGTTACAAACATCAGATGTCTAAAGAAAAAAACCTAATACTCACCTAACCACTGGCCTCACTGGCTGCCATTTTGTTCTCTTTATTCTGCCATCACTTGCCATATTTCCAGCCTCTTCACTATAGGCCAGGACTTCCACCCAGACCGGAGGTCACTGCACAGAGGCAAACAAACAGCGTCCAGTCCAGGGTGATGCATTTCAAAAGTTGAAGATTATTTCACCATCATACAATGTTTTGACCTGTCATAGGTCTTTATCAAGTATAGGTCTGATACTCATCTCCTCAACTTCCGGCTGCATCTAGACACTAGCGTCATGATCCTATAACATGCAGTAAGCTCGAAGGTCTGAATATGGATGAAAGTCCTGGCTTATAGAAGATAGGTCAGAGAAGTGGCGTGCGATGGAGGAAAGAAAAGTACCGGATGGCGGTCGTTAAGCAGCGGGTCGGTCGGAGCTGTCCTTTTTTTTAACCGGCTCTTTTACAAGTTACATACATATTCACGTTACTATCAACCCTACAGAACGCATCAAGTTCATAACCCGGTGAATGCCTGTAATTTATAATATATAAGATTAAAGAAAATCAAAGAACTTTTGTAAACTTGTTATTAAATATGGATCAGCCCAGTTTTGTCTTTAGGGTGAATTTAGGTCTTTAGTTTTCTTTATTGACTTTCATTTGAAAGCACAACATAAAGAACATGTAAGAATCATTTTTGTAGATGTGAAAATCGCAATTTTTGAAAGTAGTACTGATGCAGCTCTCTGCCATATCTTTAGCACTCTGGATATACCTTGTGTTCATTTTTTTTATAAACCTGTAATAGTTTCCCTACTTGTTTTTCAATTTTGCTTTACTCTATGCTTTTTATTCTGGACAAATAATATTATTTTTAAATAGAATATTGAGAAACATTTACATTTTAATATTGAATTATTAGTATTGTTTTTTTACCCTCTGTTTGCATCTT
This sequence comes from Phyllobates terribilis, assembly GCF_046119375.1. Taxonomy (NCBI): domain Eukaryota; kingdom Metazoa; phylum Chordata; class Amphibia; order Anura; family Dendrobatidae; genus Phyllobates; species Phyllobates terribilis. The sequence goes on along the minus strand of NW_027362761.1, from coordinate 895,976,686 downwards.
CTACGCCTTCTGTGTAGCAGCCCCAATTGAGCTAGAGGACATTTTTTTCTGCAATCGCATAATTTTACCTGTGTGATTGTGCCACCAGTATAGCCATTCTAGGCCTGTCCCCGCTACTGCATTCATCTCTTCCCCCAGGCTGCCCGACCAAACACGTCTTGTGAATATAATCTAAAATATACAAGAAATAAAAGCAAGGAGGGTCTAAATCACCTGTCTTAAAAACATTATAATTTATTTTTTGGCAAAAATGTCATTAAAAAATCACCATTTCACTGCTTCCACCAACCTTCTGTCTCCTACTGTGCAAACATTAGGGTATGTGCACACATTTAGTATTAGCAGCAGAAAATTCTGATGTATTGGCAGTAAAAACGTGTAAAATACACACGTTTTTGTTGCATTTTTTACATGCATTTTTGTTATGGATCTTTCCCCCACTCATTAGTATGGGTGAAATATGCAGCAAAAACGCTGAAAGAATTGACATGCCACAAATTTAAATCTGCTGCAAATCTGCAAGGAAAAAATAAGCAATGTGTGCATGAGACTTCAAGAATCACATTCACTTTGCTGGTACTTGGAGATCCTTCAGGTTTTGCGACAAAACTGTAGAAAAAAAAACGCAATGTGTGCACATTCCCTTAAGCTACTGTACATTCCCACAGTGAGTTTTTGGTGAGTTTTTTTAATGCTGAGTAGTTTTGAAGAAATGCAACTAACTTATTTTACTTAATGGCTGCAGAAATACTGCAGAAAATCTGAAACATAAAAAACTCACCAAAAGCTCATCGTGGGAACAATGTTAATGTATTGACAGTATGGCCCAATTGTCCCCAATTTACTCCAAATGTAATATTGTCTAATAATGTGCATGCAAACATTTAAATAGGCCAAATTGAAAAGTTAATTCAGACTCCTGATCAGATGTCAAAATTAATTTCGACATCTGACCAGACCCCTTAATTAATAAGATCCCAGACCAAACACCTACATTAAATCAGACTCCAAGTAATACCCCAAGTAAGTCCCCATACATACTCTCATAGATTACCCCCCTTTCACTGCTTCACATGCCCCTCATTCACAGCCTTTTTCCTATACCCATCCTTTGTTTAGTATTTCCCATTCTTTTTGTATGAATTCCTTACCCTGGGTCACAAACTGCATCAAAACTGCCACAAAACCTGCATGTTTGATTGCAGTTTAAGTACAATTTTCTTTGTGCTCATTCAACTAGTGCCTGGTAATAACTATCCCATCCTATAATCAATTTTCCATCCCAGAGCCAGGAAAATTCCCAGAATTTACTATGCAGAGGAAAAGTTGGTTATAAATCCCAGGCCACACATTCCTGCTCTGAGGTTTTTTTAATTCTTTGCTGGTCTGCTTCTGGTCACATGTAAAGTAGAAATGGCTATAGTATTGCAGCAGGAAATATGAACGGTTTATAATCTGTTTATTTAAAGTAAATAAAATAACTTTTCTGAACAGTAAAGTTCTGTTTCTGTATCTCCATTAGCAGTCATCTGCATATATTACCATTACATAGCAGCATGCTTCATGTTCTACATGTTGTCTATGGATATACAGTGTTTTCTTTTATTTATTACTTTTTACTTTTTGTAAAACAAACATTACTCATTTATAACATATTGACAGATTCTCTGGAAATAAGAGTTATGGGAAAATGGTTGCAAATTTGGAAGATATGTACAAAGAGCATGCAGGAAACCGACTAACAGTAATTCATGTAGGATAATAATGTTTGGAATGTGCCTTATAAACATTAATATTATACATATAGCTTCTTTTCATGTGTAGTCTATTTGAGTGGAAAACATGAATGTTGTGAAATAATGTAGGACTACGGTTTGCTCAAAAATTTATTTTTGCCAATAAATATTAACACTTCAAAGAACTAATCCTAATGACACTTTAAAATTTGATTAGCAACTATTTATTAACGAATTGTTTACCCAATGTGCTTCAACCCAGCTTTAAACCTTCTAGTACTTGCAGCTGGGCATATCAAATGATTTTTGTCATGCATAATAAAACACTTGCTGGTTTGCCTTTTTCGTGAACCTTATTCTGCAATGTTTTAGTTTTATGTTTTAATATTTGTATTTTTATATACGTGTGGAGTTATTTAATGAGATTACTTAGGACAGATGTTTGGATTTTTTTGTTTTGTTTGTTTGATTATATAGTGTTAGAAATTGACATTTGAGGTGTATGTTTTTGCGGTAAGAGTCCAATTGTCTGCAATTTGCTCATTGGTATTCTATTTCTCCATTTGATTTATACAAAATAATAGTTAGACTTTCATCCATCCATGGCAAATATTTGGTTTGCTGCCCTAAATCCTTTAGCCAAGGTTCAGGATATATTGGTGCCACCTACCCTGGCACCGAGTGGCCAAGGCAGATGCCCTGCTATCTTATAGTTATGTTCCTGGTTTATTTACTCCACCTCCTGTCAAATGAAAACATGTTTTGAGATCACAATACAGAAAGTCCCTAATTGAATAAGAATCTGTCCTGGGACCTCTTCTCTTCTCCTGCTACATGTTTGGCCTAGGACAGCTCATAGGATTCTGTAGATTTTAGAACCATTTTTGCACTGATGACATTCAAATTACCTTTCTAAGATGTCACTTCTTTGTTAATCAGTATTCCAGAATGTTATGCACTCTGTGTGCACCTTTATCATAGGAATAGCGCCCTGATATTGAAGGTACCTTAACCCGTTCATGCCGCAGCCAATTTCTATTTTTTCATTTTTGTTTTTTCCTCCCATTCTTCCAAAAGCCATAGCTTTTTTATTTTTCCGTCCACATAAACGCATGAAGGCTTGTTTTTCGCTGGATGATTTGGACTTTTCAATGACACCATTCATTTTACATACAGTGCTGCTCACCATTATTGGCACCCCTTCATTTTTTTCATAGACTGTACACCCTTACACCCTTTGGCATTGCTGACAGCCTTCAAATGTTTCTTGTAGCCATCTATAAGCTTCTTGCACTTCTCAGCTGCAATTTTGCCGGGTTCTTTTTCCCAATGGCAGATTTCAGATCACCCCAAAGATTTTCAATGGGATTGAGGCCAGGACTCATTGCTGACCATTTTAAAAAAGCCCATTTTTTTCTTTTTCTACCATTCCTGTGTACTTTTGGATGTGTGCTTTGGGTCATTGACTTGCTGGAGGACCCATGATCAAGTTTTCTTACACTGAGTAGGACATTTGCTCTAAAAACTCTTGATAATTCTCTGATTTTATGATTCCTCCAGTACCAGACACAACAAAGCAACCCCACAGCATTATGGATCCTTCACTATGCTTAAGTGTTGGTAAAGTGTTCTTTTCCTTATAAGCTTCATTGAACAGTCTGTAAACAAACTGTTACTTTGCATTGTCAAAAAGTTCTATTTTTGTTTCATCTGTCCACAGAACATTTTCCCAGAAGGATTGTGGTTTGTCAAGGTACTCTTTGGCAAAGAGCAGTGGCTCCTTTTTATGCCTTTTCTTCAGCAATGGTTTCTTCCTTGCCCTTTGCCCATAAAGCTCTGCTTGGTTTAGTGTGCGGCGTATCGTACTTGTTGAAACCATGACCCCAGACTGTTCCAGGTTGGCCTTCAGGTCTTTGGATGTTTGATGTCGTATTTTTCCCACCTTTCGTACCAACCTCCAAAGACATATTTCTTGTAAATTTTCCTCTTTCCCTCATGTCCAGGGAGGTTCTTGACGGTTCCATGCTTGGCAAACTTCTTAATAACATTGCGCACTCTTGAAATTGAGATACCAAGGTCTTTTGAGATGGCCGTAAGTCTTGTGTTTGCTAATAATAGCAATTTTGATGTCCTCAGACAGCTCCTTTGTCTTCACCATTGTGACAAAGGAACAGGACCTAACATGTGGCTTTTTAAAACACTGTAATCATCATTCATTGGCTAATTCATATCACATGGGCACTGACAATTAATCAAAGGTGAATCTCTTTTGTGATTTACCACAGGCTAGTCCAAATGTGTTTCCATGCTAAATTAATGTGAATGGTGCCAATACCAGTGACACAGCAAGCTTTAGGGGTTTTTTTTCCATCCCATTGTATTTTGTTTTAAATTATTGTTTATCATTTGATCTTTTGTAATTAACACGAGTGCTCTATACAAAAATACTGTTTCACTTGATTTATTTTCTTCAGGAGATAGTCCACATTATGTACTTAAACTTCATGGGTGCCAATAACGATGTATAGTGCACTGTGTAGTATATACAGTGTACATGTATGTGTACATGTACAGTGGACTGTATAGTGCACTGGAAAGCGGGGGAAAAATGTAAATTTAAGTCATATGTCAAGAAGGGGTCAAACTCATAAGACAGAAGCCAACTAAACCCGCTGACATTGTTGGGGTTAGATGACCGTTTATAGTGTATTGGGGCCACCAAGCTCTGCCCCAAAAGGTGAAGTCAGAAAGAAAAGGATTTGGGCTGTTGAATTTTAAGGCTCATCCTTTTGTTCTCTGTGAGATAAACTGCTGTCAGAGATATTTGGTAGCTGATCTCTCAAAAAGATAAAGGTTCCTTTACAAGAGCAAATCATTTAAATGATGAATGATGCGATCATAACTTGTGGCTAAGAAACAATATCAGGATGAATCATGAAGAAAATGGTTAAATAGCGATCATTACATCGTAACATTGAACATAATGCACTGTGCTCAAACAGACAGATAACCCTGTTTAGGACCTAAATTTCCAATCCTTTTTATCATTCAGAAAGTTGAACAAGCGAATAATCTCCATCGTTATTACACAATTTTTGAATTTTTTTCGCTTCCTAAATTATTGTATGCACGATGAACAAGCTTTTTTGGACACATCATTCAGTTGCTCATCCCTTTCACATCAAAAATCATGATTACCGATGGGTCATTAGCGTTAGAATCTGACATTATCGGCCAGCTTAAATGGCTGATAAAGGCTGAGCCAAGCATTCCTATGTATGAATAGTCAGGAGAGATAACTGTTGACCGAATGATGATTTGGCCAGCATCTGTCTAATGTGTACGTGGGGCTTGAGGGGGCTTTAACCCCTTCACAACATATGATGTAAATACGTCACATGTCATGTCCCTGATTGTTAAAGATACATGATGACTGAATAAATCATCTGTCATGTGTGGGGAAGGATGCGGGCTCCGCGTCAGAGCCCGCATCTTTCCTCGTACATGTCAGCTGACTTAATTAGCCATCATGTGTCTTTAACAGCCACAGATGTTAACCTGACATGATTGTGGGGCACCGATGGGTTATTATGACAGCTGAGGTTGTCCTGAAGACCTCCGTGTCTGTCATTACGATACTCCTGTAAACTCCTCGTGGCCAGCGTTTATAGGACATCGCCATATCTGCTATACATAGCAAGGCTTAAGCCCTGCTATACATAGTACAAGCGATCAGACGATCGCAGCTTCAAGTCTCCTAAGGGGACTATTAAATAAAGTTAAAAGCAAAACAAAACTTTTTAAAAATATGAAAAAAAATGTAAAAAGCGCAAAATTTCAAAACACTCCCCTTTTGCCCCATTGAAAATAAAATAATTTTTAAAAAATACACATATCTGGTATCGCTACATTCAGAAATGTCTTATCTATCAAAATATAAAATAAATAATTCCAATCGTAACCCAGCGTAACTAAAAAATCAAAATGCAAGAATTACATTTTTTGGTCACCGCAACATTGCAATAAGAGGCAATCAAAACATCATATCTACCCCAAAATGGTACCAAGCTCAAGGTACAAAAAGTAAGCCATCACCCAGCCCAAAAAATGAAAAGGTTGCGGGTCTCGGAAAATGGCAACAAAAGCAAAAACTTTTTTTCATACAAATTTCAGAATTTTTTTCACCACTTAAATAAAAATAACTATAAATGTTTGGCATCTGCATATTTGTACTGACCTGGGGAATTATAATGCTAGGTCAGTTTTACCATATAGGTAACATTGTAAAAAACAATTGTGAATATTGCACTTTTTTTGCACTTTCACTGCACTTGGAATATTTTTCCTGTTTTCCAGTACACGATATGGTACATTTAATGGTGTCATTCAAAGGTCCAACTCGTCCCGCAAATAAAAAATGCCCTAACATGGCTATATTGATGGAAATATAAAAAAATTAGGGGTCTGGGGTGAAACAAAATATGACCCTGGGATGAAGGAGTTAAAATAAATAATAATATAACAATAAAACAACCCCAACATATATATAGGTTGAAGTCCCACATTGCAGTAAGTATATATTGGTTAGACTTGTGTAACACAATATTTATTCCACTATATATTCCATAAAAACAGACCCTGTTCCAGGAAAATATTTGAGTTATTGAGTGCTCAATGTAGGGTTTCTGTGCAAACCATTAGATTACAAACCATCTCAGAAAAAAAAGAATTCCCCAAAGCCTTGTTACAGCACTAAGATGCTTCTGTCAGTAACTTTACATTTAATTACATATCCCACTGATTGTGAATATAGATGGGTGCTTCATAGTATCCAGACACAGTTTACATCAGAGACCCTACCTCTAATTCCTCCAAGGCAATGTCCACTAATAAACTTCTTACTTTCTTACCACAGTACCATATGTGTCCCTGTTACATGTCATCTTCAGTTTCTAATTATCCTTGTCAGACTACTTGTTCTCAGCAAACTCTGCCAGCATTGTTTGCAATAATATTGGTTGCCTGCAGGGGAAGCTTTTAATTTGCATGAAAATGAGATCAATAAACAGTGTCAGTTCCACTTTGCAATAGATCTGCCATTGCTTTAATTAATGTATATGGTGACTTTAAACAGCTCCAACCTCATTACATTTTACCTCTCTCTACACTTTGCACACATCTTCTTATTGGAAATGTTGATAGGTAGTTGTGTTTTACGCAGAATGTGGAGGAATTACTATACTTTCTGCACAGGCAGAGTTTTCACCCCCAAAACTTCATTATTAGAAAATGGCACTGTTTTGGTGCTAACATAGAACACTGATGTGCATAATTTGGCCTGACTACCAGGTCGAATTTTGTTAGCCAACCTTTAATGGTTAGGTTAACACAAAGGTGTAAAGATTGCAATTGAATGAGGGAGGTCAAATATCCCACTACCACCTAAATTGACACCAATATTATACAGGTGAAATCAAAATTATTTAACCCCAATTGGAAATTGGGTTTATTAGCAAAATGTATAAACTTTCTGTTGTTTGCAATAAACCAATCAGACAAGAACAATTGAAATAGCTCAACACAACTAATATAACACGTAGATTCTCCAAATTCAACGAAAAATGGTCTTTTTAATGACTACTGCAGTCTCAGAATACTTCAACCCTTTCATAACAGGCAGCAAATTTGATGCACAGCCAGTCACCAGTTTCCTTCTGCGTTCCTGGGAAATCTTAGTCCATTTATCATGCGCAATGGCTTTAAGTTGACTAATTCTCTAGGGGTTGTGAGATGTAACCACCATCTTCCAATACCATTAAAAAAAAATTTGTGGGGTTCAAGTTAAGCGAATGTAACAGACACTAAACACAACTAAGACATGGGCAAACATTCAGACTTGTAGCTGATGAAGCGTAGTCATCCAAAAAGCTGCCTTAAACTGAGCATATGGTAAATTGTGTCACCATTTTTGGTGGTATTTTGTACTTCTGGATTTTCACAGTTGAAAAATGAACATCTAACTTTTAAGCATGACCATCTGTTTCTTTCTTGCATTATTGAAAGTTTTTGAACCAGCCAGTGGTCAGTTCCCCTGGAACATGCACCCTGGTGAACCTACTCTGGTACCGCAGGGTGTCGTGCTACCCTCAACTTTTTACATGTACTCCTGAATCTAACCCTAAGTGGACATTGAACTATTATTGGGATCATTGTTCTCTTGGAAAACTTTCTTCCACATAGAAAATGATTACCTCCTCTACCCATCAGCAACCTAATGTCTAAGAGGACATTAAACAGTTACAGGTTTACTACACCGCGTGCAGAATTATTAGGCAAATGCATATTGTGATCACTTTGATACTTTTTATACATGTTGTCCTACTCCAAGCTGCATAGGCTTGAAAGCCAACTACCAATTAAGTAAATCTGGTGATGTGCATCTCTGTAATGAGTAGGGGTGTTGACTAATGACATCAACACCCTATATAAGGTGTGCTTAATTATTAGGCAACTTCCTTTCCTTTGGCTAAATGGGTCAGAAGAGAGATTTGACGGGCTCTGAAAAGTCCAAAATTGTGAGATGTCTTGCAGAGGGATGCAGCAGTCTTGAAATTTCCAAACTTTTGAAGCGTGATCACCGAACAATCAAGCGTTTCATGGCAAATAGCCAACAGGGTCGCAAGAAGCGTGTTGGCCAAAAACGGCGCAAAATAACTGTCCATGAATTGAAGAAAATCAAGCGTGAAGCTGCCAAGATGCCATTCGCCACCAGTTTTGCCATATTTCAGAGCTGCAACGTTACTGGAGTATCAAAACGCACAAGGTGTGCGATACTCAGGGACATGGCCAAGGTAAGGAAGGCTGAAAATGACCACCTTTGAACAAGAAACATAAGATAAAATGTCAAGAATGGGTCAAGAAATATCTTAAGACTGATTTTTCAAAGGTTTTATGGACTGATGAAATAAGCGTGACTCTTGATGGGCCAGAGGCTGGAATCAATAAAGGGCAGAGAGCTCCACTCCGACTCTGACGCCAGCAAGGTGGAGGTGGGGTACTGGTATGGGCTGGTATCATCAAAGATGAACTTGTGGGACCTTTTCGGGTTGAGGATGGAGTGAAGTTCAACTCCCAGACCTACTGCCAGTTTCTGAAAGACAACTTCTTCAAGCAGTGGTACAGGAAGAAGTCGGTATCGTTCAAGAAAAACATGATTTTCATGCAGGACAATGCTCCATCACATGCATCCAACTACTCCACAGCGTGGCTGGCCAGTAAAGGTCTAAAAGAAGAAAAAATAATGACATGGCCCCCTAGTTCCCCTGATCTGAACCCCATAGAGAACCTGTGGTCCATCATAGCATGTGAGATCTACAGGGAGGGAAACAGTACACCTCTCGGAACAGTGTCTGGGAGGCTGTGGTGACTACTGCACGCAATGTTGATCGAAAACAGATCAAGCAACTGACAGAATCTATGGATGGAAGGCTGTTGAGTGTCATCATAAAGAAAGGTGGCTATATTGATCACTAATTTTTTGGGCTTTTGTTTTTACATGTCAGAAATCTTTATTTCTAAATTTTGGGCATTGATATTGGTTTACCTGGTGAAAATAAACAAGTGAGGTGGAATTATATTTGGTTTTTATTAAGTTGCCTAATAATTCTGCACAGTAATAGTTACCTGCACAAACAGATATCCTCCTAAGATAGCCAAATCTAAAAAAAAACCACTCCAACTTCCAAAAATATTAAGCTTGGATATTTATGAGTCTTTTCGGTTGATTGAGAACATAGTTGTTGATCAATAATAAAAATAATCCTCTAAAATACAACTTGCCTAATAATTCTGCACATAGTGTATTAACTGGAGGAGCATGGATTAAAATGGTTGAATTTTTTATTTTCCATCTTGTTGCTTTATCCAAAGGAGAGAAACTTCAGATCTGCCTTGTGGCCAATCATTTTTGCCGAACTTTTTTACTTGTAGCCATTTTTACTGTATGTGGAGTCAGGGAGGAATATGAAGCTATTAGCATTTGCTCCATGGTTTTTTTTTACCTTCCTCTGGATCATCATGTTTGGGTTATGGGTTGAACTTGATGGATTTAAGTCTACTTTCAACCTTACAAACTATGAAACTGATACTTGATTGAATCCATATTTCAGTCCACAGACTACAGGTTTCCAGTGGCACGGGAAGAAAAGCAATTCCATAGCATAACCAGCCTTCACCATACTTCACTCTTCCAGATATACCACAATTACATAGGCAGGAAAAATTCCAGTTATTTTTTACTACTTCATAAAACAGAATCTCAAAACTTCTGGGGTTTACTTATATGGTTTTGATCATACTGGAGCTGACATTTCTTCTGCTTTTGGGTTAGTAGAGGTATATATTGTGGAGTTCAGACATGGAGACCTTCAGAATTCATTGATTGCTGCCATCAAATATTGCTGAAGGTCTTTTGCAGCTACTTGAGGTTTGCCTTCTCGGGGACCTGGTGGCAGCCGGAGCTAGCTTCCTCTTTCTACCATGTCCTGGTAGCATAGTCATTGTTCATTTAACATTGAATCTAAAGATCTATGCTTTCAACTGTTTCTCTAAGAATATTACTTTTTCAGAAGCCCTGAAAGATCCGGAAGTGGCCGTCACCGTTGCCTCACTTGAACTCCATAGAAAATCTCTGGTAGGTTTTGAAAACACAGTTGCCGCACGCAAACCTAAGAATTTTAGTGAACTGGAGGCCATTACTAATGAGTAAGAAGGATAAGATTCATCTGAAACACTTCTAGAAGCTGGTGTCTGTGTAAGCATCCTGTTTGCAGCAGGCCGCAACAGCTAAAGGTGCTCTGGAAAATACTGAAAACACTTGTCATGAGGACTTGAATAACTCTGTGCCTGTAGTATTCATTAAAAGTAGTATTTTGTGTTGAATTTGAAGAAACCACTTGTTATATTAATTGTGTTAAGCTGTTAATTTGTTCTTGTTAAGCTAGGGTCACATGACTGTTTTCTCCATATCCGAGAAAATCGGTTCGATTATGCTAATCACTAGTGTTGTGCCACCCCCGTAGTGTTCGAGTTCGGTTCGGTTCATCGAACACCCGTATGTTTGCCGAACTGTTCGTCGAACACCTTCAAACACCGTTAAAACCAATGGCAGGCAAACAAAAACACATAGAAACACATAGAAAACACCTTAAAAGGTGTCCAAAAGCTGACAAACTGCTCAGAAGACACAACTAACCCATGGAAAAGTGACAAGTACATATAGTCATGTGAAAAGAAAAGAGGTGGAGGAGTAAAAGGAGGGGGAGACACAGATATAGGCATGTCATGCCCTTCTAAAACCAAAAAAGTGCGAAGCCGACACGGCCAGTCCGTTCCTGCCCGTGCGACCTCCGTGTCGCCGGGTTTGTGCCAGAGCCGCGGTGGACCCTGACGGCCAGCCCCCCTCTCCCAATACTGGTGCCTCTCCGCTGGTGGGTCGAGCGAGCCCCCCTGCGGTGGAGGCAGGTCTAATCTTTTTAATTTAAATTGTCTCTCTAATTTGAATGAGTACACTTTAAATCCTTTTACAATGATCTATTGAAGGGCAAGTCTCATGCCAGCAGCCGCGGTAATTCCAGCTCCAGTAACGTCCACTAAAGCTGCTGCAGTTAAAAAGCTTTTATAAGGATCGAGCTTGGCGGTCCACCGCATGGCGTCCTACCGCCAGTCCCAGCCCCTGTGCCTTGGGGTGCCTCCCCGATGCTCTTCACTGAGTGTCCCGGGGGCCCGAACCATTTCCTTTGAAAAAATTAAAATTAAGTGTCCAAACTACAGGTGGTGTAGCTTGCTTAACAGCTGGGATACTCCACTGACTAGCAGACACTGCTACTAGGCACAAAGTATTTCCTGGGCTAGATGCAGTTAAAAATTTGTAATTAGATACACTTGTTGGATGCTGAGAAAGCATTCCATAGAGTCTCCTGGCACGCCATATATTATTCTCTTAAAAAGCTTGGGGAAGGGGTCTAGCGGACCCTTTTATAGGCAAAATCACGGCCCTGTATCGCAATATGTCACCTAGGCTGAAGATAAATGGAACATTTTCATCACCTTTCATAATCACCAAAGGGACAAGGCAGGGATGTCCTCTGTCTCCTCTCTTATACATCCTAGTGACGGAGAACCTGCTCTCATCAATTCGCCATAACCCCAATATTAGGTGGATTGAGGTGGGAGGCACCGAGTACAAGTGCTCTGCATTTGCTGATGATGTCCTAGTATATATCACTCAATCACATATATCCATCCATGCTGTTATGGCTGAAATAGATCACTTTGTTACATGGTAAAATTTTAAAATCAATGCAGCGAAGTCTGAGGCCCTCGATGTCTCCCTCCCCAAATCCATACAGGATTCCATCCAGTCCAACTTTCCCTTTGCCTGGCCCTCACAGGGTATCAAATACTTAGGAATTCGTATTCATAGAGACCTCTCCCATCTATGTTATCTTAATTTTGGGCCCTTTATTGAACAACTCCATACAGACCACGGTTGGCAAGTTAGAACTGTAAGATTCACTACGTGAACCACTGGTGTTTTGTGGAAAAGCACATGTACACTGTGTTCCAAATTATTATGCAAAAAGTGTTTAGGAGTGATAAGGTAAGAATTTTTTTGTTTGTCAGTTAAACTCATTGAAGGTGATGTGTGTCAGGGCTCTTTATATCACTGTAAGCAATTGCAGACACCTGTGCTAATTAGTTTGGCAGGTGTGTCCAATGAAAGGCAAGACTACTTAAGAAGGCTGTCCCACATTATTAAGCAGCCTACATTTTCTGCCAAAATGAGAAAGAAAAAGGATGTGTCGGCTGCTGAGAAGCAACAAATTGTGGAGTGTTTAGGTCAAGGCATGACTACAATCAACATTGCCAAGACACTTCACCTGATCATCGCACAATCAAGAAGTATGTAGCTGATTCACAGTACACACGTGTGCGTGCTGATAAGGGAAAATTGAGGACTCTTTCCTACAGGCAATTACGTCAGGTTAAAAGAGCAGCGGCAAAAAAGCCTTGTCATAGCAGCAGACAAGTTTTTGAAGCTGCTAGTGCCTCCAACGTCCCCCGAACAACAAGATGCAGGGTCCTTCAGAGGTTTGCAGCTGTGCGTAAGCCATCCTGTCGAACTCCTCTATCCACTGTACGCAAGCAGAAACGGCTACAGTGGGCCAACCAATACATGAAGACTGACTTCAAAACTGTTTTGTTCACCGATGAGTGCCGTGCAACACTCGATGGTCCAGATGGATGGAGTGGAGGATGGCTGGTTGATGGACACCCCATGCAAACACGGCTACGGCGCCAACAAGGAGGAGGTGGAGTAATGTTTTGGACTGGAATCATGGAGAGAGAGATTGTCGGCCCCTTTAGGATCCCTGAAGGGGTAAAGATGAACTCCATAATGTATGTGGATTTTCTCAAACAGCACTTCCTGCCATGGTTCAAGAAGAAGAACCGTGTATTCCGCAGCAAGATCATTTTCATGCATGATAATGCACCGTCTCATGCTGCACATAACACATCTGCATCTCTGGCTGATATGGGCATAAAAGGGGACAAACTTATGGTGTGACCCCATGCTCCCCTGACCTCAACCCCATTGAGAACCTCTGGAGCATCATCAAAAGGAGTGTCTATGATGGCAGGAGGCAGTGCACATCTAAACAACAGCTCTGGGAGGGTATTCTGTCCTCATGCAAAACAATTGAAACAGAAACCATCCAAAACCTGACAAATTCAATGGACGAGAGAGTTCAGAAGCTCCTTTCGAACAAGGGGTCCTATGTGCAAATGTAACATCACCTAGAAAAAAGTTTTGAGTTGAAAACTGTTTGATTTCAGTTTCTAATAACCTGCTAATGCTTATAATTTCAAAAATGACCATTTTTTTGTTCTTTATTAAAATGAAAAGGTTGATCAAAGAGTGTGGGGGATCTAAGAGTGAGGCAACCCAGAAGTCAGGATTATTTCGAATTCTGACAATCTGAGGGTCATGTTGCAGGTAATGCAGCAAGAAGGCACTCATGTGTCTTGTGCATCTAGGAGCCCCAAAATTATTTTCCGGGCTAGATGAAGCTAAAAATTATTATTAATTTGAAAGCTGGTGGAGCTTAGTATAGATGGCCTAATAGAATCAGTACTGCAAACTGCTACAAGGCCCAAATTATTTTCCAGCCAAGATACAGATAAACATGATTAGTAATTTTAAATCTGGTGGAGCTTAGTATAGATGGCCTAATAGAATCAGTACTGCACACTGCTACAAGGCCCAAATTATTTTCCAGCCAAGATACAGATAAACATGATTAGTAATTTGAAAGCTTAAAACGGTTGGTGAGGTGATTTTAACAAATCATCAAGCTTTAACTCTCCCCAGGATGACACAGGGGTAGAAAAGTCATTTCGGATCCAAGATTTGTTCATCTTTATGAACGTGAGTCTGTCTACATTATCAGTGGAGAGCCGCGTGCGCTTATCTGTCAGCACACCACCAGCAGCGCTGAACACACGTTCAGACAGAACGCTGGCTGCGGGGCATGACAAGCTCTCCAAGGCGTAAGTGGCGAGCTCCGGCCATTTATTCAGATTGGAAGCCCAAAAAGAGCAAGGGTCCAGTGACACAGTCATGGCTTCAATGTTTACTTGGAGATACTCCTGTACCATCGTCTGTAGGCATTGACTATGTGTCAGGCTTGTTGTCTCCTGTGGCCTTGCAAAGGATGGGCTAAAAAAGTGGTGAAATTATTCCGCAAAATTGATGTTACCAGCAGATACTGTGTTTCTGTTACGTTTTGAGTGCTGAACACTCGACGGTCCCACAGTTGGCAAGTTGGAACTGTGAGATTCACTATGTGCACCACTAGTGTTTTGGGGAAAAGCACATGTAAGATTCTGCAACAGTCTCTGCTGATACTCCTGCATGCGTGCATCTCTTTCTATGGCGGGAATAATTTCGGCAAATTTACTTTTGTACCTGAGATCTAACAGTGTGGCAACCCAGTAGTCAGGATTATTTGTAATTCTCACAATTCGAGGGTCATGTTGCAGGTAGTGCAGCAAGAAGGCACTCATGTGTCTTGCGCATCCAGGAGCGCCAAGTCCCTGTTGTGTTGGTGGCGAGGTAAAAATCATGCTTCCTTCCTCTGCCCTCTCCCCCCAACCTCGCACAACAGAAATGTGATCAAGGTCTCCCTCATCTGATGAGTCTTCCATCAGTTCGTCCTCCACCTCTTCCTGGGCTCCTGCACCTTCCTCACTAGTTTGGCTGCTACCATGCGCCCTGGTAAAACCATCTCCCCCACCCTCACATGCCTGCCGCCTTGGTGCTGCCGACCGTCTGGACCTTGCAGATGTTAGCCCTTCCGCATACAACTCCTCCTCCTCTACTTCCTCCACCTCCTCTTGTGCCACCACCTGACTCCGAATTCTGTTTAACATGTGCTCCAGCATGTAAATCACCGGAATAGTCATGCTGATAATGGCATCGTCAGCACTAAACATCTTCGTCGCCATTTCAAAACTGTGCACAAGGGTGCATAGGTCCCTGATCTGAGACCACTCCTCCAGCGTGATTTGCCCCACCTCTGGATCTCGTTGGTCCAGGCTATACGTCAGAACATATTGCACCAGGGCTTGTCGGTGCTGCCACAGTCGCTGCAACATGTGCAGAGTTGAATTCCACCGGGTAGGCACATCGCATTTTAGCCGGTGAAGTGGCAGGCCCAACGACTTCTGTAGAGATGTAACTCGCTGAGCTGCGGGATACGAATGGCGGAAGTGAGCACACAGCGACCGTGCCCTCTGCAGAAGGCCATCTAGTCCGGGATAGTGGGCTAAAAATTGCTGGACAACCAGGTTCAACACGTGAGCCATACAAGGCACGTGTGTGACATTGCCCCGGCGAAGGGCCGCACCCAAGTTTGCAGCATTGTCGCACACGGTCTTCCCTGGTTTCAGGTCCAGTGGAGACAACCATTCATGAAACTGGTTCTCCAGAGCTGACCACAACTCCTCAGCTGTGTGACTCACATTTCCCAGACATTTCAAAGTAAAAACCACCTGATGACGTTGAGCCCTGCTGCCAGCATAGAAAGGAGGTGTGCAGGATCCCTTTTGCGCAGTTAGAAAGCTTCTGGCATGACCAGACAGGCTTTGGGTGCAGGTGGAGGACCGAGAGGAGGTTGAGGAGGCAGAAGCAGTGGAGGAACTTCGAGATAAAGAGCATTGACGCACAACTCGTGGGGACGGCAAGACTTGGACAGCAGCCCCTTGTCCTGCTGTCACCATAGTTACCCAGTGCCCAGTCAGCGACATGTAACGACCCTGTCCATGCCTACTCGTCCAAGTGTTTGTGGTGAAATGCACCCTGTCACACACAGAGTTTCTCAAAGAAGCGGTGATGTTGTGTGCGACATGCTGGTGGAGCGCAGGCATACCTCTCTTTGAGAAGTAGTGCCGACTGGGCATCTGGTACTGGGGCACTGCGACGGACATAAGGTCTCGAAAATCCTCTGTGTCCACCAGGCGGAAAGGCAGCATTTCTGTAGCCAAGAGCTTGCAGATGGTGAAATTCAACCTCTTAGCTTTCTCATGGCTAGGAGGAAATGGTCTTTTACTTGTCCACATCTGAGGGACCGAGGGCTGGCTGTTGTGCTTAGACGGGGTTGAGAAGGGAGTCCCCGGCAAACTGACGGTCTGTGAGGAAGATGCAGGCGGACATGTTAGGTTGCCTTGATCCAAAGGTGGTGCTATCGATGTCGGACAGCGCTCAACACCAGCTGGTGTTTCCACCTCCAAAGAAAATGATGACCTGCCAATCACGCTGGCTGTTGCGGGTAAAGAGGTGGCAGGTCTGCGTCCCAAAACAGGTGTGACTGATGTCCCCCCAGTCACAGAGGATGAAGAGGCCGTGGATGCACAACATGTGGCAGACGGCGGTTGGCCCGGCCGGCTAGGCCGCATTGTAACACAGTGAGCTTCCCTCTGCAACTTATGATTCATATCCATGTGCCGGTTCATGCATGAAGTACTCAAACTATGTATTTTTTGGCCTCTACTTAGCTTTTGCTGACAAATGTTACAGATAACACGAGTTGGGTCATCTTTATCGATCTGAAAAAATGCCCAGGCTATGCAAGGCTTAGCACCCTTGTGACCTGAAGAGCAACCACGACTTGTGGTCAGAGGCAGAGTTGTGTTTGAGGATGCAGTTGTTGACGTGCTTCCAGTACTACGTCTCTGTCCAGGAAGGCGCAACCTGACCTCGTCGTCACTAGCATCCTCCTCCACCTCCTCTGCTGACCTCATCGACTGGCTGACTGTGGGTTGACAGTAAGTGGGATCTCCAACCTCGTCATCATCACCCTGTGTGTTATCACACCCGTCGTCCTCAGAGCCAACCTCTTCCTGCCCTGACAAAAAACTAAAGTTGTCGCTCCAATCAGGTATTTGAGTCTCATCATCGTCTTCCTCATTGTCTCCACCAACAGGAGTTACAGTTTGGGAACGAGGGTCTACATTATGGTCAGAACCTTCTGCGTCTGGTCCTGGATCCGACTCATAAAGATTCTGGGCATCAGTGCAGATCATTTCCTCATCTGGATTCACAGAAGCTCTGGAGCCGACCTCTGATTCCCAGGCTATAGTATGAGTAAACAGCTCTGCAGACTCAACCATCTGTTCTACCCCATACTCAGACGGGCAGCTGGAGACTTGGGAGCTGTGAGGAAGCAAGTGCGATTGGGGTGACACCTCTGAGGACTGGAGTATTTGTGATGTTGAAGTTGAGGTGGAGGAGAGCCCACTTAAAGGAGCACTTGATATCCATTGAAGCACCTGCTGTTTTTGTGCCTCATCTGGAATTTGTAGCAATTGACGTGGCCGTAAGAAAGGGATCTTATCACATTGTCCGCTAAAAGAAGTAGACTTCTTAGTTTGGCTGGAAGATGGTCTTTCTTCTGCAGATGTTACTGTTGCTTTAACACCTACCCCACGGACACAACCTTTTTTTCCCTTCCCAACACGCCTATTCCCCTTTCCACCAGCAGCAGGCCTTTTTCCACTCATTTTGGTGGTTAACTAATTCACAACTCTGGATTTGTTTGCACAAAAAACAATGGATGGGAACCGAGCAGAGCTGAGTGGCCAAGCTGTGGTATTAGTCCAAAAGTATTGGCTGGGTTAGATGCAGATAAAAATTATATTGAATTTGAAACCTGGTGGAGGTTAGTATAGATGGACTAATAGAACAAGTCCCACACACTGCTACAAGCCGAAATATTTTTTCAGAGCTAGATGCAGAAAAAAATTATATTGAATTTGCAACCTGGTGGAGGTTAGTATAGATGGACTAATAGAACAAGTCCCACACACTGCTACAAGCCGAAATATTTTTTCAGAGCTAGATGCAGATATAAATTATTTTGAATTTGCAACCTGGTGGAGGTTAGTATAGATGGACTAATAGAACAAGTCCCACACACTGCTACAAGCCGAAATATTTTTTCAGAGCTAGATGCAGAAAAAAATTATATTGAATTTGCAACCTGGTGGAGGTTAGTATAGATGGACTAATAGAACAAGTCCCACACACTGCTACAAGCCGAAATATTTTTTCAGAGCTAGATGCAGAAAAAAATTATATTGAATTTGCAACCTGGTGGAGGTTAGTATAGATGGACTAATAGAACAAGTCCCACAAACTGCTACAAGCCGAAATATTTTTTCAGAGCTAGATGCAGATAAAAATTATATTGAATTTGCAACCTGGTGGAGGTTAGTATAGATGGACTAATAGAACAAGTCCCACACACTGCTACAAGCCAAAATATTTTTTCAGAGCTAGATGCAGATAAAAATTATTTTGAATTTGCAACCTGGTCGAGGTTAGTATAGATGGACTAATAGAACAAATCCCACACACTGCTACAAGCCGAAATATTTTTTCAGAGCTAGATGCAGATAAAAATTATTTTGAATTTGCAACCTGGTCGAGGTTAGTATAGATGGACTAATAGAACAAATCCCACACACTGCTACAAGCCGAAATATTTTTTCAGAGCTAGATGCAGAAAAAAATTATATTGAATTTGCAACCTGGTGGAGGTTAGTATAGATGGACTAATAGAACAAGTCCCACACACTGCTACAAGCCAAAATATTTTTTCAGAGCTAGATGCAGAAAAAAATTATATTGAATTTGCAACCTGGTGGAGGTTAGTATAGATGGACTAATAGAACAAGTCCCACACACTGCTACAAGCCGAAATATTTTTTCAGAGCTAGATGCAGATATAAATTATTTTGAATTTGCAACCTGGTGGAGGTTAGTATAGATGGACTAATAGAACAAGTCCCACACACTGCTACAAGCCGAAATATTTTTTTAGAGCTAGATGCAGAAAAAAATTATATTGAATTTGCAACCTGGTGGAGGTTAGTATAGATGGACTAATAGAACAAGTCCCACACACTGCTACAAGCCGAAATATTTTTTCAGAGCTAGATGCAGAAAAAAATTATATTGAATTTGCAACCTGGTGGAGGTTAGTATAGATGGACTAATAGAACAAGTCCCACAAACTGCTACAAGCCGAAATATTTTTTCAGAGCTAGATGCAGATAAAAATTATATTGAATTTGCAACCTGGTGGAGGTTAGTATAGATGGACTAATAGAACAAGTCCCACACACTGCTACAAGCCGAAATATTGTTTCAGAGCTAGATGCAGATAAAAATTATTTTGAATTTGCAACCTGGTCGAGGTTAGTATAGATGGACTAATAGAACAAATCCCACACACTGCTACAAGCCGAAATATTTTTTCAGAGCTAGATGCAGATAAAAATTATTTTGAATTTGCAACCTGGTCGAGGTTAGTATAGATGGACTAATAGAACAAATCCCACACACTGCTACAAGCCGAAATATTTTTTCAGAGCTAGATGCAGAAAAAAATTATATTGAATTTGCAACCTGGTGGAGGTTAGTATAGATGGACTAATAGAACAAGTCCCACACACTGCTACAAGCCGAAATATTTTTTCAGAGCTAGATGCAGAAAAAAATTATATTGAATTTGCAACCTGGTGGAGGTTAGTATAGATGGACTAATAGAACAAGTCCCACACACTGCTACAAGCCGAAATATTTTTTCAGAGCTAGATGCAGAAAAAAATTATATTGAATTTGCAACCTGGTGGAGGTTAGTATAGGTGGACTAATAGAATGATGCTATGCCCAAAAGGTTTTACTTCACTAGGTGCAGTAAAAAAAATTGTATTCTATACACAGGTGGTGTAGCTTGCAACACAGATAGGCTACTCCACTGACTAACACACACTGCAAGAGGCCAAAAAGGATTTGCTTTGCTAGATTTAGCCAAATGCTGTGAAAAAAACTTGCACAGCACTAAAACAGACCTGCCTGGCAAAAAGTGATAGGAACTGATGTAACCTAGCCCTCAAAAGGACTGCAATTACAATTAGTCTTTACTCCCAACCTATCTATTTAAGAGCACAGACCTGCCTGATAAAAGTGATAGGAACTGATGTAACCTAGCCCTGAAAACGACTGCAATTACAATTAGTCTTTACTCCCAACCTATCTATTTAAGAGCACAGACCTGCCTGATAAAAGTCGTAGGAAATGATGTCACCTAGTCCTTAAAAGGACTGAAATCACAACTATTCCCTACTCCCAAGCTATCTGTAGATTTGTCCGAAAATTGGCTTGAAATTAACAAAGTATAGCGCACACAGCAACAGCGGTGCCGTCTAACACGCAGCTGCAGCAGGGAGAAAATGGTGGCGACGGGGAAAATGGCTGGGTCTTATAGGGCAACGACATGTGACATACACTGCCAATGACACATGCCCTTGCTTGTGTGAAAAAAAGCAGTTCGCTCCGTGTGTGCGCTGCTGATATGCTGACAGATTGCACCTCCCCACTGTAAATGCGGGAAAGAGAAAAAAAACTGGAGATCTTCATTATTTCTGCAGAGATCCATCCCCTGCCCCTCCCCCCGCCCCGCTGTACACTCAAACTGCGTATTAACATTAATTTTCAGCATTACTGAGAAAAAATCCAGTTATGATTTTGGTGCACGAACAGTTATCGAACATAACCTCGAACAGCCGAATTTTTTTCAAATTGTTCGTGTTCGCCCAACGGCTCGAACACCGCCCAAAACAGCTTGAATTTGAGATTGGCGAACAGTTCGAGTCGAACACCGCTCATCTCTACTAATCACACTCTGAATTTGATCACAGTTTGATCAGAGTGTGATCCAATTTTGTCGGAGATGTAGAAAAAAGAAAAGTTTCTCCACCTTCTTCATTCAATCTGTCCGTGAAGATGTCATTTGAGTGCTGTTCGATGTTTTCCACTTTTCAACGGGTCCATAGACTTGATTGGCTGAGTGCAATCCGAGAATCGGAGGCAAATCATACATGCTGCGATTTTTTTTTTCCTCAGATCACTCAGTCCAAGGAAAAAATTGGTCATGTTCACAGCTTCATCGATTAACATGGGAACGAGTGCTATCCGCCAAAACTACGGACAGCACTCATTCGATGTTTATGGTTATGTGCACAAGTTTATTGCAGAGAACAGAAAGTTTGAAGATTTTGTTTCTAAACCTAATTTGAAATGGGGGTTGAATAATTCCAATTGCAACTGTATACGGCACATGGTTTATGGGGCGGGAGGGAGCTGTTACATTTATTGCATAGAAACATGGCTCCTTCCAAGTTGGGCAATCTAGATAGGAAAGAGTAAAAAAGCAACATGTAAATAAGGTCTATAAGCCTAATTACCTGTCTGTAGAGTATTTTTTAACTGTATCATTTACAGAGTGTTCAGCTTAAATGGAACAGTGCATTAAACCAATAAAGCTTCTAGTTAAACATCTTGATTGGCACACATCCTGTTGGTCTGCTAGGTAATATTGTCATACAAAAAAATCCAACTTCTCCTCCTAGCTTCTGTGCAGAAAATATTGTGTATAAAAGAATTTAAGAAAATTGCCATTATGACATGGGCATAGAACTACAGTGTTGCAATTACCTCTGATAAAATGAAATTTGCATGATTGAATCTGCTATAAAGGTCAGATCCAAAACAGTTTATGCTACCATAGATATAGAATAACAGTAAGCTGGCAATTATTAGCCCCATTTACCTTTTAACTTTCACATTCAGCTCAACTAAATGTGCATATTATTTTAATCTAAGGAGTAGTCTTGAGCCACCCCCGTAGTGTTCGAGTTCGGTTCGGTTCGTCGAACAACCGTGTGTTCGTCGAACTGTTCGTCGAACACCTTCGAACATCGTTAAAACCAATGGCAGGCAAACAAAAACACATAGAAACACATAGAAAACACCTTCAAAGGTGTCCAAAAGCTGACAAACTGCTCAGAAGACACAACTAACACATGGAAAAGTGACAAGTACATAGTCATGCGAAAAGAAAAGAGGTGGAGGAGTAAAAGGAGGGGGAGACACAGATATAGGCATGTCATGCCCTTCTAAAATCCAAAAAGTGAGAAGCCGACACGTTCAGTCCGCTCCTGCCCGTGCCACCTCCGCGTCGCCGGGTTTGTGCCAGAGCCGCGGTGAACCCTGACGGCCAGCCCCCCTCTCCCAATACTGGTGCCTTTCCGCTGGTGGGTCGAGCGAGCCCCCCTGTGGTGGAGGCAGCTCTAAGCTTTTTAATTTAAATTGTCTCTCTAATTTGAATGAATACACTTTAAATCCATTTACAAGGATCTATTGGAGGGCAAGTCTCATGCCAGCAGCCGCGTAATTCCAGCTCCAGTAACGTCCACTAAAGCTGCTGCAGTTAAAAAGCTTTTATAAGGATCGAGCTCGGCTGTCCACCGCAAGGCATCCTACTGCCAGTCCCAGCCCCTATGCCTTGGGGTGCCTCCTGATGCTCTTCACTGAGTATCCCGTGGTCCCGAAGCATTTCCTTTGAAAAAATTAAGTGTCCAAACTACAGGTGGTGTAGCTTGCTTAACAGCCGGGATAATCCGCTGACTAGCAGACACTGCTACTAGGCACAAAGTATTTCCTGGGCTAGATGCAGTTAAAAATTTGTAATTAGATACTCTCGTTGGATGCTGAGAAAGCATTCCATAGAGTCTCCTGGCACGCCATATATGATTCTCTTAAAAAGCTTGGGGTAGGGGTCTAGGGGACCCTTTTATAGCCAAAATCACGGCCCTGTATCGCAATACATCACCTAGGCTGAAGATAAATGGAACTGTAGCACCCTGAGGGCTCGGTTGCTACAGAGGTATTGCACCTCACCCAGAGGTGTGATATCTCACTCTCAGGTAAGGATGTAGTGTGGATCAGGACCCGACACCTGCATGCATTACACCACATTGCCGTGGGGCAGGGCGACCAATATGCCCCTGAGATGGGCACGACAGTCCCTGTCCCTGGCTGGAGTGGGGGGAGGGAACACTGAGAAAGGGGAACCCTGTAGTGCAGGAGCAGGGAGGAAGCAGTTCCTGGGTGCATTGAGAAGGGAGTATAAAAGGTGGGCACCATCTTAGTTCAGTGCAGAGAAGTCTGAGCAGAAGTGGCAGGGAGCAGGGGCTCTGCATGAGCTCTGCTCCGGAGGCGGGCCTAGTAACAGAGGCCCAGGCCTGGAAGAGGGAGAAGGAAGGAAGAGGAGCGGAGAAGGCTCCAGGAACGAGGAACGAAGGGATCCCAGGGGTGCGGACGGGCGAGTCGCCACCGCACGCCCGAATCCACCTGCGTGGAGGGGTCAGGCCAAAGGGGGAGACCGGTCCCCGAAACTAGTGGAGGCAGGAAACGACCCTCAGCTAGAAACAGGAGGCTGTGACATTTTATGTGGTGCAGCCCCTCGCTACACTCGCTAGGAAGGCACCACATAGGGTCAGGGAAACTGGCGCCAAGTTTACCAAGAGGAGGCCCGAGGCAGCCGGACAGAAGGGTTGGTAAGAAAGGCCAGACAAAGGACACACAAAGGGGGTCCTGTGAAGCGCTCCAAAGTTATCTGGGAGTTGTCTGAGCCCCTCACCTGGTGAGCACAGTACGACGTGGGCAGCCGTTACCTGCAGACGTGGTCTGGATAATAAGAACTGTGAGTAAAGGCCCTGGACTGCATCACTGACTCCGTGTCGTTACTGCTGCTGCCCTGCACCATCACCCCCATCCTCCGCATACACTGCCCTGAGGCTATACTCCTCCCGTGGGGAGTTATGCTACGCTCTGCTGCACCCACAACACCAGCCTCAGCGGTCTGCCCTGGAGCGGCGGTTCACTCTGACCGCAATCCACGGGTGGCGTAGTCGGACATTTAAACATCAAAACCACATAAATAGTTCCGCCACTGGTTTGACCGCCCTGAGCCACGGAACCGGGTCGCCGCCACGGAGACTACAACCACCAGCATCCACCAAAAAGGGTCCGGCTCCGGGTGTCCCAAGGCCCAGGGGGCGCGTCAGAACATTTTCATCACCTTTCACAATCACCAATGGGACAAGGCAGGGATGTTCTCTGTCCCCTCTCTTATACATCCTAGTGATGGAGCACCTGCTCTCATCAATTCGCCATAACCCCAATATTAGGTGGATTGAGGTGGGAGGCATCGAGTACAAGTGCTCTCTATTTGCTGATGATGTCCTAGTATATATCACTCAATCACATATATCCATCCATGCTGTTATGGCTGAAATAGATCACTTTGTTACATGGTCAAATTTTAAAATCAATGCAGCGAAGTCTGAGGCCCTCGATGTCTCCCTCCCCAAATCCATATAGGATTCCATCCAGTCCAACTTTCCCTTTGCCTGGCCCTCACAGGGTATCAAATACTTAGGAATTCCTATTCATAGAGACCTCTCCCATCTATGTTATCTTAATTTTGGGCCCTTTATTGAACAACTCCATACAGACCACGGTTGGCAAGTTAGAACTGTAAGATTCACTACGTGAACCACTGGTGTTTTGTGGAAAAGCACATGTACACTGTGTTCCAAATTATTATGCAAAAAGTGTTTAGGAGTTATAAGGTAAGAATTTTTTTGTTTGTCAGTTAAACTCATTGATGGTGATGTGTGTCAGGGCTCTTTATATCACTGTAAGCAATTGCAGACACCTGTGCTAATTAGTTTGGCAGGTGTGTCCAATGAAAGGCAAGACTACTTAAGAAGGCTGTCTCACATTATTAAGCAGCCTACATTTTCTGCCAAAATGGGAAAGAAAAAGGATGTGTCGGCTGCTGAGAAGCAACAAATTGTGGAGTGTTTAGGTCAAGGCATGACTACAATCAACATTGTGCGATGATCAGGATGAAGTGTCTTGGCAATCAAGAAGTATGTAGCTGATTCACAGTACACACGTGTGCGTGCTGATAAGGGCAAATTGAGG
The DNA here is from genome assembly GCF_046119375.1 of Phyllobates terribilis. NCBI lineage: Eukaryota > Metazoa > Chordata > Amphibia > Anura > Dendrobatidae > Phyllobates > Phyllobates terribilis. Next base: position 895,951,489 of record NW_027362761.1, on the reverse strand, counting down.
ACTCTTTCCTACAGGCAATTACGTCAGGTTGAAAGAGCAGCGGCAAAAAAGCCTTGTCATAGCAGCAGACAAGTTTTTGAAGCTGCTGGTGCCTCCAACGTCCCTCGAACAACAAGATGCAGGGTCCTTCAGAGGTTTGCAGCTGTGCATACGCCATCCTGTCGACCTCCTCTATCCACTTCACACAAGCAGAAACGGCTCCAGTGGGCCAAACATTACATGAAGACTGATTTCAAAACTGTTTTGTTCACGGATGAGTGCCGTGCAGCGCTCGATGGTCCAGATGGATGGAGTGGAGGATGGCTGGTTGATGGACACCCCACGCAAACACGGCTACAGCGCCAACAAGGAGGAGGTGGAGTAATGTTTTGGGCTGGAATCATGGGGAGAGAGATTGTCGGCCCCTTTAGGATCCCTGAAGGCGCTAAAGATGAACTTCATAATGTATGTGGATTTTCTCAAACAGCACTTCCTGCCATGGTTCAAGAAGAAGAACCGTGTATTTCACAGCAAGATCATTTTTTTGCATGATAATGCACCATCTCATGCTGCACATAAAACATCTGCATCTCTGGCTGATATGGGCATAAAAGGGGACAAACTTATGGTGTGACCCCCATGCTCCCCTGACCTCTACCCCATTCAGAACCTTTGGAGCATCATTAAAAGGAGTGTCTATGATGGCGGGAGGCAGTTCACATCTAAGCAACAGCTCTGGGAGGGTATTCTGTCCTCATGCAAAACAATTGAAGCAGAAACCATCCAAAACCTGACAAATTCAATGGACGAGAGAGTTCAGAAGCTCCTTTCGAACAAGGGGTCCTATGTGAAAATGTAACATCACCTAGAATAAAGTTTTGAGTTGAAAACTGTTTGATTTCAGTTTCTAACAACCTGCTAATGCTTATAATTTCAAAAATGACCATTTTTTTGGTCTTTATTAAAATGAAAAGGTTGATCAAAAAGTTTGGGGGATCTAAGAGTGTGGCAACCCAGTAGTCATGATTACTTCGAATTCTGACAATATGAGGGTCATGCTGCAGGTAGTGCAGCAAGAAGGCATTTATGTGTCTTGCGCATCTCGGAGCCCCAAAATTATTTTCCGGGCTAGATGCAGCTAAAAATTATTATTAATTTTAAATCTGGTGAAGCTTTAGTATAGATGGCCTAATAGGATCAGTGCTGCACACTGCTACAAAGCCCAAATTATTTCCCAGTCAAGATACAGATAAACATGATTAGTAATTTTAAATCTGGTGGAGCTTATTATAGATGGCCTAATAGAATCAGTGCTGCACACTGCTACAAAGCCCAAATTATTTTCCAGCCAAGATACAGATAAACATGATTAGTAATTTGAAAGCTTAAAACGGTTGGTAGGGTGATTTTAACCAATCATCAAGCTTTTACTCTCCCCAGGATGACACAGGGGTAGAAAAGTCGTTTCGGATCGATGATTTGTTTATCTTTATGAACGTGAGTCTGTCTACATTATCAGTGGAGAGCCGCGTGCGCTTATCTGTCAGCACACCACCAGCAGCGCTGAACACACGTTCAGACAGAACGCTGGCTGCGGGGCATGACAAGATCTCCAAGGCGTAAGTGGCTAGCTCCGGCCATTTATCCAGATTGGAAGCCCAAAAAGAGCAAGGGTCCAGTGACACAGTCATGGCTTCAATGTTTACTTGGAGATACTCCTGTACCATCGTCTCTAGGCGTTGACTATGTGTCAGACTTCTTGTCTCCTGTGGCCTTGCAAAGGATGGGCTAAAAAAGTGGTGAAATGATTCCGCAAAATTGATGTTACCAGCAGATACTGTGGTTCTGTTACGGTTTGAGTGCTGAACACTTGACGGTCCCACGGTTGGCAAGATGGAACTGTGAGATTCACTACGTGCACCACTGGTATTTTGTGGAAAAGCACATGTAAGATTCTGCAACAGTCTCTGCTGATACTCCTGCATGCGTGCATCCCTTTCTATGGCAGGAATAATTTCGCCAAATTTACTTTTGTACCGGGGATCTAACAGTGTGGCAACCCAGTAGTCAGGATTATTTCTAATTCTCACAATTCGAGGGTCATGTTGCAGGTAGTGCAGCAAGAAGGCACTCATGTGTGTTGCGCATCCAGGAGCACCATGTCCCTGTTGTGTTGGTGGCGAGGTAACAATAATGCTTCCTTCCTCTGTCCTCTCCCCCCAACCTCGCACAACAGAAATGTGATCAAGGTCTCCCTCATCTGATGAGTCTTCCATCAGTTCGTCCTCCACTTCTTCCTGGGCTCCTGCACCTTCCTCACTAGTTTGGCTGCTACCATGCGCCCTGGTAAAACCATCTCCCCCACCCTCACATGCCTGCCGCCTTGGTGCTGCCGACCGTCTGGACCTTGCAGATGTTAGCCCTTCCGCATACAACTCCTCCTCCTCTACTTCCTCCACCTCCTCTTGTGCCACCACCTGACTCCGAATTCTGTTTAACATGTGCTCCAGCATGTAAATCACCGGAATAGTCATGCTGATAATGGCATCGTCAGCACTAAACATCTTCATCGCCATTTCAAAACTGTGCAGAAGGGTGCATAGGTCCCTGATCTGAGACCACTCCTCCAGCGTGATTTGCCCCACCTCTGGATCTCGTTGGCCCAGGCTATACGTCAGAACGTATTGCACCAGGGCTTGTCGGTGCTGCCACAGTCACTGCAACATGTGCAGAGTTGAATTCCACCGGGTAGGCACATCGCATTTTAGCCGGTGAAGTGGCAGGCCCAACGACTTCTGTAGAGATGTAAGTCGCTGAGCTGCGGGATGCGAACGGCGGAAGTGAGCATACAGCGACCGTGCCCTCTGCAGAAGGCCATCTAGTCTGGGATAGTGGGCTAAAAATTGCTGGACAACCAGGTTCAACACGTGAGCCATACAAGGCACGTGTGTGACATTGCCCCGGCGAAGGGCCGCACCCAGGTTTGCAGCATTGTCGCACACGGCCTTCCCTGGTTTCAGGTCCAGTGGAGACAACCATTCATGAAATTGGTTCTCCAGAGCTGACCACAACTCCTCAGCTGTGTGACTCACATTTCCCAGACATTTCAATGTAAAAACCGCCTGATGACGTTGAGCCCTACTGCCAGCATAGTAAGGAGGTGTGCAGGATCCCTTCTGCGCAGTTAGAAAGCTTGTGGCATGACCAGACAGGCTTTGGGTGCAGGTGGAAGACCGAGAGGAGGTTGAGGAGGCAGAAGCAGTGGAGGAACTTTGACATAAAGAGGATTGACGCACAACTCGTGGGGACGGCAAGACTTGGACAGCAGCCCCTTGTCCTGCTGTCACCATAGTTACTCAGTGCCCAGTCAGCGACATGTAACGCCCCTGTCCATGCCTACTCGTCCAAGTGTCTGTGGTGAAATGCACCCTGTCACACACAGAGTTTCTCAAAGAAGCGGTGATGTTGTGTGCGACATGCTGGTGGAGCGCAGGCACACCTCTCTTTGAGAAGTAGTGCCGACTGGGCATCTGGTACTGGGGCACTGCGACGGACATAAGGTCTCGAAAATCCTCTGTGTCCACCAGGCGGAAAGGCAGCATTTCTGTAGCCAAGAGCTTGCAGATGGTGAAATTCAACCTCTTAGCTTTCTCATGGCTAGGAGGAAATGGTCTTTTACTTGTCCACATCTGAGGGACCGAGGGCTGGCTATTGTGCTTAGACGATGTTGATAAGGGTGTCCCCGGCAAACTGCCGGTCTGTGAGGAAGATGCAGGCGGACATGTTAGGTTGCCTTGATCCAAAGGTGGTGCTATCGATGTCGGACAGCGCTCAACACCAGCTGGTGTTACCACCTCCAAAGAAAATGATGACCTGCCAATCACGCTGGCTGTTGCGGGTAAAGAGGTGGCAGGTCTGCGCCCCAAAACAGGTGTGACTGCTGTCCTCCCAGTCACAGAGGATGAAGAGGCCGCGGATGCACAAGATATGGCAGACGGTGGTTGGCCCGGCCGGCTAGGCCGCATTGTAGCACACTGAGCTTCCCACTGCAACTTATGCTTCATGTCCATGTGCCGGTTCATGCATGAAGTACTCAAACTATGTATTTTTTGGCCTCTACTTAGCTTTTGCTGACAAATGTTACAGATAACACGAGTTGGGTCATCTTTATCGATCTGAAAAAATGCCCAGGCTATGCAAGGCTTAGCACCCATGCGACCTGAAGAGCCACCACGACTTGTGGTGAGAGGCAGAGTTGTGTTTGAGGATGCAGTTGTTGACGTGCTTCCAGTACTACGTCTCTGTCCAGGAAGGCGCAACCTGACCTCGTCGTCACTAGCATCTTCCTCCACCTCCTCTGCTGACCTCATCTCTTGGCTGACTGTGGGTTGACAGTAAGTGGGATCTCCAACATCATCATCATCACCCTGTGCGTTATCACACCCGTCGTCCTCAGAGCCAACCTGTTCCTGCCCTGACAAAAAACTAAAGTTGTCGCTCCAATCAGGTATTTGAGTCTTATCATCGTCTTCCTCATTGTCTCCACCAACAGGAGTTACAGTTTGGGAATGAGGGTCTACATTATGGTCAGAACCTTCTGCGTCTGGTCCTGGATCCGACTCATAAAGATTCTGGGCATCAGTGCAGATCATTTCCTCGTCTGGATTCACAGAAGCGCTGGAGTCGACCTCTGATTCCCAGGCTATAGTATGAGTAAACAGCTCTGCAGACTCAACCATCTGTTCTACCTCATACTCAGACGGGCAGCTGGAGATTTGGGAGCTGTGAGGAAGCAAGTGCGATTGGGGTGACACCTTTGAGGACTGGAGTATTTGTGATGTTGAAGTTGATGTGGAGGAGAGCCCACTTAAAGGAGCACTTGATATCCGTTGAAGCACCTGCTGTTTTTGTGCCTCATCTGGAATTTGTAGCGATTGGCGTGGCCGTAAGAAAGGGATCTTATCACATTGTCCGCTAAAAGAAGTAGACATTTTAGTTTGGCTGGAAGATGGTCTTTCTTCTGCAGATGTTACTGTTGCTTTAACACCTACCCCACGGACACAACCTTTTTTCCCCTTCCCAACACGCCTATTCCCCTTTCCACCAGCAGCAGGCCTTTTTCCATTCATTTTGGTGGTTAACTAATTCACAACTCTGGAGTTGTTTGCACAAAAAAACAATGGATGGGAACCGAGCAGAGCTGAGTGGCCAAACTGTGGTATTAGGCCAAAACTATTGGCTGGGTTAGATGCAGAAAAAAATTATATTCAATTTGCAACCTGATGGAGTTCAGTATAGATGGACTAATAGAACAAGTCCCACACACAGCTAGAAGCCCAAATATTTTTTCAGAGGTAGATGCAGAAAAAAATTTTATTCAGTTTGCAACCTGATGGAGGTCTGTATAGATGGATTAATAGAACAAGTCCCACACACAGCTACAAGCCCAATATTTTTTCAGAGGTAGATGCAGAAAAAAAATATATTCAGTTTGCAACCTGATGGAGGTCAGTATAGATGGACTAATAGAGAAAGTCCCACACACTGCTAGAAGGCCAAATATTTTTTCAGAGCTAGATGCAGACAAAAAATAATTTTGAATTTGCAACCTGATGGAGGTCAGTATAGGTGGACTAATAGAACAAGTCCCACACACTGCTAGAAGGCCAAATATTTTTTCAGAGCTAGATGCAGAAAAAAATTATATTCAGTTTGCAACCTGATGGAGGTCTGTATAGATGAATTAATAGAACAAGTCCCACACACAGCTAGAAGCCCAAAATATTTTTTCAGAGGTAGATGCAGATAAAAATTATTTTTAATTTGCAACCTGATGGAGGTCAGTATAGATGGACTAATAGAGAAAGTCCCACACACTGCTAGAAGGCCAAATATTTTTTCAGAGCTAGATGCAGATAAAAATTATTTTTAATTTGCAACCTGATGGAGGTCAGTATAGATGGAGTAATAGAACAAGTCCCACACACAGCTAGAAGCCCAAATATTTTTTCAGAGGTACTGTAGATGCAGATAAAAATTATTTTTAATTTGCAACCTGATGGAGGTCAGTATAGATGGACTAATAGAGAAAGTCCCACACACTGCTAGAAGGCCAAATATTTTTTCAGAGCTAGATGCAGATAAAAATTATATTCAATTTGCAACCTGATGGAGGTCAGTATAGATGGACTAATAGAGAAAGTCCCACACACTGCTAGAAGGCCAAATATTTTTTCAGAGCTAGATGCAGATAAAAATTATATTCAATTTGCAACTTGATGGAGGTCAGTATAGATGGACTAATAGAACAAGTCCCACACACAGCTAGAAGCCCAAATATTTTTTCAGAGGTACTGTAGATGCAGATAAAAATAATTTTTAATTTGCAACCTGATGGAGGTCAGTATAGATGGACTAATAGAGAAAGTACCACACACTGCTAGAAGGTCAAATATTTTTTCAGAGCTAGATGCAGATAAAAATTATTTTTAATTTGCAACCTGATGGAGGTCAGTATAGATGGACTAATAGAGAAAGTCCCACACACTGCTAGAAGGCCAAATATTTTTTCAGAGCTAGATGCAGATAAAAATTATATTCAATTTGCAACCTGATGGAGGTCAGTATAGATGGACTAATAGAACAAGTCCCACACACAGCTAGAAGCCCAAATATTTTTTCAGAGGTACTGTAGATGCAGATAAAAATTATTTTTCATTTGCAACCTGATGGAGGTCAGTATAGATGGAGTAATACAACAAGTCCCACACACAGCTACAAGCCCAATATTTTTTCAGAGGTAGATGCAGAAAAAAATATATTCAGTTTGCAACCTGATGGAGGTCAGTATAGATGGAGTAATAGAACAAGTCCCACACACAGCTAGAAGCCCAAATATTTTTTCAGAGGTAGATGCAGATAAAAATTATTTTTAATTTGCAACCTGATGGAGGTCAGTATAGATGGACTAATAGAGAAAGTCCCATACACTGCTAGAAGGCCAAATATTTTTTCAGAGCTAGATGCAGATAAAAATTATATTCAATTTGCAACCTGATGGAGGTCAGTATAGATGGACTAATAGAGAAAGTCCCACACACTGCTAGAAGGCCAAATATTTTTTCAGAGCTAGATGCAGATAAAAATTATATTCAATTTGCAACCTGATGGAGGTCAGTATAGATGGACTAATAGAACAAGTCCCACACACAGCTAGAAGCCCAAATATTTTTTCAGAGGTACTGTAGATGCAGATAAAAATTATTTTTAATTTGCAACCTGATGGAGGTCAGTATAGATGGACTAATAGAGAAAGTCCCACACACTGCTAGAAGGCCAAATATTTTTTCAGAGCTAGATGCAGAAAAAAATTATATTCAGTTTGCAACCTGATGGAGGTCAGTATAGATGGACTAATAGAGAAAGTCCCACACACTGCTAGAAGGCCACATATTTTTTCAGAGGTAGATGCAGAAAAAAATATATTCAGTTTGCAACCTGATGGAGGTCTGTATAGATGGATTAATAGAACAAGTCCCACACACAGCTAGAAGCCCAATATTTTTTCAGAGGTAGATGCAGAAAAAAATATATTCAGTTTGCAACCTGATGGAGGTCAGTATAGATGGACTAATACAACAAGTCCCACACACAGCTAGAAGCCCAATATTTTTTCAGAGGTAGATGCAGAAAAAAATATATTCAGTTTGCAACCTGATGGAGGTCTGTATAGATGGATTAATAGAACAAGTCCCACACACAGCTAGAAGCCCAATATTTTTTCAGAGCTAGATGCAGAAAAAAATTATATTCAATTTGCAACCTGATGGAGGTCAGTATAGATGGACTAATAGAATGATGCTATGCCCAAAAGATTTTACTTCACTAGGTGCAGTAAAAAAATTGGTATTCTATACACAGGTGGTATATCTTGCAACACAGATAGGCTACTCCACTGACTAACACACTCTGCAATAGGCCAAAAAGGATTAGCTTTGCTAGATTCAGCCAAATGCTGTGAAAAAAACTTGCACAGCACTGGCACAGACCTGCCTGGCAAAAACTGATAGGAACTGATGTAACCTAGTCCTGAAAAGGACTCCAATTACAATTAGTCTTTACTCCCACAATCTATCTATTTAAGAGCACAGACCTGCCTGATAAAAGTCGTAGGAAATGCTGCAACCTAGTCCTTAAAAGGACTGCAATCACAACTATTCCCTACTCCCAAGCTATCTGTAGATTTGTGCGAAAATTGGCTTGAAATTAACAAGGTATAGCGCACACAGCAACAGCGGTGCCGTCTAACACGCAGCTGCAGCAGTGAGAAAATGGTGGCGACGGGGAAAATGGCTTGGTCTTATAGGGCAAGGACATGTGACATACACTGCCAATCACACATGCCCTTGCTTGTGTGAAAAAAAGCACTTCGCTCCGTGTGTGCGCTGCTGATAGGCTGACAGATTGCACCTCCCCACTGTAAATGCGGGAAAGAGAAAAAAAAAATGGAGATCTTCATTGTTCCTGCAGAGATCCATCCCCTGCCCCTCCCCCCACCCCGCTGTACACTCAAACTGCGTATTAACATTAATTTTCATCATTACTGAGAAAAAATCCAGTTATGATTTTGGTGCACGAACAGTTATCGAACATAACCTCGAACAGCCGAATTTTTCTCAAATTGTTCGTGTTCGCCGAACGGCTCGAACACCGCCCAAAACAGCTCGAATTTGAGATTGGCGAACAGTTCGAGTAGAACAACGCTCATCTCTACTAAGGAGTAAGGTTTCTCCTTGTAGAGAGTGACATGTCAGGTCTGGCACGCCAGACATCACCGCTCTTCAGAGCCGCTGGGACTCGCGGAGCGCAGCGTGAGATGGGAGTGGCTGCTGCTAAAAGCTTTGATCGACGGATTCGGAGAACATCGTGGAAAGCACTGGATTACATCGGACCTGCGTGTGATTTTTCTTTTTACAATAAATTAGTGAATGAGGGGCAGTGTCTTGTTCTTGTTTCTCTCTTTTTACATTTTTCAGGCTTCCATTTATAGACTATGTCGGATTCCCTGGACTACGTCGGATGTGCCTGGGTGGATTTTTTTTTTTTTTACAAATAAATTGGTGAGCCAGGAAAAGTCAGGGAATGTTTTTTACATTAAAGTATTTTTGTGTGTGTGTGTTTTTTTCTTTTTTACTGGGCTAGTGATGGGGAGTCTGATAGACATCTCTCCATTACTAACACCAGAACTTGATGTCAGCTGTGTTTCTGGACAATTCACAGCTGACATCAATCCCAACTACCATTACCCCGATTGCCAAAACACCAGGGCAATCAGGAAGAGCAAAGCAGAAGCATTAGAGTTGGAGCATCTCATGATGCTCCACTTCTGGGGCAGCTGATAGCTGGTATTTTTAGGCTGGGAACGAACCAATAACCATGAGCATTCCTAGCCTGATAATATCAGCTAACAGCTGTCTGCTTTACCTTTGCTGGTTTCATAAAATAGGGGAAACCCCACATTGTTTTTGCATTCATTTATTTATTTATTAAAATAAACCAGGCTAAACAGCTGTTGTATAAACTCCACATGAAAAGCACTAAAGGGTGCAAGTTCATAATATATAGGGGGTTGTGAAATTATATATCTGCAGGATATCTATTTATTATATCTATCTATGTATCAATCTAATATGTATCTATTTATTGTTTATTAAGTATATCTTTCTATCATCTATCTATATCTTTATGTAAGATTTCTTTATTATTTATGACAATTAACTTTAATTCACATAGAGTATTATAGTATGTAAAAGATGATGTTAAAAATTTATTGTATACAGATTGCATACGCATGACATATGGATACTAGGCGAGAAAAAAATCGCACACTCGCTTGACATACGGAATGACATACTTATGACACTCATCCAACTTTTCAGGGTGAACATCAGTGCGATTTTTTATACGCAGACGTTTATGAACCCTAAAGCAGCATCTCTGTCCACTACCAAGTATCAAGTAACATGCTGATAGCTGATCATTGGGTGATGATCTTAATAAATTTCCTTAGTTTAACTTCTCTAGTTAAATACATGTCTTTAATTTTATTCATTAATTCTACTTGTAATTGATTGTTTCATTAGAGTTAAGCTCTTTTGGCCATCATTAAAGTCGGGTCCCAGTAGAAGGGAAAATTTTCGATGAATGAATGGCCATCCATAGTACAAGGATGAATTGAGTCTACCAAAATGGAAACCCCTTGTACAGGGTTGCTCTCAGGTCTCTCTCCAAATGGGGGGTCCTTCTCTCTAATGTCCCTATGCCCTAATAGGAGATATAGACAGAGGTTGTCTTCCTAAGATATCCCTTTAAATAGATTGTAGAAAATTTAAAAAATGTCTGATTATTCCCAAAACAAAGCTACTCTTATGCATAGTGGTAGACAGCACCAGGACTTGTGGCTGCAGCTATATCTTCTTACGCTCCACTGCATCTGTGATACAGGTGACTAAGTCCTAGGATGGGCTGAAATAACCGTTTTATTAAAGTGTTGCTCAAAAACATACAATTTATGACCTCTGTGTGACATTAACAATTTTATTTTTTCACATGTATACTTCTATAGTGCCGTTGATTCTTTCTTCTTGACTTATTGTGGGTTTCTAGATCTTTCAATGTTCATCCACTTGGGACTATAGAGCAGAATTTACCAAGATCATTTACTCTTGTCTTTGGGTCATGTCTGGTACTGGAGCTCAGTTACATTCAAGTAAATAGGATTGAAGTAAAATACAAGACAAATGTAAAATGAAAATATTTTGGAAATGCTTGAAAGATTGTTCAGATTTTTATACATTAACAATAATTTGATTTCTCAATATCAATTATTTTGTGTACGGAGCTCACTATTTTCTAAAATTACGTTAAAGGGAATCTGTCGCAGGTTTTTGCTATGTAATCTGACAGCAGCATGATGTAGGGACAGAGACCCTGATTCCAGTGTTGCAGTGGTGTTTTTCTTTTATTCGGCGGGGGGGGGTCCAATTAGAACTTCTGCTATGGGGCCCCATGTATGCCCCTGCAGTGATGTATCACTTAGTTTACTGGGTGCAGCAGTTGTGATAGAATCACAGTTTTCTCTGTTGCAGATCTAGTAGAGCTCTGTTGTTGAGCTGTGTATAACTCGCCCACACCACAGCTTTCTGTGTACAATGCACAGTGATAGAAAAATGCTAAATAATGCTAGGGACATGGATAGACTAGGATGCATGAGCCCAGTTGTCCTGTAGTGATAATCTCCTGCTGATAAAACACTGATTGTATTGAAACAGCAAAACACAGCCTAGTAAGTGACACATTTCTGGAATCATGGACTATTTCACCACCGTCATCGTGGTACCATTATCTTCCAATTTCATCATGGTGCTCTCAGATTATACAAATTATGCAGCAAAAAACTGATAACAGATTCCCTTTAACATTAATAAATTACTTCATGCCTCATTTTCCTCTTAAGGAATAAAAAGCTAAGGGGTACAAATGAGCAGTGCCTCCATATATAATACCTATGTAAGGCTTTATTTAGCTGGAGCTTCAAGATAAAAATACCTTTGTAAAGTAATAAAAAATTAAAAAGCTTTACCAACTATAAATGCATCAAGAGAAGAATATTGATTTCCCCCTCTATATTCCATATTGACAATTCTTGTTGAAATGGCATAACTTGAAGTTTCTGTTTTCTGTTGATCTCCAATAAGACCCCCAGCCATCACAAATTTTTTAGTAGCCTCTCATATGGGCCTAAGGTCTTTTTTGGACCTCCTTAAACTCCTGGATTGATCCAGGTGCAGCTGCAGCCCCTGCACCCATTATATTTATGTTTCGGTGTGAGACTTGAAACTGTTCTAAAAGTTCCAAATCATGAGGGAAAGCTGCGGGGAATAAAAGTGTATTCTGTAAAGCGTCTGTAAGAGGGAACTATTTTAGGAGGTGTCTGAGGGATTTTTTAGTATTTATTGAATTTGTTGTTTGAAGTGGCGGTCTGAGGAATAGTGTATGAGGTTTAAATGCAATGTGCTAATATTTATTTCCATGCCAAGGACGTCTTTGTTTTCCGTAAATCTGGCTTTCAGTGGAGAGTTGGCAGATTATGTCTTCTTAATAGACTTCACCTCTCTCATTTAAATGGATGTATGTGTGTTCCTAACGGCTCAGTTCGCCCACTTAAGATCAGCTTGGGTTTTTTTGGCAGTGTTTGAGGTGGAAAGTTGTGAGGCTTTTTTCAGCTTATGTCAGAATGTCTCCAGAGATGAACATTAAACAGCATTATATGAAGGAGTTAGATGCTTAAAAGAACACTAAGTAAAAAATGATTGGTGTCATAATCATGTCTATAAATTGATTGGAGGATAGACAGAACGTTAGCATGTAAAGCAGAGATATTTCCAAAAATATTGGCCTTCATATTATTGAAACACATATCATGAGCAGTCACACACAGACACATTCTCAGAGAGACTGCAAAGTGCTGAGATATCCAGGAGTTATCTAACCTGCATTCCATCATGTGCGCCTGAAACAGAAACCTCAGCATGGTACATTAACAATTTTCATGCAGCTCGCTTATGAAACTGAAGGTAACCACCTTTAAATTTGTTTTTCAAGTTATGATGAGGATCATTGATGTAGTATCAGGTTATGATTTTATAAAATCCAAAGATCTAACAAACTGCATCAATATTTTTGAATAACAAACTTAGCATTGTGCACTGCCTCTTAACCGTAAAGTGGCACCCATTGAATTCTTAAAGCACCACTCCAGCATTTGTTTGACTTTCAGCGCTAGAGTGGTGCTTTAAATCTAAGCCCCCTGCCCCCAGTCATATACTCATCCTCCAGCGTCTTCACAGTTTTTTCGATGCCGCTCCAGTCCTCCCACACCATCTTGTGACAGCAGCTTCTGACTGGCCAGAAGTCAGAAGCTACATCACACACTCTCAATAAAAGTCTATGAGAGCCAGAATGAGGTTCTCATAGACTTGTATAGAAAATTGACCTCCGCGCCACTCCATGAAACACAGGAGCTGCTGGCAGGTCACTTTTTGGCAGAGACCAACCAGAGCAATGCTGGAAATGGATGAAGGCAGCGGTAGGTGAGTATCAGACAGGGGGCAGGGGACTTACATTTAAAGCACCACTCCAGCTATGCCGTGCAGTGTCCGTCATAGCTTTGAACTGGCACAGCATGTAAACACGCTGTGCCAGTTCAGTGTCGACAACTATCTGTGACAACTGAGTGGCAGGGGCAGAGGTGCAGGGACCCATGCCGTCAGTCCCTGCACTCAGATCGCTGCGATCGGTCAGTCAATCTAACTGACCGATCGCAGCATGATGGAGCAGGAGACGCTAAAATTTCAGTGTCTGCTGCTCTATCAGTGCCGGAGCTCAGCGCTGCCAGTGACTGAGCTGCGGCACTAAACAGCCAGGAGCGGTGTCAGCGCAGCCCTTGGCTGTTAACCCCCTGAATGCTGCAATCAAGCACGATCGCAGCATTCAGGAGGCAGGCAGAGGGCTGGGAGCTGTAATGCATCGCTGTAATCACACTGACCCGAAGAATAAAGTCGCCTAATCACTTTTATACTGCACGGGGAACGACGTAAAAGATAAATAAAACCAATTCTTCACCTGCTGCAGATTTGTTTATTCTGCCTCCCAAACATCGCAGTGAGGCTCGGCGCACATTTATCCTGCGCTCTGCACTGAGCACTTACACCGGGGTTTCCGTGTAAATCTCTGAAATAACAGATTCAGACGGAAACCCCTGACGGAAGATTTCTTGTAATGAAGCAGATGAAGGCACTGTGGACACAGTCTGACCTATGATTTGGCGGTGTCTATCTTTTTAGGCGTAAATAAAAGTGCGGTCAGCCACAGTTTTGTGCACCTCTGAAAAGAAGGATCACGCTGAACAGAGGACAGACGGAGTCCAGAGTAACTCTGCTGCCTCATCTCATTATAGTGAATGGATCCCTCAGGGGTTTCATCTGAATCACGTCATTCGGAGATTTAGATGGAAACCCCCAAAGTAAGTGCTCAGCGTAGAGCGCCGGATAAATGTAATCTAAAATGTTATATAAAATGTTCCCAATAAAAGCTTCACATAAAAGCCCCCACTCAGGTCTGTCATGTGTTAATGGAAATATAGAGGGCTTCCACATTATGGGTAATACAAAGGCTCTGGAAAAGCTAAATGGCTCCTCGCCCCCAAAAGAAACTCAGCAAATTCTGTTCTCCCAAATCCAAATCCCCCCTCCTTTCTGAGCACCGCAGTGTGTCTAAACCACATTTATTGCCCACATGTATGGCAGGGGTATTATTTCCAAAATGAGGTCACTTGAGGGGGGATTCTGCTCTTCTAGCATTTAGGGGCTCTGTATATGGAGTCCGCAAACTATTCTAGGAAAATCAGCGCTCCAGGAGGCAAATAGCGCTCCGTCCCTCCCGAGTCTCGCCGTGTGGCCAAGCAGGACTGTACAGCCACATATGAGGTATTGCTACATTCAGAAATTACAAATTTTGGTGCCATTTTTATCCATTATGCCAGTGTGAAAATGTAAAATCTGGGGCTAAAACAAAATTTTTGCAGTAAAAGTGTAATTATTTTTTCCTCACTGCCCAATGGAATAAAATTCTGTGACACACCCTTGGTGTCAGTATGATCACTGCACCCCTAGATGAATTCATTGTGAGGTGTATTTTGTAAAATGGGGTCATTTATGGGGGAATCTGCTGTTACGGCACCTCAGGGGATCTTCTAGTGCAGGGGTCCTCAAACTTTTTAAACAGGGGGCCAGTTCACTGTCCCTCAGACCATTGGAGGGCCGGAATATAATTTTTTTTAAAAAAAACTATGAACAAATTCCTATGCACACTGCACATATCTTATTTTGAAGTAAAAAAAAAAACAATACAGGAACAAATACAATATTTAAAATGAAGAACAAGTAAAGTTAAATCAACCGGTATTTCAATAGGCAGCATAGGTCCCGAATAGGCAGGTAAATATCCCCAATAGGCAGGTAAATGCCCCCAATAGGCAGGTAAATGTCCCCAATAGGCAGCATAGGTCCTCAATAGGCAGCATAGGTCCCCAATAGGCAGGTAAATGTCCCCAATAGGCAGCATAGGTCCTCAAAAGGCAGGTAAATGTCCCCAATAGGCAGCATAGGTCCTCAATGGGCAGGTATATGTCCCCAATAGGCAGCATAGGTCCCCAATAGGCAGGTAAATGTCCCCAATAGGCAGGTAAATGTCCCCAATAGGCAGCATAGGTCCTCAATGGGGAGGTAAATGTCCCCAATAGGCAGCATAGGTCCTCAATAGGCAGGCTATTTCCCCCTTATAATGCCCTATGCAGGCTATTACTCCCCTTATAATGCCCCATGCAGGCTGTTCCCCCCTTATAATGCCCCATGCAGGATGTCACCCCCCATATAATGCCCCATGCAGGATGTCCCTTTCTCCCACCATATAATGCCCCATGCAGGATGTCCCTTTCTCCCACCATATAATGCCCCTTGCAAGATATCACTCCCCTGTCTTTATAATGCCCCATGCAGGATGTCACCCCCCATATAATGCCCCATACAGGATGTCACCCCCCCATATAATGCCTCATGCAGGATATCACTCCCCTGTCTTTATAATGCCCCATTCAGGATGTCACCCCCCATATAATGCCCCATGCTGGATGTCACCCCCCCATAAAATGCCCCATGCAGCATGTCACCCCCCCATATAATGCCCCATTCAGGATGTGACCCCCCATATAATGCCCCATGCAGGATATCACTTCCCTGTCGTTATAATGCCCCATTCAGGATGCCACACACCCCCATATAATGTCCCATGCAGGATATCACTCCCCTGTTGTTATAATGCACCATGCAGGATATCACCGCCCTCTCTTTATAATGCCCCATGCAGCATGTCACTCCCCCATATAATGCCCCATGCAGGATGTCACCCCCCCATATTATGCCCCAAGCAGGATGTTACCCCTAATATTATGCCCCATGCCTTCATACATTAAAAAAAAAAATACTCACCTCACTTCTCACCTGCTGCCGCTGCTCAGGTCCGGACTCCAGCGTCGCCGGCATCTTCCCGCTCTGCACTGCCTGTGACGGCTCAGGGGAGGGCGCGGTGGAAAGACGTCACCGCACCCTCTGAACTGAGACGTCACAGGGAGCGCACAGCAGGAAGACAACGGATCTGCAGAGGCACGGGGAGAGGTAAGTATTCGGCTGCCGAGGCCCTGAGCAAGCGGGAGGGAATGGGCGCTGACACCGCTCTCCTCCGCCCACAGCCCGGCGGGCCGGATAAAAATCCTCCGCGGGCCGCATGTGGCCTGCGGGCTGTAGTTTGAGGGCCCCTGTTCTAGTGGGTCTTGGCACCCTCAAACCATAACAGTAAAATCTGTACTATAAGATGGCGCTCCTTCCTTTCTGACCTTTGCACTGTGCCTCAGAAGTAGTTGCCAATTACATGTAGGGTATGGGCATACTCAGGAGAAATTGCAAAGCAAAATGAGAGGTCAATTTTCTCCTGTTACCCTTGTGAAAATAAAAAATTTGGGGGTAAAAGAAAATTTTTGTGATTTTTTTTATTTTCACGGCTCTACGTTATAAACTTCTGTGAAGCACCTGGGGGTTCAAAGTGCTCACCACACATCTAGATAAGTTCATTGAGGGGTCTCGTTTCCGAAATATGGTCACTTGTTGGGGGTTTCCGCTGTTTAGGCACATCAGGGGCTCCCCAAATGCGACATGGCATTCGCTGATTATTCCAGCAAATTTTCAATTCAAAAAGTCAAATGGTGCTCCTTCCCTTCCGAACCCTGCCATGCGCCCAAACAGTGGTTTTCTGCTGCATATAAGGTATCGGCGTGCTCAGGAGAAATTTCACAACAACTTTTGGGGTCCATTTTCTCCTGTTACCGTTGTTAAAATAAAAAATTTGGGGCTAAAAATAAATTTTTGTGGTTTCTTTATTCATGTCTCTATGTTATAATCTTCTGTGAAGCACCTGGGGGTTCAAAGTGCTCATCACACATCTAGATAAGTTCATTGAGGGGTCTAGTTTCCAAAATGTGGTCACTTGTTGGGGGTTTCCGCTTTTTAGGCACATCAGGGGCTCCCCAAACGCAACATGGCGTCCGCTAATTATTCCAGCAAATTTTGAATTCAAAAAGTCAAATGGCGCTCTTTCCCTTCCAAACCCTGCCGTGCGCCCAAACAGTAGTTTTCTGCCACATATAGTGTATCGGAGTGCTCAGGAGAAATTGCACAACAACTTTTGGGGTCCATTTTCTCCTGTTACCCTTGAGAAAATAAAAAATTGGGGGCTAAAAGAAAATTTTTGTGATTTTTTTTTTCACGTCTTTATGCTATAAACTTCTGTGAAGCACCTGGGGGTTTAAAGTGCTCATCACATATCTAGATAAGTTCATTGAGGGGTCTAGTTTCCAAAATGGGGTCACTTGTGGGGGGGGGGTTCCACTGTTTAGGCACATCAGGGGAATTTTCTGTCATATAGACACCTCAAAGTCACTTCAAATGTGATGTGGTCCCTAAAAAAAATGGTTTTGTATATTTTGTGGGAAAAATGAGAAATCGCTGGTCAACTTTTAACCCTTATAGCTCCCTAACAAAAAAAGTTTTAGTTCCATGTTATTTATTAACTATTTTGTGTGACATATCTCTCTGATTTCAGGGCATAACAATTAAAATTTTGAAAATGTAAACATTTTCAAAATTTTCGCCAAATTTCTGTTTTTTTCACAAATAAACACAAGAGTTATCGAAGAAATTTTACCACTATCATGAAGTACAATTTTCTAAATTTTCGCCAAATTTCCGTTTTTTTCACAAATAAACACAAGAGTTATCGAAGAAATTTTACCACTATCATGAAGTACAATATGTCATGAAAAAACAATCTTAGAATCAGTGGGATCCGTTGAAGCGTTCCAGAGTAATTACCTCATAAAGTGACAGTGGTCAGAATTGAAAAAATTGGCCCGGTCATTAACCTACAAAGTGGCTCAGTCCTTAAGGGGTTAAGTATCACAAAAATTTAAAAACAAACCTAAAAAGTATACATAATGGAGGACCACATATCCCCTGCACATGAATATTGCACTTGTAAAGACATAGAAGTCAATGTATAACTATATGTAGACTATGGTATAGTTGGCAATAAACAAATTAAAAACACATTTTTTTTTAATTCAACACATGTGTTTCATGATGCAAAAACATTAACATATACAGTACAGACCAAAAGTTTGGACACAACTTCTCATTTAAAGATTTTTCTGTATTTTCATGACTTTGAAAATTGTACATTCACACTGAAGGCATCAAAACTATAAATTAACACATGTGGAATTATATACTTAACAAAAAAAGTGTGAAACAACTGAAAGTATGTCTTATATTCTAGGTTCTTCAAAATAGCCAAATTTTGCTTTGATGACTGCTTTGAACACTCTTGGCATTCTCTTGATGAGCTTCAAGAGGTAGTCACCGGAAATGGTTTTCACTTCACAGGTGTGCCCTGTCAGGTTTAATAAGTGGGATTTTTTGCCTTATAAATGGGGTTGGGACCATCAGTTGTGTTGTGCAGAAGTCAGGTGGATACACAGCTAATAGTCCTACTGAATAGACTGTTAGAATTTGTATTATGGCAAGAAAAAAGCAGCTAAGTAAAGAAAAACGAGTGCCCATCATTACTTTAAGAAATGAAGGTCAGTCAGTCCAAAAAATTGGGCAGACTTTGAAAGTGTCCCCAAGTGCAGTTGCAAAAACCATCAAGCGCTACAAAGAAACTGGCTCACATGAGGACCGCCCCAGGAAAGGAAGACCAAGAGTCACCTCTGCTCCTGAGGATAAGTTTATCCGAGACACCAGCCTCAGAAATCGCAGGTTAACAGCAGCTCAGATTAGAGACCAGGTCAATGCCACACAGAGTTCTAGCAGCAGACACATCTCTACAACAACAGTTAAGAGGAGACTTTGTGCAGCAGGCCTACATGGTAAAATAGCTGCTAGGAAACCACTGCTAAGGACAGGCAACAAGCAGAAGAGACTTGTTTGGGCTAAAGAACACAAGGAATGGACATTAGACCAGTGGAAATCGGTGCTTTGGTCTGATGAGTCCAAATTTGAGATCTTTGGTTCCAACCACCGTGTCTTTGTGCGACGCAGAAAATGTGAACGGATGGACTCTACATGCCTGGTTCCCACCGTGAAGCATGAAGGAGGAGGTGTGATGGTGTGGGGGTGCTTTGCTGGTGACACTGTTGGGGATTTATTCAAAATTGAAGGCATACTGAACCAGCATGGCTACCACAGCATCTTGCAGCGGCATGCTATTCCATCCGGTTTGCGTTTAGTTGGATCATCATTTATTTTTCAACAGGACAATGACCCCAAACACACCTCCAGGCTGTGTAAGGGCTATTTGACCAAGACGGAGAGTGGTGGGGTGCTACGCCAGATGACCTGGCCTCCACAGTCACCAGACCTAAACCCAATCGAGATGGTTTGGGGTGAGCTGGACTGCAGAGTGAAGGCAAAAGGGCCAACAAGTGCTAAGCATCTCTGGGAACTCCTTCAAGATTGTTGGAAGACCATTTCCGGTGACTACCTCTTGAAGCTCATCAAGAGAATGCCAAGAGTGTGCAAAGCAGTCATCAAAGCAAAAGGTGGCTACTTTTAAGAACCTAGAATATAAGACATATTTTCAGTTGTTTCACACTTTTTTGTTAACTATATAATTCCACATGTGTTAATTCATAGTTTTGATGCCTTCAGAGTGAATGTACAATTTTCATAGTCATGAAAATACAGAAAAATCTTTAAATGAGAAGGTGTGTCCAAACTTTTGGTCTGTACTGTATATGGCTAGCATTAATGTTGAATGCATGGAAGGAACATGTAAGTATCTGTGTGAGCTACAGACAAAATAGCCCTGTAAGATTGAAACCCAAGTGGGACTATGTATAGTGGCTAGTGTCTAATGTTGAACTCTACCGGAAATCTCCTAAAGAGTAATACAAATTAAATTTTTGTGGTACTTAATAAAGATTTATCTATCAGGCAATAAGCACGTACTGTTTCTTTTTGGTGGTAGCTGACATATACTGCCTGATCCATGGACAGCATGTATCAGGCACTGGCTGTACAATTTTGGCAATATATGTTTAGATCTGAAACACTGCAAAATTTCAGAGAAAAACACAGATTAATAGCCACCAGGAACCAAGCTACACGGGAAACTAGTCGGACAGGAAGATCCCAAGCAACTTCTCCCTGCCTACTGCTCTGGAGAAACAGGTCTCTCCCTATAAACTCATGCAGGGAGAGACCTGTCACTAGAGTCGAGTGGGAGGGAAGAAGTCGCCGGGGATCTGCCTGTCCGATGAGTCTCTTACTCAGTTCAGTCCTTGGAAGCTATTAAACTATGCCGCAGCATTTCAGAGTTAAAAATATATGGCTGAAATCATGCAGCCAGTGTCTAATACATGCTGCTTTTGGATTGTGCAGCATGTATCTCCTGTCAGGTTTCCTTTAAGTCTCTTTGAGACAAGATCATTTATCTCTGCTGACTATCCTTTTTCCATCATGTAAATAATAGCTGTCTGACAATTGGTTTCTAAATAGACCTGTGCTGTGCGTTCAGGTTCTAAAGCTCGATTTACAGTGGCCAATTATATAAATGACCATTTCCAAGAATAATCGCTTCCCAATAATTGGGCAGTGTTATCAGGCTGCAAATCTCTCAAAGAACGAGCAAAATGCTTGTTCATGGGGTGAAATTGTTTTTAAGCAAGCTTGAAAATCATCGTTCTTGGTAGCACATCGTCCTGTGTAAGCATAACATGTGCTACTAAAAGCAACAGCAAAATGAGCAAATATCAATAGTGTACTTGGTTAACATAATTTTGATCAAAAAAATGTAAAGGCCACCCCACCACGTGATCAAAATTATGTTAACCAAGTACCATATATTATTTTCATGCACTATTGCTATTTATTTTTTTATTTTTTTATTTACTGCAGGGTATTTGCTCATTTTGTTTTTATCTTAGG
Organism: Phyllobates terribilis; assembly: GCF_046119375.1. Lineage (NCBI taxonomy): Eukaryota > Metazoa > Chordata > Amphibia > Anura > Dendrobatidae > Phyllobates > Phyllobates terribilis. Next base: position 895,930,355 of record NW_027362761.1, on the reverse strand, counting down.
TTTTGTCTGTTTAGTCGCCAGTGTGAAATTGCGCCTACACGCTGAATATATACCAACTTATATTTCAGCAACAGCAGTCTATGCATGCAGAACCATCTATTACAAATTGTTCTGTGCTTATAGGAAAATATGTTCTGTCAGTGTAAACAGGCTTTTAAAGGGAATCTGTCAGTAGTATCAACCCCCCTAAGCCATCTATACGGGCATGTAGGTTATAGGTAGCTGAATAAAATGATACCTTGATATCTGTAATCAGATGTCTTATTACAGCAAAATCCACATTTTTTTATTTCTATGTAAATGAGCTGCTTAGGGCAATCAGCCAGACACTGATCTGCATAATAATGTGTCTCCGGAGCTTATTTTAAATAAAAAGGAGAGTTACCAATGTGATATGTAATGGCAGCTCTCTGCTCCCCTGATCTCACTGCAGAGCTGTGTGTGATTATTACTGACACATCTGCAGCTTCCTCTCATCTTCAGCTTCCATATCACAGCAGCCAGTGTTGCAATATTATCGCAATACAGCAGAGCTGTAAGAGCTGCAGCTGCTCATGTGTTTGTTATGAGACAAAGTTCAGTTCTCCTGTTTTGTGTTAGTTACATGTCTTACACTGGTAACTCCGGTCTTTAATTTAAAATAATCTCTGGAGGCAGATTCTCATGCAGATCAGTGTTCAGTGATAGTGCTGAACAGCTCATTTACATACAGTATAAAAAAAACGTGGATATCTCTGGACTAATACATCAGATTGCAGATATCAAGGTATCATTTTACCTACATGCCCATAGAAATTGTTTAGAAGGGTTAATCCTATTGACAGATTTCCTTTAAAAGACTGCCAATCAGGAAACAGTTGCAAGTTGGGTGATGTAAATCTAAGTGATTTCATGCCTAAAGTTACTATTTTTACAGCTTATTTATATGATAGTACACTCAGTTTTATATTATGATGGCTCCATACATTAAAGTATTGCATTGATTCTATGAGCATATATCTTTGTAACACAGAAAAATGTATTTTTCTGTACATCAATATGATAACACAAAAAAACTTCTGGATGCTTGTGCATGAAATTGGAGAGTTGGCGATATATAAAGGTACAGTTTAGTTCTAATTTCTATTGGTGACTGCATCATTTTGATTTGTTGTTGACTTGTTATTCTACAAGTGACCATACACAGAGAATAGCACTTTGCTTCATTGTTTTGCTATAGCTTTCGATCACAATCACAACTATCATTTCTTGCACCTTTTTTTTTAGCTGAAAACTATAAATATGTTCATCAATGGTATAAAGGTGACGTGTCTGTTATAAGAGATTATAGATGAATGAAAAGAGGGTCAGAAAATAGTACATATAACTATCTCAAATTTTCATATTTTATTGGGGTTTTTTAGTCTATGTTCACGTATCAGTTGTATCAAGCCAAGTATTCCATAGCCAAACACAACTGATCATAAAGTTGTGCACATTATACATCCAGCATCTATAGCAAGAAATGCTGCATACAATGCTTTTGACTTGGCTCCTTAGCAATGGATGTTCCAGATGCTGGGAACAATCCCATAGAATACTATAGGATCAGTTGTGGCATCGATTTCTCTTTGGCATTTCACTTCCAATCCACAAAGAAAATACAATAGGTGGCAATATATATGGAAACAATATGGAAAAAACTTGCTAATATAATAATATATGGTAAATCATGCATTTACAACCTTAAAAATAATTCTGGGAAAGGCATGTATGAAAAAAAAAAGAAAAATTTCAAGTGTGATCAAAGCCTTGTGGATGGCCCAAATTGAAGACTTGAAAAAAATATAAATGGAAGTGTTTAGGTCAAACTAGGACACATGGGAATGTAAATAATTGTTACACCATATAAAATACTGCTCAGTATCAAATCGACATCCAGAGATACTCTGGAATATCCCCAAGAGCCAGCTTACTCCTCACAAGGAGAAACTTTCAAGTGTGAGCAGTATAATTTAATTTCCCTTGCTCAGGGAAGATGATTTATGTGACAGTGACCATGTCAAGATGGAAAGATTATAAATATCTTTTAAAATGTGGCAATAATAAGCTGAGAGGAAAGGAAAACTAAGTTTGAAGTTAGAAGTGATTATTCTGAGATCCAGAGCCAAAACGTACTCACAAAAGCTGCAATCGGAAAGAGCAGGGCGACAAGAACATATTCAGTCTCAGCAAATGTAAGAAGATTTTCCAGCAAAGCTCCATTAATTTCATTACAAAAAATACTTCTGATACTGTTGGCCATGAAATCTCTTGGCAAAGCAGCTGACAGAGTAAGTACAGCAGGCAAAGTGATTAGTGATCTGTTTGAGAATCGGCCAGACAATAGATACCGCCCTCTGGAATTATCCAAATATAAGATCAAGCCTCCTTTAGCATATCATTTGGAAACACTACGTCCCTTCCAAATGCACTTACAGATACTTAACTGATTTATTGGACTTTGCATTTCTTAAATGCCAATCTGCTTACCATTAAATAAGAAAATCAATACACATCTGGTCCATGGTCTAGCAGTCCATGAATGGTCTAGGATTCATCCCAGATGACATAATTATATAATCATGATTTACAAACTACAAATAACATTTCCTGCTATAGGCTTCAGTAGCCAAGCCAAACCTTTAGTGACACTCTACTGCACGTCTGATTACTACCGCTAGTCTAACAGCCTATAAATGCTGATCAACACCTACACGGTCAAAGACACACACGGCAGAAATTCAGAACACTTGCACTATACACTTTTCTTGTGTTTTATAGAACTACCTACTCAACTGTTAAGGACATCAGGCTAATGTTCTGCTGGCAGCACTCCAGTATTTTATTTAAAGCAGAAACACAGCAAATAAGAGCTCGTGGAAGGGGGAGAAGCACAAAGTTTCAGTTCTGGCCCATTAATTTTTTTCCGTCAGATTTAACTATCGTTTAATTGGAACCTGATGTTAAAAGTTGAATGCCACGTGAATGGTTTAAAAGTGGACTTTGCAGGATAATTTGTTACCGTGCTGTGTTTTTGTCACATTGTTACAGATGCATAGATGCAGCGGTTTGTCTGTTCAATATAGGCAATTTACTGGGCAAACCTTACAGATTGTATGAAAATGCAGTATGCCTGGTACTTTGTAATAAAAACTCTTTAATAAAGATGCACTTGTTTAAATCATGTTTACAGTATAAGGCTAAGAATAGCAATTAAGGAAAGCAAAATATCATAAAATAATATGTTATTACTAAAGATGAATGAATCGGTTCAAGATAAATCGAATTTGCCCTCAATTTAGAAGAAAATTATAATTCACCTGGATATGAATTTTCTGTGATTCTCTTCAAGTGAATCCAGCAAAATAGCAGCTGGCCAGCCTCTATTTTGCAAAATGATTTAGGAATGGGTAAAAATAAAAACAATAAAAGAAAATATTTCTACTGACTCATCTGTTTCACCGCGCAGCCTCACTCCAGTCTGTATTGTCCTTTTTGTTCCAGCTTCTGTTCTGTGGTGTCTTTCTCCAGCTCCTAACTTTGGTGCTGACCAGGCCCCTCATCGTCATGAAGGTGCAATGCACATCATGAAGTCAAGTGCAGCTCATGCGACATCATGATGTTAGAACCTTGCTCTTAGGTTTTTTTTCCTTTGCTGGTCACATGACCTTGTTGGCCTATTTAATCCTGCTCCGCCCTTCTGGCTTTGTTGGACTTCATTGTATAACTACTTTCTAGCTAGCCTGTGCTCTGTATCTAACTCTGTTAGTTTGCTTGGTCTACGGACCTCTATGTTCTATATATTTTGTTTGTTCGTCTGTCTGCTACTATTTCTGTTAGGAGGTGTCCCATATTCCTCCCAGTCCTTAGTACTTGTAGGGATTCCTTCCCCACATCTATAGGTCTCCGTACAGACTAGCTTAGGACTTTAGCAGGTCTGATCGCAGGATCAGGTTCCCTGTTACATCGTAGGGATTCAGCTGAGTTCTATCGTAGGGACAGATCTCCTCTCTTTCCTTAGCTCTGGTAGCAGAACATAACAGTAAGTCCAGCCTGCAAATTCTCTAAGGAAAGATTTTTCTGTTCCATCATGGTGTCGGTTCAGGATTTGGCTAAACACCTGCAGGGACTCTCTCTGGAAGTGGCCGAGCTCCGTCAGCACGTGAGTAACTGTCCTGGAGCACATTTCTTGGAGCCTAAGGTATGTTTGCCGGATTTATTTTTTGGTGAACACCGAGAATTTTTTTCATTTAAAAATGCTTGCTTATTGTATTTTCGTTTGAGACCCAAGTCCTCTGGGGATGAATCCCAGCGCATAGGGTTCATAATGTCACTTTTGCGCAAAGAGCCTCAGGAGTGGGCCTTTTCTTTGCAACCTAGTGATACATGCTTCAGATCAGTGGATAGTTTTTTTTCTGTTTTGGGACTATTATATGATGATCCTGACCGTGTCGCATCAGCTGAGACTGAGTTGAGACGTTTGAAACAGGGATCAGGTAATGTGGAAAAATATTGTACTCATTTCCGTCGTTGGTCTACTCAAACAGGGTGGAACGATTCTTCTCTGAAAAGTCTATTTCTTGATGGGCTCAATGAAAGGGTTAAAGACCTGCTAATTGCTTATCCTACACCTGAAGATTTGCAACAGGCTATGCAATTAGCTATACGGGTGGATAGGAGACTGCGTGCAAGGGTTAATGAGAGCAAATCCTCTGCTATGTCAGTTTCTGGTTATGAGAATGTGTGTACTAACAGTGGTGAACCGATGGAGATTGGATCGGTGGCACCTCGCTCTCAAGAAAAAGATCGTAGATTTTCTGAAGGCTTGTGTTTCTATTGCGGAAAATCTGGTCATTTGATTAAAGGCTGTGAGCTTCGTATGAAGAAAGAAAAAAAAATGGTCAGTCATGCCCGTATTGCCTGTTTAAATTCCAAGGGTGTATTTTTAGCTGCTTCCACGATTGCTCAGGAAAAATTAATGGAATTTCGGGTGTTTGTTGATTGTGGGTCTACTCTGAATGTTATTGATGGGGGATTCTTGGAAAGACTCAATTTAAAACCCGAACCTTTATCATCCCCCATTGCTGTGGTTTCTGTGGATGGTTCCCCTTTGAAGAATATTACTCTCAAGGTCTGTGAATTTCCTCTCACTATTAATGGTGTTCACCATGAGAAATTGGATTTGGTAGTTTTGAATAACTTGCCTTCTCCAGTAATATTGGGATTGCCCTGGTTAAAATTTCACAATCCTGTACTGGATTGGTCTACCAGTGAAATTAAATCCTGGAGCCATAAATGTTATGACAAGTGTTGTAACGGGCGTATTGCAGCTTTGGATAGGGGAGAATTGCCTGTTCCTATTCAGGATTTTTGGAGAGTTTTTTCTGAGAAGGAATCGCAGGTTTTGCCTCCCCATAGAGACTATGATTGTTCTATTGAATTTGTCCCTGGAGCGACTCTTCCTAAAAGTCGTTTATTTAACCTTACTATTCCTGAGAGGAAGGCTTTGGAGGAATACATACAGACAAGTTTGGCCGCCGGTCACATTAGGCCCTCTAAGTCTCCTGTGGCGGTTGGATTTTTTTTTGTAAAAAAAAAGGACGGCGGTTTACGTCCTTGTCTGGATTTTCGTGAGATTAACAAAATTACTGTACGCAATCCTTACCCACTGCCATTGATTCCTGATGAGTTTAACCAGTTAATGGGGGCCAAGTGGTTCTCTAAAATTGACCTTAAGGGGGCATACAATCTGTTGCGCATGAAGGAGGGTGACGAATGGAAGACTGCTTTTAACACTCCTGTGGGTCATTTTGAGAATCTCGTTATGCCTTTTGGTCTTACTAATGCTCCTGCATTTTTTCAGAATCTTATTAATGACATCCGTAGACCTTTGATCGGCAAAAATGTGGTTGTGTATTTGGATGACATTTTGATTTATTCGCCAGATCTGGAGTCTCATTGGCGGAGCGTACGTGAGGTATTACAGTTATTAATGGACAATTCGCTTTTTGCTAAGCTGGAGAAATGTGAGTTCGCTGTACAGAGAATTAGTTTTTTGGGTTACATTATCTCCAGCGAAGGTTTTGAGATGGACCCGGTTAAAGTTCAAGCTGTACAGGAATGGCCTAGGCCTATTGGTTTGAAATCGATACAGAGGTTTTTAGGTTTCGCCAATTATTACAGAAAATTCATAAAAAATTTTTCTAGTATTGTCAAACCTCTGACCGATCTCACCAGGAAAGGTGCTGATGCGGTTCAGTGGTCTTCTGAGGCCATTGAAGCTTTTGTGTATCTCAAGGAGAGGTTCACCTCTGCTCCCATCCTTATGCAGCCTGATGTGACTAAGCCGTTTTTGGTTGAGGTTGATGCTTCCTCTGTGGGGGTTGGCGCAGTATTGTCTCAGGATAACGGGGATGGATTACATCCCTGTGCCTTTTTTTCAAAAAAATTTTCGGAGACTGAACTGAATTACGATATTGGTAATCGGGAATTATTGGCTATTAAACTCGCATTTGAACACTGGCGCCACTTCTTGGAAGGTGCGGAATTTCCCGTTCAGGTTCTTACGGATCATAAAAATCTGATATATCTTGATGCTGCCAAGCGCCTGAATGCCCGTCAGGCTAGGTGGGCACTGTTTTTCTCGCGGTTTAATTTCTCCGTTACTTACATCCCTGGTACTAAGAATGTTAAGGCGGATGCCTTGTCTCGCAGTTTTTCTCCCATAGTCGGTGCTGAGAAAGAGGAGAACATTTTACAAGAAGGTGTTGTGATAGCTGCTTTGGACTCCGTTTTGGAAGATGAGATTCTTAAAGCACAGGAGAATGCCCCATCTAACACTCCGCATGGGAGGTTGTTTGTGCCTGGGACCTTTAGGAGAGATTTGTTTGTTGAGTGTCACGAATCTCGGTTGGCAGGTCATCCCGGAATCTCTGAGACCAAGAGACTGGTGGGTCGCAGTTTTTGGTGGCCTGGATGGCAGAAGGAAGTCATTAAGTGGGTGCGTCAATGTACTATATGTGCTAGATCTAAGTCCTCACATACTCCTGCTGCGGGGTTGCTTTGTCCTTTGGAGGTTCCCAGTGCTCCTTGGACACATTTGGCTATGGACTTTATAACTGACCTTCCCCCCTCTGAGGGTTTTACTGTCATCTGGGTGGTCGTGGACCGTTTTAGCAAGATGTGTCACTTGGTTCCCTTCATCAAACTGCCCTGCGCTAAAACTCTCGCTAAGGCCTTTGTCAAGGAAATTGTCAGACTTCATGGCGTTCCTACTGACATTGTTTCTGATAGGGGTCCTCAGTTCGTGGCTCGTTTTTGGCGTGCCTTTTGTGACAGGTTGGGAGTTCATTTGTCGTTCTCGTCCGGATATCATCCTGAATCTAATGGCCAGACAGAAAGGAAAAGCCAGGATGTTGAGCAGTTCTTGCGTTGTTTTGTGACAGACAATCAAGAGGGGTGGTCTGAGTTTCTGCCACTTGCTGAATTTGCTCTGAACAATCATACATCTTCTGCTGGTTGTTCGCCTTTTTTTTTGTTGTTCTGGGAGACATCCGTCGTTTGGGTCGTTCTCCAAGTTGGGATCTGCCGTGCCTGAGGAGGAGAATTTTTCTGGTGATTTGGAGAGAGTTTGGACGGATGTGCGTGGTAATCTTCAGGAGGCCAACAGAAAATCTAAAGACTACTTTGATAGGAAACGACAGGAGGTTTTGTTCGCTGTTGGTGACATGGTTTGGTTGTCCTCTAGGAATCTGCGGTTGAGGATTCCTTCTAAGAAATTGGGTCCCAAGTTTGTAGGGCCCTTTAAGGTGCTTCAGGTTGTCAACCAATCTGCTGTTAGGTTGGAGGTTCCTACCTCCTGGAGAATTAATCCGGTATTTCATGTCTCTCTGTTGAAAAAAGCTGTTGTATCGGATTGTGACGCCTCTGCCTCTGTTCCTCCGGTGGTGGAGGACGGGGAATATGAAATTTCTCGCATCCTTAACTCTAGACGGTATAGAGGTAGTTTGCAGTATCTTGTGGCCTGGAAAGGTTTCGGACCCGAGGATAACTCTTGGGTGAGGTCGGATGATGTTTCCGCGTCCAGACTTATCAGAGCGTTTCACAGGAGATTTCCTGATAAGCCTGGTCCTAGGGGATCCGGAGGATCCTCTTAGAAGGGGGGGTACTGTTAGAACCTTGCTCTTAGGTTTTTTTTCCTTTGCTGGTCACATGACCTTGTTGGCCTATTTAATCCTGCTCCGCCCTTCTGGCTTTGCTGGACTTCATTGTATAACTACTTTCTAGCTAGCCTGTGCTCTGTATCTAACTCTGTTAGTTTGCTTGGTCTACGGACCTCTATGTTCTATATATTTTGTTTGTTCGTCTGTCTGCTACTATTTCTGTTAGGAGGTGTCCCATATTCCTCCCAGTCCTTAGTACTTGTAGGGATTCCTTCCCCACATCTATAGGTCTCCGTACAGACTAGCTTAGGACTTTAGCAGGTCTGATCGCAGGATCAGGTTCCCTGTTACATCGTAGGGATTCAGCTGAGTTCTATCGTAGGGACAGATCTCCTCTCTTTCCTTAGCTCTGGTAGCAGAACATAACACATGATATGCATCACGAAGTCATTACTTGAGTTGTGACATCATGATTATACAAGGCACTATCAGCGAAAAAACATGCCAATAGCCATAGGAAGACATTACACTGGACAGAAGAAGCCACACCAGATCAAAGAAGACCACTGAACCAGGGCAGAGCTTCACAGCAGGACAGGTAAGAATTGGGTGAGTGTCATTTTTTTATCTTCGTTTTCCTATATTTATTATGTTCTGAGACTCAAAAAATCTCAGAGCATAGTAATGCACATTTGATTCACATTGAATAAATGTAATGTAAGTCGAATTTCCCATCCTAATTTGAGCTGATCTTCTGAACTCAATTTTCGGTGGAGTCTCTCATCCTTAGCAATTTTTAAGACAGTTTTTACGGCAAAATATCCTACCATTTATTTCATGTTTTTATCATACACACAGATTATTTAGATTTCTGTCCTGCAAAAATATCTAATTTAGAATTGATCTTGAAAAATGTTCCCCATTTTAAATTAATTGTAGAAAAAAAACTAAATATTACAGACTGAGGATAAATACATCAATGACAGCCACTGGGAACAAGCTATACAATGGTTTCTGACCACAGATACTATTTCATAATAGAACTCAACTAGTCACAGTTCACACTTGGCAATGCTATTAGAGCTTGTTCTCACTGAAAACATTGGTGTTTCATATCTTTATAGCCACCATAGTTTCAGTGAAAAAACAGACTATGTTGCAAATTATTTACACCATGCATATAAATATTTGCTGATAATGAAGAGCTTAAAATGGAAGCCATGCTGTGAAAGTTGTGAAAGGTCTGACAGCTAACTCATGCTGCCCTAACTACAGGCAGCATAAATCAGAGCCGGGCTACATAATTACAGCCAGTGATATTTTTTATACACTCAGAGAGTATATAGTTTTAAGATCCAGTTGGGGATCATAGGCAGAGACTTGACTAGTCCAACACTGTCCTCGTCCAGCTTCTCCCCACACTGCTCCAGGTGATTGACAGGCCTCTACCATGAGTGTACATAGAGAGAGACTTGTCAATTATTTGGATCGGTGCAGGGAAAAGCGAGTCAGGGGTGGTCATAAATTAAACTTGTCTTGCCTATAGTCGGTGGCTGGAACTTCAAACTATATTTACTCTGAAAAGCCGAAGTATTTCGAAGAAAAATATAGATGACTACAATCGCAGGCAGCGTGAGTCTGCTGACAGACTCCCTTTGGTGCGATTAACTAACTGAATTTAAGATCTGTCAAAAGTATCTCTAAACTATTTTTTTTTTTTTTTTTTTTTTTAGTATGGAAAGTAAATTTATTTGGAACTTTTATTGTCGAGTTGCTTGTTTTATTAGATGTAGTTAGATGCAGGGCACATTATGACTCGTTCATAGCAAGCAACAAATTTAGTATGCATTCCACTGAAAATTAATGGAACCTACTGCATATGGCCTAAACAATTGGATAATTGTCTTTTTAAGTCATTATTTCACTTTTTAATCATTAACTGTCATGATTTCGTGACAGCTCAGCGACTCTATAGGATAGGGGAGTGCTCAGCTGTTAGTATTGTGAGTGACAGCCCAATTGCCCAATCTGAGGAAGGGGCATACTCGGCTGTCGGAATTGTGATTGCCAGCCCAGCCTCTCAATCTGGCCGGGCTTGAAGGGTCTTCTAGGTGTCACCTATTCTGGTTGATTATTTGGCTATTTGGATCTTTGTTGATGGACCGTGGATTAGCCTTTTTGACTACCTGTTTGAATTACCCATTTTACCTTTACCCACTTTGATCTTGGTTTCCTGACCCCTGGACTTTGCCTTTGACTATCCGTTTATATTGTCCCTTTGTCTATGACGTACCCTCCTGGCATTTGATCTTGGACTCCTTGAGTTCCCCACCTCACGGATTGTCCATGAAAAGTGACTCACAATAACATTTTAATGTTGGTCAAAAATTGGAGGTTCATTCAACACAAATTTTACCATGACTGATAATGTTTTTGATAAATTATTTGAAAGTGACCATTAAATGGCTGATAATTACAATACTTCAGCTGGTAATTAACACGTCTATGTCCAGTTTTACTGCTTTTAAGCTGATTTTGCCCTATTTATGCTATCTGCTCTGTCATATTTTCTTATTTTTTATAGAAAAAGTCGCTTGCTATAGACTGGTTTCTAATGATACACTACTTAATGGTATAAAGTTCCACATGCGGTTGTCCTGCACCACATCCCTAAGAAACAGTCTGTTCAAGCTTATTTGTGTATTTACTTTAAATAACAATTATCAATTAGATGAGGACAGAGAACATTAAAAAGAACTTAACCCCTTAAGGACCAAGCCACTTTGTACACTAATGACCGAGCCTCATTTTCCAAATCTGACCAGTGTCATTTTATGTGGTAATAATCCTGGAACGCTTTAACATATCCCTGTGATTATGAGACTATTTTTTCGTGACATGTTATACTTCATGTTAGTGGTAAATTTTGGTCGATATAATTTGTGTTTATTTATGAAAATATCAAAACATTTACAAAAAATTTGAAAATGTTGCAATTTCCAAACTTTAAATTAGCTTTAAATTTAAAGTGACACCATTCTAAAAACTGCACCCTTCAAAATGCTCAAAACCACATTCAAGAAGTTTATTAACCCTTTAGGTTCTCCACAGGAATTAAAGTAATGTGGACTTAAAAAAATGAACATTTTACTTTTTTTTCATAAAAATGTTACTTTAGCCCCAATTTTTTTATTTTCACAAGGGTTAACGGGAGAAAATGGACCTCAAAATTTGTTGTGCAATTTCTCCTGAGTATGTCAATACCCCATATGTGGGAGGAAACTACTGTTTGGGTGCACGACAGGACTCGGAAGGAAAGGAGCACAGTTTGATTTTTTGAACGCAAAATTGGCTGGAATGGAGAACCGACGCCATGTAGCATTTGGAGAGACCCTGATATGCCTAAACAGTAAAAACCCACTACAAGTGACCCCATTTTGGAAACTAGACCCCCTCAAGGAATTTATCTAGAGGTGTAGTGAGCATCATGAACTCACAAGTGCTTGGCGAAACTTTAAAACATTGGACCGTGAAATTAAAAATTATGTTTTTTGCCTCAGAAATGTTGTTTTAGCCCCAAATTTTTCATTTTCACACAGCTAACAAGAGAAAATGGACCATATAATTTGTTGTGCAATTTCTCCTGAGTACAGGGATACCCCATATGTGCTCATAAATTCTTGCTTGGGCACACGACAGGGCTTGGAAGGGAAGGAGCGCTGTTTGATTTTTGTAATGTAAAATTGTCTGGAATAGATTGTGGATGCACTGTCGCATTTGAAGAACTGTCAATGTTCCAGAACATCGGAAACCCCCACAAGTGACCCCATTTTGAAAAATATACCTCTTGAAGAATTACAGTCTAGGGGTTTAGTGAGCATTTTAAACCCACAGGTATTTCACAAAATTGTACAACATTGGGCTGTAAAAATGAAAATTCACATTTTTTCCACTAAAATGTTGTTTTAGTCCCAAGTTTTTAATTTTCAAAAGGTCTAATAGGAGAAAATGGATCACAAAATATTTTTATGCAATGTCTCCTGAGTATGGCAATGCCCCATATGTGGTCAAAAGTGACTTTTTAAGTACAGTGCAAAAAAGGGAGTGGAAATTTGCCTGGAATGGTTTGCGGGTGCCATGTCACATTGTCAGAACCTCTGAGGTGTCAGGACAGTAGTACCCCCATAAGTGACCCCATTTTACAAACTACACCTCTTAATGAAATCATCTAGGTGTGCAGTGAGCATATTGACACCACATGTGTTTCACAAAATTTGATACCATTGAGTGGTGAAGAAGAAAAAATTACACTTTTACCACTATAAAGTTGTTTTAGCCCCAGATTTTACATTTTCACAAGGGGAAATAGGTAAAAATTACCACATAATTTGCTACAAAACTCATTCTGAATGAGGCAATACTCCATATGTGACTGTATAGTACTGTTTGGCCACATGACGAGACTCGAGAGGGAAGGAGCGCTATTTGACTCTTGAAGAACACATTTTCATAGAATACTTTGCGGACTCCATATACGGAGCCCCTAAGAGCCAGAAGAGCAGAATTCCCCGCAATTGACCCCAATTTGGAAATTACACCCCTCTGGCAATTCATCTACAGGTGTAGTGATGATTTTGACTCCATGGGTGTTTTCCAGAAACGAGCAGCAATGGATGTTGCTAAGCGAAAATGCAAATATGTAGTTTGTACATTGTAGTGCCCATATATTGCAGAGCCCAGTACATTGTAGTGAACATACACTGTGCCCAGCTTGTTCTTCTGGAGACATATACTCCATAAATTAAGTGGGCTCTCCTCGATACAGTAGTGCCAAAGATGTGGACGCTACCTGCGATTTAAGCACACTGTGGGGCTCAGGAGGAGGGGGCATTTGCATATAGGAGCGCAGATTTTGCTGGATTTCTTTTGGTGGGAGCCACGTCACTTTTCCAGAGCCTTTGTGCTACCAATAATTTAGAAACCCACAATATTTCTCTTTACAGATGGCAAACTTGTTTTTTGTGGGTTGAGTAGAAGCTTACATTGATGGCATTTTGGGGTACAGAACATTTTGGATCAGTTCACATTTATCCTGTGCTCTACGCTGAGCACTTACATCAGGGTTTCCATCTAAATCTACAAAATACGTGATTCAGACGAAACCCCCGAGTGATCAATTCACTAATGAGGCAGCAGAGTTACTCTGGACTCTGTGTGGTTTCTGTTCTGCAGTATCCAGCTTTTCAGAGGTGCACAAAACTGTGGCCGAGCGCACTTTTATGCAAGCCTAAAAAAAACGGTCACCGTTGGATCATAGGCCATACAAAGTCCACGGGGGTTCCGTCTGCATCACGTATTTCAGAGATTTACATGAAAACCCCAGGGTAAGCGCTCAGCATAGAGCGCAGGATAAATGTGTGCTGAGCCTTACTGCAATCGAAAAACAAATCAACAGCAGGTGAAGAATTGCTTTTATTTATTTTTTTAATGCCATTCCTCATGTGGTATAATTGATTAGATGACTTTATTCTTCGGGTCGGTGCGATTACAGCGACACCAGATTTATATAATTTTTTATTATGTTTGGCTGCTATCATACACAAAAAGAAGCTTTTTTTTGCAAAATAAAGTTTTTGCATCACCATATTTTGAGAGCTATAATATTTCCATATTTCTGCCAACAGATTCATGCTAGGGCTTGTATTTTGCGGGACGAGTTGACGTTTTTATTGGTACCATTTTCGGGCACATAACATTTTTTGATCGCTTTCTATTCTGATTTTTGGGAGGCAGAATGAACAAAAAGGACCAATTCAAGAATTGTTATTTTTGGGGGTTGGTTTATGTCATTCACCATGTGGTAAAAGTGATAAGACAGCTTTATTCTTCAGGTCAGTATGATTACAGTGATACCACATTTATATAATATTTTTTATATTTTCTCACTTCTACACAATGAAAACTATTTTATAGAAAAAATATTGTTTTTCCATTGCTATATTGCTGTAACTTTTTTATTTTTCCACTGACAGAGATGTATGGTTGCTTTTTTTTTGAAGGACAAGATGAAGTTTTCAACAATAGCATATTTATTCATATTCTTTTTTTATCACTTTTTTATGTTTTGGGTCACCACTAATAAGGAGATCAACCTCATGCATATTTAGTAATAAACAGTTTAAGACAAAAAGAAGTATGTGAGTGCAAAATGGATCTCCATAAGTACAAATAAATTTGTTATGCAAATATAGAAAAAGGAACAAGATAAAAACATTTAAAAAGCCAACAAGTAGCAATCAGTACAATGCACCCTCAATAAGGTAGCAAACTACCCCCAACCACAAAAAATGCATCACATAACAGTGTACCCTTTAAAATAAAGTATTGACCCAAAGGATCCTTAAGTGCCAGTTCCAAGCAATATATGAACAAGCAATAAACAAAAATCTGGTCCTGTAAGAATGTAAGAATACCTCAATATAACAGATAATATACTTGGCATAATAAAAAATAGAATATCAGAGATAATAAAAAATACATGAAACACAGTTGTGATAATAAACCCTATAATGGGAAAATAAGCACTAAAGATCTGTAATGAAAAAAACAGCACAGTTGACCAATCCATGGGATAATGGATATAGGAAGGTCCTGTAAGTTGAGGTAGAAGAGGGAGGGAGAAATCCCCACACGTATCACCACCAGGCCTGTGCCTTCATGGGGGGTAAAGTGATTTGGCTGGTCAGAATTGCCATAGTGTGACGGAGCATTGCTGGAAACCGAAGAAGATGGCAATCAGTGAGCATATCAGCACTGACACTGTACTATGCTGACATTTACACATGTTTAGGGAATAAAAAAATAACAGGAGTGCATCTTTAACTTGGAATACTTTTTTAAAGATTTGTCAAAGATAATGTCAAAGCTGGACAAAGACTAAAATACATGTAAATTAATGTAATACTTATAATTATTCACCCGTTTACTATTAACCATTTCAGAGCCACATCCCTGATATTTCTCACTCATGTTCTGTTTATATGATCTGCAGATGTGACTCATAGCCCATATACCGCATATGACATCTTCAGCTAATCACTGACTTTAGTGGTATATGGCCCCAGACCACTGAGGCCAATGATTGGATACAGACGTCACATTGGTTAAATAGGCTGTTAAGTCAAAGAGAACAGAAGAAGATGACGGAGTATCGAGAACATAGAAATGGAATGGCTGGTAGTAAGAGGATGAGGATATATTAATTCATTGTTTTACATATTTTACAAGTATTGCTGCTTGTGTTTGTTTTATTTCATTACAATGCCATCAGACTAGTTGTCTAAAAACACTGTAAAATAATTGAATAAACAGAAAAGTAAGGGTTGTAGTACATACAAAAGTAAGCAAAGTAATAGTTTAAAACTAGGTACCATGTATTTGACGTTCACATTTTTTTTCTTAAGTCTATGACTCCATGGTGACTTCTGGTTGCTCTCGATTCAAAGAAAAATCATGTCATTGCTTAAACGCAAATATAATATAACTGCTTGTTATAAGGAAAAGGTCATGTCCAAACATAGATTTCAATTTCTGTTACTCTGTTCTCAATGTTGCTGTATAGATTGGGGCAGCACAACCAACCACTTTAAGTGACAGCTCTCTTAAGAACTTATCTTTTATAAAGTAGTGGCATGTTCTGTACCACTATGCATATAACTTTAAATAAGCACTCCTCCTATCAAAGTTTTTATCCTCATTTTGCCATTGTACCAAGTTAACCCCTTAACCCCCGAGGGTGGTTTGCACGTTAATGACCAGGCCAATTTTTACAATTCTGACCAATGTCATTTTATGAGGTAATTACTCTGGAACGCTTTAACGGATCCTCCTGATTCTGAGAGTGTTTTTTCGTGACATATTGTACTTCATGATTGTGGTAAAATTTCTTCGATATCACTTGCGTTTATTTGTGAAAAAAATGGAAATTTGACGAAAATTTTGAAAATTTTGCAATTTTCAAACTTTGAATTTTTATGCCCTTAAATCAGAGAGATATGTCACACAAAATAGTTAATAAATAACATTTCCCACATGTCTACTTTACATCAGCACAATTTTGGAACCAAAATTTTTTTTTATTAGGGAGCTAAAAAAGTTAAAAGTTGACCAGCGATTTCTCATTTTTCCAACAAAATTTACAAAACCATTTTTTTAGGGACCACATCACATTTGAAGTCACTTTGAGAGGTCTTTATGACAGAAAATACCCAAAAGTGACACCATTCTAAAAACTGCACACCTCAAGGTGCTCAAAACCACATTCAAGAACTTTATTAACCCTTCAGGTGCTTCACAGGAATTTTTGGAATGTGGTAGAAAAAAATGAACATTTAACTTTTTCACAAAAATGTTACTTTAGACCCAATTTTTTTTATTTTCACAGGGGTAACAAGAAAAAATGGACCACAAAATTTGTTGTGCAATTTCCCCTGGGCACGCAGATACCCCGTATGTAGGGAAAAAACACTGTTTGGGCGCACGGCGGGGCTCGGAACGGAAGGAGCGCCATTTGACTTTTTGATTGTAAAATTTGCTTGAATAATTAGCGGATGCCATGTTGCGTTTGGAGAGCCCCTGATGTGCCTAAACATTAGAGCTCCCCCACAAGTGACCCCATTTTGGAAACTAGACCCCCCAAAGCACCTATCTAGATGCATAGTGAGCACTTGGAACCCCTAGGTGCTTCACAAATTGATTCGTACAAATGAAAAAGTGAAAAAAAACACTTTTTCATTTTCACGAATCAATTTGTGAAGCACCTGGGGATTCCAAGTGCTCACTATGCATCTAGATAGGTGCATTGGGGGGTCTAGTTTCCAAAATGGGGTCACTTGTGGGGGAGCTCCAATGTTTGGGCACACAGGGGCTCTCCAAACGCAACATGGTGTCCGCTAACAATTTGAGCCGATTTTCCATTCAATTTGTTAGCGGACACCATGTTGCATTTGGAGAGTCCCTGTGTGCCCAAACATTGGAGCTCCCACACAAGTGACCCCATTTTGGAAACTAGACCCCCCAAGGCACCTATCTAGATGCATAGTGAGCACTTGGAACCCCCAGGTGCTTCACAAATTGATTCGTAAAAATGAAAAAGTGTTTTTTTTTCACTTTTTCATTTTTACGAATCAATTTGTGAAGCACCTAGGGGTTCCAAGTGCTCACTATGCATCTAGATAGGTGCTTTGGGGGGTCTAGTTTCCAAAATGAGGTCATTTGTGGGGGAGCTCCAATGTTTGGGCACACAGGGGCTCTCCAAATGCAACATGGTGTCCGCTAACAAATTGAATGGAAAATCGGCTCAAATTGTTAGCGGACACCATGTTGTGTTTGGAGAGCCCCTGTGTGCCCAAACATTGGAGCTCCCCCACAAGTGACCCCATTTTGGAAACTAGACCCCCCAAGGCACCTATCTAGATGCATAGTGAGCACTTGGAACCCCCAGGTGCTTTCACAAATTGATTCGTAAAAATGAAAAAGTGAAAAAAAAAACACTTTTTCATTTTTACGATTCAATTTGTGAAGCACCTAGGGGTTCAAAGTGCTCACTATGCATCTAGATAGGTGCCTTGGGGGGTCTAGTTTCCAAAATGGGGTCACTTGTGGGGGAGCTCCAATGTTTGGGCACACAGGGACTCTCCAAATGCAACATGGTGTCCGCTAACAAATTGAACGGCTCAAATTGTTAGCGGACACCATGTTGCATTTGGAGAGCCCCTGTGTGCCCAAACATTGGAGCTCCCCCACAAATGACCCCATTTTGGAAACTAGACCCCCCCAAGGCACCTATCTAGATGCATAGTGAGCACTTGGAACCCCCAGGTGCTTCACAAATTGATTCGTAAAAATGAAAAAGTGAAAAAAAAAACACTTTTTCATTTTTATGAATCAATTTGTGAAGCACCTGGGGGATCCAAGTGCTCACTATGCATCTAGATAGGTGCGTTGGGGGTCTAGTTTCCAAAATGGGGTCACTTGTGGGGGAGCTCCAATGATTGGGCACACAGGGACTCTCCAAATGCAACATGGTGTCCGCTAACAAATTGAATGGCTCAAATTGTTAGCGGACACCATTTTGCGTTTGGAGAGCCCCTGTGTGCCCAAACATTGGAGCTCCCCCACAAGTGACCCCATTTTGGAAACTAGACCCCCCCAAGGCACCTATCTAGATGCATAGTGAGCACTTGGAACCCCCAGGTGCTTCACAAATTGATTGGTTAAAATGAAAAAGTGAAAAAAAAAACACTTTTTCATTTTATGAATCAATTTGTGAAGCACCTGGGGGTTCCAAGTGCTCACTATGCATCTAGATAGGTGCCTTGGGGGGTCTAGTTTCCAAAATGGGGTCACTTGTGGGGGAGCTCCAATGTTTGGGCACACAGGGGCTCTCCAAATGCAACATGGTGTCCGCTAACAATTTGAGCCATTCAATTTGTTAGCGGACACCATGTTGCATTTGGAGAGTCCCTGTGTGCCCAATCATTGGAGCTCCCCCACAAGTGACCCCATTTTGGAAACTAGACCCCCCCAAGGCACCTATCTAGATGCATAGTGAGCAGTTGGAACCCCCAGGTGCTTCACAAATTGATTCGTAAAAATGAAAAAGTGGAAAAAAAAATTCTTTTCCATTTTTACGAATCAATTTGTGAAGCACCTAGGGGTTTCAAGTGCTCACTATGCATCTAGATAGGTGCCTTGGGGGGGTCTAGTTTCCAAAATGGGGAAACTTGTGGGGGAGCTCCAATGTTTAGGCACGCAGGGGCTCTCGTAACGCAACATGGCGTCCACTAACAATTTGAGCCGATTTTCCATTCAATTTGTTAGCGGACACCATGTCGCATTTGGAGAGCCCCTGATGTGCCTAAACAGTGGAGCTCCCCCACAAGTGACCCCATTTTGGAAACTATACCCCTCAAGGATTTTATTAAGGTGTATAGTGAACATTTTGAACCCAGAGGTACGACACAGAATTTGATAACATTAGGTCATCATATTGAATAAGTTGTCATTAGTCTTGAGCGCAAGTGCTCGCTACTTGAGTTTGCATCGGGTACTCAGGTATGCACCATGTACTGCGTGTGCTCGAGTGACATGCTCGAGTCTCTGCCCTCGCTCGTGCATGGCAGGCAATCCCTGCAAAGTTTTTTTTGGCCGCGAAGCATATGGGGCAGAGGCTCGAGCATGTCACTCAAATACCCACGATACTCAATGCATACCCGAGCACCCGATGCAAACTCAAGTAGTGAGCACTTGCGCTCAACACTAGTCGCCATATCGTCATCTTTTTTTCTTACTTTTGAAAAAAATCCCAACCCCATCACAACCCTAACCCCAAACCCAGCCCTAACCCTAGCCCTAACCCTAGCCCAACCCTAACCCGAGAGTTTATTTTTACGCCGTTCCTCGTGCGGTATAAGTGATTAGACGACTTTATTCTTCGGGTCGGTGCGATTACAGTGATACCAGAATCATATCGGGTTTTTATGACTGACAGCTGTCATAAACTAAAAGACGCATTTTTTGTAAAATCTAGTTTTTGCATCGCCATATTTTGAGAGCTATAATTTTTCCAGATTTTGGCAGACAGTCATGTGATAGCTTTTTGTTTGCGGGATGAGTTGACGTTGTTATTGGTGCCATTTTCAGGCACGTGACATTTTTTGATCGCTTTCTATTCCGATTTTTGGGAGGCAGAATAAACAAAAACCAACAATTCAAGAATTTTTTTGTTTGTTTTTTTTTATTCTGTTCCGCGTGTGGTAAAATTGATAAGGCAGCTTTATTCTTCGGGTCAGTACGTTTACAGCGGTACTACATTTATATCGTTTTTCTATGTTTTGCACTTTTACATAATAAAAGCAATTTTATAGAAAAAAATATTTTTTAGCATAGCTTTATTCTGAGAGCTATAACTTTTTTATTTTTCGGCTGATGGAGCTGTATGGTGGCTTGTTTTTTGCGGGACGAGATGATGTTTTCAGCGGTACAATTTTTATTTATATTTGTCTTTTTGATCGCGTGTTATTCCATTTTTTTGTTTGGCGGTATGATGATAAAGCATTGTTTTTTGCTTCGTTTTTTATTTTTATTTTTTACCGTGTTCACTGAAGGGGTTAACTAGTGGGACAGTTTTATAGGTCAGGTTGTTCCGGACGCGGCGATACCAAATATGTGTACTTTTATTGTTTGTTTGTTTTGTTTTTTATAATAATATTTATTGATGGGTACATTATATTTTTATTTTTGGTGGATTATTTTTTTTATTTTTTTTTTTATATTTTTACAATTTTTTTTTTTTCACTTTCTGACAGTTTTTACACTTTTTTACTCTGTCCCACTCTGGGACTTTCACTTTTTTTATTCTGATCGCCTGCATGGCACAGGAATGCAGCACCATCCCTGTGCCATGCAGGCTGTCAGCGCTGGACAGGGAGAAGATAGTTTGGAGATGCATTGTGCATGTCCAAACAATCTTCCTGTTGTCTGGTGACCCGGATGTTGTCATGACGACATCGGGTCGTCATGGCAACATCCTGGAAGCCACGGCAGACAGCGCTGGAGGCCGGAAGAGGAGGTGAGTATCTGCGATCACCTCCCCTTGCCACCGCAATGCTGCGATCGACTTCGATCGCAGCATTGCGGGGGTTAATGTGCTGGGAGTGGTGCAGGACCACTCCCTGCACATAGTACTGGGTGTCAGTTGTGACAATCAGTTGACACCCGGCGGCGATCACGCCCGCACAGCCTGTGTACGCGCGCGATCGCGATGACGTACTAATACGGGTCTGGCTCTTAAGTCCCAGGGCACAGACGCGTATTAGTACGTCTAATGTTGTTAAGGTGTTAATATTTCTGTTTTCCATTAGGTCTATGACATCACATGACTAAAAACTGACTACTTGAATCCTTGTAAGCTCTATTGTATAAACACAAAGTCAGTTTTCCCTGCATGACTGCATGACAGTCCCTGCATGACTCATGAGTCACTGCAAAAGTCCCTGGCAGTGGGGGGGAAGGGAGAAACTGGGTTAGGAGTTGAAAAGGGGAACAACTTATGCAGGGAAAAGAGACTTCCGTTTCTACATAGAGTAGAGAAAAGAAAAGAATTTACTGGGTCGAAAGGCAAAATTAGCAATTGTAAGTGCAGAGTTCTATATAATATGATGAATGCAATATATTTAGAGCATACAAACTTTGATGGGAGTGCTTCTTTAAGGCAGTGATGGTTTTCATTAAGTAGCTTAGCTTTGTGCATTGAGGAAGCTCTTACATTTTTTCCTTAAAGTACTTACAATTAGAAATTAAAGTTCTTTTCACACTTGCATTTTCCAAATTTCATCATGGATTTCAGTGTTCTTGAGTATTTTGAGAGTTTAAATTTTTGGATTCTCAGAACAAGACTCTGTATCAGTTTAGATCCAATTGACAGTAAGAACCTTATTTTGGATTCTTTTAGTCTTCTATTGAATCGAAACCAAAAGAACATAAAAGAAAAATGTGTTTGCTTTCATCTACAACCCCTGACAAAAATTATGGAATCACCCGGCTCGGTTGATTCAGTTATTTAATGTTGTTGAAAAAAAGCAGATCACAGACATGGCACAAAACTAAAGTCATTTCAAATGGCAACTTTAGGGCTTTAAGAAACACTAAAAGAAATCAAGATTAAAAATGTGGTACTCAGTAAGGGTCATTTCTTTCAGACCAAGCAGAGGGAAAAAATTATGGAATCACTCAATTCTGAGGAAAAATATATGGAATTACCCTGTAAATTGTCATTTCCAAAACTAACACCTGCATCAAATTAAATCTGCTCATTAGTCTGCATCTAAAAAGGAGTGAACACACCTTGGAGAGCTGTTGCACCAAGTGGACTGACATGAATCATGGCTCCAACATGAGAGATGTCAATTGAAACAAAGGAGAGGATTATGAAACTCTTAAAAGAAGGTAAACCATCACGCAATGTTGCAAAAGATGTTGGTTGTTCACAGTCAGCTGTGTCTAAAATCTGGACCAAATACAAACAAAATGGGAAGGTTGTTAAAGGCAAACATACTGGTAGACCAAGGAAGATATCAAAGCGTCAAGACCGGAAACTTAAAGCAATATATCTCCAAAACCGGAAATGCACAACAAAACAAATGAGGAACGAATGGGAGGAAACTGGAGTCAATGTCTGTGACCGAACTGTAAGAAACAGCCTAAAGGAAATGGGATTTACATAATGAAAACCTAAACATAAGCCATCATTAACACTTAAACATAAAAAAACAAGATTACAATGGGCTAAGGAAAAGCAATTGTGGACTGTGGATGACTGGATGAAAGTCATATTCAGTGATGAATCGCGAATTTACATTGGGCAAGGTGATGATGCTAGAACTTTTGTTTGGTGCCGTTCCAATGAGATTTATAAAGATGACTGCCTGAAGAGGACATGCAAATTTCCCCAGTCATTGATGATATGGGGCTGCATGTCAGGTAAAGGCACTGGGGAGATGGCTGTCATTACATCTTCAATAAATGCCCAAGTTTACATTGATATTTTGGACAGTTTTCTTATCCCATCAATTGAAAGGATGTTTGAGGATGATGACATCATTTTTCAAGATGATAATGCATCCTGCCATAGAACAAAAACTGTGAAAACATTCTATGAAAGAAGACACATAAGGTCAATGTCATGGCCTGCAAGTAGTCTGGATCTTAACCCAATTGAAAATCTTTGGTGGAAGTTGAAGAAAATGGTCCATGACAAGGCTCCAACCTGCAAAGCTGATCTGGCAACAGCAATCAGTGAAAGTTGGAGCCAGATTGATGAAGAGTACTGTTTGTCACTCATTACGTCCATGCCTCAGAGACTGCAAGCTGTTATTAAAGCCAGAGGTGATGTAACAAAATACTAGTGATGTATTAGAGTGTTCTTTTGAGTGTTTGTTTTTCATGATTCCATAATTTTTTCCTCAGAATTGAGTGATTTCATAATTTTTTCCCTCTGCTTGTTCTGAAAAAAAAATTACCCTTACTGAGTACCACATTTTTAATCTTGATTTCTTTTAGTGTTTCTTAAAGCCCAAAAGTTGCCATTTTAAATGACTTTAGTTTTGTGCCATGTCTGTGATCTGCTTTTTTTCAACAACATTAAACAACTGAATGAACATCCTCCGAGCCTGGTGATTCCATAATTTTTGCCAGGGGTTGTAGAAACAGCGTCACACCTGCCAATGGGTTCTGTCTAGTATTGCAGCTTAGCTCAATTAAAGTGAAGAGAGCTGACCTGCAATTCTACACACAAACTATAGACAGGCATGGTAAAATTTTTAGATGAAAAAACAGCTGTGTATTTTTAACCCTACAAACCCCTTTAGTTCATGTAACTACAGTATATATTGGAGATGAGCCGATCAGGCAGAATTCAAATTCATCTTTGCGTGTGGATTCTCCCAGGAAATTCAATTTGCAGAGAAGTTTTAACGTCCCTTACGATGCTCTGAGGTCTGGAGGTCATGGTCTGGGGGTAGTACACAAGCTTTGCGCATAACCCAACCAGGCCTATCAATTTTGGTAGCCCCGGTCTAGCTTGAGACGCAACAGTTACTCAAAGATTCAATGAAGACCAGACTGGTGGCGATGAGGAGTGCAGGGGCCAGAGAGGTGAGGGGTGAGTATAAGGATTTTTTTTCAATATTTTGATGCCCTTTACAGTAAAAAGGTTGCTGAATCTGGGCAGAAGTAAATTACAAAAAAATCCACATTTTGGCAAATGCAGATTTTTGTAGAATTCAAGCACAATTGTATTCCACTAAAATGTATTCACTCATTTTTAGTGTACAGTTATATGAAAAAGTTTGGGCACCCCTATTAATCTTAAGCTTAATGTTTTCTTAAAATTGGTGTTTTTGCAACAGCCATTTCCGTTTGATATATGTAATAACTGTTGGACACAGTAATGTTTCTGCCTTGAAATGAGGTTTATTGTACTAACAGAAAATGTGCAATCTGCATTCAAACAAAATTTGACAGTTGCATAAGTATGGGCACCCTTATCATTTTCTTCTTTTAAATACTCCTACCTACTTTTTACTGACTTACTAAAGCACTTTTTTGGGTTTTGTAACCTCATTGAGCTTTGAACTTCATAGCCAGATGTATGCAATCATGAGAAAAGCTACTTAAAGTGGCCACTTGCAAGTTGTTCTCCTGTTTGAATCTCCTCTGAAGAGTGGCATCATGGGCTCCTCAAAACAACTGTTAAATGATCTGAAAACAAAGATTATTCAACATAGTTGTTCAGGGGAAGGATACAAAAAGCTGTCTCAGAGATTTAACCTGTCAGTTTCCACTGTGAGGAACATAGTAAGGAAATGGAAGAACACAGGGACAGTTCTTGTTAAGGCCAGAAGTGGCAGGCCAACAAAAACATCAGAAAGGCAGAGAAGAAGAATGGTGAGATCAGTCAAGGACAATCCTCAGACCACCTCCAGAGAGCTGCAGCATCAACTTGCTGCAGATGGTGTCACTGTGCATCGGTAAACTATACAACGCACTTTGCATAAGGAGAAGCTGTATGGGAGAGTGATGCGAAAGAAGCCGTTTCTGCAAGCACGCCACAAACAGAGTCGGCTGAGGTATGCAAAAGCACATTTGGAGAAGCCAATTTCTTTTTGGAAGAAGGTCCTGTGGACTGATGAAACCAAGATTGAGTTGTTTGGTCATACAAAAAGGCGTTATGCATGGCGGCAAAAAAACACAGCATTCCAAGAAAAACACTTGCTACCCTCAGTAAAATTTGGTGGAGGTTCCATCATGCTTTGGGGCTGTGTGGCCAATGCCGGCACCGGGAATCTTTTTAAAGTTGAGGGACGCATGGATTCCACTCTTTATCAGCAGATTCTTGAAAATAATGTTCAAGAATCAGTGATAAAGTTGAAGTTACGCAGAGGATGGATCTTTCAGCAAGACAATGATCCAAAACACCGCTCCAAATCTACTCAGGCATTCATGCAGAGGAACAATTACAATGTTCTGGAATGGCTATCCCAGTCCCCAGACCGGAATATCATTGAACATCTGTGGGATCATTTGAAGAGGGCTGTCCATGCTCGGCGACCACCAAACTTAACTGAACTGGAATTGTTTTGTAAAGAGGAATGGTCAAAAATACCTTCATCCAGGATCCAGGAACTCATTAAAAGCTACAGGAAGCGACTAGAGGCTGTTATTTTTGCAAAAGGAGGATCTACTAAATATTAATGTCACTTTTCGGGTGAGGTGCCCATACTTATACACCTGTCAAATTTTGTTTGAATGCAGATTGCACATTTTCTGTTAGTACAATAAACCTCATTTCAAGGCAGAAACATTACTGTGTCCAACAGTTATTACATATATCAAACTGAAATAGCTGTTGCAAAAACACCAATTTTTATAAAACATTAAGCTTAAGATTAATAGGGGTGCCCAAACTTTTTCATATAACTGTATATATATATATATATATATATATATATATAATAATGTGAAAAGTATAGAAAATATTTATATGTATCAGTGATATTCAAAAGTGAGGATATCCATGTGCATTAGAAGGTACAATGTGAAGATTATTTATGGTTTATTAGAATACACATTTGTTTTATAGAAAGAGGTGATCTTTTTATCTTTTGGCATGGGAATATGTGGTTTGTAAATAGCAAGGCTTAAGTGTGACTATAATTAAATTGTAAAGGATAGTAAAAAGTGACAGAATTTCTGTTCCATATAATATAATGTTATTTTAGTATTTGGACACAGCGTTATCCCCAATTCACATCTCTGTCATTCTTTTTTGTTTGTTTCATTTTTAACATTTTACCCTGCCATGTTTAAAATAGCTTTTTATTATTTGCATGACTGAGCCATTGAAAAGAGCAAACATGCATTAAACTTCCTAATCTAGTTGATTTGTACCATGAAAAGCCTGTCAAACAGAAGACAAGAATTCAGCATGCAATCATGTTCTGCTGTCACAATTCAATATTGAATATGCTTTGTACTCTAAAAAGACATTTCTAAGTCATATAAATTAATCCATTTTATTGCAAAGTTTAAATCTGGAGACATAAACCAAGATATTTTTGTAGAATGTGAGCCTCAGAAAGGGATTTTCTTTTTTATTTGTCAGAGTAAAATGTCAATAGCACCATTAATAAGAATTATGCTTGAAAAAAATCATGTGAAAAAATGAAATTCTGTATCCTGCGTTTGTAATGACTCTACTGTCAATAAATGTTCTGGCACCTACTTGGACCACCCATTAACTAAGTCTGTCTCACATACCATTGTATGCCAATTGTTCAACTTTTTGTAATTATATCAGAACATACCAAATGCTGGAAAAAATAAAATGTGTTACCAAATACCACAGACTTGTTAGGAGAATATTATGTTTAGCTCAAAATTTTGCCTTCAAGCTTTTTTTTTTTTATTTCCACTGCTAAAATAAAACAAGCTTTTGAATTGTGTTACACTAGATTTAGTTACTCACTCTGTCCATTATAGTTCTAATCAGATTGCCCAGCGGGCACCATCTGACTTCACTAATTGAGCCCACTTGCATGGTATGTGTGCATCACTTGTGCTATAAAATTTGTTATGTCGTTATTAAAAAATGATTTCATGATAGTCATCTCTCAGTTTTGTGCCCAGTCTGAACTTCACAGGTATTTAGCTACAATATGTTTAAAGGGCAATAAATCCTAAAACTTGTCAATAGTGTCCTAAATACATGAATCCTTGATCATTTTGAAAATTGTAAATAATTTATCAATCAACATGGCACATATGAAATATTATCTTGATGCAATTCATTAAGCATGCTAAACCCATTTTTTATTTTTATGCCACACCAAAGTGTTGTAATACATTTAATGCATAACATGTACAGGTGCATCTCATTAAATTAGAATATCATCAAAAAGTTAATTTATTTCAGTTCTTCAATACAAAAAGTGAAACTCATATACTATATATATATATATATATATATATATATATATACTGTATATATATTATATAGAGTCATTACAAACAGAGTGATCTATTTCAAGTGTTTATTTCTGTTAATGTTGATCATTATGACTCTCAGCCAATGAAAACACAAAAGTCATTATCTCAGAAAATTACAATAATTAACAAAAAACACCTGCAAAGGCTTCCTAAGCGTTTAAGAAGGCCCCTTAGTCTATTTCAATAGGCTCCACAATCATGGGGAAGACTGCTGACTTGACAGATGTCCAGAAGGCAGTCATTGACACACTCCACAAGGTCCCAGAGTTCCAATTTTCATTTGGAAATCAAGATTCTAGGGTCTGGAGGAAGAGTGGAGAGGCAATCCAAGCTGCTTGAGGTCTAGTGTGAAGTTTCCACAATCAGTGATGGTTTGGGGAGCCATATCATCTGCTGGCGTAGGTCCACTGTGTTTTATCAAAACCAAAGTCAGAGCAGCCGTCTACAAGGAAATTTTAGAGCACTTCATGCTTCCCTCTGCCGACAAGCTTTTTGGAGATGGAAATTTCAATCTCCAGCAGGACTTGGCACCTGTCCACACTGCCAAAAGTACCAATACCTGGTTTAAAAACAACAGCATCACTGTGCTTGATTGGCCAGCAAACTCGCCTGACCTTAACCCCATAGAGAATCTATGGGTAATGTCAAGTGGAAGATGAGAGACACCCGACCCAACAATGCAGACGAGCTGAAGGCTGCTATCAAAGCAACCTGTGCTTCCATAACACCTCAGCAAGGACACAGGCTGATCGCCTCCATGCCACGCCACATTGATGCAGTAATTGGTGTAAAAGGAGCCCCGATCAAGTATTGAGGGCATTTACTGAACATACATTTCAGTAGGCCAAAATTTCAGATTTTAAAACATTTTTCAAGCTGTTGTTATAAAGTATTCTAATTTACTGAGATAATGACTTTTGTATTTTCATTGGCTGTAAGCCATAACCATCAACATTAACAGAAATAAACACTTGAAATAGATCACTCTGTGTGTAATAACTCTATATAATATGAGTTTCACTTTTTGTATTGAAGAACTGAAATAAATTAACTTTTTGATGATATTCTAATTTAGTGAGATGCACCTGTACTTTCCTCTTCCATATATTTTCTTTAGAAAACCTCCTTTGAGTCCTGCTGTTCTTCTGTGGATATACTAACTTCATCATGTCATTGCTTAGAGCACAAGTATTGGGAACCTACTAGTTTTAGAGAAGAAAACTAGAATAGCAGTAAGGCTTGCCGCTTACAAAATGCATTGAAGGGAACCTGTCAGGTCAGATAAGGCTATTAACCTGCAGATAAAGGGTTATTATTGTGACTCTATAACTAGGTTGCCAGTGTAGGGTGCTTGAGACTCAATTTCAATAGCTGTTTCTATGTACTAGTACAAAGTGACTTCACCAGATAGCTTGAACTCAACTGCAGAGGCATGTAGTAGAAAGTTTATCTTCAAGCTGCATTCTTGTAATATGCACAATTACAGTAGCAGTAGCTGTGTCAGCTGTATTAGATAAAAAAGACTATTCTAAACCAAAGCTGCAAGATATGTGGTTTCATAAGATGGCTTCCATACTAACAATTAGGAAAAAGGAAGAGGGGTTGCTAACATCAGGGCTTGGGGGCAGACTGTGAGAGATGGAAGGCAAACTTCTAAAAGACAAACCTTATTGTATAGAGAAGCAACAGCAACAATACAATACAATACGGTATGATTCCCAAGTCATGGGACATGACAGTTATTCTGCAGGTTAATAGTTTTGAGAAGATGTCTGGCCACTGTACTGAAATTGCAC
This sequence comes from Phyllobates terribilis, assembly GCF_046119375.1. Taxonomy (NCBI): domain Eukaryota; kingdom Metazoa; phylum Chordata; class Amphibia; order Anura; family Dendrobatidae; genus Phyllobates; species Phyllobates terribilis. Next base: position 895,901,269 of record NW_027362761.1, on the reverse strand, counting down.
ACCCAGGAGAGGATAAACTTTCTTCCTCCTGGGAGCTGCTGGCTTTCAGTTATGCAGGCTTGCCAACACAGCTTCAGCCATTGCTCATTATACTGTGAGTGGCGGCTGTAAGCCCACCCTGCACTTTGACTGACTGCTCACTCAGCAGTGCATTAGTGCAGAGTTGACTGTCAGTCAAAGTGTCAGCCACTCATAGTACTGTGCGCGATGACTATAGCAACACTGGTATGCCTGCATGACTAAAATGACCTGGAGGAATTAAGTACATTGCTGCACTTTCAGTATAGATATTGGGCACCTTTATTAATCCTATATCTGCAGGTTAATTGTGTAATCTAACCTGACAAATGGTATAGGTATAATCATACATATGGTAGGCTGCCACACAGTCAAAAACGTTGCAGTAAAAACATGGTTTCTGTTGTAAAATTGCAATATAAACTATAAATATGGCCTAAAGACCCTTAAAAAGGTTGGTCTGGGGAAAGAAAAGAAGAAGTATCACAATCATTTTAAGATGGGTTTGTAACCCCAGGCTAGTTCCAGCACACCACTCATCTTAGAAGGTTGTGCAGAGAGCATGCACAATGCTGAGTGTCAGTGTATTATATAAGTCCAAGCAGAAGAGGAACCAGCTGCAGCAGCCATTTAGGAGCATTTGTGATGTCTGAGCATCCATGCAAATAATTAACAAAAAGTCAGGAGGAAAATACTTAGTCTTGGGCGCTGCTGGAGAAGTCCAGAGGGAATACAAAATGAAGGTAAATTCAATTGGTTTTTATTATGAGAATGTTACTCAAAAAATGTTAAAAATATCCACTAGGCACAAAAGTATAGATATAAAGTGCATGCAACATTTTTCAACACCAGACCAGCTTCTGGTGTCCAGGAGTACAAAACTTGGATGTTTATTCCAAAAACACATATTATCACCATTTACATCAGTCCCTAATGGAGCTGACATATAAATGGATTGCTGCAAAAAGACCCTTTTATGACACATTTATGGTTATCTTATTGCACCCAAGAACCATCCTGAAATATGTTAACACTGGAAATCCTCTGGAGTTTTCTAACTGAGAAAAATTAGTGTATTGTAATTAAACAAGCAACGGAAAAGAATAAGGCTCTATTATGACTTTTGATCACTCAATCATCAAAACAGTAAACAGTATTGTGGCAAGAAGTCACATCATATTAGAATTTCTGTACAACTTTTTCCCTAAAGAGCAGACCAGGGCAAACTGTGGCCCACGGGCTGATCCAGTCCAGCCCACAGACCAAGACAGTCGAAGGGCTAAAACAGTGACCTACTGGCCGCACCATGCCCTCACCCACCATCTGTCTGCCTCCACACGCTATTACCGCTATCCACATCTTAAGGATGCAAATATCGGTGAATACATTGGTGGAGGAGAGGGCCACCTCCTCTTTCTTCCATCAATAAGTGTTTGCAACTGAGCCAGGAAACGCAATGACATCACTTCATCGAGTCTGCTGTGCAGATACTCAGTGCACCGGAGACCGGAGCAGAACGCTGGGGGAACAAGAGTGATGTGAGTATGCGTTGTTATTTTTATTTTTTCATGTGTATGGGATGTTTTCATATATATAGGAGGCTATGTGGGAGATCATACTCTGTATAAGAGGTTATGCAGGTGCTCATAGTGTATATAGGCGGCCATGTTGCGGCTGATATTGTATATTGATATGCTATGAGGGGGTTCATACTGTATATAGAAGGCTATGTGTGGGTTCATACTGTGTATAGGAGGTTATGTAGGGGCTCATACTGTATATAGAAGGCTATGTGAGGGCTCATATTGTAAATAGTAAGGCTATGTAGGGATTCATACTGTATATAAGGGCTATGTGGGTGATTATACTGTATATAGGAAGCTATGTGCAGGCTCGTACTGTATATAGGGGCTATGGGTTCTTTTACTGTATACAGGTGGCTATGTGAGGTCTCATATTGTCTATAGAAAGGCTATGTGGGGCCCACACAGTATATAAGAGCTTTGTGGGGTCTCATACAATAACTATGGAGCTATGTGGGGATCATATTATGTATAGAGAGGCTATGGGGGGCTCATACTGCATATAGGAAGCTATGTGGGGTCTCATACTGTATATAGAGGGGTTATGTAGGGGCTTAAACTCTATGTAGGGGGCTGTGTGTGGGCCCTTATGGTATATAAGCTGTGTGCAGGCTCATATTGTATATAGGGGATATCAGCATACTTAATTCTGCTCAATATTAAGTGATAAAATTACCATTAATATGAAATAATTATAATTAATATGTTAATATTAATATTGGCCCCTCTGGAAAATTAATTGCCCACCTCCGCTATAGAGTAATCTTGAAGTCATAGGTCAGTCACTTTAATCTGTGATTTTACTGTAATGTTTGCATAATGAAAGTTTCCTAAGATTTATCAGAATGTACGGAGGAACCTTCAATGTACGAGGGTCAGTCAATAAGTAATGCCTCCTATTTTTTTTCTCCTTAAATAAGGTAGTTATGTTAAATATTCAAATTTGGCACATTTCCTCAAACCTTCTTCTCCAATCCACAGCAATTGCAACTTCCTGCACCAACAGATGGCAGGACTGTATCCGTTTGCAAAATGACTGAAATCGATGTTCGTATTAGACAACGTTCTGTGATTGAATTCTAGCATGCAGAAGGTGAAACGCCCATTCGAATTCATGAGAGACTGAAAAATGTGTACGGTGATGCAACAGTGGATGTCAGTACTGTTAGACGATGGGTTCGTCGCTGTAACACAGCTGAAGGGCCATCACCGTTGGCTGACAAAATGCGGAGTGGCAGGCCAGTAACCGCAGTGACTCCAAGCAACATTCAGCGAGTCGATGACATCATTCGTGGTGACCGCCGGGTGACTGCAGATGAATTGTGTGGCATTATCTGCCTCAGTAAAGGCAGTGTGATGAAAATTATTGGACAACTGGAATACAAAAAAGTTTGTGCACGGTGGGTCCCAAGAATGCTTTTTACCATGCTGGAATACATGCCCGTGTTAAACGGTGGACCAAGACTGTGGAAATGGATGGAGATTATATTGAAAAGTGACAAATTAATCGTTAATGTTGTGGTTTTCAACCTATGTAATTGCACTTGAATTTCTTGCCAATTAAAAGGAGAAAAAAAATAGGAGGCATTACTTATTGACTGACCCTCGTACCTTTTTGGGTCTAAAATGAGCTTGACTCTACGGAGATAATCTGTGAGATTCAGTTATTCTTTTAAAGACGGCTAGATTTGTTTTTCCAAATGAACTCAGATATCAATGAGAAGATCCATGTTTCTAAGGTTGAGATCACTAGGATCAGAACCTTTACAATGTGACAGTAACTTGAGTGAAATATAATACCTGATAATGGAAAACTTTTCTATACATGCCAACATTAAATTGCTATGTGCTATTTCTGAGGTAAATTACTAAAAGTAGGTTCCATTAACCGTACCACTTATTCACATATATTGCCCTTAGTGGTTTAATGATGTACAATGTAACCACATTGAGCCAAATAACCAACTCATATTTAGCACATAGATAAATATGGAGCCTTGTCCATGGTCACATCAGATCTAATCCAACATCTCAGATTTCATATGCATTTATTTTAATTGATATTACAAAGTTTATGAGAGTGGATAAGCAGTAGTGTTCAATTTCAACTAAGTGCTTCTTGCTTTTTTGCAGTTTTAACTTTACTGCTAATCAAAATTCTTGGTCTGCTTTGAAGGAAATACTGGAGTTAGGCCTGCAAGTCCTTCATGAGCTAAAGAATCATCATGGCTCCCGTGCGGAAATTTCTAGCAGCTGAGAAATGTTTGATAAAACTAATGTAGACAACACTATGTAAGTCCTTCTATTAATGCAGTAAATGAAAGTGGAAGGCCTTTGAGTATATTGGGTCTTCAGGACCTGGATTATTAGTAACATTCTCATCAATTTGTAAGAAGGATCTAAAATAGAGAATCCTCTGTTTGAGACCCTACTCCAGACCCATAGCTACACTTTCATTTACCCATTGCAAACATTCATTTCACTAATCTAGGCCTGTAACTGATATCTAACCAAATCAGAGATGCAACCACGATACATCACCATCAGCCAGAGCCCCTCCAATTAAATCCATGCCCCTTCATATTAACTAAAGCTGAAAGTCATGGAAAAAGTGTCTCGGCTTGAGGGACATTATCATTTGTGTTTTAATCAGCCATATTATTAATTTCTTAGGTGATATTAGTGGGGAAACCTGATTTAGTTGTGTAGACCTGATTGAGCTTTAAAAAACAATTTTTTCAATAACACTATTTCTTATATATAACCAGTGACATTTTATGAAGTGTATTAGCATATACTATAATCGCATGCTAGGTTCTCCTAAACCTCTTACATCTGCAGCCAACTTTCATTTTTAAATTTGAATTTTTCCTCGCCTACTTCTAAGAGTCATAACTTTTTTATTTTTACATCAACTTAGCCATAAGGATTTTTTTTGCTGGATGAATTGTATTTCCATCCATTTACCATATAGTATACTGAAAAATAGGAAAAGAATTTCAACTGAAATGGGGAAAAATGCAATTCCGACATTGTTTTTGGAATTACATTTTTACAACATTCATGGTATGGTAAAAATAACATGGAAACTGGATTCTCCAGTTCAGTTCAATTAAAAAAAATTGGGTTTTCATCACCATTTTCCGAGTCCTATATTGTTTTTATTCTTCCATCTTTGGAACTGTGTGAGGCCTTGTTTTTTTGCAAGGAGAGATGATGGTTTACGAAAAACCAAATTGGGGTACATACAATGTTTTTAACTGCATTTTAGGGAGGTGTTGGTGACTGAAATGACTTGAAATTATACAATCATGGCCAAAAGTGTTGGCACCCTTGAAGTTGTTCCAGAAAATGAAGTATTTCTCACAGAAAATTATTCCAATTACACATGTTTTGTTATACACATGTCTATTTCCTTTTTGTGTATTGGAACCACACAAAAAACAGACAAAGGCAAAATGGACATAATTTCACACAAAACCCAAAAAATGGGCTGGACAAAACTGTTGGTACCTTCAACGTAATATTTAGTTGCACACCCTTTAGAATAAATAACTGCAATTAATCGCTTCCTATAACTATCAACAAGTTTCTTACACCTTTCAACTGGAATTCTGGACCACTCTTCTTTTGCAAACTGCTCCAGGTCTCTCATATTTGAGAGTGCCTTCTCCCAACACCAATTTCAAGATCTCTCCACAGGTGTTCAATGGGATTTAGATCGGTACTCATTGCTGGCCACTACAGAACTCTCCAGCACTATGCTTCCATTCATTTCTAGGTGCTTTTTGAAATATGTTTGGGGTCATTGTCCTGCTGGAAGACCCATGACCAAGGACATAAACCTAGCTTTCTGATACTGGGCACTTCATTGTGACCTAAAATCCTTTGGTAGTCTTCAGATTTCATGATGCCTTGCACACTGTCAAGGCACCTAGTGCCAGAGGCAGCAAAACAACCTCAAAACACCTTTGAACTTCCACCATATTTGACTGTAGGTACTGTGTTATTTTATTTGAAGGCCTCATTCCATTTTCGGTAAACAGTAAAATGATGTGCGTTACCAAAAATCTGTATCTTGGTCTCATCTGTCTACAACACATTTTTCCCAGAAGGATTTTGGCTTACTCACATACATTTTGGCAAACTGCAGTCTAGATTTTTTATGTCTCTGTGTCAGCAGTGGTGTCCCCCTGGGTCTCCTGCCATAGCATTTCATTTCATTCAAATGTTTTCACTGACACTGATGCACCTTGAGCCTGCAGGATAGCTTGAATTTCTTTGGAACTCGATTGGGACTGCTTATCCAGCATCCAGACTATCCTGCGTTGCAACTTTTCAACAATTTTTCTCTGCCATCCAAGTGCAAGGAAATTAGCTACAGTGCCATGGGTTGTAAACTTCTTGATTATGTTGCACACCATGGACAAAAGAGCATCAAGATCTCTGGAGATGGACTTGTAACCTTGAGATTCTTGATATTTTTCTACAATTTTGGTTCTTAAGCCCCCAGACAGTTCTCTTCTCCTCTTTCTGTTATCCATGCTTAGTGTGGCACACACAGACACACAATGCAATGATTGATTCAACTTCTCCCCTTTTTATCTGGTTTCAGGTGTGATTTTCATATTGCCCACACCTTTTACTTGCCACAGGTTAGTTTGAACAACCATCACATGCTGGAAACAAAGTTGTTTACCCAAATTTTTGGAAAGGTGCCAACAATTTTGTCCAGCTCATTTTTGGGGTTTTGTGTGAAATTATGTCCAATTTGCCTTTTTTTCTCAGTGTTTTTGTGTTGTTCTAATACATACAAAGGAAATAAAAGATTCATAGAATGTTAGAGTTGGCAGGCTCATCGTGTCCAAACCCCTGATCAATGCATGATTCACTAAACCATCTCAGACAGATGGCTGTGTTAAAAGGCTTGGATGCCGCACACAGCACGCAGAGAGTATGGCAGAGGTTTAATTCAAGATTTGGTTTCTCCACGCAGGGAGTGTAAATTTAAGTAACACAAAAATAAAATAGTAAAATCGGACAATAAACGATTGTGGTCTAACTATAACACGGAAAGGATGAACAATATGGCACAGTCCCAAAGGTTCAGGCTGAATAAGAGAAGGTAGATTACTGAAGGCTTGCACTTATCTGTCTTTTAGCGATAACTACGTCCGTCTTCAGACACTCACTCCGGAGGGTGTCCGTCTTCTGGCGGCAGTGGGCGGTCTCGGGTCTCACCCACTGGGCCCCCAGTCCTTTTAATCACACGACAGTGGTCACGACTCCTTTAAGAGCCGTAGCAAGCTCCTCCACCGTACAACAAACTGCGTTAGGATCACTAATCCCGGGTGCGTTCTCACCCGTAGGTCACCGTCAGATGTCTGGAAAACTGTGGTGATGCAGGTAACTGAATGATCACTTTGTGTAGGCCCGGTACAGACCGCACGCCCCTTGTTTTGCGGCAAGCTGTGTCACCCGTTCATCCGTCACCACAGACAGGTCAGCACGTTTCTATTTCACCGAGGATAGGGCAGCACGTCTCTCTCTCGTTGTCGGCAGGACAGACTGTTTCTCCCCAACTGCCAGTCTGCTCTCCACAACCAACTGTCTCTTTCGCGCGAGCCCAGACATCTAACTTCCTCTCTTCCGTCCCTCTCCTCTGTCCCCCAGCACTGTCCAGGAAGTCCCCCGTGCACTCTTAATCCCGTCCCCTGGCAACACTGGGCAGGACCCTGGCAGTTCCGACGCCGGAGCTCCGCACCTGTCCCTAGGCAAGTCTTCCTTCTTACAGCTGTCCAGCCTCTGTTTGTAGGCTTCCATTGAAGAAGAACTCACCACCTCTCATGGCAGCCTGTTCCACTCATTTATCACCCTCACTGTCAAAAAGTTTTTCTAATCTGGATCTTTTCCCTTTCAGCTTCATTCCATTGCTTCTCGTGTTTCCATGTACAAATGAGAATAAGGATGATCCCTCTACACTGTGACATCCCTTCAGATATTTGTAGACAGCTATTAAGTCTCCTCTTAGCCTTTTTTTCACAAGCTAAACATTCCCAAATCCTTTAACCATTCCTTGTAGGACATACTTTGCAATCTGCTCACCATCCTGGTCGCTCTCCTCTAATCTTGCTCCAGTTTTTCTATGTCTTTTTTAAAATGTGGTGCCCAGGACTGGACACAGTATTCCAGATGAGGTCTGACTAAGGAAGAGTAGAGGGGGATAATTACTTCATGTGATCTAGACTCTATGCTTCTCTTAATACATCCCAGAACTGTGTTTGCCTTTTTTGCTGCTGCAGCATACTGTTGACTGCAGTCTGTGATCTATTAGTATACTCAAGTTTTTTCACACATGCTGCTGCTTAGTTCTAAGGCCCCGTCACACTAAGCAACGCTACAGCGATCCCGACAATGATACGACCTGGCAGGGATCGTTGCTGTGCCGCTATGTGGTCGCTGGTGAGATGTCAAACAGTCAGATCTTCCCAACGATGCAGCAACGATGCGGCGTCCCGTAATGATCTGTATAACGATGCTCGCCTATGTGTTTCTGTGTCTGAGTCGTCAACAAGGTCATTGGTAAGGTGTCAAACACACCGATGCATGCTACCAAGCGGGGTCTCAATGATCAAAGAAATGTCCAGACCATTCCGACACCACCAGCGATCTCACAGCAGGGGCCTGGTCGCTGCTACGTGTCAAACGTAGCGAGATCGCTACCGAGGTCGCTGTTGCGTCACAAAACTTGTGACTCAGCAGCGATCTCGCTAGCGATCTCGCATAGTGTGACGGGGCCTCTATTCGTCCCATTCTGTATATGTAATTTTCATCTTTTTTGCCCAGATGTAGAATCTTGCATTTCTCCCTGTGAAATACCATTCTATTAGTTGCTGACAATTTCTCAAGCTTATGTAGATCTTATCTTTTCTCCGTCTTCTCTAGTGTTAGATATCCCTTCTAGTTTTGCATCGTATGCAAAATTGATTAGTTTACCTTTAGTTCCCTTATCTAGGTACTTTATAAAAATGTTGAACAACACTTGGGCCAAGACAGAGCCTTGTGGTAACGCAACTGAAACACTCTTCCAATTGGATGTGCAACCATTCATTACCACTCTTTGAGTACGATCACTGAGCCAGTTATGAATCCACCTAACTGTAGCCTTGTCAATCCAATGCTTGGTCATTTTTTCAATAAGGATAGTATGAGATACTTTATCAAATGCTTTGCTGAAGTCGAGATATACTATATCTACCATTTTTCCCTGATTCACCCAGTCAGTGATTCCATCAATGAAGGAAATTAGATTAGTCTGGCATGACTTGTTTGCTACAAACCCATGCTAGCTCTGGTTAATTACTGTACTCTTATTCAAGTACTTACATACATGATGTTTAATAATTTGTTCAAAAATCTTTCCTGGTATAGAACTAAGGCTCACTGGCATGTAATTTCCTGGCTACATCTTCTTTACTTTTTTGAAGATGGGGACAATATTTGCACTTCTCCAATCTTCTAGGACTTCTCCTGTTCTCTATGATTTTCCAAAGATTCTAGCTAGTGGTTCTGCAATTTCCTCTGCTTTCTCTTTCAGTACCCTAGGATGTAATTCATCTGGACCAGGAGATTTAAATTAATTTAAATTAGCTGTGTTCCCTCACCATCTCTCTGTTAATAGATAGTGTGGATTCTTTCATTCCTTCGATAGCACAGTGAAGATCAGTTGATTTTACATTTGCTTTCTTAGAGAACACAGATGCAAAATAGGAATTTAAACCTTTGGCTATTAGAACCCTCCTGTTAGTTTTTGCTATCTTGCGTTTTGCGGTCACGTGACCAGCTGCCTATATATTCCAGCTCCTCCCTTCTGGCTTTGCTGGACTTCAGTGTTTTTTGCCTGTCTCTCTAGCCAGGTGCTTCGGTGCCTATCTCTGTTTAGTTCGCTTGGTCCTCTGGGACCTCTAGTACTTTTTGTCTGTTTGTCTTTTGCTCTGCATCAACTTCTGTTACGAGGTGTCTCATATTTGTCCCAGTCCTTAGTTCTTTTAGGGACCCCTCCATTTATTCTATAGGTCTCCGTTCAGACTAGCTGAGGACGAAGGCAGGTCTGTTCACAAGGAACAGGCTGCCCGCTACATCATAGGGATTCAGCTTAGTCTTACTGTAGGGACAGCCTTCCCCTTTCTTTCCTTAGTTTATGTTGCAGATCATAACAGTAAGTCCAGCCCAAAAAAAAACTAGAAGGAAAGAAATTCGGGGATCAGTATGGTTTCCGTCCAGGTTTTGGTTCAACGCCTGCAGGGATTGTCTCTGGAGGTGGCCGAGCTTCAGCAACACGTGAGTAGCTGTCCTGGAGCGCATTTTGTCGAACTTAATGTAGGACTGCCTGATGTTTTTTATGGTAAACAGCAAGATTTTTTTTCCTTTAAAAATGCTTGTTTGTTATATTTTCGTTTGAGACCAAGGTCCTCTGGGAATGAATCACAGCGCATTGGTTTTATTATGTCACTTTTGCGCAATAAACCACAGGGGTGGGCCTTTTCTCTCCAACCTAATGATCCGTGTTTAAGTTCTGTTAAATAATTTTTTTCTGCTATGGGGCTATTATGTGACGATCCTGATCGAATCTCATCTGCTGAATCAGAACTTAGACGTTTGAATCAGGGGTCAGATGATGTTGAAATTTATAGTACACACTTCAGGAGATGGGCCTCAGAAGTTAAATGGAATGATTCGGTGTTGAAATGTTTATTTCCTGCTGGTCTGAGTGAAAGGGTTAAGGATTTGCTAATTGCATTCCCTGCACCTGAGACTCTGCAGGAAGCTATGCAGTTAGCTGTTCGTGTGGACAGGAGAATAAGGTCCAGGGTCAATGATGTAAAAACTCCTGTAATTTCAGGTCCTAGTTTCCAGAAAATCTGCTCTGACAGCAGAGAACCAATGGAGGTTGGGACGATGTCACTCCGCTCTCAAGAAAGAGATTGGAGATTCGCCGAAGGTTTGTGTCTTTATTGTGATAAAGCTGATCATTTGATTAAGTATTGTGAGCGTTGTTCAAGCAAAGAAAAAAAAAAGGTCAGTTACGCCTGTATAGGGAGATTTGATTGAATTTCAGGTATTTGTGGATTGTGGTTCAACACTTAATGTGATTGATAAAGGGTTTTTGGAAAAACTTAAATTGAAATCCAAACCTTTGTCATCTCCTATTTCTGTGGTTGCAATTGATAACACTCCTTTGAAATGCATAACTCACAAGACTGCTGCATTTCCTCTCACTATCAATGGTGCTCACCAAGTAATTTTGGACTTGGTTGTTTTGGATAATTTGCCCTCTCCAGTTGTTCTAGGATTGCCTTGGTTAAAACTGCACAATCCTTTATTGGACTGGTCTACTAATGTGATTAAGTCTTGGAGTCCGAAGTGCTATGATAAATGTTGTAATGGTCGCATTGCGGCTGTGGAAAAAGGGGAATTACCAGTACCTATTAAAGATATTTGGAGGGTTTTTTCGGAGGAGGAGTCCCAAGTTTTACCTCCTCATAGGGATTATGATTGCGCCATTGAGTTTGTTCCGGGTGCTACTCTTCCCAAAAGTCGCTTGTTTAATCTGACTATCCAAGAAAGAAAGGCCTTGGAGGAGTACATAGAGACTAGCCTGGCTGCTGGTCACATTAGATCTTCTAAGTCACCTGTGGCAGTCGGATTCTTCTTTGTTAAAAAAAAGGACGGCGGTTTACGTCCATGTCTGGATTTTTGTGAAATTAATAAAATTACTGTACGCAATTCCTACCCATTGCCGTTAATTCCTGACTTGTTTAACCAGTTAGTGGGAGCCAAGTGGCTCTCAAAAATTGATCTCCGAGGGGCATACAATTTGTTACGTGTCAAGGAGGGTGATGAATGGAAAACTGCTTTTAACACTCCGGTAGGTCATTTTGAGAATCTGGTGATGCCTTTCGGTCTTACCAATGCACCTGCATTTTTTCAGAACCTTATTAATGACATCCTGAGACCTTTGATTGGTAAGAATGTGGTTGTGTATTTGGATGACATTTTGATTTATTCACCAGATCTAGAGTCCCATTGGCAGAGTGTACGTGAAGTTTTGCAGTTATTGAGTGATAATTCACTCTTTGCTAAGCTGGAGAAATGTGAGTTTGCTGTGCAGAAAATTATTTTTTTGGGCTACATTGTCTCCAGCGAGGGCTTTGAGATGGACCCTGTGAAGGCTCAGGCTGTGCAGGAATGGCCTAGGCCTGTTGGTTTGAAATCTATACAGAGATTTTTGGGGTTTGCCAATTATTATAGGAAATTCATTAAGAATTTTTCTGTAATTGCTAAACCTCTAACCGATCTCACCAGGAAAGGTGCGAATACGGCCCAGTGGACTACTGAGGCCATTGAAGCGTTTGAGTATCTCAAAGAGAGGTTCAGTTCTGCCCCTATCCTTATGCAGCCTGATGAGACCAAGCCTTTTTTGGTCTAGGTCGATGCTTCATCAGTGGGGATCGGAGCAGTTCTGTCTCAAGAGAACGAGGGTGGAGTACATCCTTGTGCCTTCTTTTCGAAAAAAATTTCGGAAACCGAACTGAATTATGATGTTGGAAATCAGGAGTTGCTGGCTATTAAACTTGCGTTTGAACACTGGCGTCATTTTTTGGAAGGCGCTAGATTTCCCATTCAGGTTTTCACAGATCATAAGAATTTGATCTATCTGGATGCTGCCAAGCGCTTGAATGCCTGTCAAGCTAGGTGGGCACTTTTTTTTTCTCGGTTTCATTTTTCTGTTACCTATATCCCTGGTACTATGAATGTTAAAGCCGATGCTTTATCTCGCAGCTTCTCTCCTATGGTCGGTGCCGAGGAGGAGGAGAGCATTTTGCAGAAAAGAGTTGTGGTGGTGGCATTGGACTCTTATTTGGAGAATGGGATTCTGAATGCTCAAGATGATGCTCCATCTAACACTTCCCATGGGAGGTTGTTCATGCCTAGAGCCTTTAGGAGAGATTTGTTTGTGGAGTGTCATGAGTCTCGGTTGGCAGGTCATCCAGGAGTTTCGAAGACTAAGAGACTTATCAGTCGCAGTTTTTGGTGGCCTGGATGGCAGAAGGAAGTCATCAAGTGGGTGCGTCAGTGTACTGTGTGTGCTAGGTCAAAGGCTTCACATACTCCTGCTGCGGGGTTGCTTTGCCCTCTGGAGGTTCCTAGTGCGCCTTGGATGCATCTCACTATGGATTTTATTACTGATCATCCTGTGTCTGAGGGTTTTACTGTCATCTGGGTGGTCGTGGACCGTTTTAGTAAGATGTGTCATTTGGTTCCATTCATTAAGTTGCCCTGTGCCAAGACACTCGCTAAGGTTTTGTTAAGGAGGTTGTCAAGCTCCATGGTGTCCCCACGGATATTGTTTCTGATAGAGGACCTCAGTTTGTGGCTCGCTTTTGGCTTGCTTTTTGTGACAGGTTGGGAGTCCATTTGTCATTTTCGTCTGGTTATCATCCTGAGTCTAATGGACAGACTGAAAGAAAGAACCAGGATGTAGAACAGTTTTTGCGTTGTTTTGTGGCAGACAATCAAGAGGTATGGTCTGAGTTTCTGCCTCTCACAGAATTTGCTCTTAACAATCATACATCCTCCTCTGCTGGGTGTTCTCCTTTTTTTTGTTTTACTGGGAGACATCCGTCTTTTGGTTCGTTCTCCAAATTGGGGTCGGTGGTGCTGGAGGAGGAGAATTTTTTCGGTAATTTGGAGAGAGTTTGGACAAATGTACGTTGTAACCTGCAAGAGGCTAACAAGAAGTCCAAGAAGTATTTTGACAGGAAACGTAAAGAGGTTTTGATTACTGTGGGTGACATGGTTTGGTTGTCCTCGAAGAACCTGCGGTTGAGGATTCCCTCTAAAAAACTGGGTCCTGAGTTTGTGGGTCCATTTAAAGTGCTTCAGGTTGTTAACCCATCTGCTGTCAGGTTGGATATCCCTACTTCCTGGAAGTTTAATCCTGTGTTTCATGTTTCCTTGTTGAAAAAGGCTGACGTTTCTAATAGGGACGCCACTGTCACAGTTCCTCCTGTGGTGGAAGACGGTGAATATGAAATTTCTCGTATTTTGAATTCAAGATGGCATAGATGGAAATTACAGTATCTTGTCTCCTGGAAGGGTTTCGGTCCCGAAGACAACTCCTGGGTAAGGACAGATGATGTCTCTGCTCCTAGGCTTGTTAAAGCTTTCCACAGGAGGTTTCCTGATAGGCCTTGGCCTGGAGGATCCGGAGGATCCTCATAGAAGAGGGGGTACTGTTAGAACCCTCCTATTAGTTTTTGCTATCTTGTGTTTTGTGGTCACGTGACCAGCTGCCTATATATTCCAGCTCCGCCCTTCTGGTTTGCTGGACTTCAGTGTTTTTTGCCTGTCTCTCTAGCCAGGTGCTTCGGTGCCTATCTCTGTCTAGTTCGCTTGGTCCTCTGGGACCTCTAGTACTTTTTGTCTGTTGTCTTTTGCTCTGCCACAACTTCTGTTAGGAGGTGTCCCATTTTTCTCCCAGTCCTTAGTTCTTTTAGGGACCCCTGCCCTTTATTCTATAGGTCTCCGTTCAGACTAGCCGAGGATGAAGGCGGGTCTGTTCACAAGGAACAGGCTGCCCGCTACATAGTAGGGATTCAGCTTAGTCTTACTGTAGGGACAGCCTTCCCCTTTCTTTCCTTAGTTTATGTTGCAGATCATAACATTGGCCTTCTCAACATCATTTTTGACCACTTCACCCTCTTCATATTGTAAAAATCCAATAGCATCTTAGACTTTTCTTTTTATATACTCCCAAAATCTTTTTTTATTACTTTTGGTATCCCTTGCAAGCTTCACATCATTACTGGCTTTAGCTCTTCTAATGCTTGCCCTGCATTCCCTGCAGACAATATTATATTCTCCTTTAGATATGCCCCCTCTTTCCATTTAAGTTTTTTTTTTTTAATTTTTAACAAGTTTTTAAGTTCTGTGTTCATCCATCCTGGTCTCTTTAAATGCTTCCAATTCTTCCTTCTGTTTGGAATTGTTACTGATTGTGCAGTGGGAATTTCATTTAGAAAAATCTTCTATCCTTCTTGGATATTTCTGTCCTTAAGATCATCCAGCCATTGGACCTTTCCTACCCTCTTTCCAAGTCGGTTAAAATCTGCTTTTCTGAAGTCCAACCGTAAAGTCTGAGTCCTTGCTGGTCTTTCTCCTCTTGTAATCCAAACTTCGAGGCTAGCATGATTGCTGCCTATTAAATTCCAAGCCGCCTTCCTTTACCATTTCCTCCCTGTTTGTAAGAATTAGGTCTGAGATGGCCAATCCTCTTGTTCTCTATTCAACCTTTTGAAAGATAAAGTTGTCAGCAAGAGAAGATAAGAATTTTCTGGACTCATTACTTTTGCTTGAGAGAGATTCCCACTAAATATCTGTATAGTTAAAATCTCCATGATCGCTATGTCATATTTTTTGGAGAACAGAGACATCTGATGTAAAAAGAATTCATGCATATCATCAGTCTGTCCATGTGGCCTATAGTAAACACCTACAGTAGTGTCAAAATAATGGCAGTCCAATATGACTAACCAGATTAATCACTGTTTTTGGTATAAATGATATTACCCCATGTCAAACAATTTACCAGTTGGTGCAGTAGATTCTAAGAAAACCAACAGACTCAGCATTAATGATCTGCATGTTTTTGAGTCTGTGTATTTGAATAATTAATTGAAAGCGTGTGTGTTCAAAATAATAGCAGTGTGTAGTTCAATTAGTGAGGTCAATCATTCTGTGAAGAAACAGGTGTGAATCAAGTGGCCCTTATTTAAGGGTGAAGCCAGCACATGTTGTACATGCATTTCTCCTTAAAAGACTGAGAAATATTGGTCGTTCAAGACATTGTTCAGAAGAACAGCATACTATGATTAAAAAGTTGATTTGAGAGGGTAAAACTTATAAAGAAGTACAGACAATGATAGGCTGTTCAGCTAAAATGATCTCCAATACTTTAAAATGGAAAGCAAAACCAGAGAAACGTGGAAGAAGACAGAAGACTGCCATTCAAATGGATCAAAGAATAACCAGAATGGCAAAGGCTCAGCCAATGATCAGTTCCAGGATGATCAAAGACAGTCTCAAGTTACCTGTGAGTACTGTGATATTTAGAAGATGTGTGAAGATAATCTCTTAGCAAGAAGTCACCGTAAAGTTAAAAAAAGACATGTACTGAAGAGGATACAATTTGCCAAAGAGCACATCAACTGGCCTAAAGAGAAATGGAGAAACATTTTGTGGACTGATGAAAGTAAAATTGTTCTTTTTGGGTCCAAGGGCCACAGATAGTTCGTCAGACTACTCCCAAACTCTGTATTCAAGCCACAGTACACTCTGAAGACAGTGAAGCATGGTGGTGCAAGCATCATGATATGGGCACGTTTCTCTTACTATGGTGCTGGACCTATTTACCGCATGCCAGGCATCATGGACCAGTTTGCATATATTAAAATACTTGAAGAGGTCATGTTCACTTATGCTGAAGAGGATATGCCCTTAAAATGGGTGTTTCAACAAGACAACGACCCTAAACACACCAGTAAATGAGCAAAATCTTGGTTCCAGTCCAACAAAATTGAGGTTATGGAGTGGCCAGCCAAATCCCCGGCCCTTAATCCAATAGAACACTTGTGGGGTGACATCAAAAATATCATTTTTGAAGCAAAGCCAACAAATGCCAAAAAATTGTGGGATGTAGTCAAAGCATTCTGGGCTGGAATAGCAGTTGACGGGTGTCAGAAGTTGGTTGACTCTATGCAACATGGATGTGAAGCAGTTCGAAAAAAACTGTGGGTATACAACTAAATATTAGGTTAGTGATTCACAGGAATGCTAAATCCTCAAAAAAAGAGTACATACTGTGAGTTTGTAAAGACAAATGCAGACACTGCTATGTTTTAGAACATGCCAATGTTCATTTTTTGTTATTTTCTGTAAAGTAGTTAAAAATTATATACATTTCTCTTCATGATTACAATAAGAAAACAGTGTGCAATGTTCCCAATTCATGGAAATAAAAGCTAGTATAAAGATTTTGTGCTTAACTCATGTTTTTGAACACACTGATATTATTTTGAACACTACTGTACAATAGTGTCCTCTCTGTATTCTTACCCAAACAGTTTCTGCAGAGCTACCATTTTCTGAAGCTTGGATCTCTGGGAAGATATATGTTTTCCTAACATATAGTGCAACACCTACTCTCCTCTTGTTAAGCCCGTTTCTAATAAATAAGTTGCATCCTTCAAGGTTTCTATTACAATCAAGTGTATCATCCCAACAAGTTTCAGTGATGCCTGTAACATTTCCTATGCTATGCGCATTTGTATAGACACATTTTAGTTTGTAGTCGGTTTCTCTTGCTCCTCTATTTTGATTCATAAATATGTGTATAACAAAACGTGTAATTGCAATAATTTTCTGGGAGAAAATGCTTCATTTTCAAGGGTGCCAACACTTTTGGCCATGACTGTATATATATCTCACAACCATGTCGCAGTGAGCCAATGGACAGCAGCATTAAAATGATTAATAGCAGCAATCAGAGCTCATCTCCAGCCATTGCTTTTAGATACAGATGCTGGCTCAACCACATGTTAAGAGAGCTCAGGTCCTCAGCCTCATTCTAGTGTTGATGTACATGTATGTCATTCTGAAGTAAGGAATTAACCATTGCTCCATAATGGAACAGATATGCATCCTATCTACATTGTAGCCTAATCTACAGAGAAAGTCTGAGTTACTCTAAAATATATTTCCATGTCTTCCAGTGGCTCAAACTGCTGCAGACTCTGTCCTTCATAATTTATGTTGCAGCTCTTTATGTCCAAATTGGTTGCTGTACATGAGCACAACCTCACCAGAAAATCAATGCATGTTCGGATATTTTATTTATAGCAAGGAAAGAATGATTAAAAATAACATGCAACTAAACCATCTTCAAGGTGTAACCTCTAAAGGGGAAACATTGCCTACAACTGATGTTATGCCGGAACTTATAAGAGCAGGCTTCTTCTACTGGAGTGCCTTGAAATACTACTATTCCCAGAAGCCTTTGCTTCTTTCTGCAACCTTAACCTCTTTACCCCCAAAGGTGGTTTGCACGTTAATGACCGGCCAATTTTTACAATTCCGAACACTGTCATTTTATGAGGTAATTACTCTGGAACGCTTCAACGGATCCCGCTGATTCTGAGAATATTTTTTCATGACATATTGTACTTCATGATAGTGGTAAAATTTCTTCGATATCACTTGCGTTTATTTGTGAAAAAAATGGAAATTTGGCAACAATTTTGAAAATTTAGCAATTTTCAAAATTTGAATTTTTGTGCCCTTAAATCAGAGATATATGTCACACAAAATAGTGAATAAATAACATTTCCCACATGTCTACTTTATATCAGCACAATTTTGGAACCAAATTTTTTTTTTATTAGGGAGCTATAAGGGTTAAAAGATGACCAGCGATTTCTCATTTTTACAACAAAATTTACAAAACCATTTTTTTAGGGACCACATCATATTTGAAGTCACTTTGAGGGTTCTTTATGACA
Organism: Phyllobates terribilis; assembly: GCF_046119375.1. Classification (NCBI taxonomy): domain Eukaryota; kingdom Metazoa; phylum Chordata; class Amphibia; order Anura; family Dendrobatidae; genus Phyllobates; species Phyllobates terribilis. Next base: position 895,883,049 of record NW_027362761.1, on the reverse strand, counting down.
GAAAATACCCAAAAGTGACACCATTCTAAAAACTGCACCGCTCAAAGTGCTGAAAACCACATTCAAGAACTTTATTAACCCTTCAGGTGCTTCACAGGAATTTTTGGAATGTGAAAGAAAAAAATTAGCATTTAACTTTTTTCATAAAAATGTTACTTTAGACCCAATTTTTTTTTATTTTCGCAGGGGTAACAGGAAAAAACGGACCCCAAAATTTGTTGTGCAATTTCCTCTGAGCACGCAAATACTCCATACGTGGGGAAAAACCACTGTTTGGGCGCACGGCAGAGCTCAGAAGAGAAGGAGCGCCATTTGACTTTTTGAATGTAAAATTTGCTTGAATAATTAGCGGACGCCATGTTGCTTTTGGAGAGCCCCTGATGTGCCTAAACAGTGCAAACCCCCCACAAGTGACACCATTTTGGAAACTAGACCCCTCAGGGAACTTATCTAGATATGTGGTGAGCACCTTGAACCCCCTGGTGCTTCACAGAAGTTTAGAACATTGAGCCGTAAAAATAAAATTTTCACATTTTGCAACAAAAATGTTTTTCAGCCCCCAATTTTGCATTTTCATGAGGGTAACAGGAGAAATTTCACCATGCAATTTGTTGTGCAATTCCTCCTGAGCACGCCGATACCCAATATGAGGGGGGAAACCACTGTTTGGGCGCACGGCAGAGCTCGGAAGAGAAAGAGCGCCATTTGACTTTTGAATGTAAAATTTGCTTGAATAATTAGCGGACGCCATGTTGCGTTTGGAGAGCCCCTGATGTGCCCAAATAGTGCAAACCGGCCACAAGTGACACCATTTTGGAAACTAGACCCCTAAGGAAACTTATCTAGATGTGTGGTGAGCACTCTGAACCCCCAAGTGCTTTGCAGAAGTTTATAACATGAAGCCGTGAAAATAAAAAATCTAACTTTTTCCACAAAAATAATGTTTTAGCCCCAATTTTTTTTATTTTCACAAGGGTAAGAGGAGAAAATGGACCCTAAAAACTGTTGTGCAATTTCTACTTTGTACGCCAATACCCCATATGTGGGGAAAATACAGTGTTTGGGCGCACGGCAGAGTTCAGAAGGGAAGGAGCATTGTGTGACTTTTTGAACGCAAAATTGGCTGGAATTGAGAGCGGACACCATGTCGCGTTTGGAGAGATCCTGATGTGCCTAAACAGTGGAAACCCCCCCACAAGTGACCCCATTTTGGAAACTATACCCCTCAAGGATTTTATCAAGGGGTATAGTGAACATTTTGAATCCAGAGGTACGACACAGAATTTGATAACATTAGGTCATCATATTGAATAAGTTGTCAATAGTCTTGAGCGCAAGTGCTGGCTACTTGAGTTTGCATCAGGTACACGGGTATGCACCACGTATCACGGGTGCTCGAGTGACATGCGGGGATCGCTCGTGCATGGCAGGCAATCCCCGCAAGGTTTTTTTGGCCACGAAGCATATTGGGCTGAGACTCGAGCATGTCACTTGAGCACCCGTGATACTCAGTGCATTCCTGAGCACCCAATGCAAACTCAAGTAGCGAGCACTTGCGCTCAACACTAGTCGCCATATCGTCATCTTTTTTTGTTTTACTTTTGAAAAAAATCCCAACCCCATCACAACCCTAATCCTAACACAACCCTAACCCTAGAGTTTATTTTTTACGCCATTCCTCATGCGGTATAAGTGATTAGACGACTTTATTCTTCGGGTCGGTGCGATTACAGCGATGCCAGAATCATATCGGGTTTTTATGATTGACAGCTGTCACCCACTAAAAGATGCATTTTTTTGCAAAATCTAGTTTTTGCATCGCCATATTTAGAGAGCTATAATTTTTCCATATTTTGGCCGACAGAATCATGTGATGGCTTATTTTTTGCAGGATGACTTGACGTTTTTATTGCTGCCATTTTCAGGCACTTGACATTTTTTGATCGCTTTCTATTCCAATTTTTGGGAGGCAGAATAAACAAAAAACAGCAATTCCAGAATTTTTTTATGGGTTTTTTTTATGCTGTTCTGCATGTGGTAAAATTGATAAGGAAGCATTATTCTTCGGGTCAGTATGTTTACAGCGGTGCCACATTTATATTGTTTTTCTATGTTTTGGCGCTTTTACACAATAAAAGCTATTTTATGGAAAAAAAATATTTTTTTGCATTGCTTTATTCTGAGAGCTATAACTTTTTTATTTTTCAGCTGATGGAGCTGTACCATAGCTTGTTTTTTGCGGTACAAGATGACATTTTCAGCGGTACCATTTTTATTTATATTCGTCTTTTTGATCGCGTGTTATTTCATTTTATGTTTGGCGGTACGATGATAAAGCATTGTTTTTTGCACCGCTTTTTATTTATTTTTTTTTCCGTGTTCACTAAAGGGGTTAACTAGTGGGACAGTTTTATAGGTCAGGTCGTTCCGGACATGGTGATACCTAATATGTGTACTTTTATTGTTTTTTTTGTTTTTTTTCTTTTTTCATAATAATATTTATGGATGGGTACATTATGTTTTTATTTTTGGTGGATTAGATTATTTTTATTTTATTATTATTTTTTTTTTCACAATTTTTTTTTTCATTTTTTAACACTTTCTGGACTTTTATTTTGTGTCCCACTCTGGGACTTTCACTTTTTTTATTCTGATCGTCTGCATAGCACAGGAATGCAGCACCATCCCTGTGCTATACCGGCTGTCAGTGCTGCACAGGGAGAAGATAGTTTGGTCATGCACTGTGCATGACCAAAGAATCTTCCTGCTATCTGGTGACCTCGGGTCATCATGGCAACATCCGGGAAGCCGCGGCAGACTGCGCTGGAGGCCGGAAGAGGAGGTGAGTATTCCGATCACCTCCCCTTGCCACTGCAATGCTGCGATTGACTTCGATCGCAGCATTGAGGGGGTTAATGTGCCGGGAGCAGTGCGGGACCGCTCCCTGCACATAGTACCCGGTGTCAGCTGTGACTATCAGCTGACACCCGGCGGCGATCGGCCCGCACCGCTTGTGTGCGGGCGCGATTGCCATATGACCTAATAGTACGTCACTGGTCCAATCGGCCCAGGTCACGAAGATGTACTATTAGGTCATACGTCAGAAAGGGGTTAAGGAGGTATTAGAGGAGCAGAGATAGAGACTGATTCACTGAGCAAGCATGAAGAGAAGGGGGTAGTCACAAGGTCAGCAAAGAGTGAGAGTGAGTCTCTTACAGACTCCAAAGAGAGGCCTGATGCCCATTAACTCCCTTTGAGAGCAGACAAGATGTGATGAGGGAAGATAATGGAGTAACATCACTTTTGCAGAATTACATTTTCAAAAGTTGGCCACAGTATCCTCAGAGGAGGATCCTGCCTCACTCCTGCTATGGTGGGGTCCCGTTGTATTACCAGACTTTACAACATCGAGCAAGTACATATTGCTTGGTCCCAACATTGAACTGTTTTATTGTATTGCTGCAGCCATTCGATGTTGTGTATTTTCTGCTGATATCTATGAAGAGTCTTCTGGGTGTCACTTGCAGTGAACAAGTGTGTCACCATCATCATGTTTCTCCATCTTCTCCTTTCTAACAATCCATGAAAATTAGGCCGCACTAGGATGTTATCCAAATTCAGTCTGATTTTTTCTGAACCCATAGACTTGCATTACCAATTTTGATCCCACCCTTGGATCAAAATCAGACATATCTCCACGATTTTCCACGTACTGCACGATCCGTAAAATATCACAGACAGCACTGGTATGTGAAAAGCGGACATCTGAATGAGGCCTCAACCTGTCAAGTTCTCATGTTTTTGCCTTTTTTGAGTGCATACTAAACTTGGACAGTGAATTGACCCCTTGTAGAAGAGGAAGATCTTTTTGCATTCCTATAGAGCTCTTAGCAAGATTGAGGTACTGCGAGAGATAGTGAGATATAAATCACAAGACACCCTGCCTACAGAGACAGGCTTAAAGGGCTGTTACAGAGGAAAAAAGGAGTATGAAGTAATTGTTATACCCATGCTGAGCCAAATAAGTCTTATTACATATATTACAATTCAATGGATAACCAGGCAAAAAAGGGAAAATCTGCAAAGGGGAACTACTATTCCACAACACCTCAAGTCTTCAAAGTATCTAAACCCTAAGACTAATATTGGGAAATTTTATGAACACAATTACAAATAAATCACATACCTCAAATTTTGATGAGTTGACCCGTTGAAGCACAGCTGCGTGAAATGGCCGTTGTACTCTGTCCTTCCCCTGCACACTCCCTGACCTCCACTCAGTTAGCTCCTGCTCCAATGAACTGAAAATAAAGGACTGTTTGAATCGATACATGGTGAGTGCTGCTTTTCAACAATTTTCTTGGATGTACTACTTCAAATTTTGATGACATATCATCTGTCTCGCTAGCAATGATCTCCGCTTTGCAAGCAGATAAACTTTTGAAACCAGAATTTGGATTTGAGGCTTTTATAGTCACATATATAATGATTTATCCTAAACATGATGGACTCAAATGTTTCTTTTTAAGAGATGTTTGAATGGAAACATATTGTTTGCACTAGATGTACACTCAGCACTGCTGTTCAATTCCTAGAAGGAAAAGATGATCAGCTAAATGTAAACATCAAAAGTCATAGCTGGAGAAATGCTAATATGACAGATCATTTCACTTACATTTCTGGACATAATGAGGTCAATTCAAAACTTCTCCACATCAATTTCCAAATATGTTCATAAATGTTGAGACATCACTGACATCTGATGACAGATTTTCAGCAAAAATGAATGATCCAGAGTTCAGTTTACATGCAATGCTGTCAACATTCAAACTGCAGATTCTCAGTGTGGGATCTGGGGTCTGGAGCATTAGTCAATATAATTTTTCTTCCTGTTTAGCCAATTTTTAGATTTTGTTCTTACTTTTAAACTACAAAAATACTTTTATAATGTGTGAAGAAATTGATATTGTATGTATTTTATGTATCATGTCATATTCTGATGGACTGGAGGGCGGCAGAATATTTTTGAGAATTATTGCAGGCTATCCAAATGCCCTTAAAATATGTATATGATACTGTGAGGTCTCCGAAGACTGTATCCAACCTCTTTCAATCGGTTTAACACAAACATAGCTTTACTAATATTAAAGCTATCTCACCATAGAAATAGATGTTAATTTGGTAGTAACCAAGAGCCCATTTAACAACACAGCGCACTGATAGACTTTTCATTAAAAAAAAACAGTTCAACTATTATCCCTCTTAGTTATTTGTCATTAGAAACAAAAACCTAAAGAGATGAACTGGAGTATAAGTTGGTGTGCATGCAGCATGTAGGTGAATGTTCACACTGGCCATTAAACAGACAAAACCTAAGATAAAAACAAAATAATCAAATACCCTGCAGTAAATAAATAGCAATAGTGCATGAAAATAATATAGGGTATTTAGTTAACATAATTTTGATCAATAAAATGTAAAAGCCATCCCACCACGTCAAGGTGACCCTATTTGGGATTGTCCTAACCTCTAGTATTAAAACCTTACCATTACTTCTGCTTTCTATTGCATTCAAATTAATCTTAATTAATTTTAATTGATTAATTAAAATTAATCAATTAACAGAATTGTACCCCCAAATTTATTTATATGTGCATGTAGCTCTTTGAAAGACCAGCAATACTTTTACATGGCCAGTCCATTCCTTGGTTCCTGACAAGTCAGCCTTTGAATTGAAATGCAATTGAGGCTGTAGATCTGAGGTTTTTGTCACTCCAGCTCTATTCCCATCCCAGTGCCAGCTCCTCCTTCTTGACAGACAGCCTTTATGATTTGAGACTTCATGCAAAGGAGCCATCAATCTCACCTATTATTGCTGAATGTCAATTAACCTTGAATACATATGAGTACTAATATGGAAAACCAATAGATAAATATCCTGTATTATTATGAAAAATTAGGCATTTTCATCAAGATTGCCAAATTCTTAGACACTACAAATTTAGACTAGGTAGTCTTAAAAAAAGTAAAATTTATCATAGTAGCTAAAATTATTTGATAAATCTTGGCTTATTATTGACTGTGGAGTCTATGTTTACACATCTTATTAATTGGCATACGTTGTGTAAATGTGCACCATAATTTTGGCACAATTTTTGTCACACTTGATCATTTAGCTTGCTAAATCTCCCTCAATAGGTTTGGATTCCATCAGATTAAATAGTGTGCAGTATTCTGTTTGTGACTGATTGCCAGAGAGGGCACAAAGGGGTATTTCTAATCATCATGGTCATTTTGGTCTCTTTATCACAGTTTGCTAGAAAGAAGACCCTTGTATAAGCTATTTTATTTTTCTAGAAGTCAATCACAGTGCTGTGCTCTGTATATAGATAAAGGACTGCTTAGCCAATAAGGATCACATGATGGCATTCACAGAACTCTCCTAATTATCAACTAAATATGGCCCAAAATATAAATCAGAGTATAACAAAGGCTCAGTGCCAGATAAGCTATGTAATGTATTTAGTCAGTTACTTTTTTGACGTTTCATCTCTAAAAATTGCACAGCTCAGAACCACACAGTGTGTGTCATTTGTGGAACACTAGTGTGTGAACCCTGCCCAAGGGTGCCCATAAGAGATAAGCAGATCGGGCAAAATTCAAATTCACCTGTTCATGCAAATTTTCCCAGAAAATTCAATTTGTATAGGAGTTATTCTCCATGTTTTTAATGACCCTTTTTATGCTTTGCAGTCTCTCACCGCCATCTTCTCATCACTGTCACAAGCCCAGAAATCCCTGGATTTCATAGCTCTGGTAAGTAAGAAAGGTCACAACATCATGACATCGCGATGTGCACTGTATTCCAGTACTAGCGGCCGCCATTTTGCTAATGTAGATTTTAGCTAATGTGGATTTTGTAAACTAGAACTCAACCCCACTCGAATTTATTCGCTCATCTCTAGTGCCAATAAAAGAGGAAGGCACAGTGCAGTAGCAAGACCACACAAAAGAGCTGCTCTGAAAAAAAGGATGCTGTCGTAATGCAAATTGCTGTAATTTTGCAATGCGGTTTTTGACTGTGCAACTTGTACAAGTGAAATGTCTATACAAGCTACATAGGCAAAAAACATCTTTCAAAAAGTTAATTTGCTAATTTGCTTTAAAAATGCCTGTGGTTTTGCTGCATGGTTCTCAGCTGCATTGCCCCCTAAAACTCTGAAGCCTCATCATTCATTAATACCCTTATATTTGCAACACATTATTTTAATTATGAAGCAATCATACAGTTAGTATAAAATATCAGAGTAACAGATTTCAAAGTGTAAAATAAAAGAAATCTGGATATCGCTCAGTATCCCAAGTACTTAGAAATACTTTTTTTTACTGTTTCCATTACTGAAAAGCCTAAAGGGATTCCCACACATAAACCTTATTTCCATATTTGCACATGCAAACAGTGTATCATTGTACCGAGTATTCCCTCCAGTCTAAAAATGAAATGTTTAGTCCATTTCACAGCTTAACTATCCAGCAAACACGTGTTTGTGAAACGTATCCTGTAAAATAAGCACTTCACACAATATCAGGTTGCATATAAAATTCTTTAGGGAAAAATCCACAGTTTTGGAGTCTGTCGTATACACTCATCCCTCCAAAATATCCTATCAGTGGAGTTTCTACTTCTCTTTCTTCCACCTGGTAGCTTGCTGGGAATTTTTTTTACATTCTTTTAAGCTTCATGACATTTGATTTCACTTTCATATTTCATAATGATAGACAGATAGATAGATAGATAGATAGATAGATAGATAGATAGATAGATAGATAGATAGATAGATAGATAGATAGGGTACCAAGCAGCATCAGGCAAAAATAAAATCCTCCAAATATAAGACAACAATGGAGGCAGCACATCAATATAAAAATTAGAAAAAAGGCTGACTTTTAATAGCCCATTGTGACGACATTTTGGTTCACAGTGTGAACCTTTCTCAATCAGTATAACAAGTGCATGTGCAACATTTAAATATTTAAATATAACATATTTAAATATTTACATTTTAATATTTAATCGCTGAGTCTGTTTTCATCTTCCTAACCAGGCTAAATTGTAGTGTCGCCTTATGTGGTAATAACTCTGGAACGTTTCAATATATCCCAGTGGTTCTGAGTTTGTTGTACTTCATGTTAGTGGTAAAATTAGGTCAATATGATTTACGTTTATTTATGAAAATATTGAAACTTTGGCAAAAAAAAGTGAAAATTTCGCAATTTTAAAACCTTGAATTTTTATGCCCTTAAACCATATAGTTATATCACACAAAATCGATAATGAATAACATTTACCTTGTGTCTACTTTACATTAGAATCGTTCTTGAAAAACACATTTTTTTGTTAGAAAGATAGAATGATTAAAAGTTAATAAGCAATTTTTTATTTTCCCAACAAAATTTACAAAACCAATTTTGTTTAGGGACCACATCACATTAGAGTTGACTTTGAGGGGCCTATGTGGTCTAAAACCCAAAAGTGACACCATTTTAAAAACTACATTGCTCAAAGTGCTTAGAACCACATTCAATAAGTTTTTTACTTTTTAGTTGCTTCACTGCAATTAAAGCAATGTGGAAGGAAAAAATTTAAATGTAACTTTTTCCCACAAAAAAATTGTTTTAGCCCCAAATTTTTCATTTTCACAAGGGTATCAGAAGAAAATGATCCATACAATTTATTGTGTGAAAAAGAGTTCACCAATACTCCATATGTGGTAAAAAGCTATTGTTAGGGCTCATGGCAGGGCTCGGAAGGGAAGGAGCACCATTTTACTTTTAGAGAGCAAAAATCACTGGAATAGATAGCAGACACCATGTCATGTTTGGAGAGCCCCTGATGTGCCTATATAATGGAAACCCCCCACAAGTGACCCCATTTTAGAAACTACACCCCTTAAGGAACTTATCTAGAAGTATGGTGAGCACTTTGAACCAACAGGTGGTTCACAGAAATTTATAACATTGAGCTGTGAAAATGAAAAAAATATTTTTTTCCGCAAAAATGTTGCTTTTGCACCAATTTTTTCATTTCACAAGGGTAACAGGAGAAAATGAACCATATAATTTGTTGTACTATTGCTCTTGAGTACATCCATACTCCATATGTGGTGGAAAACTACTGTTTGGGTGCATGGATGGGCTCAGAAGGGAAGGAGCGCCAATTGAATTCTGGGGCGATGAAATAGATTGCAGGTGTAATGTCGCATTTGAAGGTCCCCTGACCTGCCAAAGCAGCAGAAACTCCCACAAGTGACACCATATTGGAAACTACATCTCTCAAGGAATTCATCTAGGTGTGTAGTGAGCATTTTTAACCCTCAGGAGATTCACAGAATTTAATAATATTAGACTCTGTAAATGAAAAAAATACCATTGTTTCCACTAAAATGTTGCTTTGGACCTAAGTTTTTAATTTTCAAAAGGAGAAAATGAACAGTACAATTTGTTAAACAATTTATCATGAGTATACCAATACCCCATATTTGGTCGAAAACTACTTTTCAGGCACATTGCAAAGCTCAGAAGGGAAGAAGTGCCATATTGGAGCTCAGGTTTTGCTAGAATGGTTTGAGAGTGCAATGTCACATTGCCAGAGCCCCTGAGGTGCCATAACAGAGGAAGCCCCCCTTAAGTGATCTCATTTTACAAACTACCCCTCTCAGTTAATTCCTCTAAGGTTGCATTGATCATACTGACTCCACGGGTGTATCACAAAACCATTTTATACCATTAGGCAGTGAAGAAAAAATAATTACATTTTTACCACAAAAAATTTAGTTTTAGCTCCAGATTTTACATTTTACACAGGAAAATAGGTAAAAATGGCACCAAAATTTGTCACAATTTCTGCTGAATATGACAGTACCCCATATGTGACTGTACAGTATTGCTTAGATGCACAACGATACTCAGGAGGGAAGGAGTTTCTATTTTAGTCTTGGAGAACAAATTATTGTACATTACTTTGTAGACTCCTTATAGAAAACTCCTAAGTGCCAAAAGAGCAGAATCCCAACTCAAGTGACTCCATTTTGGAAATTACACCCCTTTGGGAATTTCTAGAAGGGAGAGAGGAATTTGGGTTTTCTTTTGGGGGGAGAGAAGCCATAGCGCTTTAACAGAGCCTTTGTGCTACCAGTAATGTAGAAGCCCCCTATATTTCCATTGACAGATTGCTGGCCCTAATGCTGAGGGTGCGGTTACAGCCACCGCTCAGTATTCCCAGAGCAGTGATTGAACCTTCACTGGAGCCACATCTGTAACTAAAACCGCACCCCCGACCCTAGCTGATACTGGCTCTGAATTGGAGCTGGCCATCAGTCAGGGCTGGGGATGTGGTTACACCCGCTGCTTTAGAGTGGTGACTAAACAAGCGCCTGCACTGTGCCCATGACTGAAACCAGGCTTTAGAGTGGTGACTAAACAAGCACCTGCACTGCGCCCATGTCTGAAACCCGAACACTGCCGGGAGAATAAAGTTCATTTTCTCCCCTGAGCATTCAACTATGTGCAGGCGCCAGCCAGTATAATAACGCTATTTACCTGCAGATTAACCCCATATATGCAGGTTAATAGCATCATTTCTGGTAACAGGTTCCCTTTAAATGATAATAATGACTCGCCCCATCTGATATTTAAATATTGCCAGATGTCACTGTGTTCAGAGTTCTAACAATTACTTTGCGCATGTCTATGACATATAAACAGGGAGGAAACATTGTGAACATAATGCCCATGTCCATGCATGCGCCAAGACATGTTAAAGTCTCCAGAGCCATATTGATAAAGACCAACATAATGGTCATGGCGCCATAGCGCCAGTTTGGAAATTGTGTAGTTTAAACTTTATTCCTAATTAAATAATTGCGCATATACAAGCATGAAAATTAAAATATGAATTAAATATATTATCCATGGATTTATTCTAGAGAATAAACAGTTGTAAAGAGGTAAGTATGAGAACTTTAAATAGCAAACACAGTTACTAAACTATTCACCCAGACCCAAGGGTCATAAGAAAAAGTTCCCCATTTCCTTTGGCTGCTTACTCATAACACCGAGATATCAGGAAAAGTATATGTCTAACTAAAGATATGACTCTCTCCACCAGTTATCTAAATTGGGACTATCAGCTTACCAGCCTTTATTTTACTGGAGTAGATGCAAGGGTTATAGTCTTAAAGGGGTTTTCACACGTGCAAAAGTTCATTTTAATCAATAGTTCTTGGAATGATAATAATTTCCACAACTGAATGCATTTAAATAAAATGTTCCTGTGGTGAGATAATCCTATAAATGTTCCACTGCCGTGTACTGTGTAATGGCTGTGTCTCACCGTGTACGGAACATGGTCTGATCATACCACAGCTCCTGGGCAGGGGAGAAATCAAAAGAGTATACGGACATTACAGCAGGGGATCGCAGCTGATTCTTTCTTTGAAGTAAAACATTGTTTAAAAACAGGCAGGAAATGTTTTACCTCAAAAAAAGAATCAGCTGTGACCCCCTGTTGTAATGTCTGTATACTCTTTTGCTTCCTCCCCTGCCCAGGAGATGTGGTATGATCAGACCGTGTTCCTGCACGGTCAGACACAGCCATTACACAGCAGGGTAACATTTATACTATTATCTCAGCACAGGAACATTATTTTTAAACACATCCAATTGTGGAAATTATTATTATTGCAAGATCTATTGATTAAAATGAACTTTTGTTCTTCGGCAAACCCTTTTAATACCTTATTCCACATTAAACATTCTGAACATTAAACAAATAAATCCATGAGAGTCATAAAAGAACTATCAAAAACCTACATAACGAAAGAAGAAACGAGGAAAAAGAAAAAAGACATAATAGCACAATGTTTCATTAAAAAAAACTTTATTCCAATTTCTTCTACAATAAAAAATATTGAAATGCATTGCAGAATAGAATGATTCCTAATCCTTAATCAATCATCTGTGCTTTGAAAGTGAGCTAAGTGAGCTGTGAATGAAGCAAATATACATATATATGTAAATATCAGCACATCTTAAAACACCATAAAAAAAGAGGAGTAAAATTCCTCACATGGGTTAAGGTAAGTAACATTTCTACAAATTCATATGTAATTTAAATTCCACATTTAGACAATTTGGTCTCAAGGTGTTAAGTTTATGTATCCATAATTAATAGCATATTCCTGTCCCCACCTCTTCCCATAGGGGGAACCTGGTCAATAAGACAAAATCTGAGATTTTTTTCAGTATGCCCATGTTCCACAAAATGTTTCACTCCAGGTAAATCTAGTCTCTTTTCCGCCATGGTGATCATTGACACAGGTTTTAAAATCCCATGTCGTCTCACTAGCATACCACAAGTCACAGGGACAATGAAGCAAGTAAATGGCATATTCAGAATCATATGTCAAATAATGATTGATAGTAAAAACCTCCTGTGTAACAATGCATAAAATGCTTTTAAACATATATCTACAGTTTATGCAGCTTAACCAGGGATAACAGCCTTTTTGTTGTTTACCTGTCAGAGATGTTTAAATATGAGATTTTAAAGGTCCAATATCAGAATGGAGAAGTCTATCCTTTATATCAGGGGTCCTCAAACTACGGCCCGTGGGCCACATGCGGCCCACGGAGGACTTTTATCCGGCCCGCCGAGCTGTGGGCAGAGGAGAGCGGTGTCAGCGCCCACCCTTCCCCCCGCTTTCTCAGAGCCCCGGCAGCCCGATACTTACCTCTCCCCGTGCCTTCGCAGAGCCGCTGTCTTCCTGGTCTGCGCTCCCTGTGAAATCTCAGGTCAGAGGGTGCGGTGACGTCTTTCCACCGCGCCCTCCCCTGAGCCATCACAGGCAGCGCAGAGAGGGACAACGCCGGAGACGCTGGTGTCCGGACCAGAGTAGAGCAGAGGCAGCAGGCAAGGAGGGAGGTGAGTATTGGATTTTTTTTTTTTATTGTATGGAGGCATGGGACATAATATTAGGGGTGACATCCTGCATGTGGCATTATATGGGGGGGGTGACATCCTGAATGGGGCATTATATGGGGGGGTGACATCCTGAAAGGGGCATTATATGGGGGGGTGACATCCTGAATGGGGCATTATATGGGGGGGTGACATGCTGCATGGGGCATTATATGGGGGGTGACATCCAGCATGGGGCATTATTTGGGGGAGTGACATCCTGAATGGGGCATTATATGGGGGGGTGACATGCTGCATGGGGCATTATATGGGGGGGTGACATCCAGCATGGGGCATTATATGGGGGGGTGACATCCTGAATGGGGCATTATAAAGACAGGGGAGTGATATCCTGCATGGGTCATTATATGGGGGGGGTGACATCCTGAATGGGGCATTATATGGGGGGTGATATCCAGCATGGGGCATTATATGGGGGGGTGACGTGCTGCATGGGGCATTATAAAGATAGGGGAGTGATATCCTGCATGTGTCATTATATGGGGGGGGTGACATCCTGAATGGGGCATTATATGGGGGGGTGACATCCTGAATGGGGCATTATAAAGACAGGGGAGTGATATCCTGCATGTGTCATTATATGGGGGGGTGACATCATGAATGGGGCATTATATTGGGGGGGTGACATCCTGAATGGGGCATTATATGGGGGGGTGACATCCTGAATGGGGCATTATAAAGACAGGGGAGTGATATCCTGCATGTGTCATTATATGGGGGGGGGTGACATCCTGAATGGGGCATTATATTGGGGGGGTGACATCCTGAATGGGGCATTATAAAGACAGGGGAGTGATATCTTGCACGGGGCATTATATGGTGGGAGAAAGAGAAATCCTGCATGGGGCATAATAAGGGGGGAACAGCCTGCATAGGGCATTATAAGGGGGAAACAGCCTGCCTATTGAGGACCTATGCTGCCTATTGGGGACATTTACCTGCCTATTGGGGACATTTACTTGCCTATTGGGGATATTTACCTGCCTATTGGGGACCTATGCTGCCTATTTGGAACATTTACCTGCCTATTTGGGACATTTACCTGCCTATTGGGGACCTATGCTGCCTATTGGGAACATTTACCTGCCTATTGGGGACATTTACCTGCCTATTGGGGACCTATGCTGCCTATTGGGTACATTTACCTGCCTATTGGGGACCTGTGCTGCCTATTGGGTACATTTATCTGTCTATTGGGGACCTATGCTGCCTATTGGGTATATTTACCTGCCTATTGGGGACCTATGCTGCCTGTTGGGTACATTTACCTGCCTATTGGGGACCTATGCTGCCTATTGGGTACATTTACCTGCCTATTGGGGATATTTACCTGCCTATTCGGGACATTTACCTGCCTATTGGGGATATTTACCTGCCTATTGAGGACCTATGCTGCCTATTGGGGACATTTACCTGCCTATTGAGGACCTATGCTGCTTATTGGGTACAGTTACCTACCTATTGAAATACCGGTTGATTTAACTTTACTTGTTCTTCATTTTAAATATTGTATTTGTTCCTGTATTGTTTTTTTCACTACAAAATAAGATATGTGCAGTGTGCATAGTAATTTGTTCATAGTTTTTTTTAAAAACTATATTCCGGCCCTCCAATGGTCTGAGGGACCGTGAACTGGCCCCCTGTTTAAAAAGTTTGAGGACCCCTGCTTTATATTCTTAGCTCGTTTGTATGAAAAAAGTGGAGGAGTTTTGTATTCCTCAATATTCAGGTAAGCATCTGCCTAATATTGTCAAATGTCATCTAACAATCTTAGCAATCTCAATACTTTCCTCACAGTAAGTGGAGACCAATGGGATTCTTTTTATTGACCCCATATTACATTTACTGCTAAGAAAAGTGGTACATTTTGTCTTAGTGACCTTTTTTTCCTTATCTAGTAACTTTTTAGGATAGTTCCCATTCCTAAATTTGTTAGTCATATCTATGAGAGATGTTTGGAAGGCATTATCATCACTCATTATCCTCTTTACTGATAAATATTGGCTATATAGTAGTGATTCAATCATTTTCTTGGATGATGGCTCTTGTATTTTAGTATGTTATTTCTATCAATAGGTTTCATATATGGCCCAGTAGATAATTTCCCATCTTTCTGTGAAATTTAGGCTATGTGCACACGTAGCGTTGTTGATGCGTCTTTGCGGCGGTTTTTCGCTGCAGAAACGCAGCAAAACCGCTAAGTAATCCGCCTGCCAGGTATTGTAATGGTAATCCTGATGTGCTGTGCACATAATGAGGAAATTTCTGCTCAGGATTACCATTGGGGGAAAAAATGCAGCATGTCCATTCTGCGGGCATTTCCGACGAAAATTCGCGCCAATTGACTTGAATTGAACCGCAGCAAATCTGCAGGTATAGTATCTATACCTGCGGATTTGCAGCGTTTCAATTAAAGCCAATGGGAGCAAATTCACGGCGGAAACGCGCTGCAGGTGGTACCCCTGTCGGCAGAGGAGGACTACTACTCCTTTCATCCGACCGCTGCTCCCGCTGACAACAGCAAGAGTGGCGCAGCTGGGGGGAGCAGTAGTCTGCTCAGCCAAGCAGGCGTGCCCGCGGTTAAAAAAAGAAAAAAAAAAGTGAAAAAAAAACGGCCCCCTCCTGGTCCTCACAATGTCCCCTGCGATGCGATGCTCCCGGCGGCCGGCTGTACACTGCGGGGAGTGCGCTCGCTCCCCGCAGTGTACTGCACTGCCAGGACCTGCTGATCACTCACGTGACCTCACTGTGGGAAGATTCTGAAGAATGTTCTTATGGTGGTGAGCTCACCGGGACTGATCAGCTGATCTTCAGCTGATGAACCCCAGTGACCTCACTTCTGCAGCAGCAATGTACACTGACAGGAGTGATTTTACACTCCTGTCAGTGTACATTGCTGTCTTCTACAGCAGTGACATCAGTGATTGCTGATGTCACTGCTGTAGAAGTGACCCGGATCACCGAGTGACAATCGTGACGGAATCGTGGACTGCGTAGTTGTTTTTTTTACTTTTTTTTCAGAAGATCAAAGGCTTCAGGGACTGACAGTGCAATAAAAAAAAATTAAAACCATGTGTCTTTTATTTCATTAAAATACTTTAATCTGGCCGTGTATTTATTGAAAAGGCGGCGATAACTTTACTACGCAGTTAGTAATAGGGGCGTCTTATAGACACCCTCCATTATAGACGCCATGGATAGATAGTTAGATAGATAGAGATAGATAGTTTAAATGTAAACCAATAGCTAGTCTTTCATTACTTCTTTCTTTCATTACATCGCATTGATTTCCCCTTAAATTGAATTTTCCCCTGGAATAATCAAATCGCAGGAGCACATAGCTTCTTAGTTATTTTCTTATATCTTTTGAAGATGTCACTACATCGCCAGAAAGAGATGTCTCACAGCTTTCCTGAACTAGATAGGTAAATCTGTTGCAATGTGTTTAGGAATATAACTATATACAATAGCCAGTTTTCTCCTACTCGTAAATTAGGATGGGTTCACGTGCTAAAGTAATGTTACAACAAGAAAAATGGGGTTTGAAAGAAATTTATTTTTATTGGGGCAAAAGGGGGGTGATTTGAACTTTTGTATTTTTTTCATATTTCTAAAAACATTTTTTCACTTTATACTGTATTTAATAGTCCCCTTAGGGGACGTGAAGCATCAATCATCTGATTGTTTTTGTTTTACATAGTAGTGCCTCAGCATAGTAAAAGAGCAATGCCTCAGTTTAGTAAAAATCATGATCTCCTATCAATGCCAGCAACAGGCTGGCTTTCACAGGAGAATCGTCATGACAAGCATGGAAGTCTTCAGCAGACCTTCGACTGTCATAGCAGCCCATCAGCGCCCCACAATCACATCACCCCTGTTGATGCGTGTTAAAGGCTGCTGTCAGAGATTGAATGCAGCATTTAACAGGCTAACAGCCTTGAGCCAAGATCTGCTCCACCTGCGGCTGTTAGAGGCACATGATGGCTGATCAATCAGTCATCATCATAGGTAAAGATGTGGGTTCAGCGCACGAGCCCACATCAAAGTCAGGGGTATGACATATGACATAAACGTACATCATATGTTGTGAAAGGGTTAAATATCTGATATAACTGCATTAATACTTTACTCACTATCATGCGAATACATTATATAAAAATGTTTTCTGCAAAGTAACATCAGGCAACTGTGCATAGAACACCAAAACTTGATGCTTCCAAATTTTTAAGTTCAGAACTACAATACCTTTAAGTAGGTTTTCTCATCTTATTAAATGAGTAAAATTATAAAGTGCTGTTACCCCTTAGACCTCAGTCCAGAGCCTCTCATCTAGCCAAATCCGTTCTCATACTTTGCACTGACGAGGGCCAACAGCCCGAAACACCGTGTCTGCAAATTGAGGTTCTGATTTTGCTTTTATCCTAAGTCATATTGCACGACTCGTTAAAGGGTTGATTGTGACTTGTAGGATTGCTGCTTCCAATAGGTGGCGCTATAGAGTTCAAGTCCTCTTTTTCTCTGAAGAGGCAATTTGCATATTAAATTGCTGTTAAAAACTGATAACTTTGTGATATACCAGTTATTAAAAATACCTCTGTTTTCAAGCACAGGAATTTTTTATTCTATAGTTTACAGCTTGTTGCAAAGCTGTGGTTTGTTTCCTTGGCTAAGAGAACGCACTTGCATGTTTGTTATACAGCTTGCAAGTGCTGCTCTGATGCTGGAATTATTACTGTATTGAGCCAATTTCAGTGTTTCTGTACTCCTCCGATGCTGCAGAAGCAAAGCTGCCTAAGTTAGTAGCATTAGATAGCGTACAGTTTGGGCCGGTGGCTCAGCCATTACACCATACCCAACTGTCAATCATCAGGAGAAAATCACCACCCCCCCCTTAGCTGGTAGGCTAGGGAGCCTCTTGAAGATAGGATCTACAGACAAGATCCTATCTTCATTAGTCCACACCTTATTCAGACAAGGGGTGTGGACTAATGAAGTTATCCTTATACCGGCCATCTTGACTTTTTATTTTTTTCTGGACAGTTTATCAAAAAATCACTGACAGACAATATTTTTTACGGACACATTGGAAAACCATAATAAATAATTTTAATTATAAGGGATCCATCTCTTCAGCCCATAATTCTATTATGAAGTCATCAGCTGCATTAACTGTAAACTATAACGTTCTGATAATTACATTCCTAAAAATGTGTACAAAAAATTCACAGACGCTAAATTTTTTTACGGACTGTCCTGGGATTTCTGGATGGTTGGAAACCCTGTCCTTATAGTGAAATACAAATGGATCCCATCCTCCTCGCACTGGTTCACACCTTTTTCCTTTTGCATTTTAAAAGAAAAGCTACAAGAAAAAGGACCAGATTAAACCCTCCTCTCACCAAACTGCTGATTTTGCAATCAGAAACCATCAAGTGGTGGCTGAGAAGCTCAACGCTGTTTGGCTTCCATTTCTTTTATAGCAGTTTTCTTTCACTGGCAAATATAATAGACTGGACCCATATTCACTACAGTATATTCAACACCAAAAGGTTAAAAAAGGCCAAAAAGCCAAAATATTTGTTGAGCTTCAATAGCAAATTAATTGTAAACCGTTTCATTGTACATAGCTGCTATATTGTGCTCATATCAACTGTAGTCATCATTTTCAATTAATACATTTACAAATTTTACATTTGGATGCTATTATTACTCATGATCTACTGTTAAAAATACTGTAGCATTTTTTGAAAAAATGGCACAAATATATAACCTCATAAATTATTCAGGATTAGCTTCTACGCTCAGGTACAAATCATGTATAGAGAACATGTTTGAAATGATGTATAGCATTTCTTATTTTACATTATGAAAAAGTACAACCACAGACCACAAACTCAATGTATTTGATACCACAAAGAGCCTGCACAATCCTGAAAGAAGCCTGTTCTGTGTGCACATTGTTGCTATGCGGCCCATAATTCAGTTATAAAAACACGTTTTAGAGCCCCTTTGTTTGTATAACTGAAGATGTCATATTTCAATTCATTAATAATCTGAAATGGGATGTCATTTAATAGAGTATGAAAAATTTTAGTCTGTATTAGTTGTTCTGCAATGATTTGATCCTTGAACTGCTTCAAAATAATGAATATAACATCATTTATTCTTATTAGTTAGATTTTTATGTACAATCATGAGAAAAACTAAGTATACCCTCTTTGAATTCTATGATTTTACGAATCAGGACATAATAAAAAGAATATATGGTCCTTAGAAGGCCTTAAAATTAGGTAAGTACAACCTCAGAAGAACAACTACACATGACAAACTACACTGTGTCGTTATATGTTTAACAAAAACTAGGCCAAAATGCAGAAGTATGTAAAAAGTTAAGAACACCCTTAGGCTGAGTTCACACGATGGGTTTTTCATGCGTTTCCGCTGCGTTTTTGCAGTTGCGGAAACGCCGCGGAAACGCATGAAAAACGCATGGTAGAGGGGCAGCAATGTTCCCCAATTGAAATCCACATGTGCTGTGCCCATGATGCGGATTTTTCCGCAGCGTAAACGCTGCGGTCAAAAATCCGCAGCATGTCAATTAATTTTGCAGAAACGCTGCTCTTTTGCCGCCATTGACTTGCATTAGACCGCATGGAATCCGCATCACTGTATATGTTGATGCGCTTTTCATGCGGTCTAATGTGCGGATGGTACCCGGGTGTGGATGAGAGGACTCTCATCCAGACCCAGGTATCATTAAAAAAAAAGAATAAAATAAAAAATATATATATTCTCACCTTCTGACTGCCCGCGCAGCGCTCCTGCTTGATTCCCCGCACTTCGCGGTTGAATGAAGAAGGACCTTCGCTGACGTCAGAGTCATGTGACGGGTCACGTGACGCTGACGTCGGAAGGTCCTAAAGTCTTCACTGCCGGCAGCCGGGACCGAGCGAAGCACGACTCCGGGGGCCATCAGAGGGTAAAGTATATATTTATTTTTTATTTTTTGACATTCACACACTATATAAATCCATGCCGGTTGCATGGATTTATATAGTGTGAAGTTGACAAGCACTTTCCAAGTGATGCTAAAATCGCTTGGGAAGCGCTTGTCAACCCGCATGCGGAAATGAAAGTGAAGACCGCTTCATTTCCGCATGTCCCTGGCAGGAAACCGCATGTACAATCCGCATGCGTTTTTTCCTGCCAGAGAGATGCAGAAACGCTCAGGAAAAAATCCTGAGCATTTCTGCATCGTGTGCACATACCCTTACTGTAGGGATTAAGAGGGTAAGCAGTAACCAGTCCCTACTAATCAAATGCCATTGATTAATTGTTCGACAGCAAGTGTGACCACCTCTATAAAAGCAGAAATTTGGCAGTTTGCTGTTAGAGCATTCATATGTGTGTTAACACAATGCCAATGAGGAAAGACATCAGTAAGGATCTTAGTGAAGCAATACTTTCTGCCCATCAATGTGGAGAGGTTTATAAAGTAATTTCCAAACAATTTGAAGTCCATCATTTTACTGTGCAAAATATTATTCCTGTTATTATTTGGATGTCCCAGTCAAATCACCCCAAGTGCAGAACATGCAATGCTCAGAAGAATTGCAAAAAAAAACAAGAGCTACAGCTCAGAATACAAAGACCTTAGTAAAGTGTGAAATGTTGAAGTTCATAACAGTACAGTTAGAGAAAAACTAGACAGGTATGGCATGTTTGGAAGGGTTACCAGAAGAAAGCCTCTTCTTTCTAAAATAAATAGGACAGCTAAAGTTTGCAAAGTAACATCTGAACAAACTACAAGATTCATGTAACAATTTCCTTTTGACAAATGAGCACAAGGTAGAGACCTTTGATGATAATGTTTAGCATTATGTTTGGCAAAAACCAAACAGCATATCAGCACAGACATTATACCAACTGTCAAGTACAATTTTGGAGGGTTGATGATTTGGGCTTGTTTTGCAGCCATAGTACCTCGTACCTCGCAGGCATTGAGTCTACCATGAACTCCTCTGTAATCTTAATACCAAAGTAGTCTAGAGTCAAATGTGAGGCCATCTCTCAGATAATGCTCTTCTTAACCCTTTTCAATCTGTTTTCCGCTCTTTACATTCTACTGAAACTGCTCTTGCTAAAGTCTCTAACAATCTGCAAACAGATAAATCTAATGGTCACTGCTCCCTGCTGATTCTCCCGGATCTTTCTGCAGAATTTGACACTGTGGATCACCAACTCCTCCTCACTATGCTCCACTCTATCAGCCTCAAGGATACTGCTCTCTCTTGGTTCTCTCTGATCGCTCCTTCACTTTATCTTTTGCTGGATCCTCTTCCTCTCATCTTCCCCTTATTGTCGGGATCCTCAGGGCTCATTTTTAGGTCCTCTCCTCTTCTCCTTATATACTGCCCCTATTAAGCAAACCATCAGTAGATTTGGTTTTCAGTGCCATCTCTATGCTGATGACATCCAATTATACACATTGTTTCATGACATCAACCCTGCATTACTACAAAATACCAGTGATTGTCTTTGCGATGTCTGTACCATTATGTCCTCCCTCTATCTAAAACTGAATCTGTCAAAAACTGAACTCCTTGTGTTTCCTTCCTCTGTTAACCTACCTATACTCAATATTGTCATTCCATGTGTGGTTCTACCATTACTCCCCAACAACATGCCAACTGTATTGGAGTCATATATGATTCAGATCTTTCATTTACCCCCTGCATCTGATCACTCTCTAGCTCATGTTACCTGCACCTCAAAAACATCTCTACAATTCAACCTTTTTTTACCTTTGACTACAGAAACTCTTACTGTTGCTCTTAATCATTCTTGCTTGGACTATTGCAACTCTCTAATAATTGGTCTCCCTCTTACTAAATTCTTCCCTCTCCAATCCATCCTTAATACAGCAGTCAGAATCATATTCCTTTCCAAACTTTACACCGATGCTTCTACCCTGTGCCAGTCATGGAACTGGTTGCCAATCTTCTACAGGGTCCAATAGAAACTTATAACTCTCACCCACAAAGCGCTCCACAGTTCAGAAGCATCCTACACTTCCTCTCTCATCTCTAGCTATCACCCTACCCGTGCCCTCCATTCTGCTAATGACCTAAGGCTAACATCCTGAAAAATCCAAACCTCCCACTCCCATCTCAAAGATTTCTCGCATGCTGCGACAATTCTCTGGAATGCACTATCCAGGACAATTCTATTAATTCCCAATACCAACAGATTTAAGAGTGGCCTAAAAACGCATTTCTTTAGACTGGCCTATCGCATAACCTCACTTATATAGCTATTCCCGTTTTGCCCTTACAAAATTTTCTTCCAAATAAAGACCCCTGTAGCATCTATTTACACACCCTCCATGCACTTAATAGCACTCTGTATCTGTACTGTACAGATGTTGGCTGGTGACTGATTCATGCAGCGTTCAGTGAATACCCTATTTATTATATTGATGGTTGGACCATACAATAAAAGCACTTTTTGCCATATACCTTTTCATGTCTCCCCTATTTCTTCATAGATTGAAAACTTACAAGCAGAGCCCTCACTGCTCTTGGTATCTGTTGAATGATATGTTACTCTATAATGTGTTTATTGTCTGTACAAGTACCCTCTGAAATGTAATATGCTGCAAAATATGTTGGCGGTATAGAAATAAAACTATTATTATTATCTAACCAAAACTAAAATGCTTGGCTAAAACTGAGACATGCTACAATACAATGATTCCATGAAAACCAGCAAAACTACATCAGAATGACTGAAAAATAAAAGAATCAAGGTGTTGCCATGGTCCAGTCAAAGTCCAGACTTCAACCCAAGTGAAATGCAGTGAAGGGACCTCAAGAGAGCTGTGCATGTATGAATGCCCACAAACGTCAATGAACTTACGCAAAGTTGTAAAGAAGAGTGGACGCAAATTCCTTCAGAATGATGTGAGAGACTGCTAAAGTCATTCAAAAAATCACATATAGGTTTCGCATTTTGTCCTAGTTTTTGGCAATATGTATTGCAAGAAAGCAGGCAGTAAGGTCCTGGATGGCAGATATTTGCCACCAAGGTGGTTGGCCTCAGTAATGTAAAGCCTGTACCAGTAATACTAGGTTACTAATTAATTGTAGTGAATTACTTTGACTGGATTTTGGGTCCAGGATTTAGGAGCAACCATAAAAGTCTGGGTGGGAAAGGTCATTCCCATAATCCAGTTCAGAGCTTACAGGTCTAATAACAGCAGCTGGGTTAGCTCAGCAGAGGGAGGTTGTGCATGAAGTCTTTGGGCGTTCTGTAAATAAGCGAGGTTCTTGTGGTCAGTGTAGATGACTACCTGGTGCAGAGCCCCTCCAGCAAGTAGCGCCACTCTTCCAGCGCTAATTTGATGGCCAGCAGCTCACGATCTCCTATGGAGTAGTTCCACTCGGGCGAGGACAAGAGCTTGGAGAAGAAGCCGCAGGTTACCATTCTCCTGGATGAGGATTTCTGGGTGAGCACCGCTCCGACTCTGGAGGAGGATGCATCAACCTCCAGGAAGAACTGCTTGTTGCAATCCAGATGGTCTAGCACAGGAGCGGAGGAGAAGGCTTGTTTAAGGGAGACGAAGGCCTCCTCTGCTTCTGAAGTCCATTCCCTGGGATTTGCTCCTTTACGGGTGAGCGCGGAGATGGGAGCAGTCCGGGAGGAGAAATGAGGAATGAAGAGGCGGTAATAGTTTGTGATGCCCAGGAATCGCTGAATCGCCTTCAACCCCTCCGGTCAGGGCCACTTTAAGACGGCAGAGACCTTCTCGGGATCCATCCGCAGACCAGTCTCGGAGATAATATAGCCCAGGAACGGTAGGGAGGTCTGCTATAGGTGATTCTGCTGGAGCCTTAGCAGAACCTGATGAACATCCCTCGGGTGTGGCGGCAGATCCGGAGAGAAGACCAAGATATTGTCCAGGTACACCACCACGCAAGAATACAGGAGATCACGGAAGATGTAGTTAACCAGCTCCTGGAAGACGGCTGGAGCATTACAGAGACCAAAGGGCATCACGCGGTATTCGTAGTGACCGTCCTGGGTGTTGAATGTCGTCTTCCACTCGTCTCCCTGGCGGATCCGGACCAAATTGTACACCCCACGAAGATCGAGCTTGGTGAAGATCTTCGCACCTTTAAGGCGGTCGAACAGCTCCGACATGAGAGGCAGGGGGTACTTATTTTTGATGGTAATCTGGTTAAGGCCTGTGTAATCGATACAGGGACGTAGAGAGCCGTCTTTCTTCTTGAGGAAGAAGAATCCTGATCCAGCCAGAGAGGTGGATTTCTGGATAAATCCCCTAGTAAGATTCTCTTCTATGTACTCAGACATGGCCCGGGTCTCAGCCAGCGACAAGGGGTAGATTTGCCCATGGAGAGGAGAAGCCCCAGCTACCAGGTCGATGGGGCAATCATACGGCCTATGAGGTGGTAGTGTCTCTGCTTCCTTTTTGTCGAAGACATCCACATAGGACCAGTAGGGTGCCGGCAGACCAGGTAGATTAGCCGGAGTAGACGGGGGTCGAGCTGAACGAACCGGAACCAGACAGGACTCATGGCATTCCTGACCCCAATGGAGCACTTCACCAGATCTCCAATTCAGGATGGGCTCATGTCTTTGTAACCAGGGTAAACCAAGCAAGAGGGTGTGATAGAGACCGGATAGCACATGAAAGGATATCTACTCCGAGTACAGCATTCCCACCTGAAGGGTTACAGGCTCTGTGACGAGCAAGATGGTCTCCGGAAGAAGCCTCCCATCCACGGAGGCAACCGCCAATGGTTCAGACAGACGAACAGTAGGAATCTGATACCGCTCCATAACAGCCTGTTGAATGAGATTCCCAGCGGCTCCGGAATCCAGATGGGCAGTCTCGAAGAAGCGGGTCTCACCACTGTAAATAGAAACAGAGTCAAGGACGGAGAGGATTTACTCTTGCTTAGGACAACCTCTCCGAGCGGTCCTAGACACTGGAGCTTCCCGACCTCACCGGACAGAAACGGATCAGATGCTCTTTACTGCCACAGTAGAAGCAACTCCCCTCGGCTCGGCGTGTTTCCAGGCGAGATTTGACCATCTTGGTTTGGTCAATTTGCATAGGCTCTGGTGAACATACCCGGGGAATTGGTAGTTTTGAGGCTAGCCTTTGGAATACAGGAGAGAGATGCGAAAATCTTTTCTCCCGGGTAGTCTCCTTAGAATGTTCCAGAAAACGGATGTCAATCCGGGTAGGTAATGACACCAGGTCGTCCAGGGTGGAAGGGATGTCACGACCAGCTAGCTCATCCTTGATTCGTCCGGAAAGACCCCACCACAGCCTCGTTGTTCCACGCAAGCTCAGATGCGAGGGTTCGGAAATGTATGGCATACTGGCCCACGGTGAGACTCCCTTGGTGGAGATGGAGAAGTGAGGAGGCAGCAGAAGATTTTCATCCGGGCTCATCGAAGACCTTTTGGAAGGCAGCGAGGAAAGCCAGAAGATCAGACAGCAGGGGATCCCCTCTTTCCCACAGAGGGTTTAGCCATGCCAATGCCTCCCCGACGAGGTGAGACATGATGAACGCCACCTTGGCCCGGTCGGAGGTGAACTGGTGTGCCAGGAGTTCAAAGTTCAGTGTGCACTGATTCAAGAAGCCCCGACATAAGACGGGGTCACCACCAAAACGTGGAGGCGCAGAGAGCCGGGGTCCAGAGCCGGGTGCTACAGCACCACTGAGTTGAGGTGCCGCTGGAGCGGGTGCCGCTCGGCAAGAGACGGACGCAGACAGAGTGGACAGCGTGTCCAGGCGGGAGTTGACAGTCCGCAGATAGGACAAGATAGTCTCCTGTTGGGATCTCTGACGTGAGACCTCCTGGTATAGGTCAGAGAGCGAAGGAGCCTGGGGGCCACCGGGTTCCATGTCCTGTGCAAACTGTTACGGGTCCGGGTGGTGGAACCCCTGTGCTTCGGTGCAAGGAGGGACCAGAGGGGCGTGACTAAGTGCCTACTTGGCCTGACCAAGGTCACACGGCGGCTTAGTCGACTCCGTGAACCAGGGAGGGACCGAGCAGGTGGACCAGGTGCCACTCTGGGACCGACCTTGTGTGAGAGCAGGTGACTCCCATGGGACAGATGGCAGGAACTGACCGGCACAGCGGATGAGCACAGCAGGAAGGCTGACGGGTGGTCCGGGTAGATAAGCAGGCTGGTTCGGCAGATAGCCAGAAGGATGCTCTGGGTAGGCAAGCAGGCGAGCACGGCAGGTAACTGGCAGGTGCTCCGGGTAGGCTGGCTGTCAGGCACGGCAGGTAACAGGCAGGTGCTCCAGGTAGGCAGGCTGGCAGGCACGGCAGGTTACAGGCGGGTGCTCCAGGTAGGCAGGTTAGCGAGCAGGACTGTTAGACAGACTGGCGGGCTGAACTGTTCGACAGACTGGCGGGCATAACTGACAGGCAGGGGGACCTGAGGGCTGAAACAAGTGTTAGCACATGGAACAACCTTGCACAGGCACCTCCATTTTGGAGGAGGTGCCTTATATAGGAGAAGTCCTCCGGCCATTGACCGGGGACTCTATAGGATGGCGCGCGCGGCCCCTTTAAGAGGGAGGGAGTGCGTGCCCTAAGCACAGTGCCCGGGAAGCTGCACGCGGTGCCTGCCACAGCAGCAGGGGAGCAGGAAGATGCCGGACCTGGACCGCAGCGGTGAAGGGAACGGCGTCTCTGCCCGGCAGGAGGCAGAGACACCGATGCTACATGGAGAAAGGCTGTTTTCACTTCGGAGCTATAAAGTTTATGATGTACAATAAACTTTATGATGTTTTGAGATAAAAACCTTGAGTCTATGCGTATCCAAGTGGCTACCAGAGAGCTGAAACCCTACAGCACATATATATTCATACAGTCATGGCCGAAAGTGTTGGCACCCTTGAAGTTGTTCTAGAAAATGAAGTATTTCTCTCAGAAAATCAATGCAATTACACATGTTTTGTTATACAGTCATGGCCAAAAGTTTTGAGAATGACACCAAAATTATATTTTCGCATGATCTGCTGGCCTCTGGTTTTTATTAGTGTTTGTCTGATGTTTATATCACATACAGAAATATAATTGCAATCATATTATGAGTACCAATAGGTTATGTTGACAGTTAGAATGAGTTAATGCAGCAAGTCAATATTTGCAGTGTTGCCCCTTCTTCTTCAAGACCTCTGTAATTCTCCCTGGCATGCTCTCAATCAACTTTTGGACCAAATCCTGACTGATAGCAGTCTATTCTTGCATAATCAATGCTTGCATTTTGCCAGAATTTGTTGGTTTTTGTTTGTCCACCCATCTCTTGATGATTGACCACAAGTTCTCAATGGGATTAAGATCTGGGGAGTTTCCAGGCCATGGACCCAAAATCTCTATGTTTTGTTCCATGAGCCATTTAGTTATCACCTTTGCTTTATGGCAAGGTGCTCCATCATGCTGGAAAAGGCATTGTTGGGCGCCAAACTGCCCTTGGACGGTTGGGAGAAGTTGCTCTTGGAGGACATTCTGGTACCATTCTTTATTCATGGCTGTGTTTTTAGGCAAGACTGTGAGTGAGCCGATTCCCTTGGCTGAGAAGCAACCCCACACATGAATGGTTTCAGGATGCTTTACAGTTGGCATGAGACAAGACTGGTGGTAGCGCTCACCTCTTCTTCTCCGAATAAGCTGTTTTCCAGATGTCCCAAACAATCGAAAAGGTGATTCATCAGAGAAAATGACTGTGCCCCAGTCCTCAGCAGTCCACTCCCTGTACCTTTTGCAGAATATCAGTCGGTCCCTGATGTTTTTTCTGGAGAGAAGTGGCTTCTTTGCTGCCCTCCTTGAAACCAGCCCTTGCTCAAAGAGTCTCCGCCTCACAGTGCGTGCAGAAGCACTCACACCTGCCTGCTGCCATTCCTGAGCAAGCTCGGCACTGCTGGTAGTCTGATCCCGCAGCTGAAACAGTTTTAAGATACGGTCCTGGCGCTTGCTGGTCTTTCTTGGGCGCCCTGGAGCCTTTTTGACAACAATGGAAGCTCTCTCCTTGAAGTTCTTGATGATGCGATAGATTGTTGACTGAGGTGCAATCTTTGTAGCTGCGATACTCTTCCCTGTTAGGCCATTTTTGTGCAGTGCAATGATGGCTGCACGTGTTTCTTTAGAGATAACCATGGTTAACTGAAGAGAAACAATGATACCAAGAACCAGCCTCCTTTTAAAGTGTCCAGTGATGTTATTCTTACTTAATCATGACTGATTGATCTCCAGCCCTGTCCTCATCAACACCCACACCTGTGTTAATGGATCAATCACTAAAACGATGTTAGCTGCTCCTTTTAAGGCAGGACTGCAATGATGTTGAAATGTGTTTTGGGGGTTAAAGTTCATTTTCTGTGCAAATATTGACTTTGCAAGTACAGTAATTGCTGTTAAGCTGATCACTCTTTGACATTCAGGAGTATATGCAAATTGCCATTACAAAAAATGAAGCAGTAAACGTTGGAAAAATTACTATTTGTCTCATTCTCAATACTTTTGGCCATGACTGTACACATGTTTATTTACTTTGTGTGTATTGGAACAATACAAAAAACGGAGAAAAAGATAAATTGGACATCATTTCACACAAAACTCCAAAAATAGGCTTGACAAAATGATTGGCACCCTCAACTTAATATTTGGTTGCACACCCTTTGAAATAAATAACTGCAATCAATCGCTTCCTATAACCATCAACAAGCTTCTTACACATCTCAACTGGAATTCTGGACCTCTCTTCTTTTCCAAGCTGCTCCAAGTCTCTCATATTTGAAAGGTGCTTTCTCCCAACAGCAATTTCAAGATCTCTCCACAGGAGTTTAATGGGATTTAGATCCAGACTCATTGCTGGCGATTTCAGAACTCTCCAGCACTTTGTTTCCATCCATTTCTGGGTGCTTCTTGAAGTATGTTAGGGGTCATTGTCCTGCTGGAAGACCCATGACCTAGGACGCAAACCCAGCTTTCTGACACTGTGCACTAAATTGTGACCCAAAATCCCTTGGTAATCTTCAGATTTCATAATGCCTTGCACACAGTCAATGAACCTAGTGCCAGAGGCTGCAAAACAACCCCAAAACATCTTTGAACCTCCACCATATTGGATGGTAGGTACTGTGTTCTTTTCTTTCATTCCGTTTTTGGTAAATAGTAGAGTGATGTGCTTTACCAAAAAGTTCTATCTTGGGTTCATCTGTCCACAAGACGCTTTCCCAGAAGGATTTTAGGTTACTCACATACCATTTGGCAAACTGCAGTCAAGCTTTTTTATGTCTCTGTTTAAGCAGTGTGGTCCTCCTGAGTCTACAGCCATAGGGTTTCATTTCATTCAAATGTAGACAGATAGTTCATGCTGACACTGATGCACCCTGATCCTGCAGGACAGCTTGAATTTCTTTGGAACTTGATTGAGGCTGCTTACCCACCATCCAGACTCTCCTGCGTTACAATTTACATCAATTTTTCTCTGCCATCCATGTCTAAGGAGATTAGCTACAGTGCCATGGGTTGTAAACTTGTTGATTATGGATAAAGGACATCAAGATCTAGAGGTTGACATTTTTGGCCATTCTTTTTTAAAAACTAGCTCAGTGAGCTGGGATGGAAAGCAATTTTCAAATCTTGCCACAGATTCTCAATGGGATTTAGGTCTGGACTGACTGGGCCATTCACACGCATGAGTATGCTTTGATCTAAACCATTCCATTACAGCTCTGGCAGTATGTCTAGGCTCGGTGTCCTGCTGTAAGGTGAACATTAACCCAATCTCAATTCTAACAGGTTTGTCTCCAAGATTGCCCTGCATTTTTAGATCCATCCATCTTTCCATTAACTCTGATCAGCTTCCCTGTCCCTGCTGAAGAAATGCATCCCCACAGTGCAATGTTGCCACCACCATGTTTGACAGTGAGGATGGTGTTTTCAGAGTGAGGTACAGTGTTATTTTTCCATCACACATAGTGCATTGCATGTAGCCCAAAAAGTTCTACTTTGGTCTTATCTGACCAAAGAACATTCTTTCACATGCTAGCTGTAGCATATAAAAGAAGGTGCTCTGGTCAGATGAGACCAGTGTAGTACTTTTTGGGCTAAATGATTCTTCTAGGATGAGTTGTATTTATCAGTGGCATTTTTGAATACATGCAACTGATTACTTTACTTTTAGTAACTATGTTAAGAAATGGAATACATTTTTATTGTTTTAAATTAAGTGCTATTCGCGTTTTGCACAAATAAAGTTTTATCTTTATTCTGTTGAACAGCACAATTATGACAAAACCAAATTCATATACTGCAGTTTTAACCCCTTCACGAACTTTGACATAAGTTTACGTCATGGTCAGATGTGGGTTCACGACATATGAAATAAACTCAAGTTATGGCGATCATGCGGGCACAGGAGCTGTACCCTCGCGATTGCCACTGGGAGCTTGGCGTAAGTTATAGCTGATATTGATCGCAACATTTAGGAGGCTGGGATACTGAGGGGGCTCCCTCTTCCTTCCGATCGACACCCCCACAACATCATCGCCTCGAGGTTGTCATGACGACCTCTGGGTCTGCCACCTACATCAAGCCTGTTAGACCATGCTGAGAGCATCATCTAAGAGGCATCTGTCAGTGCAGCACTGACAAGTATAATGCATTGCAATGCAATGCATTATAAGAGCAATAAGAGCCATGAAAGTTAAAGTCCCATAAAAAGTCTAAGCAAAACAAAGTTTTAAAATTTTGTCAAAATATTAAAAAATAAAATAAAAAAATGTAAATGAAAAAATATTAATACAATAAAGGCAGCACAGTGGCTCAGAGGTCCTGGGGTCCTGGTTTCATATCCTACCAAGGACAACATCTGCAAGGAGTTTGTATGTTCTCCCCATGTTTGCGTGGGTTTTCTCCGGGATCTCCAGTTTCCTCCCACACTCCAAAGACATACTGATAGGGAATTAGACTGTGAGCCCCAATGGGGACAGTGCCGATATTGTCTGTGAAGCGCTGTGGAATTAACGGCGCTATATAAGTGAGTAAAATAAATAAATAAATACATATATTTATTCAAAAACAAAAATAAACAAAAAGAGTACACATATTTGGTAACGCTGAGTCTGGAACAACCCGAACTATAAAACTGTCACACTAGTTAACCCCTTCAGTAAAAAATAAAAATAAAAACCATGTTAAAGAAACTATGCTTTTTCATCATACAGCCAAACAAAAAGTGGAATAAAACGCGATCAAAAAGACGAATGGAAATAAAAATGGAAAAAGTCATCTTGTAGTGCAAAAAACAAGCCACCACACAGCTCTTTCAGCTGATAAATAAAAAAAGCTATAACTCTCAGAATATAGAAATGCAAAAACATTTTTTTTCTAAAAAATTAGTTTTTATTCTGTGAAAGCAGCAAAACATTAAAAAAATTATATGAATGTGGTATCGCTGTAATCGTATTGATCCAAAGAATAAAGCTGTCTTATCAGTTTTACCACATAGAGAATGGCATAAAAAAAGCAATTCCTGAATTGAATAAAAATGTCAACTGGTTCCGTAAAAAACAAGCCATCACACGACTCTGTCAAAAAAAAGTCTTTTAGTGTGTGATAGCAGCCAAACATAATAAAACTATATAAGTTGGGTATTGCTGCAATCGCACCAAACTGAAGAATAAAGCCGTCTAATCACTTATATCGCATAGTGAATGAGGTAAAAAAAAAATACAAAAAATTCTTCACCTGCTTTTAATTTGTTCATTCTGCCTCCCAAAGATAACAATAAGGTTCGGTGCACATTTATTCTGCACTCCACGCTGAGCGCTTACATCGAGATTTCCATGTAAATCTTTGAAATACAATATTCAGATGGAACCTTTGGTGGAAGATTCCCTATAATGAGGCACATGAAGACACTGTGGATGTCGTCTGGCCTGTGATCTGGCGGTGTCCATCTTTTTAAATGTGCACAAAAGCATAGTCGGACAGAGTTTTGTGTCCGTCTGAAAAGAAGGACTCTGCTGAACAGAGGCTAGAGTCCAGAGTAATGCTGCTTCAATATAGTGAATGAATCTCTCAGGGGTTTCATCTGAACCATGTCATTCAGGGATCTAGATGGAAACCCCGATGCAAGTGCTCAGTGTAGAGCACAGGATCAATGTGATCCAAAATTTTAAGTAAAATGCTTACAACTCAATCCACAAAAAAAAACAAGTCCACACTCAGGTCCATCATCTGTCAATGGAAATATAGGGGGCTTCCATTTACTGGTAGCACAAAGGTTCTGGAAAAGTGAAATGGCTCCTCAACTCCCAAAAGAAATTCAGCGAATTCTGCAATCTCAAATCCAAATGCCCCCCTCCTTTCTGAGCCCCACAGTGTGCCTAAACCACAGTTAGTATCCACATGTTTGGCATTTCTTTACCAATGAGATCCCACTTAATTTATGGGGTCTATGTCTCCAGAAGCACAAGCTGGACACAATGTACAGTTTTGAGCACTACAACGTACTGGCACTACAATGGAATATTTGCAATTTTCACTCAGCAACATCCATTGCTGCTTGTTTCTAGAAAAAAAACATGGAGTCAAAATTGTTACTACACCTGGAGACAAATTTCCAGAGTGGTGTCATTTCCAAAATGTGGTCACTTGAGGTTGGAATTCTGCTCTGCGGGCACTTAGGGGCTCTTTATATGGAGTCCACAAACTATTCTACAAAAATTTGTTCTCCAAGAGTGAAATAGCACTTCTTCCCTTCCGAGTCTCGCTATGTGGCTAAACAGTACAGTATAGTCACATATGGTGTTTTGCCACGTTCAGCAGAAATTGTGGTACAAATTTTGGTACCATTTTTACCAATTTCCCAGTGTGAAAATGTAAAATTTGGGCCATAAGCAAAATTTTGGTGGTAAAAATGTAATTATTTTTTTCTTCTCTGCCCAATGGTATAAAATTCTATGACTCACCTGTGGTGTCAATATAATCACTGCACCCCTAGATGAATTCATTGAGAGGTTTAGTTTGTAAAATGAGGTCTCTTACGGGGGTTCTGCTGTTCTGGCACCTCATGGGCTTTGCCAATGTGACATGGCACCCTCAAACCAGTCCAGCAAAATCTGAACTCCAATATGGCACTCCTTCTCTTCTGAGCTTTACACTGTGCCTCAAAAGTAGTTTTTGACAACATATGGGGTATTGGCGTACTGAGGAGAAATTTCACAACAAATTGTACTGTGTAATTTTTTCTGTTACCCTTATGAAAATGCAAAATTTGGGACAAAAAATTTTTGGGTGGGAAAAATGTGATTTTTTAATTTCATGGCTCAATGTTATAAACTTCTGTGAAGCACCTGGGGGTTCAAGGTGCTCACCACACATCTATATAAGTTCCCTGAAGGGTCTAGTTTCCAAAATGGTGTCACTTGTGGGGGGTTTCCACTGTTGAAGGCACATCAGAGGCTCTGCAAAGGTGACATGGCGTCAGCTAATTATTCCAACAAATTTGTCATTCAAAAAGTCAAATGGCACTACTTCCCTTCCAAACCCTTCTGTGCACAGTAGTTTTTCTCCACATATTAGGCATTGGTGTACTCAGGAAAAATTGCACAACAAATTTTATGGTGAAATTTTTCCTGTTACCCTTATAAAAATGCAAAATGTGGGGCTAAAAAATATTTTTGTTGAAAAATTTGATTCTTTTATTTTCACAGCTCAACACTGTAAACTTCTGTGAAGCACCTGGGGATTCAAGTTGCTTAGCACACATGTAGATAAGTTCCCTGAGGAGTCTAGTTCTCATAATGGTGTCACTTGTGGGGAGTTTCCACTATTTAGGCACATCAGGGGCTCTTCAAACGTGACTTGGTGTCCGCTAATTATTCCAACAAATTTTACAGTTAAAAAGTCAAATGGTGCTCCTTCCGTTCCGAGACCTGCCATGTGCCCAAACAGTGATTTTCCCCCACATATAGGGTATCTACGTGCTCAGGAGAAAGCAAGGGTTAATAAACTTCTTGAATCTGATTTTGAGCACCTTGAGGGCTGCAGTTTTTAGAATGCTATCACCTTTGGGTATTTTCTGCCACATAGACCCCTCAAAGTCTCTTCAAATGTGATGTGTTTTCCTTAAAAACATGATTTTGAAATTATGTTGCAAAAATGAGAAATCTCAGGTCAACTTTTAACCATTATAACTTCCTAATTAAAAAAATTATGTTTACAAGATTGTGCTGATGTAAAGTAGACTAGTGTTGAGCGAGCATGCTCGACACTGCTCAGTACTCGTCCGAGCATCTCACTACTCGGGATGTTCGGCGAGCACCAAGCATTTCTGGGTTACTCGGGCGGGAGCTTTACAGAGCCAATGAACATGCAGGGATTGCCAGCCAGTCACTGTAATGCCGCAGCCATGTTGGTTGTGGGCATTGCAGTGATTGGCTGGCCGGACAGCGTCACCTTGAGTATTTAAAACCAGGCGCCGCCATATTGGACACAGTCGCTCCGGATCAGACAATGTAGAGAGAGTGCTGCTGAGCTAGGGAGAGATTTATACTGCGAAATAGGTAGTGTAGGGTCTCTAAAGCCTGCAAAATCAAACAAACAGTCCTTCTCAGGACTAATATCCATACCAGATATCAGGCAGGCAAGCAGGCTGTATAGGAGACGCAGTGGTTATACCAACAAACACTGCATTACAGTCCTGTGTGCTGCTTTTCAAATTGCTAGACTTAGCCCCAGGTCTCAGGGGCCAGGAAAAATCCTTTTTTTTTCATCTAAATCCTCTTTTTTTTTTTTCCTCACTCAGACTGTACAAATACCCGTCTTATTAACTTTTTGGTATCCCCCCCCCCCCAAAAAAAAAATTGAGCATGTCTGTGAGTGTTCAGACACAAATATATCTGTTTAAAAAGTCTGGTGTAGGCCAGATAACTAGAACTGTGGTTTTGCAGTTCCACGGTTCAAATCTCTGTATTATCCACTTTTTTGCATTTTTTCCATAAAAAAAAACAGTTTGAGTGTCTCGCTGACTGTTCAGACACAAATATATCTGTTTAAAAGATGCTGATGTAGGCCAGAGAACTAGAACTGTGGTTTTCCTCTTCCACGGTTCAAATCTGGGTGTAATCCACCTTTTTGCATAAAAAAAAACAGTTTGAGTGTCTCGCTGACTGTTCAGACATAAATATATCTGTTTAAAAGATTCTGGTGTAGGCCAGAGAAATAGAACTGTGGTTTTCCTCTTCCACAGTTCAAATCTGGGTGTAATCCACCTTTTTGCCTTTTTTGCATAAAAAAAACAGTTTGAGTGCCTTGCTGACTGTTCACACACAAATATATCTGTTTAAAAGATTCTGGTGTAGGCCAGAGAACTAGATCTGTGATTTTCCTCTTCCACTGTTTAAATCTGGGTGTAATCCACCTTTTTGCATGAAAAAAAACAGTTTCAGTGTCTCGCTGACTGTTCAGACAAAAATATATCTGTTTAAAAGATTCTGGTGTAGCCAGAGAAATAGAACTGTGGTTTTCCTCTTCCACGGTTCAAATCTGGGTGTTATCCGCCTTTTTGCCTTTCTTCCATAAAAAAAAAAACAGTTTGAGTGTCTCGCTGACTGTTCAGACACAAATATTTCTGTTTAAAAGATTCTGGTGTAGGCCAGAGAACTAGAACTGTGTTTTTCCTCTTCCACGGTTCAAATCTGGGTGTAATCCACCTTTTTGCATAAAAAAACAATTTCAGTGTCTCGCTGACTGCTCAGACACAAATATATCTGTTTAAAAGATTCTGTTGTAGGCCAAAGAAAACGAGAACTGTGGTTTTCCTCTTCCACGGTTCAAATCTGGGTGTAACCCACCTTTTTGCATGAAGATAAACAGTTTGAGTGTCTCGCTGACTGTTCAGACACAAATATATCTGTTTAAAAGATTCTGGTTTAGGCCAGAGAAATAGAACTGTGGTTTTCCTCTTCCACGGTTCAAATCTGGGTGTTATCCGCCTTTTTGCCTTTCTTCCATAAAAAAAAAAAAAAACAGTTTGAGTGTCTCGCCGACTGTTCAGACACAAATATATCTATTTAAAAGATTCTGTTGTAGGCCAGAGAAATAGAACTGTGGTTTTCCTCTTCCACGGTTCAAATCTGGGTGTTATCCGCCTTTTTGCCTTTCTTCCATAAAAATAAAAAACAGTTTGAGTGTCTCGCCGACTGTTCAGACACAAATATATCTGTTTAAAAGATTCTGGTGTAGGCCAGAGAAATAGAACTGCGGTTTTCCTCTTCCGCGGTTCAAATCTGGGTGTTATCCACCTTTTTACCTTTTTGCATAAAAAAAACAGTTTGAGTGTCTCGCTGACTGCTCAGACACAAATAATCTGTTAAAAAAAGATTCTGGTGTAGGCCAGAGAACTAGAACTGTGGTTTTCCTCTTCCACTGTTCAAATCTGGGTGTAATCCACCTTTTTGCATGAAAAAAAACAGTTTCAGTGTCTCGCTGACTGTTCAGACACAAATAATCTGTTAAAAAAAGATTCTGGTGTAGGCCAGAGAACTAGAACTGTGGTTTTCCTCTTCCACGGTTCAAATCTGGGTGTAATCCACCTTTTTGCATGAAAAAAACAGTTTCAGTGTCTCGCTGACTGTTCAGACACAAATATATCTGTTTAAAAAATTCTGGTGTAGGCCAGAGAACTAGAACTGTGGTTTTCCTCTTCCACGGTTCTAATCTCCTTTTTATTACCCTTTTGCCATTGATAGTGCGAGTGTAAGCTATTTTACTTCATTTA
Source organism: Phyllobates terribilis (assembly GCF_046119375.1). Classification (NCBI taxonomy): domain Eukaryota; kingdom Metazoa; phylum Chordata; class Amphibia; order Anura; family Dendrobatidae; genus Phyllobates; species Phyllobates terribilis. The sequence goes on along the minus strand of NW_027362761.1, from coordinate 895,846,168 downwards.
CAATGGGCAAGGGGCGTGGAACTGGACGTTTTGGTGATGGTGCGTGCAGAGGACGGGGCCGTGGCCAAGGTGAAAATGTGCCACAACCAACAGCCACATCTTCTCCCAGTTCTTGACCGTATTACTATGAAAGCACACAACAACACCACTATTGCGAACTGATCAGTGTGAACAGGTTATTAATTGGATAGCAGATAATACTTCCAGTTACCTGGGCACCACCACCTTCGGTCTGTCTTCCACACGGTCAAGTCTTAGTAGCCGTAAGTCTCGACCGCATACTCCTCCTCACCCTGATGCTCCTTCCTCCCAACATGCCGAGTGTCGTCAGACAGCAACTGATCCCACAGTTGGACACTCTGAAGAGCTGTTCACTGGTCCATTTCCATATTTGGGCCCCTCGTCTGCTCGTCTGCTCCGCTTGAAGTGGTGGAAGAGGAGATCCCATTTAGCGATGTCCAAATATTTGAACAGCCACGGTGTTAGGCGTCAGGCATTTTCTGGATCCAAAATGGGTTCAAAATCATCAGTGGATTCTGTGGTCTCCCATTCTGGTCCAGCCAGGGGAGATGCTGCTCAGCATCGTCGTCGGTCCCAACACCTAGCTGGTGCTAGCTGGTGCACAAGATGTACAAGTTGTCTCTCGGGGCTTTGTTCCTAGCAACATGAAGGATAGGTTGCGGAGGGAAACAGGGCTGCTACAGCCTAAGTCCAGGATTCACTGCACTGAGCATGCCCGTGACATGGCGGACCGAGATTGGTGGTTTGGGAGTCAGATGATCCGATGACCTGGCACCGCCTGATTGGTCGCGGGTGACGTCACCAATAATGCGATGGTGGGCAAGGCTTAATCTTTAAATAGCCCGCCCACAAACATGGCGGCGCGCTCTGATCATTGAGCTGAGATGGTGTTATTGTGTGGACGCTTGGTCATTTGGGCTCCACGTGTGCTATTGCTGTTATAGCTTCTGACAGGCAGGTTTAGCGGGGGATAGGCAGCCTTAGATGGAGGGAGGCAGGTAGCTTCGTCTTACAGCCTGGCTCCGACAAGGGGGTTGCTATACACCCCGAGCAGACTGCAGACTCCGTATTCCCGGCACCGCCTGTTGGCCACTTGGAGAGATACTCCTCAGTCCGGTAGCACGCCGGCTGGGAGCACGTATACGCCGGCGTGAATCACACACGCATCCTAACGCCCGCTGCATAGTCCCTGTGCAGTAAACAGGGCTACGGATACATTATTTGTCGCACATCTCGTGCAGTTAACGGAGATTGTGCGAATCCCTATTCCCGTTCTGGTGTGCAGTAGCACGGAAGGCATTGTTATTTCAGTTAGTTGTTTTACCTTCTTACCCGGAAGGTGTTCGGCCGCAGTCCTCCAGGAGGCATCGCGGACCCTGGGTTCGGTTGCTTTCCATTAGTAATAAAGTTATTTGTAACCGTCCCCTTAACACATGGCCACAGGAAGGTGACGCTGGCAATTTGTCACAAGAGGTGGACGGTGACGAGACACAATTGCCACGAAGTGAGGAGGAGGACCGTGGTGCGGAAGTGGAAGAGGAGGAGGTGGTGGATGATCTAGTAACTGACCCAACGTGGCAGGAGGACACGCAGAGCGAGGCCAACAGAACACAGGGGGAGGGAGGCAGAGTACCCCAACAGGCAGGAGGAAGCAGTGCGGTGGCCGCAGACAGAAGGCAAGCAACCGTTCCCCGTAACACCAACACTAGGGACGTTGCCAGTACAACCGGTAGGTCTTCCAGAGTCTGGAATTTTTTTAAAGACTCTGCTGATAACCCCAAAAAGGCCATATGTATCACCTGCCAGGCCAGCATCAGCAGGGGTGACAAAACTACCAGCCTGACCACCACCAGTATGATCAGGCACATGTCAGCAAAGCACCCGACTTTGTGGGGTGAACCCGAGGGTCCACGACCAGTGTCCGCTGTTGTGCATGTTAGACAACCCCCTGTTGTGTGTGCAAGGCAATCCCCTGTCCATACTGCATGCAAAGATGCCCCCTCCTCTCAGTCTTCACTAGAAACAGCATCAACGTCTACGTCCACGTCCCACCGCAGTGTTCAATTGTCCATATCCCAGACCTTTGAACGAAAGCGCAAATTCGCAGCCAACGCCCCACAGGCCACAGTCCTAAATTCGCACATTTCACGACTTCTTGCATTGGAAATGCTGCCTTTTAGGCTGGTGGAGACGGAATCCTTCCGCAACCTTATGGCGGTGGCCGTCCCTCGGTACTCGGTCCCCAGCCGGCACTATTTTGCCCGGTGTGCCACCCCCGCACTACACAAGCACGTGTCCCAAAACATCTGCCATGCCCTCAACAACGCAGTTACTGGGAGAGTTCACCTGACAACGGACATGTGGACAAGTGCTTGTGGCCAGGGACGGTACATCTCCCTGACGGCACACTGGGTAAACATAGTGGAAGACGGGACCCAGTCGGACCTTGGGACGGAACACATCCTCCCCACACCGAGGATTCCGGGCCCGATGTCAGTCAGAGTTGCCCCCACAGTGTACAGCTCCTGCGCATCATCCTCCTCCTCATGTTCAGCCTCCATCTCAGATATCACCACATCAGTTACAAGCTGGAAGCACTGCAGTACTGTCTCAGCCAAGCGGCAACAGGCTGTGCTGAAACTCATAAGCTTAGATGATAAACCTCACACTGCTTGTGAGTTGTGGACAGTTGTGAAAGAGCAGGCAGATCTGTGGCTGAGACCGCTGAACCTACATCCAGGCATGGTCGTGTGTGACAATGGCCGTAACCTGGTGGCGGCTCTGAGGCAAGGCGAGATCACACACGTACCATGTTTGGCTCATGTGTTTAACCTCGTGGTTCAGCGGTTTCTTAAATCGTACCCTGAGTTGCCAGATCTGCTCGTCAAAGTACGCCGCCTGTCAGCTCATTTTTGCAAGTCGGCTACAGCTTCCTCCGCCCTTGCTGTGTTGAAGCAGCGTTTGCAGCTTCCGGCACACCGACTGGTGTGTGATGTCCCCACACGTTGGAACTCTACCCTCCACATGTTGCAAAGGATTTGTGAGCAGAAGAGAGCAGTTGTGGAGTACCAGCTGTAAACAAGGCCGTCGATATTCAGGTCAGACTCCACACATAAGACCTCAGTAGTGGACCTTGATGTCGGACATATGTACCATCCTGACAAACTTTGAGGAGTCCACCAAGATGGTGAGTGGCGATGATGCCGTCATTAGCATCAGCATCCCACTTGTCTGTCTTGTTTAATTCTCTGCAACGCTCTCTGCAGAGAATTAAAGAGGAGGCATTGCAGCCAGAGTATGATGAGATGGATCAAGAAGCCGTAGCGGGCGATTACACACAGCCCAGCCTCATAACATCCCAATGTGCATTGGGGGACAATGAGGGAGAGAAGGAGGAAGAACAGGAGCTGGTATCATGCGCTGTAGACGGTAGTACCTGTACAACTGTCATACCATTGGTTCAGGGTGGGTGGCCTGAGGACAGGGGGGAGGAGGAGGAGGAGAGCTTGGTCAGTTGTCATCTTGGTGAGGACACGGAAGTCTTGCCCGTTACCAGTCTGGCACGCATGGCTGACTTTATGTTACGCTGCCTTAACCGTGACCCTCGCGTTGTCAAAATGTTGGGTGACAGTCATTACTGGTTGGTGACACTTTTAGAACCCCGCTACAAGGAGAACTTTCACTCTCTTATTCCTGAGGTGGAGAGGTCTACAAAAATGGGGCAGTACCAGAAGGCCCTTGCTGCAGAACTGTTAAAAAAAATTCCCATCTGAACACGCTAGCGGCAGAGGTCACAGTTCGTTGCCCAACCAAGGCGTACAGGCGAGAGAGACGCAACTCCAATCCAGCAGAGGCAGGGGAACACTGTCAACGTTCTTGGACAGCTTTCTGAGACCCGCCCAGCTTACAGGCCCTGAGGCGTGGGGTACTCTCACAAGGAGTGGAAAGTTTCAAAAGATGGTGAGGGAGTACCTTGCCGACCGTACCAGCATCCTCCATGATTCCTCTGTGCCTTTTAATTATTGGGTATCCAAGCTGGACACTTGGAATGAACTCGCTCTGTACGCCTTGGAGGTCCTGGCCTGCCTTGCCGCTAGCGTGTTATCAGAGTGTGTTTTTAGTGCCGTTGGGGGAATTATAACTGATAAACGCACTCGCCTGTCAACTGACAATGCTGACAAGCTGACCCTTATCAAAATGAACAAGGGCTGGATTGGGCCAGACTTCTCATCACCACCAAATGACAGCACAGTAACATAAAGTCAAATCCACTGTGTTATTTTGGGAGATGTATTCCCATGCACCACTTCACACCCACACATGGGTATACGCTTCCTCATTTCGGCTGTTTTTTTCTCTTCTCCTTATCCTCAGCCTCCACCAGCACTATACCACCAGGGTGACCGTGGTCCGTGTTGCCAGCATTGCAAGTTCCTCTGTCCTAATTTTTGGCAGCTTTTGGTTGGAAGGCATAGGCAAAGACTATGGGAGACCTACTCTTCAATAATGGGAATAATTTTTTAATATGCTGTACTGCATGGCTCTTGTAAGGGGCATTAAAACCGTCTTGTTAAGCTACTGTGACCTCCACGTCTCTTCCAAGAGGCATTAAAACCGTCTTGTTAAACCACTCTGAACTCCACAGCTTTTCCAAGGGGCATTGAAATGTTGTTTTTAATTACCTCTAACCTCCACGACTCTTCCAACGGGCATTGCATTTCCTCCTAATTTTAGTCAGCTTTTGCTTTTCAATAAATAGGCGAACACTAAGGGAGACCCACTCCCCAATAATGGGTAGAAGGTTTTTAGTACGCGGTAATCCATGTCTGTTTCAAGGGGCTTTGCAGTTCCTCATAATTTTTGGAAAGCCTTCTATTCACTGCTTAGGCCAACAGTGTACAGGAGACCTAGTTGCTATAAATGGAAAAAATGGTTTAGTTAAGGCCCTCTGAGCTCCATGTCACTTCCAAGGGGCATTGGAGTGCCTCGAAATTTTTGGTAGGCATTGCACTCACTGTATGCCCTATAACTGTGTAGCCCAACAGCTCCTTTTGGTACAGAAACATATCCTACAAGACATGTGTGGTTGACTGGCCTGATATTGATGTGAATGGTCCCTGTTCCTCCTGCTTTTTCTCCTTTGCCACCACCTCATCCATCATTCATCACCTGAAGCTTTGTTTTAATGGGAGCCATAGAACTGGGATAGTAGCAGGAAAACATCCAGCAATCCTCGGAGGAGGTAGGATATGCGCCAAAACGCTGACCACCTCAGGCCTAGCCGCTACGACATACATGCACTGGCATTCCAAGGAACAGAAAGCTAAGGAGATGGATGGCCTCATGATCATGAATAATTTACTTGTTGTGTACCACTGCTGCTGTCTACCTTCTGAATTTTGTGTTGAAGCCTGATTGACCCAGGACCCTCAATCCTCTATGTCTGGAGGACGTGTTGCATCCCAGTGTCCAACTGTGTCCCGGCTTCCACAATATTAACCCAGTGTGAAGGCGTCAGTGAGATGGACCACCCTGGCCACATTCACTTGTCCATGTGTTTGTGGTTAGGCTGTCCTTCCCACTAAATGCACTGGGGAGGACACAGGTAATGTTTTGGTATGCGTGCTTGTGTATAAGGCGCACCGGGACAAATAGGGGCGGCTGGGGACCGTTTATGGACACCCGGCCGCTCCCAGGCGGCTGGGGACCGTGTGTGGGCACCCTGCCGCGGGGCGGCTGGGGACCGAGAATGGACACCCGGCCACCCCCAGGCGGCTGGGGACCAAGCGTGGACACCCGGCCGCCGGACGGCTGGGTACTGAGTATGGATACCAGGCCGCCGACGCAGCCATGACATGGTGGCCAGATTCCACCTCCACATGCCTAAAAGGCCCAATTTCAAGTGCAAGCAAGCAAGCAGTATGGTATTGCAGCCTGGGGGTGGGTGGGTGGCAGGCTGCATACTTGCGCTTGCATTGCAAGGAATGTGGGAGGTACAATTGAACACAGCCCTGGGACAAGGACTTGAACGGGGATAGTTGCAAGTCTGCATCTTCTGATGCGGCAAGGATCACTTCTGATGGGCACACTTTTAGGCAGTGACCTGGGTGTCAGAGATGCTTCCAAGGGTCTTCTCCATGCTGTTCCCTTGTCTTTTCAGCACTGTATGCATGTGTCACACAGCACATGGCCAGATAAGGTTGTAAAATGTTAAAATGACATTTCCCGGTGAATGCATTTGTCACGGTTGAAAGCAATACAAAAGTGTAAAAACGCATAAAAAATGCTACTTGTGAACATAGCCCAAGGTGTGGAGGAGTATTTTTGTTTTTGGTTATTTATTTTACCTTATACACAAGTCTTTACCCTGGAAAGGATGTTCCTTAACATATTTCACAGGGAAACAGTTTCATTTTCGTTTTTGTATGTTTTATTGTGAGTCCATAAAAGTGGCTTAATACCTCTGACCACGTTGTTGACTGCAGTGACCTGGGGGTCAGAAATGCTTCCTGGGGGTCAGAAATGCTTCCCCATGCTGTCCTCATGTCATTTGAGCACTGTCATTTTGGACACCTTTTAGGCTTTCTACAGACTGCAGGGGGTGCCGCCGCAAAAATGCTCGGGTCTCCCATAAACTAACATTGGGCTCGTTGCTCGGGTCGAGCCCCCGAGTATCACGGTGAGCACGGCCCGAGCTTCGAGCACCCGAGCATTTTAGTACTTGCTCAACACTAAAGTAGACACGTGGGAAATGTTATTTATGAACTATTTTGCGTAACATTACTCCCTGATTTAAGGGCATCACAATTAAATTTTGAAAATTGCAAAATTTTCAAAGTTTTAGCTAAATTTCTGTTTTTTTCACAAATAAAAGCAAGTCATATAGAACAAATTTTACCACTATCATGAAGTACAATATGTCATGAAAAAACAATCTCGGAATTAGTGGGATCCATTGAAGTGTTCCAGAATTATTATCTCATAAAATTACAATGGTGGGAATTGTAAAATTTGACTTGGTCATGAAGGTGAAAACAGGCTTGGGGTGTGAAGGGGTTAAGTAGGGGTATTTATGTTTTAGTACTTTTACACAAAAAAATAAAAAAAATTTAAGTCACCAAATTCCAAAACCTATAACTTTCTTTATTTTTCTGTAGACAGTTGTGTGACATCTTATTTTTTGCCTGAACAAGCTGCAGTTACCTCTAGTGCCATTTTTGAGTATATACAGTGGGTGAAATAAGCATTGAACACGTCACCAATTTTCTAAGCAAATATATTTCTATTGATGTGAAATTCTCACCAGATGTCGGTAACAGCCCATCCAATCCACACAAGCAAAGAAATCAAATCATAGATGTCCATAAATTAAGTTATGTGTAATAATGAGAAATGACACAGGGATAAAGTATTGAACACATGAGGAAAGAGACAAATCACGGGGAAAGGTGGACAGGAGAGCCAGCTCACCGGATCCTAATGGAGGAGATCTTCGCTTGGAGCTGCCCAGGGCCAGGAGGAGCTTGCAGGCAACAGGAAAAAGAAGGAACCTCCAGCGAAAAAAGAGGTAAGCTAAAACTTCAATGCTTATTGGACATCGTTAAAATACAATGCGGTTCCTCCAGTGGTCTCAAACTAAAAATGGTTTGAGACCACTGGAGGAACCGCATTGCGTTACTTTTAAATAGAACTTGAAGGAAAAGAAGACTAGCATTGTCTCTTGCCTACCAAGTCTTTCGTGGTGGTTAAAAGTCCCATCGTTTTTTCTTCCTTTTTTTTCCAATGTTTGAACTGTGTGAAATATCAAGTGTTGCCCGACAGTTATATATTTATGTTTATGTAATAGCAAAGAAAATGCTGTGACTTATCACTAAGGACTGAAAGAAGAAATGTATACAAACTATTAGCTTTAGTACCAATCAGAGAACAAATATGGTTAATGATTTTAATATTGTTTAAAACATTAATAATAACTCATATCTATGCACAGCCAACATGTTTAGGTAGTTACTCTTGTGAATGCCGATTAGTGACTCGTTGTTCGGGTCGAGCAAATTGGAATACTCGAGTGCTCGGACCGAGTAACGAGCCCAATGTAAGCCTATGGGAAACTCGAGCATTTTTCCGGCGGCTCCCCCTGGCGTTTTGCAGAGGACCTAAAAATTGCCCAAATCGATGGGAACAGTGCTCAAATGACATGGGGAAGACCCCTGGAAGCATTTTGGATGCCCAGGTCACTGCTGTCAACAATGTTGCCAGAGGTATTACGCCACTTTTACAGACTCACAATAAAACATGCAAAAACGAAACCAAAATGGATTTTCCTGGGAAAAATGTTAAGGAACATCCTTTCCAGGGTAATGACTTGTATATAAGGCAAAATAAATAACCTAAAACAAAAATGCTCCTCCATACCTTGGGCTATGTTCACATGTAGCATTTTTGATGTGTTTTTGCAATTTGGAATTGCTTTCAACCAAGACAAATGCATTCACTGCGAAATGTAATTTTAACATTTTACAACCTTATCTGGCCATGTGGTGTGTGACACATCATCAGACACATGCATACAGTGCTGAAAAGACATGGGAACAGCATGGGGAAGACCCCTGGAAGCATCTCTGACTCCCAGGTCACTACCTAAAAGTGTGCCCATCAAAAGTGATCCTTGGCTCATGCAAAGATGCCTCCCACCATGCACCTGTCATTGCAGACTTGCAACAATCACTGTCCACATACTTGTCCCAGCGTTCAGTTGTCCCTACCCCATTCCTGTGGGTGGCTGGCTGCAAGTATAATACTATACTGCCAAATTTTTTACAGCTGCTTGCACTTGAAACGTGGCCTTTTAGGCTCATGGAGGTGGAAGTTGTCCACAACCTTATTTCAGCGGTGGCCAGGTGTCCATTCTCGGTCCCCAGCCACTATTTGTCCCTGTGTCGTCTCCGCCTTCCACAAGCATGGGTCCTACAACATTACCCGTGCCCTCCCCAGTGCACTTACTGGGAAGGACCGCCTAGCCACAAACACGTGGACAATCAATGTGGCCAGGGACGATAAGGAGCCAGTCCACAGCTTTTTGTGAGAATTGTATTTCACCACAGCCATATTTTTTAGCTCGGTGAAAGGACTGACTTGGGAAACCGTATCTACTTCAGCTGTCATTTCTCTCAGGAAGTTCTCTAATGCAGCTTGGCGCATAAGCAATGGCAGCCCGTCCAACATCAGCTCGCACTTGTTGGTGGTGCTTCGACACACATACATCTTTCTTTACCCTTTAATTTCATGGCGACAGAGTTGGGCAATGGCCTGATCTGCAATGCGGTTTCAGAAATAACATGCATCAGCACGTCCAATCCACGTTAAAAAAGCAGCCATAGAGTGTCCGGGAACCTTCCCACACCTACACACTTTTCTTAGCCAGGGCTGCTTCTCGGCAGGGTTGTACGGGCCCACCAGAGAACCGGAGAATCCTCCGGTGGGCCCTGGCTTCTCCTTCAGGAGAGTTCATAGTACCGAGGTGAGGCCATGATGATGGTAGAGGCCACCATTTGCTTAGTTTTCTGTTACTTGGAATGCAAGTGCAAGTATGCAGCCAGACACCCACCCAAGCACAGGCCGCAATAGTAAACTGCCAGATTTTTGGGCAGCTGCTTGCACTTGAAATGTGGCCTTTTAGGCTCGTGAAGGCGAAAGCTTTTCACAACCTCATGGAGGTGACGACCGGGTGTCCATACTCAGTCCCCAGCTGCCACTATTTCTCCCAGTATCATCTCCGCCTCCCACAAGCAAGGGTCCCTGAACATTACTGCTGGTACTTTTCTGTGGTAATTTGCTTGCCTACTACCAGCCTGTAATATTTCCAGTGAACTATGGTACGACGCCATGGTATTAGCACTGGCCCCAGTACCAGTAGCGAAGCCATCACCAATTTCCTTCTCAGGAATTCTATTTGGTAGACTGAGTGGCTGCCCAAATACATTAGTTTCTCACAAAGGAGCTGAAGATAGAGTGGCAGTAGGTGCAAGTTTCTCCAGCCTGTTAGATATCAAAGGGTGAACGGCAGCACATTGGCTCAGTGGTTAGCACTGAAGCCTTGCAGCGCTGGGATCCTGGGTTCAAATCCAAGCAAGGACAACATCTGCAAGGATTTTGTATGTTCTCCCCCCCTGTTTGCGTGGGTTTCCACCTCAGTAAAAAAGGAGCCATAGATTGTGCCGGAACCTTCCCACACACTTTTCTTAGCCAGGACTGCTTCTCGGCAGGGTTGGACGGTCCCACCAGAGAATCCTCGGATGGGCCCTGGCTTCTCCATCAGGAGAGTTCATGATAGCGCAAACTTTGCAGCAGCTATGGGGCTCTTGAGCGGAAGAGAAAGGTGAGCCCTCAGAATCAAATCCTCTTGTGGGCCCAATGTTTTTCAGTCTGACACTGCATCTCAGTGAGAGTTGTATTTCACCACAGCCATATTCTTTAGCTCGATGAAAGGACTGGCATAGAGGGTAACCGTATCTACTCCGGCTGTCATTTCTCCACCAGTTATAGGGTAGGCAGTGAGTGCAACGGCTGCCAAAATTTAGGAAAAACCCTACTAACAATTTAAAGACACATAGAGCTGGGCCAAAGTAATGACATGTTCCCATTAGAAAGGAGAGTATCTGCTATACAGTTATAGAGTATGTGTAGCGCCCCGAGGGTTCGGCCGCTACAGGGGTATTGCACCTATGCCAGAGGTGTGATATTCCACTCCCAGGTAAGGATGGAGTATGGACCAGGGCTCAGTTAGCTGCATACAGCACACACACCCCATTTCCGAGGGACAGCTCAACGGTGCTCCCACTAGACATAAGTGCAGGCACGACCGACTATGTCCCTGCCTGGAGTGGGGAGGGGGGGGGTGGAACACCCAGTGCTGTAGGGGCAGATAGGGGTTGGTTCCTGAGCGTAGGAAGGAGCTCATTGGTTGCTGGTCACCTGGGCTCATGGTCAGAGGGAGGTATAAAAGGTGGGCACCATCTTAGATCTTCCAGAGAGGAGAAGACAGGGAGTAGAGGCTCTGTAGGAGCTCTACTCCAGAAGGGCCTAGTGAGAGGCCGAGGAGGAGGTGAAGGGGAGCTGAGATTTTGGCTCATCTCAGCTCCAAGAGAAAGGAACAGAAAGGAACAGAAACAGAAAGGAACTGCAAAGAAAGAGAGAGAGAAACAGAAGGGCTCAGGAACAAGAAGGTGGAAGGGACCCTAAGAACCCACGAGAATCCAGGGTGAAGGGTCAGGCAGATTAAGGGTACCGGATCCCAAGTTGGTGGAGGAGAAACTACCCTCAGCCAAAGACCGGTCGTCGTGATCATCTATTGGTGCGACACCTCATCAAACCTGCTAGGAAGGCACCATATAGGACAGCGGAGGAGGGGGCCCACGTTTAACCGCACGAGTCCGCGGCAGCTGGACAAAAGTGGGTCACTGGTGAGGCAGGCCAGAGAAAGGATTAAAGGGGGTCCTGTGCCATGCTCCTGAACTGCCTGGGAGTTGACCGAGCCCCTCACCTGGTGGACGCAGCACGGCTCGGGCGGTCACTGCCGACGGAAGTGACCCGGAACAAACGAACTGTGAGTAAAGACCCTGGACTGTAAATTGTTGTCCGTGTGCTCCTTCGCTCCTCCGGCACTACCGGTACTGGGACCTTCACCACCATCACTCCCTCCATCCACTACACTGCCATGGGGCCGCACTCTTCCCGTGGGGAGTCACACTACCCTAGCTGCACACCTCATCAGCCCCAGCGGTCTGCATGCAGCGGCGGTTCCTAATAACCGCAATCCACGGGTGGCGTAGTCGGACATTATCTGAAGCACGTAGCAGACTACCATTGGCCTGACCACCCTGAGCCGCGGGACCGGACCGCCACTACTACTACCCCCATCGTTCCCCTATTGCCCGGATTCGCGTGCCCCACGGCCCAGGGGGCGAGTCATATGCAGTGAGTCCAACGGCTGCCAAAATTTAGGAAAAACCCAACTAATAGTTTAAAGACACATAGAGCTGGGCCAGAGTAACGAGTATGACATGTTCCCATTAGAAAGGAGAGGGTCTGCTATTCAGTTATAGGGTATGCAGTGAGTCCAATGGCTGCCAAAATTTAGGAAAAACCCTACTAACAATTTAAAGACACATATAGCGGGGCCACAGTAACGACATGTTCCCATTTGAAAGGAGAGGGTCTGCTATTCAGTTATAGGGTATGCAGTGAGTCCAATGACTGCCAAAATTTAGGAAAAACCCCACTAACAATTTAAAGACACATAGAGGTGGGCCTCAGTAACGACATATTCCCATTAGAAAGGAGAGGGTCTCCCATACTGTTTGCCTATGTAGTGACTGCAATGGCTGTTAAAAATTTGGAGGCACTCCAATGCCCCTTGCAAGAGAAGTAGAGATCAGAGGGCCTCCTGAAAACAATGTTCCCATTATCAGGAAGTGTGTCTCCCATACTGCTTGCCTATGCAGTGAAGCAACGGCTGCTAAAAATTTGGAGGAACTCCAATGCCCCTTGCAAGAAACGTAGAGGTCGGAGGGTCTCCTGAAAACAATGTTCCCTTTTTTAGGAAGTGGGTCTGCCATACTGTTTGCCTATGCAGTTAAGCAATGGCTGCCAAAATTTGGAGGAACTCCAATGCCCCTTGCAAGAGACGTAGAGGTCGGAGGGCCTCCTGAAAACAATGTTCCCATTATTATGAAGTGGGTCTCCCACACTGTTTGCCTATGCAGTGAAGCAACAGCTGCCAAAAATTTGGAGGAACTCCAATGCCACTTGCAAGAGGCGTAGAGGTCGGAGGGCCTTCTGCAAAAAATGCTCCCATTATTAGGAAGTGGGTCTCCCACACTGTTTGCCTATGCAGTGAAGCAATGGCTGCCAAAAATTAGGAGGAACTCCAATGCCCCTTGCAAGAGATGTAGAGGTCGGAGGGCCTCCTGAAAACAATGTTCCCATTATTAAGAAGTGGGTGTTATGTACTGCAATTAAGAACTAAGGAATAGGAGGGAAAAGCTGTCCCTGCACTGAGACTCATCTTAAACCCTACGCTGGGATGGGTGCCCTATTCCTTGTGATTAGCCCCACTGACACTCCTGCACTGAACTCAAAAGAAGACCTAAAGGAAGGGGAAATAGGTCCCTAAAAGATCTAAGGACTGGGAGCAAAAACAGGAGACCTCCTAACAGAAAAGTTAGTTGCAGATACGAAGATTAAAGGGAACAAAACTGGTGGAACAAGAAGTCCCAGGATATAAATTGTCCTAAGCACAAAGAACTAACAAGGCAACTAGCCAGAGCACAAGCGTAACAACACTGATGTCCAGCAAGGAATGGGAGACATGTGCTGAGTAATAAAGAGTGAGGAGATCACGTGACCAAGACACCCAGCACCAAAGGAAAAGACTAGAAGCCAGCAAACCACAAAAAGGTGGCCGAAAAGTAAAACAACATAGATTCTAACAGTGGGTCTCCCATACTGTTTGCCTATGCACTGAAGCAACGGCTGCCAAAAATTTGGAGGAACTCCAATGCCCCTTGCAAGAGACGTAGATATGTTGATATGTTACATATGGTGGTGATATGGTGGTGGAGGATGAAGATGCGGAGAAGGAGGAGGACAAGAGCAAATAGACAAAATCAGGAAGCGTATACCCATGTCTGGGTGTGAAGACAGAGGTGCATGGGAATAGAGTTAGACCTCCCCAAAAAAAGACACTGTATTTGAGTTTATGTTATGCTGCTATCATTGGGTGGTGTTGAGAAGTCTGGCCCAATCCAGCCCTTGTTCATTTTTATAAGAGTCAGCCTGTCAACATTTTCAGTTGACAGGTGGATGCACCTATCGGTTATAATTCCACCCGCGGCACTAAAAACCCGCTCTGACAAAACGCTAGCGGCAGGGCAGGCCAGGACCTCCAATGCATAGAGAGCCAGTTCATGCCACGTGTCCAGCTTGGATACCCAATAATTATAAGGCCCAGAGGAATCACGGAGGACGTTGGTACGGTCGGCAAGGTACTCCCTCAACATCTTCCGAAACTTTGCACTCCTTGTGAGAGTACCCCCCGCCTCAGGGCCTGTGCGATGGCAGGGTCTGAGAAAACTGTCCCAGAACTTTGACAGTGTTCCCCTGCCTCTGGTGGATGGCATTTGTGGTTCTCTCGCCTGTACTCCTTGGTTGTCCAATGAACTGTGACCTCTGCCGCCAGCGTTTTCAGATGGCAATTTTTTTAATAATTCTGCAAAAAGGGCCTTCTCGTACTGCACCATTTAATTAGGCCTCTCCTGCAAGGGAATAAGAGACATAAAGTTCTCCCTGTAGCGTGGGTCTAGAAGCGTCACCAACCAGTAATGACTGTCATCCAAAATTTGGACAACGCGAGGATCACGGGAAAGGCAGAGAAACATAAACTGAGCCATGTGTGCCAGACTGCAAAGAGGCAAGGCTTCCGTGTCCTCACCAAGAGGATGACTGACCATGCTCTCCTCCTCATCCTTCTCCTCTTCCTCCTCTTCCCTGTCCTCAGGCCATCCACGCTGAACAGACGGTATGACAGTTGTGCAGGTAGTACCTTCTATAGTGCAGGAAACTAGCTCCAGTTCTTCCTTCTCCTCCCCCTCTTCCTCATTGTCACCCAATCCACGTTGTGATGAGATGAGGCTGGGCTGTGTGTAATCACCCTGTATGGTTCCTTGCCCATCTCACCATGCTCCGCCTGCAATGCATCCTCTTTAATTGAGATCAGAGAGCGTTTCAGAAGACAGAGAAGCGGGATTGTGACACTAATTATGGCGTCATCGTCGCTCACCATCTTGGTGGAGTCCTGAAAGTTTTGGAGGACGGTACAGATGTCTGACATCCATGTCCACTCCTGAGGTCTTATGTGTGAAGTCTGACCTGAATACCGATGGCCTTGTTGATGCTGGTAGTCAACAACTGCCCACTTCTGCTCACAAATCCTTCCTAACATCTGCAATGTAGAGTTGCAACACGTGGGGACATCACACACCAGTCGGTGAGCCGGAAGCTGCAAACGCTGCTTAAGCACGGCAAGGGCGGTGGAAGCTGTAACTGACTTTCTAAAATGGGCACACAGATGGCGTACTTTGACAAACAGATCCGGCAGATCCGGGTAGGTTTTGAGAAACCACTGAACCACGAGGTTAAGCACATGGGCCAGGCATGGTACGTATGAGAGCTCACCTTGCCTCAGAGCTGCCACCAGGTTCTGGCCATTGTCACATATGACCATACCTGGCTGTAGGTTCAGCGGTGTCAGCCACAGATCTGCCTGCTCTTTCAGAGCTGTCCACAACTCTTCAGCATTGTACGGTTTGTTACCTAAGCATATTAGCTTCAGCACAGCCTGTTGCCGCTTGGCTGAGGCAGTGCTGCAGTGCTTCCAGCTTGTGACTGATATGATCATTTCGGAGATGGAGGCTGAAGAGGAGGAGGAGGTGCAGGAGCTGTAGAATGTGGGGGCAACCCTGTTTGACCCAAAGCCCGCAATCCTCGGAGTCGGGAGGACGTGTTCTGTCCCAAGGTCTGACTGGGTCCCGGCTTCCACTATGTTAACCCAGTGTGCCGTCAGCGCGATGTCCTGTCCCTGCCCACAAATACTTGTCCACGTATACACGTGGACTTTCCAGGTAACTGCATTGTTGAGGACACGGCTAATGTTGTGGGACACGTGCTTGTGTAATGCGGGGACGGTACACCGGGAGACATAGTGGCGGCTGGGGACCGAGTACTGAGGGACGGATGCCGCCATCAGGTTGCAGAAAGCTTCCGTCTCCATGAGCCTAAAAGGCAACATTTCGAGCGCAAGCATTCACGAAATGTGTGAATTTAGTAGTGTGGCCTGTGGGGCGTTAGCTGCGTATTTGTGCTTGAGTTCCAAGGACTGGGGTAGGAACATCTGAACGCTGCGCTGGGACAAGGATGTGGACGAGCTTGCTGATGGTGCTATTTGAGAGTGTTCAGCGACAGGTGCAGGGCTGCAGGCATCTTGGCATGCGCCATGGACAGGGGATTGACGTGCACGCACAACAGCGGAACAAGCAGTGGTGTCACGCAGACACTGTTGCTGGACCCTGGGGATCGGCCTACTTAGTCGGGTGCTTTGCTGCCATGTGTCTGATAATGCTGGTGGTGGTCAGGCTGGTAGTTTTGCCACCCCTGCTGATGCTGGCCTCGCAGGTGGTGCAAATGTCATTTTTGGGGTTATCGGCAGAGTCTTTAAACAACCAGACTCGGGAAGACCTAACAGTTGTACTGGCAACTTCCGTCGTGTTGATGTTACGGGGAACGGTTGCCCACCTTCTGTTTGCGGCCAACACACTGCTTGTTCTTGCCTGTTGTGGTGCTACGCCTCCCTCCCCCCTATGTGCTGCTTTCCTCACTCTGCATGTCATCTTGCCAGGTTGGGTCAGTGACTTCATCGTCCACCACCTCATCTTCTACTTCTGCACCCTGGTCCTCCTCCTGACTTTCTGGCAATTGTGTCTCATCATCATCCACCTCTTGTGACAGTTTCCCACTGTCACCTTCGTGTAACCGTGGCTGTTCAAATATTTGGGCATGGCTACATGCGATCTCCTCTTGCCCCACTTCAAGTGGACCAAGCGAGAGGCTCGAATCTATAAATAGAAAAGTGAACAGCTCTTCGGAGTGTCCAAGTGTGGGATCAGTTGTCTCTGGGCACTCGGCATGGTGGGAGGAAGGAGGATCAGGGTGAGGAATATGCAGTCCAGACTCACGGCTACTGAGACTTGACCGTGTGGAAGATAGGGTGGTGGTGGTGGTGGCTAAGTGACTGGAAGCATTATCTGTTATCCAACCAATAACCTTTTTACACTGCTCTGTGTTCAATAGGGGTATTCTGCGGTCCCCTATTAATTGGGACAGGAAGGTCGAGCGACAAGATGTGGGTGTTTGTTGTGGCACAATTTCAGCTTGCCCACGATCTCGGCCTAGTCCTCTGCATGCACCATCACGTCCACTTCCCAGTACCTTGACACGCGCCTTGCCCATTTTAAATGGAGGACAATATTTTCCACGTTCACTACAAATGGCTGGATTTGAACTGCTGTGATATGTGATACGTGTGACGTAAAACCACAGTTTTAAATAGCTGGCCTGTAGGTTATTATTTTTCATAGCGACCTTGTGTCAATAACTTCACTGCCACACTGCAACAAAATTTAAATGGAGGCCAGAAATGGCTGAATTTGGAGCACACTTATATGTGATACGTGTGATGGAAAACCACAGTTTTAAATAGCTGGCCTGTAGGTTACTATTTTTCTTAGCGACCTTGTGTCAATAACTTCACTGACATATTGCAACAAAATTTAAATGGA
Organism: Phyllobates terribilis; assembly: GCF_046119375.1. Taxonomy (NCBI): domain Eukaryota; kingdom Metazoa; phylum Chordata; class Amphibia; order Anura; family Dendrobatidae; genus Phyllobates; species Phyllobates terribilis. The sequence goes on along the minus strand of NW_027362761.1, from coordinate 895,828,754 downwards.
GGCCAGAAATGGCTGAATTTGGAGCACACTTATATGTGATACGTGTGACGGAAAACCACAGTTTTAAATAGCTGGCCTGTAGGTTACTATTTTTCACAGCGACCTCGTGTCAATAACTTCACTGACACACTGCAACAAAATTTAAATGGAGGCCAATATTTTCCAAGTTCACTACAAATTTCTGGATTTTTATCGCTGCAATATGGAAAGGATCTGGCTGTATTCTGCAGTGCCAACAAGCAAATGGAGCAGAAAAATGGTGTACTCTGGATTGCTTTTTAAGCAAATAACCAGGATTAAGATAAAATAAAAATGTGCCTTTCTGTCTAGAAATATCTGTAATTATTACAGCAGCAGCAGACAGGACGTTCAGTGGACCCTCTTGTGCTGTATCATACACTGCAGTCTGCCACATACACTGCCTGCCTGTCTAGCACTGATTATATCCAGCTGGATTAGTCCTCGGAAGGACTGTTAGTTCAGATGGATATAGATATATGTTGTGGAATACCTATACTAACAGGATGTTCAATGGACCCTCTTGTGCTTTATCATGCACTGCAGTCTGCAACATACACTGCCTCCCTGCCTAGCACGGATTATATGCAGCTGGATTAGTCCTCAGAAGGACTGTTAGTTCAGATGGATATTATAGATATACAGTACAGACCAAAAGTTTGGACACACCTTCTCATTTAAAGATTTTTCTGTACTTTCGTGACTTTGAAAATTGTACATTCACACTGAAGGCATCAAAACTATGAATTAACACATGTGGAATTATATGCTTAACAAAAAAGTGTGAAACATCTGAAAATATGACTTATATTCTAGGTTCTTCAAAGTAGCCACCTTTTGCTTTGATGATTGCTTTGCACACTCTTGGCATTCTCTTGATGAGCTTCAAGAGGTAGTCACCAGAAATGGTCTTCCAACAATCTTGAAGGAGTTCCCAGAGATGCTTAGCACTTGTTGACCCTTTTGCCTTCACTCTGCGGTCCAGCTCAACCCAAACCATCTCGATTGGGTTCAGGTCTGGTGACTGTGGAGGCCAGGTCATCTGGCGTAGCACCCCATCACTCTCTTTCTTGGTCAAATAGCCCTTACACAGCCTGGAGGTGTGTTTGGGGTCATTGTCCTGTTGAAAAATAAATGATGATCCAACTTAACGCAAACTGGATGGAATAGCATGCCACTGCAAGATGCTGTGTTAGCCATGCTGGTTCAGTATGCCTTCAATTTTGAATAAATTCCCAACAGTGTCACCAGCAAAGCACCCCCACACCATCACACCTCCTCCTCCATGCTTCACGATGGGAACCAGGCAGGTAGAGTCCATCCGTTCACCTTTTCTGCGTCGCACAAAGACACGGTGGTTGGAACCAAAGATCTCAAATTTGGACTCATCAGACCAAAGCACAGATTTCCACTGGTCTAATGTCCATTTCTTGTGTTCTTTAGCCCAAACAAGTCTCTTCTGCTTGTTGCCTGTCCTTAGCAGTAGTTTCCAAGCAGCTATTTTACCATGAAGGCCTGCTGCACAAAGTCTCCTCTTAACAGTTGTTGAAGAGATGTGTCTGCTGCTAGAACTCTGTGTGGCATTGACCTGGTCTCTAATTTGAGCTGCTGTTAACCTGCGATTTCTGAGGCTGGTGACTCGGATAAACTTATCCTCAGAAGCAGAGGTGACTCTTGGTCTTCCTTTCCTGGGGCGGTCCTCATGTGAGCCAGTTTCTTTGTAGCGCTTGATGGTTTTTGCAGCTGCACTTGGGGACACATTCAAAGTTTGCCCAATTATTCGGACTCACTGACCTTCATTTCTTAAAGTAATACATGGCCACTCATTTTTCTTTACTTAGCTGCTTTTTTCTTGCCATAATACAAATTCTAACAGTCTATTCAGTAGGACTATCAGCTGTGTATCCAGACATCTGTACAACACAACTGATGGTCCCAACCCCATTTATAAGGCAAGAAATCCCACTTATTAAACCTGCCAGGGCACACCTGTAAAGTGAAAACCATTTCCAGTGACTACCTCTTGAAGCTCATCAAGAGAATGACAAGAGTGTGCAAAGCAGTCATTACAGCAAAAGGTGGCTACTTTGAAGAACCTAGAATATAAGACATATTTTCAGTTGTTTCACACTTTCTTGTTAAGTATATAATTCCACGTGTGTTAATTCATAGTTTTGATGCCTTCAGTGTGAATGTACAATTTTCAAAGTCATGAAAATACAGAAAAATCTTTAAATGAGAAGGTGTGTCCAAACTTTTGGTCTGTACTGTATGCTGTGGAATACCTATACTAACTCTAAACAAGCAAATCTCTCCCTGACGCAGCAGCACCTCTCCCTACTCTGCCTGATTCCTGAGTAGCCTGTGACAAGCATGGCGGCGCCCGGTCTTATATACACCTGATGATGCTGTGCGGCCAGCCAATCGCTGTAATGCCCACAACCAACATGGCTACAGCATTACAGTGTGTGGCAGGCAATCCCTGCATGTTCATTGGCTCTCTAAAGAGCGCCAAACATGCAGGGAGGAGACCCGAGCTCCAGCCCGAGCAACCCAGAAATACTCGTCGAGCGCCAAACATCTCGAACAGTGAGATGCTCGGGCGAGTACTGAGCAGTGGTGAGCACTTTCGCTCATCACTAATGCCGATGTCTCTTTTAAGACTAAAGCATGAAGACACAGATGTAGCACATAAAGGTGGAAGCGTTTGTGATATCACATGCTGCATCGCCTTGCATGCATCTGAAACTCCATCCGCACTGATGCCCATGTAATTTGGTTTCAAATTTTGCGGCCATTAGTCATCAAGGTAGGTTGAGTTTCGGAAGCAAGCAGCCTGCCGGAGTCTTTGGCATCACCCTTAAAGAGTGCACAAATGTAAAGAGCAGAGAACCACTGAAACTATGAGTAAACCACAGATCAAAGTAAAACTAAAACCAAAATAATTTTGGTTCTAGCTTCCGGTAGGGCAACTATTGACGTAATGATATTTTTGATAGCAAATAATTTTCAGCATTGATTGAGATGTTTATATATTCTTTGTTTTGAATGCAAGAAATTTGTATCAAACTTTTAACACATCCTAATGTTTCACAGTCTTTAGAGATTAGATATTACAATAAATCTATATAACCATATATTATTAGCTATGCCTGTTGTTACTCACTGTCCATTACTGTCTTCTATACCATTTTGCTGCTACCAGTGTCAATGAACTATACTCAGCAGGGTATCTACTTCCTGGCCATTATGTCATCTATACTGTAGTACTCCTGCTGCCCTAAACTGCCTGCTTCATCATAACTCTCTAACGTTCTGCTCCTGTCACAGACACTGCACAGCCACTTCAGCCACACATCTCGTGGCTGCCCACTGTGTTTTATAGTGCTAGACTGTACTGCTTCTGTCATGGCTGCCATTACTGGCTCTAAACAGCCTTACCTGCCCCATCCTAACTGTTTACCATGCAGCTCCTGCCACAGCCACTGCACAGCCATGCCAGCCAAACATCTCCCCATTGTGTTTAAAAGTTCTAGGCTGTCCTGCTGCTGCCAGGAAATGTACTCTTTTGAGGTTACACAAACATAAAACAGCTCACAAAATAGGGATCATTTTTGGAAAGTCTTGGTGACAACAAGCCATACCTTCTTCACTTTGAAAACAGTACTCCTGTTTTGTCTCCCTAAACAAGGGGATACATTTTGGAAGTATTGATAAAAAGCCTTTGTAATTTCCTAATCATTGTGTGATTACCAAACCAGTTGCAGGCCCCAATCCTAGTTGAGAAGCAATAACTTTTTCTCCTTCAAAACAGTAGACCTGTTTTGTCTCTCTCATTAAAGGGATCATTTTTGAAGTGGCTTTTGAAAAAGCTATTGCTTTTTTGCTTATGAAAATGCTACTTTCCAAATAGGGATGATTTTTGCACCCACCTTTGTAAAAATGCCTTGGCTTCTTTTGTTTGCACTGAGTCTATAATGGCGGACTTTTTTACAGTATAAATAGTATGCAAAGCCTAAAATTGCTATGTTTGGTACCATCCTTTTTCCCAAAGGCTGATAGGCTGAGGTCACTTGGACATTTTTGTGTTTGCATTACAGAGCTCAAAATGAGTTCAATAGACTACGAAGGAAACGTTGAGTGTTATGCACATGTTTTCCAGGCAATTAGAGGCTTTTTAGTTATGCAATTTGCAGCAAATAAATTCTAACTTATTATTTAAAATCTAATTTTGGCGGGAAAATGAAGCTGACAAATTTGAATTTCAAAAGATATATTCATCTCTACTATCTACATTGCGAAATGTACATGTATAATTTTAATATTGCAACAACAAGCCTACAACCGGCAGTAACCATTGTTCCACCATACCGCTGCACGACCAGCTCTACCCCCACCTACTGTATCTTCACCCATCCCTTGTAGGCTGTGAGCCCTCGCGGGCAGGGTCCTCTCTCCTCCTGTACCAGTCGCTGTCACGTTTTGTTAAAGATCATTGTAATTGTTTTTGCTATGTATACCCCTTTTTACAAATGTAAAGCGAGATGGAATAAATGGCGCTATAATAATATATAATAATAATATGATATCCAGCATAAGCTTTGTGAGTAATAGGTTTTCACAAGTTAGCCTAATTACAGACATTAAAACAATTATTTTGATTCCCAGCAAATGTATCCCATACAACATAAATCTGCCACAAATCCAGTCCCATGCTTCGGATCAAGTACTCTGATAGGACTTCTTTTCATTTATGTATCATATTATTAAAACTATTGTCACATCAGGACAACACTGAATTTTCACAAGAAAATCCAACACAGCATGAAAACTGCATTTTAATATTCAATTTGTGAATTTCTGCCCAAAGCTGCACCAAAACCACAGAAGTTGTTGCAATTATGTCTCTTGTCCTGTCTGTTAAAGACTGGACCTCAATTCATCATCACTGGTGTTTTGTACGCCAGCCTACAAGGACAGGTAACTGAAGTAAGAAGCATAAAAGATGCTTGCCTGTTAATGAAGTTCGCACATTTTTCAGTTGCCTGGTTCCACCATCAGAAAGGTACATTTATGACATAATCAATGGCATTTTTGGGGCATAAATTATGATGAATTTGTCAAACTTGTTTAGTCATGTCCCTTCCCACCCAAGTTCCGCTGACTTTTCAAAGAGTAGGCAGAGCTGTCTGTGACTAGTGTAGAAAGTAAAAAATCACAATAATGTTGCACTATTTCAAGCAGCTTGAGGCTATGTGCGCACGATGCGTACCAGCCTGCGGCCTCAGCGCTCCGGAATAGCCGCCGCGGCTTCCGCTCATTATGCAAATGAGCGGCCCATTTTTTTATTTATTTTTTTTTTTCACATGCGGACTTTCCTCATAGAGGTTAGGTCTATGGGGAAAGTCCACATGCGGACCCGCAAGAGAAATTGACATGCTGGAAAGATGCATTGCATGTCAGTTTCCGCAGATGATCCGCAGGTGCCCAGATACGTATAGTGGACATGAGATTTCTCGAAATCCCATCCACTATGCTGTAACATCTGTTTGCTGCGGATTTGACGCTGTGTAACACGCAGCTTCAAACCAGCAGCGTCTCCAGATCATGTGGACAGCCCCTTATACCAGAAAACTGACAAAAACTGCTTGATGAATCAGAGCCATATTTCTAGGCAGAGTAAGGGTATGTGCACACGATCAGTATTTTCTGCAGATTGGACGCAGTGCACTTGCGATGCATCCAGTCCGCAAGAGCCAGATGTTACAGCATAGTAGATGGGATTTGTAGAAATCCCATGTCCACTATGCGTCTCTGTACACCCATGGAAACTGACATGCGGCGCATCTTTCCAGACCGCAGCATGTCAATTTCTCCTGCGTGTCCGCATGCGGGCTTTCCCCATAGACCTAACCTCTATGAGGAAAGTCCACATGTGGAAAAAAAAAAGCCTCCGCTCATTAGCCTATTGAGCGAAAGCCGCCTGCGGCTTCCCCGCAGCGTCAGGGCCGCAGGCGGTGAGACATCATGTGCACATACCCTAACTATGACTGGGCCTATGGAAAACCACATTGTGGCAAAACAAGTTAATAAGTAATTCACCTTTGGCACATCTCTGAAACTAAATTCATTTTTCCATATATTTGGCATTCAGACAAAGTGCCACACTTTTCAATGTCTATATTTGCTGGAACTAAAGTTACCACTTGATCAATTTACCTTTACAAATATATGAAATAATGATGAAAGAGTTAATTTAGTTCTTCAACAACATGTGCTAAGTAAGAGACACCAGGGGAGGGTGTTAAATGGCTTCTCAGCCTCCAGAGTGTAAAGCCCAACCAACGTCAAGATTATAGCATTTTACAGCTATCCAACTTTAGGAGATTTGAAAGGCAGATCAAGATGCATTGATAGAAGGCAACACCTGTTTGGAGGGAAACCATGATTAATGTACCCTACCCACTTGCCAAATGTACCTTCAAAGCAATAAGTATTTTAAAGTGAACTTGTCATTGCTATTTCCACAACAAATAAACATATAGGACTGTGCAATTCCTTTAAATCATGTGATATTTTATATATATTTCAGCTTTTTTGAAAAGTGCTTAAAGGGGTTTACTAGTCTAAAATCACAAGTCTGCAGTCACTCTATGTGACTGCAGACTTGTGAATCCTCCCAGCGCACTAAGCACTGAAAGGATTAGCTGGTGTCTGCGCAGGAACAGCAGTCATGTGACCACAAGTATGCAATATGTATACTCCTGACCAGAACACGACTAGCTGGGCACAAGTGACTGCAGAATTTTCATTTTTACACAACCCCTTTAGTTTTTTTTAGAACTTGCCAAATTATAGTTAGCCAGAATTAGCAGGAATTAAGTAGAAAAGTATCTGGCTGCAGAATCAGACTACACCAAGTTTGCTTGCAGTCTGCAACCATAGAGACACATACAGGTGCTTCTCACAAAATTAGAACACCATCAATACCATGATTATGGCTTACAGCCAATGAAAACACAAAAGTAATTATCTCAGTAAATTAGAATACTTTATAACAACAGCTTGAAAAATGTTTTTAAAATCCAAAATGTTGGCCTACTGAAATGTATGTTCAGTAAATGCACTCAATACTTGATCGGGGCTCCTTTTGCATCAATTACTGCATCAGTGTGGCGTGGCATGGAGGCGATCAGCCTGTGGCACTGCTGGGGTGTTATGGAAGCCAGGTTGCTTTGAGAGTAGCCTTCAGCTTGTCTGCATTGTTGGGTCTGGTGTCTCTCATCTTCCTCTTGACAATAAGGTCAGGCGAGTTTGCTGGCCGATCAAGCACAGTGATAGTGTTGTTTTTAAACCAGGTATTGGTACTTTTGGCAGCGTGGACAGATGCTAAGTCCTGCTGGAGAATGAAATTTCCATCTCCAAAAAGATTGTGCCTTCTGGACATCTGTCAAGTCAGCAGTCTTCCCCATGATTGTGGAGACTACTGAAACAGACTAAGGGACCTTTTTAAATGCTTAGGAAGCCTTTGCAGGTGTTTTTTGTTAATTATTCTAATTTACTGAGATAATGACTCTTGTGTTTTCATTGGCTGTAAGCCATAATCATCAACATTACCAGAAATAAACACTTGAAATAGATCATTCTGTTTGTAATAAATATATATATGAGTTTGACTGTTTGGATTGGAGAACTGAAATAAATTAAGTTTTTGAGGATATTCTAATTTTGTGAGAAGCACCTGTATGTCAGCATTGGAGCTTCAATCGTAAAACTTCTGGATAGTTTTAAAGATAGGTCGTCAATATCAGATTGGTAATGGGGTCCTAAGTCTCATTTATCTATATCATGTGACTGAAGAACCTCTTTAAGATTATTGTCAAAGTAATCTAAACACTCAAATTTGTTTACTACTATTAGCAATTGTTCAGGAAAAAAAAGTCTGGTTAGGTGGTAATAATAATAAGTATAATAAAAAAATTATTGGTGGTAATCATAGACCCTGATATGTCCCTCCACCAGTACACTGATATCAGCAACTATCATAAAAGATAAAATTCATGTAACTTTGTCCGTTAAGCAAAAAAAAGTTGCACATTTACACTATTATTTTACTAGAAAAAGTTGATGGATGTATTCATATATGCAGCATGAAAACACTTAACAAACGGGGGAATCACTTTACTCCACCTGTATAAAAGTCTTGCAAATAAATATACAAAGATATAAAAAGTCTACACACCTCTGTTAAAATGACAGGTTTTTGTCATGTAAAAAAACCATACCAAGAAGAATCATTTAAGAACTTATTTTGCATCCCTACTTTCCAAGTGGCATAAAATTGTCATAACTTTTGCCTCACTCCAACTGTTAATGCCAAACAGTTTAGGTAAAGAGAGTAACAATTGATTCCCATTAAAAGCAATGGTGTTAGTTGTGCTATCAGCTGCACTTGTTTTATATGAAAAATCATGGGGCAAATGGGGCCGCATAGTGGCTCAGTGGTTAGCACTGTAACCTTGCAGCACTGGGGTCCTGGGCTCAAATCCCACCAAGGACAACATCATCAAGGTGTTTGTATGTTATCCCCTTGTTTGTGAATGTTTCCTCTGGGTACTCTGGTTTCCTCCCATATGACAAAGACATATTGATAAGGAACTTGGATTGTGACTCCCAATGTGGACACTGATGAGCCCATTAATATAGAGTTGTCTGCCCCCTTTGCAGCTATAACAGCTTCCACTTTTCTGGGAAGATTTTCTAAAAGACTTTTGTGGGTTTTGTGGGCACCTGTTGGAATTTTTGTCCATTCATCCAGAAGAGTATTTGTGAAGTCACTGATGTTGGATTAGATGGATGAGAAGACTTGGCTGTCCCCGATCCAGTTCAATCAAAAGTTGTCAGATGGGATTGGGGTCAGAGGGCTGTGCGGACCAGTCAAATATCTTCCATACCAAACATACTAAACCATGCCTTTATGGACCTTGAATTGTGCACTGGTGCACAGTCAGGGTGGTACAGAAAAGGACAACGAAGAAAGTAAACCATTGTCCAAAATGTCTTGGTCTGCTGAAGAATTAAAATTTCCCTTCATTAGAACTAAATTGCCTGGCAAACTGGTGAAAAACTACTGTAGAGGGAAGGAACTAGAGGCAGATTTCAGGGCTTCCTTGGTGGCCAAGGAATACTGATGTGGTTGCTGGACCAGGGACCTGCAAATTTATTCGCACATCTCTAAATCTTACTTATCTGCAGACTGCATGCACTAAGTTTGTGCTTTCTAAGTATGATACAGGATTAGCAAATGTCAGTTAGACAGTTAGAATTTACATCTTGAACTCAAGGCAGATATCCATGCCTGCTAATGGATCCCAGTGGAAAGACTTCATCATCATTAGTCTCCTAAGTCTCAGCTGCTGGTACAGCATGTGTGCTGTCATAGAGATCTCTATACACAGCCTACATCACTGCCCTCATCACCTTTATATGTGTGAAAATAATGGCATATCTGATATCACAATAATCAGTATTCTACCAGGACTACGCTCACATCAGCTCTGTCAGTCACATTTCTGCAGTTCTTTTCAGCTTTAGATCCTTATACTGACTACAGGCCATACAGTTACAGGAAAAAGGCAAGGTTCATTTTGTTTAGTGTTTAGAATTTTTGTTACACTTGTTCTTATTGTAGCAGCTCCTGCTGCTTCATTTTATAGTCATATAGGTGCAGTCAGAACTCCAGAAGTAGAGGGAGTAATGCCCCAGCATTAGGTGCCAGAGCTGTCCCCTCCTGGACTGGGTCTTGGGGATGGTTTTCTGGCAGATTGAAGTCTCCTTGCTTTAAGTAGTAAAGCTCAGGGGAAGACAATGAGTGAACACATGACGCTGTCACTATTACACTGGTTATGATATCTGATCGAAACCTATTCTTCTCATCTAGCCCTGATTTATTTCACTGAGTAAAAACACCAAGCCAAGAGTTGAAGGTTAAAGCGATTTTTGATATAATGCACTGTAGATGAAGTCAATCGATTGACAGACTCATGGCCAAGAGACGGGTTTCCAGCTCACACTGCTGCTGTTCTGCCTGAAGGAGAAAAGCTAAGAAGTTTGCAGCATAATTTAAAAAGTTTAAGTGTGAGTTGCTTGAGTTGATGTGGTAATTAAGACATAGTGAAGATCTCGGTCAGGTCACCTCTTTTCTCAGATCAGAGACCCATCAGAAATTCTTTCAAGTGTCCTTCTGCGTCGCCAAAGATGACAACAGCAAATCAATAAGTGTTTGAAATGAAAGGGGATGCTGGCTACCCCTGAGGCAACACACTTCACATCACCAGCCTTCTTCTTACCTCTTGTCTCTGAACTTCCAGATTCCTCCACAGAGCTCCCATCAAGAACAAATAGCAGGTACTACTTACACATAGGTGTGTGTGTGTGTGTGTGTGTGTGTGTGTGTGTGTGTGTGTGTGTGTGTGCCCGTGTTTTGTGAGTATATGTGTGTGTGTATGTGTGTGTTTATATATGTATGATGTGTGTGTTTATGTTTGTGTGTGTCTGTATGTATATATGTGTGTATATATATAAGTGTGTGTGTGTGGAGTGGGACAACAAGTCATATGGGCTAAATAGGGCTAGATTGTCTCATCAGTCACCTACTGACCAGTAGTTTACTGATTATGGATAATCTATCAAATACATTGATTTTTTTTATTTTATATATATATATATTTATATGTACTGAAAAAAATCCTCTATAATTCCTATGTATGTATGTATAAATGCAATATATATGTATGTATTACTACAATGTACATATTAATGTATAATTGAAATATATCTAAGGGCAATGCAAAAACTATGTGTAATTACAGTATATGCTGGGATGATCCTTTGTAATTTATGTATAATTTTATGAAAAATTGTTGTAAAGCTTGTATGCATAATCACAATACTTATGCATATTTATACTATATATACCGATTTTTTTATGTTTTTTTAAATATATATGTGTATGTATATATATATATATATATATATATATATATATATATATATATATATATATATATAAAGTAGATAGCTAGATAGCTAGATAGCTAGATAGATAGATAGATAGATAGATAGATAGATATTGCGCTTGGTGGCATAGTGATCGTGTGAATTAACAATATCCGGCAATATTGAAGTGCAAATCACAATTTCATTCACTTGTATTTAACCCTTTTGCTGTGACTTGTAGCTCCTTAAGCATGCAAATTGCATTACAGCAGACAGCTATATTACAGCAGAGCTCTTGCTCATGATATATGGTTGTCCTTATTACCTCCTTGTTCCAATACTAAGCTCCCTCTATATTATATCACATTCATAATAAAGCAGTCATCTAGATCTGTCGGCTGCAGCAAATGAAAAGCAGGATGCAATAATATATTAAAAACAATTAAATATCGTGAAAACACGAGGGCATTTGGTTGTACTGGGCAGGGAAAAGCACAAAGGGCAGATAATTTTAATTTATATGCAGATCCATTAAGCTCTTAAAATGTTTTCTTTTTTTCCTCTGTGTGATTGTGTTATAGGGACTGCATGGATGGGTAACCCTGAATGAGCACATTATCACTACAGGGATGACAATTTCGAACAGGCTTCTAATCAATACTGTTTGGAGTTGTTAAACAGATAGCCATTTGCTATTTACATATACCTGCTTGTTGTCAAGTATGCCTGCTTGGGTATAGATCATAATCCATCACGGATGGGAGGAAACCACTCGCTAAATAGAAAATCACTGCAACCCACGAAGAAACTGTGAAGACATGTGGAATTGATAGACATTTGTAAGGGATTATTTCACTTTCAACATATTTTCTAATTATGCTGTTGACTAGGTGATTATTGTTCTGTAAACTGTTTCTACTGAAATTATTTCAGCTATTTGGAAAGGGGTGAGGTGTGCTCCTGTGAATATGGCTATGCACATCCAACACTACCCTTGTCATTCTGTGCATTTCTGTGTGACTGTGATAGAAAAATGTATATTTGTAAACTACATGTTAAGGATAATAACTTTTTACACGGCTGATTTGTTTGATCTATAAATCCATTTATCTCATTATCTATCTCTGCATCTATCTATTTATCCATCTATTTATCTATCTAACCATCTATCTCTGTAGCTATTTATTTTTCTATCATCTATCTGTTATCTACTGTATCTAGTATCTAAATAGAAGATAACTAGTCCATCTATCTATCTCTCTATCCCAGATATCTATCTAGTCATCTATCTATCTAAAAGAAAACAATGAATGGAGGCAGCACCCTAAGCAATATGGCAAAAAAAAACAAGCTTGAGAAAGGTTCATACCTCAGAACCGAAACGTTGCCACTGCCACTATGGGCTAGTAAACCACTGTTTTTTGCAATATTGCTTTGTGTGCTGCCTCCATTCGTTGCTTTTGTCTGGATGGCTTGGTTTTTGCCAGGGAGGCTCTGCACCCACCTTATCCTGTTGCTGCTCCTGCTTTTTTATTTTTTTATCTATCTATCTATCTATCTATCTATCTATCTATCTATCTATCTGTCTATCTATCTACCTATCTATCCAATCTATCCACCTACTGTATGTATGTATCTATCTAGTCATCTTTCCCATCTATCCATCTACTGTATCTGGCTATCTCATCTATATACTGTATCTATCTATCTAGTCATCTATCTATCTATGTAGTCATCTATCTATCTATCTATCTATCTATCTATCTATCCCATCTCTCTAACTACTCTATCTATCTTTCCATTTTCCAGGCAAGGCTGTTTCTGTAGAGTGTGGCCTTGAAGTGGAAATTTAAGCTTGCTTATGTCATCACCATTGTGTGCCAGGCTGTGTATGGGGGTATAATGTGAGAATGTATGGCCTGTCTGCACCAGCATTATATGCTTTTCTGCTGTTTTGCACTGGCACATAGCAGATCAGGAGTCAGGAACCAATGTGTAAAGTGACTTTCTGTGATTTGCACAGAGCACATGACCCTGTTTTTCCGAGCAGCATGTCTAATGCTCTATTCCTTGGTGGTTCAGGGACATTAATTAGTTGTTTAATGGGAGTATGACTAAAAATGTAAAAGAAGGATTAGGAGCGTGAAACGTATGTCCAGCCTGTTCCTCACACTCCAGCAGGGGATGGAAATCAGGCAGCATCGTCTGGTTCTTTATGGGCCATTTCCATCTCTCACCAGCTGCTCACTTCAGTTGCATGCTGGGCAATGGGACGGGAACCGTCTACTTCACGCACTATTAGCTGACACTGCATGACCCGCACCCCCAGTTGTAGGTGCACTCAGGCCAGACCTAGACAGAATGACCTGCACTTCACACCATTGTCACAATCATGCCACATCGTGTCCTTAATGTGCTATGGACACACCACAGCTAGTAATATGATCACACCCAGGCACCTCATCTGCTTTGCACTGAGGACAGCATTACCTGCACCTGTACCACTCTCTTACCACCCAATGCCTTTTACACACTGGTGAAATTATCTTCACACTGTAGTTAAGCCCAGGTCCTCATGTCTTTCTGCACACTTTGGACAGTTTGACATGTAACTCATATTATGGTCACCTCATGTCCTTTACATTCTGTGAGCAGTATAACCTACACTTCACGTTATGACGTCATACACTTCCTTTCCTTACCCATTTGGACATTATTGCCCTACACTTCACATTTTGACCTCATGCCACCTCCTTTCCATACCCATGTGGACATTATGCCATACACTTCACGTTATGACGTCATGCCACCTCTTATCCTTACCCATGTGGACATTATGCCCTACACTTCACATTATGACCTTATGCCACCTCCTTTCCTTACTCATGAGGAGATTATGCCCTATACTTCTTATTATGATATCATGTCACTTATTTTCCCTACTCCTGTGGACACTAAGCCCTAATCTTCATATTATGACTTCATGCCTCTTCTTTTCCTTACCCCTGTGGATTCTATGCCCAGCACTTCAGATTATGACCTTATGCCACTTCTTTTCCTTACCCCTGTGGATACTATACCCTATACTTCCCATTATGACCTTATGCCTCCTCTTTTCTTTATCCCTATGGATACTATTACCCTACACTTCACATTATGATCTCATGATACATGCTTGGCTCACCCCTGCGTATTCTATGCCCTACACTTCATATTATCCCCTTATGTCATCTCCTTTCCTTACCCCTGTGGATACTATGCGCTACATTTCACATTATGACCTCATGCCATCTCCTTTCCTAACCCCTGTGGACAATATGATCTGCACTTCACACTGTGGACAGTTTGACATGATATCCTTCTATCATATTCACACTCTTTTCTGCACTCAGCATACACACAGACTGACTTACAGATCCCACACAATATGATCCTGTTCTGGCCACACTGGTGACCGCTTGACCACCATTAGGGACATCATAATTTTCACATCAAATACTTCAGTCAGGTGTGCTGCACATACAACATGACCTTCAATGGACACAGACTGTGGTCCTGTGGACCTAATGTCACTTTGTGCTTAACCCCAAACAATCTGGCGCAATTGTGTAACCTTACCTTACAATATATTATATAACTTGAATATGTATGTTCTGATTTAAATAATATATATATATATATATATATATATATATATATATATATATATATATATATATGAGACTTGCAGACACATTCATACAAAAATAGTCTGTGGTGTGTCAGGCATCCTTACTGTATGGAGATGGATGCTGTAGATAGATAGGTGGCGGCTGCTACTGTACATTCCTCACATACTTTTCTGTGGGATCAATGAGGCGGCCGGTGTCTGCTCTGCACAACTAATAACTGCACATATGATGTAGTGAGTGGACTAGATCGCGTCTGTTCCCACAATGGCACTATCAGGGGCATTGCACAGTGCCAGGCGGATGCTAGCAACTAATACGTGTTTCCCATGAATACACCCTGACTGTGTATATACTCCCTGTCCTCTATGCCGTTGGAGCAGTAAATGACGAGTCTACAACCTGGAAATTTAATACAGCATGACAAACCATTATCATAAAAATGGACTTCATATTCTACAGACTGGTCACCAAGTGATGAACTGATCAGCTAAAGTTTAACAATTGCACCCTTGTTCATATTACCGACGAGTGTATATATATATATATATATATATATATATATATATATATATATATACATCTGCAAGCCTACATGCTTGAGATATATATATACACATAGCTATCTGTCATGTAGATATAATATTATATATATATATATGTCCAGAAGAACATTATATATTGTTTTTTCTTTCTATTATATATAAGTAAGTATATTTAGCAATAAATTGATAAATATATAAATATATAAAATTTTCAATATTATCGATGTTTGTAGACTAGATCTATATTACTAGACTGCATCATGGACAACAGTAGCTCATGTTAAATATTATTACTCTGCTATATATTGTTATGATGACGACTACATTAAGAATATTATTTTTATTATTTCTTTTTTAATATCATTGATAATTTATTGTTGTTGTCATTAATAATATTGCTATTATGTTACTGCTGTAATGTGTCACGATTTTTTTTATAATTCCCATTATATAAACGTTCTATATTAAACAGACCGATGTGTACAGGTTTCTTAAATTAGTGGAGCACTATATAGTCTTTTAGTCTTTTATTGCAGAGATGCGCAGAATATCACCAACCCCATATGAACCCGCTGTCTCCATTTACAGTACAGGGCATTTTTCACTTTTACCAAGCTTTTTGGGTTTTGTTCAATGCATTTTATGTTTCTCAATCAGAGCTTCTTTATGACTCTCTGTAACTAATATTGGAAGTAGCCTGCAAAAAAGATGATAGATAGATAGATGATAGCTAGATAGATAGATAGATAGATAGATAGATAGATAATAGATAGATAGATGAATAGATAGATAATAGATAGATGATAGCTAGATAATAGATAGATAGATAAATAGATAGATAGATAGATAGATAGATAGATTACATTCGATTTTTGTCACACACATAAAAAAATGTGATAACAAAAATATAATCAAGGCAATACTACAGTCAGATATACTTTGATATTATAGATATAGTATTAACAAACACAAGTAAAATAACAGTCAACACCTGCAAAATAATATATGCTATTGTTTTCCTATATATTAGTGTACTGGTTCACACAATTTCATGGAATAACTAGAGTGGTGAGGATGATTACGATAATTACATTTTTGCAGAGTTTCATTGACTTCTATCCTTAGCATAACCCACTCTCCTAGCCTTGAGATATCTCTTTATGCAGGGCAGATGCTTGGAGTAGAGTATATATGTCTATCTACCAATACCCCTGTACAACTCCGGGAGAGTTTTGCACTATTCATGTCATTGTCCTTGTTATTAATCCAGTTTTCTTCTTTTTCCTGTGACCGGTGATCAGATTTTGGGTGCCCTCCTCCTCCTCCTTCCCTGTGTCTCTATCCCCTGACCCTCTCCTCCCTCCTGCTCTGCTGCCTGAGTTTGGTGGAATCTCTGCTGACGTCACGTCATTCCCACTGCAGAGAGGGAGAGAGACACACATAGAGGGAGAGAGAGGGGAAGAGACCCAGGGACAGGCACCTCTCATCTCACACTCTTACCAGGAACTCTTTCAGGAACTTGGGACTTTGCTTCTGGTTTCTATAGCATTGGATTCTCCTGCAGTCCTTTATGTGTGATGTCCTTTACAAGACTGCACTGAGGAACTGTTCCTAGACTAGATCATCTATAGGCACAGTAAGTACACAGCCACTAGAATAATACTCCTGCTGTAATGTAAAGATGTGAGATCAGGAAAGGTCACACATTGGTTCCACCTGGGGCCTATACTGTGTAGGATTTCTCTACTGACATCTAATCCCTTTTACTGCTTGTACAATGCGGTGTGTAAAAGTGTGGAGAAGTTCACATTATACTGGGATCTCTATGTATTTATTCTCCTAAAAGCACTAAATAAATGTTCACTACGAAACTCTTTCTGTAGAGTCCTACCACAAGGTTCTTATAGATTTTACTAGTGGGTCTGTGCTTCATGAAGATGTTAGGCCTCATAGGTCTGAACATTTTGTGAATGGAGAAAAGTACTATGATATGCGAAGAAACTTATGGGTTCTATTTTAATAATTTGAATATATATTTTTTATTTTAACATATAAGATGTAATGTATATATTGTGTCTGTGTGTGTTTATTACATGTGTTTATTTTTAGATGACAGATAATAGAAAGATAGATAAATAATATAGATAGATAGATAGATAGATAGATAGATAATATAGGGATAGAGAGATAATATAGGGATAGATAGATAGATAGATAGATAGATAGATAGATAGATAGATAATATAGGGATAGAGAGATAATATAGGGATAGATAGATAGATAGATAGATAGATAGATAGATAGATAATATAGGGATAGAGAGATAATATAGGGATAGATAGATAGATACATAGATAGATAGATAATATAGGGATAGAGAGATAATATAGGGATAGATAGATAGATAGATAGATAGATAATATAGGGATAGAGAGATAATATAGGGATAGATAGATAGATAGATAGATAGATAGATAGATAGATAGATAGATAATATAGGGATAGAGAGATAATATAGGGATAGATAGATAGATAGATAGATAGATAGATAGATAGATAGATAGATAGATAATATAGGGATAGAGAGATAATATAGGGATAGATAGATAGATAGATAGATAGATAGATAGATAGATAGATAGATAGATAGATAGAGTAAAAATTAGAAGCAGCACTCCAATGCAGTAGAATCATGTCTAAAGTGGTTTTTTTTTTTTAATGGCCCATATCAGGATGTGGAGTATTGCCTCTTACGTGGAAAGCTTTGCACCTTGGTATTTTTGCTGGTGATGCACCTATTATTATTATTAGTTTTTTTTTAGGTTTTTTTAGATAGATAGGTAATGATGCTTAGATAGATAGATAGATAGATAGATAGATAGATAGATAGATAGATAGATAAATAGTGATGCTTAGATAGATAGATAGATAGATAGATAGATAGATAGATAGTTCAAAATGTGAACACTGAATAATATGAAATTTTACCTGAAGTGTTTGGAAACGCGCAGATCACACACTGTGATATAAGATACTGCATACGGATACATTATTCCAAATAATAAGCGAGTCTATTTTATATTGCTATCTCCTGTGTATCATGTGCGGTTCCCCAATCATTGGACGTACATGGCTGCTTATTGTAGGAAAGTTAACCTCAGCACTTCCCTAGAATGTCAGGCGAGTCTGTAACAGAAGACAAAGCAAGTCCAGATGGTTGGAGATCTGAGGATACTGATATGTGTGAAATATTGCTAAATGTGCCCCAGACATAAAATTACATATCTCATTTTCTTTTGCTTTTTTTCATTGGGCTGCAGCCCTCAGTGCACAGAAGTGGACTGTTTGATACTTACTTGTGTTTAATTGTCTGCCATAATTTTTACAGCAGACTGACTGGCTATAGGACATAAAACACATTAAAAGTTTCACTGCTATAACAGCTGGGGTGGGGAAGGGGAATTGTGCATGTATGAATCAAGCATGAAAATAATATTCTTTCAAATGCACCGCAAAGTTGAGTAAAGTGGAGTAGCAGCAGATTGGTGGTCCAGTCATTGCTGCAAGTGATTACAACTTAGTGCATTGTACCGTATACAGGCCTGAGCTCACATCCACTACCTGTGACAGCACAACACCATGTGTGTACTATCTGCAGGCCATGCTGTACACATAGCCAAGATCTCACATGAAATACGTCTGTATGTGCATAATGAATATATAATAAATATATAAGGAAATCCATCTGCATTATATGTGTGAGTGTGTGTTTGTGTATATATATCTATATATATATATACATATATATACACTCATACATTATATATATTATAATGAAGTACACCTGTATGTGAAATCCATCTGCACGTGCATTATATGTGTTAGTGTATATATAATATATATACATATATATTATAGTGAAGAACATCTGTATGTGAAATCTATCTGCTTGTGCATTATATATATATGTGTGTGCGTGTGTGTGTATATATTTATATATATATATATATATATATATATATATATTATAATGAATTACATCTGTATGTGAAATACAAATGTATGTGCATTATGTTTGTGTATATATATATATATATATATATTAATAAGAATTTTTACGTATATAGCGCCAACATATTCCGCAGCACTTTACAATTAAGTATTGCACATAAATACTGTATTGTATTATAAATATAATTAAATACATCTGTATGTGCAATATATATATATATATATATATATATACATATATTATAATGAAATGCATCTGTCTGTAAAATACATCTGTAAGTGCATCATGTGTGTGTATATATAAATGTATATATACACACGCATGATGCACACACTGATGGATTTCCCAGACAGATGTATTTCATTATAAAATATATGTATTATATATTATGTACAACCGAGCTTAGCAAATTAACTTTTTTTCTCTTTTTGGCAGATGACTGCCATAAATAGAGATTTTTAGATTATATAATTTGTATGGATCTGCATTTAAATCTCAGGAAATAAAGCTTCTTACTGCCTGCACGATCAGGGAGTTGAGATGTGAACTGGTGACCATAATAAAGTTGAAATGAAAAGATCATTGTAATAATTAGGACGTAGCTCTGGGTCAGAATTCTGCATCAATGCAGACATGAAGTAATCATCAAGCCAATGCAGACATTAAAGGAGAGAAAAGATTACCAAGATGATGACATGCAAATTTCTTCCCAAATTATCATAAGTAAACATTCCAAGCCTGGCCTAATAAAATCCCATCTGTGTTACTTCATATCGAGTTAGGAGCAGAGAGCTGGGATAATGAATTTTCTAATATCTCACCAACAGACATCTCAATCAGCCACTAATCCTGTGATTTTACTGCACAATCATTCCAATCTGGGCAGCCAAACTTCTGCTCCTCCCTGGTACCAGCCTGGGAAAAAAAACAGGGACTACAGTGAAAATGAATGTAAACTTGTAGTGACTGCTGTTTGTCACAACTATTGCACTACATAGTAAATGTTGTCATACTAGAACTACACACTGATGCTCTCATCTCTGTACATATCTGCTTTTGTACAGTCAGTCTAGAACCCACTAACAATGCTTGGTGCAGTTCATATTATGCATCATATGAATTTACAATACATCACAATGAAGCCAGTACAGCAGCTTCCATATCCTTACACAAGATAATAAAACACTGTGCACACAGTAATATAGGCCTGCTCTCAACTTTCATTAATTAAAACCTAATTTACTAAATGAGCTACTGATGGAAATGTTAGGGCTGCCTGCAATTAGCTAATGCTTCCCTGTAAAAACAAGAATGAGGCGAAGATGTGCACGAATCACATCACAACTAATTGTGTTTGTGTGGTGTAACTCTAGATCCTGGAAGCATTGCTTTAATTTAGATAAGTCTGATATTTTTTTTTCGATATCTGTTTATTTAATAGGATGCATAAACGATTACTAAAACCTAATAATAGAACAATCGTTCAATTAAGATATAATTTGTTGAAGAGTAAATACAACAAGGACTATTATAATCTGTCAAATTGGTCCCAGTTTAAATTAAAAAATACTTTTATCCAGTTCAGAACGTGTGGATTAACTTATAACATTAAAAATAATGCATAAAAGTATATACTTGCATAAAATGTACAATAATCATCACAGTAGTATGTTTATTGATAGTTAGCAAAATGACCGTGCTTAATTTTAATGCTAGAACTTAATAATAATAGTAATAGTAATAATAATAATAATAATAATAATAATAAAAAGAAGAATTAGCAACAATCTGATGCAATAATATTAAAAATACTTGTAATATAACAATGATACCAATAATAATAATAATAAGTTCATTACTGTACTAGATTATCATTTTTCACATACACTATTTATTTGATAGTCTATTTCCTTCATGACAATTTTTCTAACTTTTATTTTCCCTTTTACCTTTCAGCATTTTACCGATTAAGTGACAATAGCTGAAATGGAGTCTAACTGTCGCAAGTTGGTGACAACTTGTGTCCAACTAGGTAAGAACCAAAGATCTTTGTGCATAGATATTAACAAATGCGCTGATTAAATGTTTGGATTCATACTTAAAACTACAATGATTGTGCACCCCGGTGTTATGGTATCAGGGTAAAGGAAAGGACACAGAGTAGTAGCCAGTGAGCCCCTCTGCCCATGTCTGATGTTCTGTCTTTCTGGACCCGGGGTGCAGTCATCTACAGTGGATCCCTCTTCTCTGGAAGCTGACATGTAGAAAAGTGACTTCTCTGGATAGGTCAGGAAGCATCACAAAGTAATCAAGTAGGAAGAATACATCCCAGTGCTACTGGTAGAGAGCATTTTTGTTTTTCTGTTTTTGTTTTTTTTCTTTTGTTTTAATTTTTTTGTTTTACTTTTTTTTTCTTTTTTTCCCATTTTTTTTTCGTCTAGTGTGGATAGTGTACAAACACAAGAACCAGA
Source organism: Phyllobates terribilis (assembly GCF_046119375.1). Taxonomy (NCBI): domain Eukaryota; kingdom Metazoa; phylum Chordata; class Amphibia; order Anura; family Dendrobatidae; genus Phyllobates; species Phyllobates terribilis. Next base: position 895,807,042 of record NW_027362761.1, on the reverse strand, counting down.
TGGTGCATATAAATCTCAGAAAGTATAACTTTTATTAAACTAATAAATACGCAATTAAAACAGGAATAAAGAATAAAACAGTGAAAGCCCCAATGGAGGACCACATGCATAGATACATATGCTGTAGATTAATATATATCTCAATAGTTAGCCTTCCCAGTGCTAATGAAATGGCTATATATGCTGCCAGACCAAGACAGGACTATACAGAATGCAATATGTAGGGTATGCAGGTGAGAGTATATATATATATATATATATATATATATATATATATATATATATATATATATGTGTGTGTGTGTGTGTGTGTGTGTGTGTAAAAACCCTCTTTAAGGTATTAAATTAATACAAATTAAAATTATTATTATTGTTGTTATTATTATTATTATTAAGATTATTATTAAGATTATCCATATTTGTCGCTCCTAGTGGGGGGATAGAACTGTCTAATAAATTCTGTTAGTAAAGGACTTACATATAATGATGTGGCAGATAATAAGAGCATGTGGTCCTGCCCCTAATAGTGTGGATAGTGTCTGATTTAGGGCTGGGTCTTTTAAGGAGCAGATTAGAAAATCTACATATTAGATTCACATTTTTAGTAGAAGAATCCTGATGACAATTGATAACGTTTTGACATCAGTTGTGAACAATTGATGCAAGGCAGGAAATTATCCTGATGTCACCGATTGTGGAAACCCAGGGGGCAGAAGATAATGGGCATCTATGTAACAAAATAAATAAAAGTGCATAAAGTCATTGTAACCAGATAAATCTATGTGTCCAGTGCTTGTCGCAAAATACAAGCACTCATCTATATCACTGCTACAAAAATATCTTAATTTCTATAGAATCATATTAAAAATGTTAAGTGTGGCGCTGAGAATAGATCTAAATGAATGAGGAAGAGTGGAAATATCGTGATAATGCAGTTTATGAAACCTCCAGTTGTATAGGATGCAACGTGCAAGCCTTTAAGCACTCTTGGCCTTTTCCTATAGGGAACTTCAAATTTCCAAGGCTAATCATAGAGCGCTCTCTGCTGTCAGACAACGGTACTGAAATTAAGTATCTATCTATCTAGTAGCTATCTATTTTTTTTTATCTTAAACCAGACGGTCTTTTTAGTTTTTTTTTCTTTTTCTTTTTTCTAGTTTTTGCTTTATTTTTTATGTATTTTATGTATCTGTGCTCGACAACAGGGATTTATGAGTAAATACTATAATATAAAATATGAATGGTGGGATAGATAGATAGATACCATCGATAGATAGATAGATAGATAGATAGATAGATAGATAGATAGATAGATAGATAGATAGATAGATAGATAGATAGATAGATACCATCGATAGATAGATAGATAATAGATAGATAGATAGATACCATCGATAGATAGATAATAGATAGATAGATAGATAGATAGACAGATAATAGATAGATAGATAGATAGATAGATACCGTAGATAGATGGATAGATAGATAGATAGATAGATAGATAGATGCCATAGATAGATAGATAGATGATAGATAGATAATAGATAGATAGATAGAAAATAGATAGATAGATAGATAGATAGATGATAGATAGATAGATAGATAGATAGATGCCATAGATAGATAGATAGACAGATGATAGATAGATAGATACCATCGATAGATAGATAATAGATAGATAGATAGAAAATAGATAGATAGATAGATGATAGATAGATAGATAGATAGATAGAAAATAGATAGATAGATAGATAGATGATAGATAGATAGATAGATAGATAGATAGATAGATAGATAGATGCCATAGATAGATAGATAGATGATAGATAGATAATAGATAGATAGATAGATAGAAAATAGATAGATAGATAGATAATAGATAGATAGATGATAGATAGATAATAGATAGATAGATAGATAGAAAATAGATAGATAGATAGATAATAGATAGATAGATGATAGATAGATAGATAGATAGATGCAAGAATATTCTAACACATCAATCTGTGTACTAGCAGTTAATCAGCAAAATCTGTTCTCCTGAAAATTGCAAGTAACCTGCCATTGCCGCCATCCCATTAATCTTAGCACCTTCTGTTGATCAGTATAGTGTACAATGGCCTTCAATAGACAGGTGGTCTTCCTCACGGCACACCACCCAAAATATTACACTGCTCGCTATATCGTACATAACATCTTGACTTTCCACTTTTCTGTTTTGAATAAAGTGTCAAATTCCCTGTTCTCCATACATATAGGACGACATCGCATTCTTATTTTTCTTTGTTAAGTATAGAAATGTGTTTTGATGAATAATAGTACACCATCGATTAATTGTTCATTTTACTTCTTCGGTAAACTATTTTTACACACTATTATTCTATCTATTATAAAACTATTAAGCATACTATTATTATGTGCAAAAAACATATCTCAACTTTATATTTATAGTTTGCTTTTTTAGATTTTTACTTGATGTTTCTTTTTATTATACTAAATGTTAATGTTGTTTGCTATTTTTGTATTTGGTTTAGCTCTGTTCGTTTTATTATAATGTTTGTGTGTGTACAAATTTAATATAAATCAAATACAATTTATATATATATATATTTATGTATATTTAAAAAAAAATTATATATATATATATATATATATATATAAAATGGCAAGATATATATATATTTGTTGAAAGTTTGACAGTTTATTAAATTGCTTTAATTAATATGACTTTAATTAGAGTCATTGAGTGCTGTCTCTCAGTAGAATTTTCTCTGTTGTTCTCTCCAGTAATGATAATAATATAATATATTCAGGAGATGCTGAGATGACTCCAGGGAACTAGAAATGTACAAGCAAAGCTTCTTTCGTGAGCAGGAATAAACTAATGGAACAATCTGATGTCTGCTTAATCCTATGGAGAAAGCATTGTCGTTTGCCTAATATTGACTGAATGGTAATTAATGGCTCTCCATCCAGGAGAATGGCCAATAATCCAAGATATGTGCAGCAGGGCTGGGGCAATGATATCAAATGGCAGGAGCAATTTATCTATTAGGGGAATATTATGGCAATAAGCTGTATACATGACACTAGAGCAACTGGCATTGCATTAACCCGACGCATCTGCAGCCAGTTCAGGGTTATGTTCTTGCCCTCTTGTCAGATATAATGAATAATATTTTGCAAATATCTGATGATACACAATGATGATAATTACAACGAATGCCGCTCTGAGAGCAGTAGCTATGTGAAAGTCTGTGGTTAGCAGTGGCTATGTTATGTCTGTACATCAAATTAGTTTAGATTTTGTAGAAAGAATTGCGACTTTTATCATTGACAGTGCCTGGGAACTTATTATATGAGGTTTGTCACTGGCACTTTTCTGTCTGCATAGTAGAGCTCAACAGCTGCTTTTGCCCAGGTTTGGATCGATCTACAGGAGCATTATAAGGAATAAATACATAAACATGATTCTTTCAAGATAATTGCACATTTAAAATCGGAAATCATTATGGATACTTCTACTTACTTATTTGCATGTATATATGCAAGTTGCAAGTATATAAATATATACATATCAATGTTTTATATATATATATATATATATATATATATATATATATATATATATATATACACATATATATAGGTATCAATGTAAGATGGAAAGATAGATAGATAGATAGATAGATAGATAGATAGATAGATAGATAGACAGATAGCTATATGCACCGTGTCCTCCACAATGTGTTTCCACAATAGAAGAGCACTCCAAAGTTCAATGTAGATTCGAGCTTTCATATACAGAGAAAGACATAGATATATAAATAGAAGCATACATATATATCTATATATCTAGCTATTATTTTTAACAATTTTTACATGAATATACATTGGAGTTCTGCATGGGTCAGCATACATGGGGCGTTTTTTATTTTTTTTTTATTTTTTGAGGGCCGATGTCACCACTGATGCTACCAAGGACAAAACCCCAGGGAAAGTGCTGTATTTTTGTACTCATCACAGGAGTGGCAGATATGTGAAGGATTCCCAAATGTAGTGTATGCGATAATAAATATATTCTTGTTACTGTATATATTTCATTATTTATAGATGTAAAGAAGCCACAACTGTATTTGTTGCTGATATATATATATATATATATATATATATATATATATATATATATATATATATATATACAGCAGACTTTTCATTTATAACTGTATATATTCCAATAGTGCGGGGTTGTGCTGGGCATTGCTATAATTAGGGAGTGCACTTGTCGAGGGTCTGGATCTTGGGTAATGAGGTGCAATGGATGTTCTTTGTGTTCCTGTTATTGTAAAAGTTGTAACCTACGCGTCAGATTGTAGACCGTGTCAGATCAGAGCAGAGTGTCTGCCTCCCAGATTATTAAATCTCCACTGTCTGACAATTATGGGAGTGTTATGGGGCTGTATGAAACTAATAGACTGCTGTTATTAATTGTGGACCCTGGAGGCATTGACAGCTCTGTGTATATGAAGGAGGAAAGGACTGTCTTAAAATCTAGCATACAAATCCATATGTGTTCATTTCACTTGACACGTGTGTGCCCTGTGTAATGATGCTGCAAAGCACCTGTTCTGGTTGATTTCATGTATAAAACTTGATGTACTTTAATATCACTAAAATTATGTTTTTAAAAAATCCAGAAATTTAAAAATCGCGTAGAATATTCATAAAACTGACTATAAATATATATATTTATAGGTATAGACTGAGACTGAATTAAACCTAGAGGAGTATTTTTATTGTGTCTTTATAAACTAAAAGCCCAATATCATATGCCATCCATAGCAAATATTCTGTTTCACTGCTATAGATCAGCTTAAATTGGTGGTGTCTCACCTGGCCTGCCACTTATCGTAGGCCACCCCTAATGATCACATCACCCATCCCTGTCACATCACACATATACTTAATACACAAACAGTGCAAGATTGATCCAAATTCATATTGACTCAGTTACAGGTCATCAGCTGCAGTGCAGAAAGTGGAAATATTTACTTTACACATATACTTTATGATCTGCTGGGAATTACAAGGAATTCAATAAGAAAACGGCTAGGGCTGGTCTAAACCCCCATTTAAAAGACTTAAGCAAATTAGAGTCTTATCAGATTAAAAGGCACTACACAATGTAAGAGCATTGTCTCTGATGAAACGCTGTGGGGTCTGGGAGATCCTGCGCCAAATCTCAGGGATACAACGCCTCAAATAAGATCAACACAAGCCAAAGTCATTTCAAGCCATTTTATTTTTGCATACCGAACTGTGAAAAAGATAGATAGATAGATAGATAGATAGATAGATAATTATAAGCAATAGATAGATAGATAAATAGATAGATGGATAATTATAAACGACAGATAGATAGTTAATAGATAGATAAATAGATAATTATAAATGCTAGATAGATGATAGATAATTATAAATCACAGATAGATAATTATAAATGACAGATAGATGATAGATAGATAGATAGATAGATAGAAAGAAAGAAAGAAAGAAAGAAAGAAAGAAAGAAAGAAAGAAAAAAAGGAGGCAGCACTCCAACAAGCTGTTAAAAAAAAGTTATTTTTTTAGCCCTCGTGGAAATATTTCGGTTCTATTATAGAATCTTATACATTCTTTTCACTTTTTTTATATAGGTAGATAGATATTATTAGATATAGGGGGATGGATAGATAAATAGATAGATAATACATAGATAAATAAGTAGATAGATGGATAGATAGAGCATCCATCTATCCATCCATCGGTCTAGCCATCTATCTGTCTATCTATCTATCTATCTATCTATCCATCGGATAGATAATAGATAGATGATATATAGACAGATAATAGATAGATAGATAGATAGATAGATAGATAGATAGATAGATAGATAGATAGATAGATAGATAAATAGATAGATAGACAGTACCATTTTCGATTTCTGGATATTATTATGACATGTATCTTGATACAGATCTTGATCGCTGTCTCTGCTCCAGGTCCTGTCACTGGCAGATTATGGGCCTGGGGAGGATATAGGGCAGGGATATGTATGATGTCTTCCTTCTCTTGCAATGTTTGAAATTGTCAGACATTTCCATGAAGCTCAATGTACATAAATGGAATATAAATGGCAAAATTGAGAAGCATAAACCCCTCTTTCCCCCGAGCTATGAGCATAAAATTGTCACCAGATACAATATGCTGGAATGCTGCCCTGTTTTTACATGTCTGCACATACACATAAACCTCGAGTGAGGAAGGTCAGACCCCCAGCTATCAGTCCCCGCAGCCCCACTGTTCAGTGTCCATGTTTATGGGGCCCGAGCTGCCATGGATTCAGAACTGTGCGGAAATCTACATAGGCATTACAGATTTGTAATCTGCCTTAATATAGTCATGGCATAGTTCATATGGAGATTACTGAGGATTTATGGGGACGTTTATTACAACACGATGTCGTGTTATCTCCGTATTTTCCACCATAATCAGTAATTGCATGTATATGAAACTTTCTGGTATTAATAGTGGTTACTATACTTAATAGAAGGATGGACTATAAAGGCCAGCCATTACTGCGAGTAACCAGGGCGCCGGGCCATGCTCCTCTCCGCAGCAGAGGACTAGGCTGACAATTGTGCATTGAGGAGCCGGGCTGCATTCCCACCCTAGCCGAGTGCGGATTGGTGTCTATAATTACGGTAACCCCGCCCGGCAGGAGGAGGCGGTGATTGGCTAGGACGTGTGTGCTGGGCGTGCTCACAGCAGTGCAGGGGGGGTGATGTGGATGACGTCAGGCGGCTGGGTAGGACACAGCTCTGGTTTAAGATGTTAGTAAAACAGGGAAGCGGCTGAGCTATTGCTGATTGTCCATTGTCACTAGTATAGGTGCAGCCCTGTGCGGGGTACCGTGCCCTGACTATACCATGCACTGCCAGCTGCTGCTGCTCTAGAGGGAGCTCTCCTAAAGAAACTACAGAACAAGCTGCCTATATGTCTGTATACGGGACTCGGCAAGATTAGAAGTAATCCTGCACTTGCCAGTGACAGCTCCTCACCAGCCTGTGCTGCTGCCCACACTCGCATCTCCTACATTCTGGTGCCACCAGTTGGACGCGCAGTGGAACTGAACCTCAGTCTGTGACTTACAGGATTGTCCCTCTGTAATACCTCTGGAGCTGGTGGGAAGGCTGCTCCCTTCTGCACACATTCATCTTTTTCATGAACTCTATGAAAGACCCCTTACATTTGGAGCACATAGCCGGGAGTAAACTGGCATCAGCATCTTCCCATCAGCAGTCAGTAACCCTGCTCTCCATGGCTTCCTCGCTGGGGCAGCGCTCTGTGGAGTGTAAGCAGAGGCTGGAGGTGCACACCATCTCTGACACCTCCAGCCCAGAAGCTGTAGGTAAGAAAGAGGCACACACCTGTACCCTACACTCCCCATGCACCCACCATCCTCATCAGGCACCCTGACCTCACAGCTCGACACCACAGCTCAAGTCCTTCTGTCCATTTGCATTTTTCGCTATTATTATTATTATTTGTGGTATTCCATAATATAATTTATTATTAGTACAATTCTGATTGTTATTGCTGATAAAACTGTAGCCATAAAAAATCTATTTGCGAAATTATTATTACTATATATGCTGCTAATAACTATTATTATTAGCTGTAGCAGGAATTTAATTCAGATGACTAATTATCACAATTGCTTTGGAATATTGTCTTTATTATGTCTACTATTATGTGATTATTTGTATTAGTATCATTGTTTTAATAAGAGTTCTTGTGCGGTCATTTTGCCGCAGGAGGTGGTAGATTTCTGTTTCTACTGTCATAAACAAGAGGAAAAATTGCAGCAGTTGTAGTAAATGACAACAGGGCATTATTGCTGTGTACAGTGATTTCTTCACTTGTCCTAAGTTGTGTGACAGACTGAACACTGCCATAAAATTGTCCTTCCTCCAGCTCCACAGCCGCAGTATGATAAGTTTCAGTGAATAGCTGGAATGACTACAACTTGTCATAAATGACTCATGTGCTCTGCTGCTTTGTTGCTCCTGGGGATCAACCGATCTGTAACTTATCAGAAAATATTTAGCTAATAAAAATGACCAAAAATGACTGCAGCTAAATATGAAATGCAAGGGACGTATGGCTATCTACAACCTCCTTACTTGTCTATTTCTGTATCGAAATCTGAAATAAGCTGTAATTATTGGGGATATTGTGTCGCATTTCTTCCCTATTTCTTCAGTCAGTGAACTATAGTCCACAGCCCTGAGCTATTGGGGATTTAATGGATTTGTAGGCGAACCCTCTGCTTTTCTTTAGCAGGCCAAAGGGGTAAAGCTCATTAGCTGCTCTTTGTCTTTATACATATAACTGCAGTATATACCTGATATATATATATATATATATATATATATATATATATATATATATATATATTCTTTTTTCTCTCCACGTTTATATATATATATATATATATATATATATATATATATATATATATATATATATATATATATATATATACACACACACATATATAGAGAGAGAGAGAGAATATATATGTGTCAGTGTCATTATATTTCAGCATATTATATCAGCACAATTATATAATTCTATTGGATAATTGATTTTGATGTACTTTTTGCAATTGAACAGATAAAGACAAAACCCACCAAAGTAAAAATGAAGATAATAGCGCTGACGACCCGTCCAAGAAGAAGAGACAGCGCAGGCAGAGGACTCATTTCACTAGTCAGCAATTACAAGAACTGGAGGCCACTTTCCAGAGGAACCGGTACCCTGATATGTCCACCAGAGAGGAGATTGCTGTGTGGACCAACCTCACAGAGGCCAGAGTCAGGGTAAGGACAACTACTGTGTGTGACGATCTCTGTTTATATATAGACATTTATCTATCTATATATATTTATAACTATCTATATATATATATATATAGATGTATATATATATATCTATATATAGATATTTATTGTATTGTTGCATGTATACATATATACATTTATAATTGCAAATATTACAGAATGTCATGTTGTGCTTTTAATTCATTAGCTCAGTTTTAATATACTACAGTGTTAATATAATAACATATTTCATTATGAATATTACACACAATAATAACAATATATGACTTCCCAGCCTTGATTTACTATAGCAATATTATATCATAAATGTGCTTCGAAGCCTCTGCAAGTACATTTTCAATAATGATGTGGTATATGGACATAAGTTGTCTCCTGGGACCCGCCTGTTGGATTGCTTTCCAGCATCTGAGAATTTTACAGCTTCAAACTGATACACGTTCAAAGAGAAAGAATTATCAATATAAATACTGCTGAGTGATGCTTTGTAGCAGTGCTAGACTCATTTCAGGAGAGCTGCTTATTGAGCAAAGCCAAACTGCCTGAATATAATCTCCTGCTAGAAAAAAAAGATAAGATTTATAGCACCTAAAATCTAGGAAAACAGCCTTGAAAGACAATCTGCAAAGTTTGTGTCAGGGGCAAACTAGACGCAAATATTAGACAAGCAATCATTGTAAAATTTTGGAAACAACTTTTTATAGAGCTTATTCAAGGCCTATGGTCTCTATATAAATAACATGTATGGACTGGCCCTTTGTGACCACAGGGTGGTAATATCTAACAGTGTATAAAGAAGTACATTGCTGCTATGGCTGTAGTGAGCAGCAGGTATTTTATCAGGGAGGATCCTCGCTATCTTTTCAGCTCAAATTAGGCACATTTTGTGAATGCACAAGGCAGGCTAATGTGGTTCTTGTCAAGTGAGTGCCAGGGATTAATGGTCCAGTTACCAGTGATCTGTAAAGTACAACATGATGAGTGTAAACAGGGGGAGACTAGGGACTGCTCCAATCCACAAACTTACTCAGCAGGAGGGTGGCTGACAAGTCCCACACCCAGGATGTGTATTGCACATTGATCCCCCCATTGTCTGTGCGACTCAGGGATCTCATATAGCACGTAGTTAAAAGACAAGTCCTGCCAACAAGCTACAGAAAGGACAAGATGGGTCAGAAGTAAGGTCACATTAGCACTGGGGGATCATAGCAGATTTCTCTGCTCACTTACATACAGATAAAGCGATTCTTTTTATTTTACCACTATATAGGTTTAATTATTATTATTTTGTATTTATCTTTAGAGCACCATTGATTCCATGGTGCTGTACATAAGGGGTTACATACAAAAAATAAATAGATTAATTCGCAGTATATAGGAAGCACCAGTCACTTATTTTTGATGCCCCCTTTTATAAATACTAAGTTTATATATTATTGTTACCTAACGATCATTTACTGTTGCTTTGGTCCTATTTAAAGACTTAGAATAAATCCACATTCAGTTATATCAGTGTCAGGAAATGTTGTAATGTGTGAGACCAAGAATTCCTTTATCAGCTTGTATGTACAGAAAACATTATAGTTCACCAGAATTGACCATTTATTGTATTCTGTTTCTGACTTCAGGTTTGGTTCAAGAACCGCAGAGCTAAATGGAGAAAGAGAGAAAGGAACCAACAAGCAGAACTGTGCAAAAATGGCTTCGGGCCCCAGTTTAATGGGCTCATGCAACCATATGATGACATGTACCCAGGGTATTCCTATAACAACTGGGCAGCTAAAGGCCTTACCTCGGCTTCACTTTCCACCAAGAGTTTTCCTTTCTTCAACTCTATGAATGTCAACCCCTTATCTTCACAAAGTATGTTCTCCTCACCCAACTCCATCTCCTCCATGAGCATGTCCTCCGGCATGGTGCCCTCTGCAGTCACAGGGGTGCCAGGCTCCAGTCTCAACAGCTTGAATAACCTGAACAACTTGAGCAACCCTTCTCTGAATTCTGCCGTGCCAACGCCAGCTTGCCCTTATGCCCCTCCGACACCCCCCTATGTCTACAGGGACACATGTAACTCCAGTCTGGCAAGCCTTAGACTCAAAGCTAAGCAGCACTCTAGTTTTGGATATGCCAGTGTTCAGAACCCTGGATCCAACCTCAGTGCGTGTCAGTATGCTGTGGACAGACCCGTGTGATGTATATATGTGCATGTATGTATACTATCTGGGAACCATCCTTTCTGCAAAGACTCATCACATTTGGACTTTATACAGTAAAGGAGAAAACACGTTATGAAACTGCAAAACTCAAAAGTGTCTTGACTACAAGAGATCGGCTGCAGCGGACACTGAGAATTATATATATATATATGTATATGGACACGTTTGACTGGATATGGAAATTTAATGTTACGCTAAAGCTTGTTCATTTTTTTCTTACGTTTTGCATTGTTAAAATGGACTGAAAGGATGTACATATACTGATATGTCAAATTAATTTTATATGCAGCAGTTGTCGGTCATATGATCTTTACAGTGTTATGAATATGCACCAGGCTTTAAAATAAAGCATGCAAAGGGAGAGAACCAGAATCTGCCTCCAGGTGACTGTATATAAGCGATGTATTTCTATTTGCTTCATTAGACGACGGCCCCAATGGTCTGTGCACAAAGTAAAACATATCCTATGGTGTGCACTATGTTCCAACATGAATATATCCCACACAAGCTTCAGAAACATATCGTACTTTATTTCCTCCCATGGGAATTCTGAAGGTTTCTGTTTATTATTTAAAATACCGAATATTTTTTTCTCTTCAACAAAATAGAAAATTCACATCCGATAAAATAAAACTATAGCGTTTAGAAATGTCATTATTTATTATTTGAAATTTATTGCAAAATTCCGGTTGTAAGCGAATTATTGTCTTGTAAAAATATTTGGCGGATAAAAAAAAAAGAAAATGATGCAACTTTAACAATAAAATTATCTCTTCGGGAAATGTCCCAGTGTCTGGACTGAAATAATGTAACGTCTATTAATCAAATATATATGAGAAGACAATTATGCCAAATATGTGTAACTATTACTTTTATTTCGTTTTTTTAGACTCTAGAAAATGATAATATTTATGGATTAATTAATAATTAGTGTAAGGATTAAAATCCGGGTGTTACAATGTACAGCTTGTTTTTGTGTGATTAACGGGAAAGTAAAGCCTTGACATATGCAAACTATTTTACTAATATATATATATATATTTGTTAATATGTATTCACATATATATCCATCAATGTATGTGTATATATATATATATATATATATATATATATATATATATATATATATATATGGAGGGAGAAATATATATACGCATATATAGAGATATATATAGATATACATCCACTTATACATATATATAGATATATATATATATAGATATATATAGATATAATGGATAGACAGACAGGTAAAGGCATGGTTTTTCTCTGTACAAACCCGCGACCTTGTGTGGGCTCCCTCTCTTGAAGTTTTCCCAGCTCTTTACAATCCATCGTATACAAGGTATAATTGCAGCTGCAATGATCCAACCCTAACCTCTGCTCCTCTGCACATTGCCCGAGTGATAGGACTTTGCTGGGTGAGGGTGCCATGCACAGTCCTGTGTCTGGGTAGGGTGCAGGGTGAGGAGGCCGGGCAGACGGATTTGTGTATTGGGAGCAGTGTATTGGAAGTTTGTCAGATCTTGGTGTTGAGGAAGAGGGGGTGGATATAAGGTGATCGCACTCAGGATCCTTGGGGAGATAACAAGTGGCTATGTCGGCCTGCACCGCTTCTTGCACGGAATAAGAGCACAATGTTCTGAATAACAGAGAGTCGATGGGATTGCTGCTCCTCTCAGAATGGAGGAGCTGCAGGCCGGGGAGACCAGGCCTTATTTCCCTACTGTGGGCTTCTTAATGCTGAGCTCCTGTTCCACTCTCCTAATCGATTTATTCCAACGTGTCAACACATATTACTGGTGAGTGAAATGATCTGATCTCTCTTTCAAGATTTATCTTTTCTCCATATGTCTTTTATAACCTTACATGACCCCAGTACAATATCCAGAAACCAGGTGGATTATTTTATTTCGAGGTGCAAAATATATTCTCTAGCTAATGTCCAGTAAAGGCCTAAAACCTTCATGCAGATCACATCTATTGCATGCAATATGAAATAGATTATATAATAACCCCCCAGTATGCTAACCAGGTTTAAGGTACAATGTGGGCCTGTTATCTATTCCCACAGTCAGATCTACCATTTAGCCTACTCCACTACAATTACAATTGATACAATGCAATAACAATAATACCGTTTTATTATTTTTGGGGCAACCATTAGTTCATTCCTCATATCATTTTAGCACATTTATAGTTTGTACCCAATACTTTACCCCAAACTGCCTTTACATATTATTATATAGTATAGCATTGCTACAATAAGGTTAGAGTAGTATAATATCTAGACTCATGTACCTATATATTATATTGGAGTATCCATAGGATTTTTTCTATTTACTCTCCACTGTAATATAAGGGTCAGACCATAACACTCTCTGATCATTCACCAGGGTCAGGATGCAGGTTTTCTATACTAGGAGCAGCCATACTCCATAGCTGTACATACAGTACCTATCGATTGCTTTATTAATATGGGAGGTAACAACTCGCATAATGTCATTTATCTCTATGAGCCTGAGAGGGACAAAAAGTGGGCGGAAAATAAGGAAAACTACAATGAAAAAACTCGGGCAGCCTCCTTACATTAGGTCTTCTCTGGTTAATATTCCCGCCTGGTTATTATCTGGAGAGGGCTTGTTCCATTGTACTAAGTCTATATAACAAGGGCAGATAATGACAAGACTGTATTATCCGCCCTTTACAAGTTGAATCAACAAAGGTGTCTACTCTCAATACACATCCCTAGGAGGAGGGTGGCGAGAGGGACATTATAGAGGCACTGATATGCCATCACAGGTCCAGAGCTCAGAGATAGGTGCCAGCCTTGAACCTACAGACCTACAGGCATATTTATCTACGATTAACCCCTCATCAACCGCTATTAAATAATGCACACAGCCTAGTGTTTGCTTTTCTAACATTTATTTGTGAAGCAGTCAAGGATCCCTCTGTGATGTATTATTTCATCAATGTGGAGGAATGGAATCTCAGGAGAGCACTGGACCCAGGCAATAATGTCCTAACTGATCCACTTTTTATATCTCCTGTTTCTATACATCTACTATAGTATTTTTTTTACTTCTAATTATTTGGGAACACAGCATAAGGTAAGTGACAGACTCACTCCTATTAATATAAAATAGTCCTTGTGGAATACTAATGTTTTATATGGAATAAATTTAAATGTTACAGTAATGTATTACTTTTATTAAAATATAATAAAGTATTTTTCCTCATTTCTCCCATTTCTTTTGTCCCCTCCTAGATTCTAGCTATATTATAAAAATATCAAGACAAATTCTTGCCACATGAGAATGAGAATTATGATCATCAATTTGTAGCTACTTGTAAAAGCCTTGGATACGTACAATAAAATATGATATATGGACAATCGTAAATGCTCCTTATGTATAGAAGCTGAGCGGCTTCATTCTTACTCTCAGAAGCTGTTACATTCAGTGCAAGGAGAACTTTTACCAGTAATTATTTCCTAAAGAGAAACTGAAGTATTTCAGTAAGCAAGTATTAGCTTTGAGAAATTTAATTATAAATGTTATATTAACAGAACCTAAATGGTACAAATAATAATATTACTACTAGTAAATACAATAATAAATCCAATCCAATAGTTTACTGCTTTTGTACATAATATTGATTGTCCCTTTTTAATGTATTTTACACCCCACATCAAAATAATTCTATCAATCTATCTGCCTATCTATCATCTATCTAATTATCCATCATCTATTAATGCCTTTCTTTGTGCTGGATAATATAGAGGGTGGTCACCAAAGGCTACAATAATTGGATTTGATGGAAATGTGTTCTCCAATTTTGTACTCTCGCAGTCTGTTATCTATCTATCTATCTATCTATCTATCTATCTATCTATCTATCTATCTATCTATCTATCTATCTATCATATGAGGTTGCTGCTTTAAGTACATCTACATAACAAATCGTAAAGCAGCTGTAGCAGTGGTGGATGACTTGTGTACATTTCCCCCAGAGCCAGTGTACATCATAATGACGCCTCTGGAGGTGTTGGTTCCTATTATCCTGTCCAAGTATCATTTTAGGGATATTGATTCGTTATGGGATTATATATGATCGACCCCCAAAGTCCGTATCGTGAATTTAATTGTTCCTATTAAAACCAGGCTTTGTTACCAATATTCTCGTGTCTTTGTTGTCATTGCATTAACCCACATATGTCAGGTATACAGGCACAGCAGTCTTTTCTTCTGTAGGGCTGACCTTTACACACATATTTACCCCAGTCAACTATATATTGCGAATAATCCCCAAATCCGCCCCATTTAGGAATGCTCAAAAAATTGTAGAAACGGATAGGTATTTTACCTGTATTACTAGGGAACAAAGAACAAACAGACAACTAGCTAATAGGTATAATGAATACAGATCTACATAGACTTCCTTATAAGATAGATCGTTGATAGACAGATGATAGGTAGATAGACACAAAGAAAAAAAATGGGTCTACACGAAAATGCATACCTAGATAGATACATAAAAAAAATATTTGTTACAGGTGGATAGATACATTAGAAAAAAAATATAGATAGATAAATTGATACTATATTGTTAAGATAACAGTAAATAGTACATATATGATTATAGGCACATCGGTAATATAATTGATTAATATAGGAAACAGGAATAAAGATCTACATGCAGATTAATATAGTAATATAGATTAATCATATATAGATAATAGATATATAGATGAAAAATAGATAAGTGGATAAATAGAAAGATAGATAGGTAGATATTACAAAGATACAATTTTCTTCAATGATAGACTAATTTCTAATTGCCCTTTAACCTGATTAGAGGGGATTCAATTTGGAAGTGAAAACTGATCTGCTAAGCTAAGGTAAAATGTGTGTCTTTAGTAAATCATCCCCCAGGAACAAAAGAGAGAGAAAAAAACTCGCCTCGGTGTAAAGCCAGAATTTTAGCATTTTATCCAGATTTATCCACTGAAGCAAGAATCCATTCCTGAGGCCTCTTGCACAAACCCGTTTTCATTATTTGCAAGTACCTTATGTTGTGTTGATCCCTGATATGAAGTCAGTATTAGTCAATGGGACAATTCATGTGCCAGTGTGTTTTCACCAACCGTATTTCCATATGGATTCCTGTGCCTGAATTAGATGCCACATAATAAGCACATAGAAGCCAGTGGACCCCTACCTAATTAGGATGCATAGTATACATGCATATAAAGTACTGAAGTGACAATGATGCAGATTAAAAAGCAAACTCACAGTACAACCAGTCCTAAGTGCTCTGCACTTTTGTCTTATTAGAACACAACTTCTGCGAGATGCACCGATGTGATAAATTTCCTTAGTGTGACCCATTCACTGCCAAAGAATTCAGCCACCTTCATGAAAAAAAAAAAAAAGCAGGATGAGTTAAGCCGATAAGGGGTTAATAACATTCCCCTATGTATGGCACAGAAGTGAGAATAAGATACTGTGTGGGAGATGGGGTCATTCGGTGCTAGGCACTTTAATCCAGAACACAGAATATATCCCCTGTGTCAGTGCTGCTAACATCAAGTCAGCCTTACATGCTAAGTGGTCATGGGGCGTTTTTAGGGACAACTATCTAATTTGTGGCCAACGTATCTCATTCATTAAGAAATAGATAAATGTAGAATATATATATAAATATATATATATATATATATATATATATATATACACATCTACAATATATATTACATTATGTACACACAAGTATATATAAATATAGAGAGATTTGTATATACTGTATAAATATTTATGTAAATAGAAATCTCTATCTATCTAGCTATCTATCTATCTAGATACATGCAGATAGATGATGTATAGAATCGTTTTGCAGATGTAGCAGAGCTGAGTTTTTGCGTATTGGTAGACTCCATTGTAAGTTCCCCAAAGTCTACAAACATTTGGTTTTACCCAGGACTAGAGAAAAATATGTCAAGATATTATAGCCTTAGAAATGAATATACCTATATACATGTATATGTAGGGAGAGAAAAAACTTAAAAATTTCAATGATGGGACCAGCTTGTTTCATTGTTTTTGTGTATATTGGAGAAATGAATTGGCAGCTGAAAAATAAAGTTATATATATATATATATATATATATATATATATATATATATATATATATATATATACACTGCTCCAAAAAATAAAGGGAACACTCAAATAACACATCCTAGATCTGAATGAATGAAATATTCTCATTGAATTCTTTGTTCTGTACAAAGTTGAAGGTGCTGACAACAAAATCACACAAAAATCATCAATGGAAATCAAATTTATTAACCAATGGAGGCCTGGATTTGGAGTCACCCCCAAAATTAAAGTGAAAAAAAAACAACACACTACAGGCTGATCCAACTTTGACGTAATGTCCTTAAAACAAGTCAAAATGAGGATCAGTATTGTTTGTGGCCTCCACGTGCCTGTATGACCTCCCTACAATGCCTGGGCATGCTCCCGATGAGGTTGAGGATGGTCTCCTGTGGGATCTCCTCCCAGACATGATGTCCCAGACGTGCTCAATCGCATTCAAGTCTGGGGAACGGGCGGGCCAGTCCATAGCTTCAATGCCTTCATCTTGCAGGAACTGCTGACACACTCCAGCCACATGAGGTCTGGCATTGTCCTGCATTAGGAGGAACCCAGGGCCAACCGCACCACCATATGGTCTCACAAGAGGTCTGACGATCTCATCTCGGTACCTAATGGCAGTCAGGCTACCTCTGGTGAGCACATGGATGGCTGTGCGGCCCTCCAAAGAAATGCCACTCCACAACATTACTGACCCACTGCCAAACCGGTCTTGCTGAAGGATGTTTCAGGCAGCAGATCGCTCTCCACGGTGTCTCCAGAATCTGTCACGTCTGTCACATGTGCTCAGTGTGAACCTGCTTTCACCTGTGAAGAGCACAGGGTGCCAGTGGTGACTTTGCCAATCCTAGTATTCTGTGGCAAATGCAAAGCGTCCTGCACGGTGTTGGGCTGTGAGCACAACCCCCATCTGTGGTCGTCGGGCCCTCATACCACCCTCATGGAGTCGGTTTCTAACCGTTTGTGCAGACACATGCACATTTGTGGCCTGCTGGAGGTCATTTTGCAGGGCTCTGGCAGTGCTCCTCCTGTTCCTCCTTGCACAAAGGCAGAGGTAGTGGTCCTGCTGCTGGGTTGTTGCCCTCCTACGGCCCCCTCCACGTCTCCTGGTGTACTCGCCTGTCTCCTGGTAGCGCCTCCAGCCTCTGGACACTACGCTGACAGACACAGCAAACCTTCTTGCCACAGCTCGCATTGATGTGCCATCCTGGATGAGCTGCGCTACCTGAGCAACTTCTGTGGGTTGTAGAGCTTGTCTCATGCTACCACGAGTGTGAAAGCACAACCAACACTCAAAAGTGACCAAAACATCAGCCAGAAAGCATTGGTACTGAGATGTGGTCTGTGGTCCCCACCTGCAGAACCACTCCTTTATTGAGGGTGTCTTGATAGTGTCTTGATAGTTTCCATCTATTGTCTATTCCATTTGCACAACAGCATGTGAAATTGATTGTCAATCAGTGTTGCTTCCTAAGGGGACAGTTGGATTTCACAGAAGTTTGATGTACATGGAGTTATATTCTGTTGTTTAAGTGTTCCCTTTATTTTTTTGAGCAGTGTATATGTATATATATGTTCATAGCTAAGTTTATTTTTCAGATGCCAATTCATTTCTCCAATATGCAAACAAACAATATGACTATTTTCTCTCTCTACATATACATTTATATAGCCTAGGTATATTAATTTCTAAGACTATGGTAACTTGAAATATCACAAGGGCTTCTACCAATACACAAAAACTCAGCTCTGCTACATCTGCATAAAATTGGGTGTGAGCAGGGTCACTGCTAAGGATTAAGAATCGTACAGATCGGTACTGTGAATGGTAATGTAATGTGAATGGTGTATGACATGTTGAGCTGTAGCCACACTGCTCTCCATCCCTCACACTACACCTCTGTCTGACATCGTGTGTGTGGAGGCGGCAGGGGTCATCCAGCCTGGGCCAAGGGTGCAATATTTAGCCTATTGGCACACAAGTTGTCTATGTGAGTGTATGTTTGTGTTTCTAGGTTGCTCATGGTGTTACACAACTCCACTGAAAATGCAATGTAGTCCAAGTTGCGAGTGAATGAGGCTGGGGGAGGGAGTGGAGGGCTCAGGGTGATTAGTTCCTATCTGCATATCTAAACATAGAAAGCATTTAAATCCCCAGTGCTTTCCCAGTGCAGGGCTAATGAATGGGTTTGGCACATTATTGTAAATTACTTGTGATCTAATCACACTTACATTATTCCAGCTTATTCCCTCTCTTTGCCTTTTCTTACATGGATGATAATGCTACTCCCTGTAATAATTGGGACAGCCAATATTTACATTTATATTGCAGAATAAAGTCACATTGCAAGAATGTGAAAACAGATGGGAACAGTTGAAGTTTGTTGGGCACAGTGTCATCTAGCACATTTCCATTGTTTAGACTACTTTGCAGTTTTTGTGTTCTAGAGTTCTGTTACTTTTGCTCAGTTTTAATGGTAAAATGCATCAAATCACATAAACTAACAGGCAGCTCTATGAATCTGCTACTTGACAGTATTAGGGGTAGTGACTTGTTTTTGTTTGGGAGAATAATGAAGACATGGAACATATTTCATGTACCCATTATAGCTTAGGATTAAATTCAGTAAGACTTTATTTCCATTTATCCGACCATCCAGCATTTATTGTTTCCCCTGAAGCAGGCAACATAACTGATCCCATAGTTGTCTATAGTATCATTCCCATTCATCCAGTGCATCAGTTCTTGTACCGCACCCTTCAAAGATTCAGATCCCAAAAAAATGCATGTTTGGTGTTTAGGTACAGCCCCATGTTTTTTTTCAGTATAAACTAGTAAAAAAGCAAGTTCTGATTAGTTAAGGCACAAGAAAGCTGAAATGGGAACAAAGCCTCACATATTTTGACATATCCAATAATTACCTTTCACATATCTTGGAAAAATTGGGAGAAAATAATTTATTAGGATTATAACTAATAACATTTTTATTAATTAACTCTATATGTGCTCTTTGTTAATACCTGTTACATTTCCTACAACCCAGCACTGCTGCTCCAATAGTCTCCACCAGTTCTCCAATGATGAAGTCACATTCACCATTTACTTGACCATTGAAGCCACTTACTGGTCACAGATATCATGTGCCAAACATGCAAACACCACCAATGAGAGCAATTATGGGCTACAGCAGTCATGTGAATGACCTTCGTGATGTCATTGAAGCATGACCAGGAGTGGAACCACTAGAGTAGCTCACTGGACCATCAGCAGATTGAACAGGCTAATATTTAATTCTCTATTTTAGAAAATTACCAATTCAAGGCCAAGTATCTTATAATTCGAGAAAATCCTCATAAAGAGTAACAGTTGTTTTATTTTATTCTTATTCATTTTTTTCATAAATCAATAGTACAAATGAAAATAGGAAACTTTGTAATATATCTTAAAGAAATCTCAAATAAATCTGCTTCTTTTGCCTCCTGAATTGATCATTCATTCTCAAAATTCTCAATTCATATGTAGAATCTGTCTTTAGTGAATACTGCTGTTTCTGTTACTGAGATAAGAGATGACAGTTGGTGCACATAAAGTTCTATGGAGAACTGTAACTGTTGTTTCAGGAGAAGTTGCAGCAGGATGTCTGTGTCTGCCTCTAGTTCCTCTCGCCTCCTCCACCTCTTTCCTCTCCATAGAAAAGCCATTAAAAGCACCAATGGTCATCTCCTATCTCAGAAATGGGAAAATGTGTATTCACTGAAGACAGATTTTACTAATAGATTGGGAGTGAAATATCAGTCCAGGAGGAGAATGAAGCAGATTTATCCGATAAGATATATTACATAGTGGCATATTTTTATGTGTGCTATTGATTTATGGAACAATAGTTACTCTTCAAACATTGCAGTATGGCTTTTCAGTGGTTAGGACTGCAGCCTTGCAGCGCTGGGGTCCTGGGATAAAATCCCACCAAGAACAACATCTGCAAGAAGTTTGTATGTTCTCCCCTTGTTTGGGTGGGTTTCCTCCAGGTTCTCAGGTTTCCTCCCACACTCCAGACATACTGATAGGGGTTATAGATTGTGAGCCCCAATGGGGACAGTGAAGAAAATGTCTGTAAAGTGCTGTGGAGTTAATGATGCTATATAAGTAAGTAAAATAAATAAATATGCCTTGTAAATCTAATTTCTTCACGCAGGACTATGTTGCACAGCCGTAGTCCAGGGCTCATACATAACCTGACCTGGTCACATATTTTCCACCTCACTGCATCTTCACCTAGCCATCTAGGTCACATCTCTTTACAGTTTATAGCCACATTGGCTCAAATACTGTCTGGGTGACTGATTCATACAGTATTTACATTTAATTTAGATTGTAAGCCCTTATGCGTAGTGAAAGAGTGCTTTTGGTCATATTATTGTTCTTTTATAATGATATCCTGCTGTAGAATATGTTAATGCTATATTAATACTCATCTCATAATAGTAATGAAATGTACAATCCTCATAGTAAGGCTGTCAAAGGCTCAATAAAACTTCTTTCTGATTTTACAGAAGATGCAGTCTTCCTGTCAGAACAATGGAAACCATGATGGAATCCAACAGATCTATATGATCTATTCTAATCTAATGTTAGGAGGTTGGTATCCAAGTGGAGTGACTTACTAGTAAATACAGGCGATGAGACCTTCAAAATAACATGTTTCATAGTCACTATTTTTTGTTTCCTACAACACTTGATACAAAACCCTTATTTTTTTATTGATAAATTTGGGGATATTCTATATTACATTTATAATTCAATAATGTTTAGTGAGAACACACCAAAAATATATTTTAGAAGTGTATGCTCCAGAGCCTTAAGCTGGCCGAAAATGGGAGATAACTGTTGGGTACAGTATTTGTTCAGCAGACAGCAATCTCTGCAATCTCTCCCAACTTCTCTATTCACATGAGAATTTGATTTATGTGTTTTAAAAACAGGGAAAGAGGAGAAAGCCTCTGCCAGATTCCTCTGGCAGCGGTTTTCTCTCCCATAAGCAAAATGATCGGCCTCTGAAATTCCGAGTGTCCGATCTCTTCTCTAATACAGTTATATGAAAAAGTTTGGGCACCCCTATTAATCTTAAGCTTAATGTTTTATAAAAATTGGTGTTTTGGCAACAGCTATTTCAGTTTGATATATGTAATAACTGTTGGACACAGTAATGTTTCTGCCTTGAAATGAGGTTTATTGTACTAACAGAAAATGTGCAATCTGCATTCAAACAAAATTTGACAGGTGCATAAGTATGGGCACCCCACCAGAAAAGTGACATTAATATTTAGTAGATCCTCCTTTTGCAAAAATAACAGCCTCTAGTCGCTTCCTGTAGCTTTTAATGAGTTCCTGGATCCTGGATGAAGGTATTTTTGACCATTCCTCTTTACAAAACAATTCCAGTTCAGTTAAGTTTGATGGTCGCCGAGCATGGACAGCCCTCTTCAAATGATCCCACAGATGTTCAAAGATATTCAGGTCTGGGGACTGGGATGGCCATTCCAGAACATTGTAATTGTTCTTCTGCATGAATGCCTGAGTAGATTTGGAGCGGTGTTTTGGATCATTGTCTTGCTGAAAGATCCATCCCCTGCGTAACTTCAACTTTATCACTGATTCTTGAACATTATTGTCAAAAATCTGCTGATACTGAGTGGAATCCATGCTTCCCTCAACTTTAACAAGATTCCCGGTGCCGGCATTGGCCACACAGCCCCAAAGCATGATGGAACCTCCACCAAATTTTACTGTGGGTAGCAAGTGTTTTTCTTGGAATGCTGTGTTTTTTTGCCGCCATGCATAACGCCTTTTTGTATGACCAAACAACTCAATCTTGGTTTCATCAGTCCACAGGACCTTCTTCCAAAAAGAAATTGGCTTCTCCAAATGTGCTTTTGCATACCTCAGCCGACTCTGTTTGTGGCGTGCTTGCAGAAACGGCTTCTTTCGCATCACTCTCCCATACAGCTTCTCCTTGCGCAAAGTGCGTTGTATAGTTGACCGATGCACAGTGACACCATCTGCAGCAAGTTGATGCTGCAGCTCTCTGGAGGTGGTCTGAGGATTGTCCTTGACTGATCTCACCATTCTTCTTCTCTGCCTTTCTGATGTTTTTCTTGGCCTGCCACTTCTGGCCTTAACAAGAACTGTCCCTGTGTTCTTCCATTTCCTTACTATGTTCCTCACAGTGGAAACTGACAGGTTAAATCTCTGAGACAGCTTTTTGAATCCTTCCCCTGAACAACTATGTTGAATAATCTTTGTTTTCAGATCATTTGACAGTTGTTTTGAGGAGCCCATGATGCCACTCTTCAGAGGAGATTCAAACAAGAACAACTTGCAAGTGGCCACTTTAAGTAGCTTTTCTCATGATTGCATACACCTGGCTATGAAGTTCAAACCTCAATGAGGTTACAAAACCAAAAAAAGTGCTTTAGTAAGTCAGTGAAAAGTAGGTAGGAGTATTTAAAACAAGAAAATAATAAGGGTGCCCATACTTATGCACCTGTCAAATTTTGTTCGAATGCAATGCAGATTGCACATTTTCTGTTAGTACAATAAACCTCATTTCAAGGCAGAAACATTACTGTGTCCAACAGTTATTACATATATCAAACTGAAATAGCTGTTGCAAAAACACCAATTTTAAGAAAACATTAAGCTTAAGATTAATAGGGGTGCCCAAACTTTTTCATATAACTGTATCATCTCAGGGGGAGAGTCGGGAAGCCCCTATATAAGTCAGATGGTTGGCTGATCAACTGAAATTGGCGGGTTCCAACAAATTTCATCTAATTTGTATATGAGCCTTTAACAAACATATATAATCAAGCCAACATATTACCTGGCGCAGTAGCCCTTGTATGAACTTGGCATGAGATGCATCAGGTTAAATGACTAGGATAGGTGTCGCTTGCATTGCATTTATTACTAGTTCCAAAAACTCCACCCAGGTTTGCTACAGGATGAATAAACAATTGAATCTCTGTTTAACGCTGTCTTTAAAGTTTATTCTGTCAGGTTTACTTTGCGCTCTGCAACATATCACTCATATAATGTTCTTATAGTCAGAATTGTGTATTTTAGTGCCATTATTTTATGTAAAAATGATGATTGGTCCATTTTGCTATAACTGGTGGGTTCAGTCAATGTTGATCTGTTATGTATGGGAACCTTTACCCTACCCAAAACCTGCAGAAATCAATACAATGATCACATTAGAGGATGAGTTCACAGTGTGGTAAAAAGCTACGTTATTCCGAGATTTGCATACTGTAGGTTGTTGTATCTATATAAAAACTTAGATGTACAAATTGTATGAACATAGCAAATTTCAACCAGTAAGCAGTGAAGAATATGTAAAGAATACCCGGTGAGGTATCAAAAGTGGTGTATCTGGAGTTCTTTGGTACAGCCGGACCATTTCATATTACCATATTTAGAAGAAAGGATTTCATTTTTTTATTGATAATAATATTGGGAATACATATTTAAATGAAGAAATAAAAATATTGGTATTTTTCTGTTCTGATAGCATACTCAATAATTATTACAGGGAATTTAAGGTTTATTTTTAAATTTCTTACATTTTTTATCTTTCACAAAGTGTTTTGCAGTGTTTGCTTTACATATGTATCAACAGAACTCTTAGCTCTTATAGCAACAATATTTAAAGGCTCTTATTCACGTAAGAGATGAAAAGAGAGTCCTTTTAGCTTCTGTTAGCATACAGTAAATCATACTTATTAGGGTTGAGCAAAATGATTTGAAGGACCAGTGGAGGACATAGTCAGAAGAGGGCCCTATTGTAAGAACATCCTTTACCCTTTGCAGCTCTCTAGCCTATCATAATGCACAATTCCACCTGCTTTGGAGGTGGAAATGGGCCCCTTTACTTCTTGGGCCCTTGTGTGGCTGCACAGGCTGCACCAATGATATGTCTGCTCCTGTGTTGCAGCCTGATCAGAGTCCTGTGAACTTTCTACTACCTGCTGGCATCATAGCCACTTTGTTTGCTTAATAGGCCTCTGCAGTTCCTACTAACCATTAGAGGCACCCAGGATGACTGAAGATAGTAGGAAGTTTGCAGGGCTCGGGTCTGGCACCACAGAGTACTAACATGGCCTCTTGACCAGGGTCCTACAAATTGCTTTACTCAACAATAATCTTTTTTTTTTTTTTTACAATAGAAGTCTATGAGTGTGGGATCCTATTGTATATCTACTGTATATACATGTTGGAGGTATACATCTGGAAATCCTTCCACAATCTACTCAATAGGCACTGCAAAACACAATGTGAAAAAAACAAGTTACATAAAAGTGGAGAAATGGGACGTCTGTATAAGGTGCCGTGGGCAAGGCACTCGTCTTCTACTGTGATGCCCCGGTGCGCTACATGAAAGAAGCTGGGTGTTGGTGCTGTGAGGGCCTTGCCTCCCTGCAGGCCGACTGTAGTCGATGGTGTTGGCTGGCCAGGATCATGGGTTTCAGAGATCAATAAAGGAGGCTCTAAAACACAATCTTTAATGAACGGTAACTCGGTAAGGGTTATGTACAAGGGGTAGCGGGTGCAAAGTCTTATGGCTGTTTCTTTCACAGTGTAAAGCATTTTAACACAAATTGTTTCCTTCCACTGTAGTCTATTCCAGGGCTGGTGAAGCACACTCTTTTGCCCTTCATCACAGCTCAGCTCGTCACTACAGCCTTGATCAGCAAGTGTCTCTATCTGCTCAGCAGTTCCACATCCTATTTCTTCCACTACTGGTGCCCTGGATCTACCGCTCGAGACCCACACCAGTCCCACAAATTCAATACTGTTATCTTCGGCATTCACAAAGCTCAGAGCTTGGACCACTTTAAGTTGGAAGGCCACTCTGCCTTTTCAGTCACTTCAAGGTCGCGCTACTTCCTTGTCCCTTAATCTCCTTTGTTATAGTTCCCCTGAACAGCAGCACTGTTCACAGACACTTCCTTCTTTATCATGAACCTGTCCCTATCTGCCTATCTACAGGAAGTGGTCTCTGTCCCTATCACTAAGTCCCTCCCACTATGGGCTAGTCTTGCACATTAACTCCTAACTTATCCTAAAGTCACTAACTAACTACAGTCACTACCTTATCCTACCTATCCTATGTCCTAAGTCCTAACATATGTCTTTTCCTTTGGTTACCCTACACTGTACACCACTAACATTACTTATGCATTATACAGGCAAACATATTACACTTAACATGACACAATATATACAAAGACCTAGGACATAAAACACATTACGCGATTGGTGTCTTCATGGGTAAGAATGTGACAGTCCAGTCCACATCCCTAATATTCCTCCCCTTTTTAACAATGGTCATCCTCGACCATGTGGAACCTGGAAGACACCAATACACACTAAACACATAACACAAACAATGGTCTCCTCTTCCAGGGTTATATACGACTATGCATTAAGATGAAACTAAAAATATTTACAGATTAAAACTGATTCCTACATAATTTTGGTAACTATTTTCTAACTGTTCATAACCAATTATTCAATAAGTAATTTTTATGTTTTATTTATCTTAAGTATCCATGGTTACGACCACTGATATAGTGACAGTTAGTTAGCTAGTTGCTAGTGGTCGTAACCATGGATACCTAAGGTCCTGCAATGCCTGCACATGAGGAAAGAGACATAGCGAATCAGAAATACTATACTACATTTCTAATTGGAGGTATTTGCTAATATTATTATTATTACACCTACTACATATTGGGATAGGATCTTAGAGATGGGAATACGCCATTAAGTTCAAAATTGAGAGTTGTCCCGTGTGCCGCATGCTATACTGCTATAGTACACTGTTATGTCCATAAAATTTGCTCAAGTTTTGCTGACTAGAAAATTACACTTTATGGAAGCATGCTTCTGCAATTTTTTTTTCTTTGGCTTTTTTCTTACCTCCCCAAGGATGGAAAATATAATTTGTTTGACATCACTTGGTGGAAACCTTTAATGAGAATTATTTATAGATACTGGCCTAGCTGGTAAAAAAAGCATCTAATCACGGATTTATGGCACGGTCTGTTTATACTGTATGTGCATTTACTAGCTGCATAAGTATTTATAAGACTCTGCTATAAAGTGACATTAAAAAAATATAAAACCATAAAACCATAAAGCAGATTTATCAATGTTCACACTGAAATTTTAGCTTTCTGCCATAATTTCCTTTTTATGACTCCTATGTCACTTTTAATGACACATACAAAATGGTGGGACTTCAAAGTTGCTTGTGCAAGTGGATGGGGCCCGTGCGACTGGGAATGTGATGTAATAACTGCAGCGCTGAATCAGCACCGCGGCCTGATTTTTCAGGATCAATGGAAGTCCCAGTGGTCAAACACCTGCTGATCATAAAGTGGTGACATAACCTAGCAATATGCTATCACTTTATGTAATGGGAATACCCCTTTTAAGGGTAACTACAACATTTGTATCAAATTTAAATACAACAGTAGACCTTAAATTACATGGTGTACCCCTTCTTCTAATCTCATACAACCCCATGCACTTAGTTTTATAGTTTTATATTATTTTTTTGGTTATGAGACACATTTTGTTCATATGTAGGATATCTCCTATTTATTTCACCTATGTATATATAATGTCTGTGTGAATGGACACTATCAATAGCATCCTCACATGACAGCTGTTCAGTAGATAAAAAAAATAAAAACGCTATGGCTCTCATAAAAAGGCAACACACAAATTTATATTTTTTTATAAAATGGATTTTATTGTGCAAACATATGAGAAAATAATAAAATGTATAGAAATGTGGTATTGCCATAATCAAATTGACCTGTGGAAGATGGTTTGCTTGCCATGGTGGCTCAGTGGTTAGTACTGTTGTCCTGCAGTGCTGAGGTCCTCGGTTCAAATTGCATTATGTTATTCCAGTGTTTGTGTGGGTTTCCTCCCACTCTCCAAAAACATACTGCTAAGGCATTTAGATAATGAGCCCCAATGGACACAGTGAGTGAGGACCAAATAAAGCGCAGTGAAAGATGTTGGTGTAAGTATAATAAATACATGATGCATTTTATCCTGTATAGTGCAGAATTGTTGTTGCTGTTTTTTTCACCACCCCCCCCAAAGAAAATATTACAAAAGGCTTTTAAACATATAGTATATATCCTAAATGGAACCAAAAAAATATAACTTGTCCCACAAAAAACAAGCCCCCGTATGGCTACATTGGCTTAATAATTAAACAACTTATTATTGGAAGAAAGAAAAATAATCGGTGTTGTGGCAGTACAAGTGCTTCTCACTAAATTAGAATATCATCAAAAAGTTAATTTATTTCAGTTCTTCAATACAAAAAGTGAAACTGATATATTATATTAAGTCATTACAGAGTGATCTATTTCAAGTGTTTATTTCGGTTAATGTTGATGATTATGGCTTACAGCCAATGAAAATACAAAAGTCATTATCTCAGTAAATTAGAATACTTTATAACAACAGCTTGAAAAATGATTTTAAAATCCGAAATGTTGGCCTACTGAAACGTATGTTCAGTAAATGCACTCAATACTTGGTCAGGGCTCCTTTTGCATCAATTACTGCTTCAATGCGGCGTGGCATGGAGGCGATCGGCCTGTGGCACTGCTGAGGTATTATGGAAGCCCAGGTTGCTTTGAAAGCAGCCTTCAGCTCGTCTGCATTGTTGGATCTGGTGTCTCTCATCTTCCACTTGACAATACCCCATAGATTCTCTATGGGGTTAAGTTCAGGCGAGTTTGCTGGCCAATCAAGCACAGTGATACTGTTGTTTTTAAACCAGGTATTGGTACTTTTGGCAGTGTGGACAGGTGCCAAGTCCTGCTGTAGAATAAAATTTCCATCTCCAAAAAGCTTGTCGGCAGAGGGAAGCATAAAGTGCTCTAAATTTTCCTGGTAGATGGCTGCGCTGACTTTGGTCTTGATAAAACACAGTGGACCTACACCAGCAGATGACATGGCTCCCCAAACCATCACCGATTGTGGAAACTTCACACTAGACCTCAAGCAGCTTGGATTGTGGCCTCTCCACTCTTCCTCCAGACTCTGGGACCTTGATTTCCAAATGAAATGCAAAATTTACTTTCATCTGAAAACAACACCTTGAACCACTGAGCAACAGTCCAGATCTTTTTCTCCTTGGCCCAAGTAAGACGCTTCTGGCTTTGTCTATTGGTCATGAGTGGCTTGGCACAAGGAATGCGACACTTGTAGCCCATGTCCTGGATACGTCTGTGTGTGGAGGCTCTTGAAGCAATGACTCCAGCAGCAGTCCACTCCTTGTGAATCTCCCCCAAATTTTTGAATGGCCTTTTCTTAACTATCCTTTCAAGGCTGCGGTTATCCCAGTTGCTGGTGCACCTTTTTCTACCACTAAACTTTCCATTAATATGTTTGGATACAGCACTCTGTGAACAGCCAGCTTCTTTAGTAATGACCTTTTCTGGCTTACCCTCCATGTGGAGTGTGTCAATGATTGCCTTCTGGACATATGTCAAGTCAGCAGTCTTCCCCATGATTGTGGAGCCTACTGAAACAAACTAAGGGACCTTTTTAAACGCTTCGGAAGCCTTTGCAGGTGTTTTTTATTTATTATTCTAATTTATTGAGATAATGACTTTTGTGTTTTCATTGGCTGTAAGCCATAACATAAACATTAACAGAAATAAACACTTGAAATTGATCACTTTGTTTGTAATGACTCTATATAATATATGAGTTTCACTTTTTGTATTGAAGAACTGAAATAAATTAACTTTTTGGTGATATTCTAATTTAGTGAGAAGCACTTGTATTTGTAAGCCAAAACCAGGAGTGGGTGATAAATACAGAAGTGGTGACGTGTTTCTATTATACTTTTCCTCTGATTGTTCCACTCCTGATTTTGGCTTGCAAATACTGTTGTAGAATATTGACCAAATATTGAAGTTATGAACGTGGTCTCATTGTAAAAACATTGTATTAAACAGATTTTTTTAACTTGAGATACAATAGTTAGGGCATGTTGCAGATTAATTGTATGAGGTTGAGGTATGTACTCCATATGTGTCCAAAAAATATATTTTTAAGAATGTTTATTAATATTTGTAAATTAACTCGTTTGTTTATGCTATGCTTGGCACATAGGATAATTATATATTGTATTTGTTTTGGGTCTTGATGGCCTGTGTGAAATAACAGTCTTAGATTTATATACACGCACATATGGCATATACATGCATTTGTACACTCATACATATTGTATGCAGCAGTCATGGTCATATATAAATTTTTCCTTCTCATATACATCTCAGTCCCTAGTGGTATAACATACATGTGCACTCGTACACCTATACATATATCACGCATTGTTGTCATATAAAAACTCTCATTTTCTCATATACATATTTATTTTACTCTCCAGCGATAGTATTCATTCAGTCTCTTCACTCATTCACCTCAATGTAGTTACAACACTTACCGGTGCTTTAGCAGACAGGTCGCACATGCTGGATGTCTTTGACTTCCGGCACTTCCCCACACGGATCATGTGACCACTGGCACGCATGTTGCATAGCAACCGAGTGCTTGCTGGTCACCGTCCGTGGAAGGAAGTTGCCTGACAGGAAGCAGTCATCAGGCATGCGCGCCACATGGCTCTGCAGTTCCTTTCACACAGCTGTGGGGGATCAACTCATTCTCATCACTCCTATATAAATTAACACATGCACACACCATATGCAGCGCTCCTTGAAAAAGGTGTCGAAACGATCGTCGGAGCGGTGGGTGTTTACCATGCTTTCATTCATACAAACATTGGCTTAAGGTAATGTTGGCTCTTATTTATTATGCATGTGTATATCTTTTGATGTGGATTGATCTGTTCACCTGTTAAATAGGATATTTCTCTATGCACATTAGGGCCCAATTCAGTATCATTTACCTCCCAAATATATTGCCAAGTAGTAGCATGTATATACATCTCTTGTAATGATTCATGGTTTAACACCCTTCATCTGTGGTATGGGTTATCCACTGTTTTTATATCTTTAATTTTAAAGAATATCAATAAATATAATATATTTTAAACCTTAGTTACTCTTTGTGGTGGTTTGGATTTATATATCCCACACTCGTTGTTACTATATTGATTGAGTTTGGTGGTGGAGGTTAATTTCCTCCGTTTGGATACTATCCGGAACCTGTTTAGATTTTTTTAACTGCAACAAATCTGCCCCTCTCAAATATTTACTACTTTCCAGTGGCTTTGCACGATGATGAAGGCAATGTGTATAACACACCAGTTAGGTGGTCAATACTTGGCTGCCATGATCAAGTGTCATATACAACACATTGCACAATAAGTAGATGTAAACAACATGCGCCAATGGATTATGGCAAAGAAATGGCATGAAATTCAAATACAAGCATATAACTTCACCACTGATTCTTAATATGTTCAAGTACAAAGCCCCCTATGCACATTAGGTAGTTGTCAGCCGATAGACGTCTCTCATGAGGCAACCATACACAGGAACGCTCGGCTCGGTCAAGTGACTCAGTGTTCTCTATGAGACTCCAACAAAATGATCCTTCTCTTCCCCAACAACATTTGTTAGGGAAGAGTTTGGAGGCACCCATACACATTAGACTATCCACCGATCCCGGCGTAATTGGAGGCTTTGGCCAACATTAGCCTAATGCAGAGGTGTATATAGGTTTTCTGGCACCTGGGGCAAGAATTCAGTTTGGCGCCCCCCCAAAACACATCTGCATTTTGCATACTTAGTCATGTGCCGACAAGCTGCTCTCCATAATTATCTCAATGTTCAGTGAAAAACTTAGAGAAGCAGGAAGAGAAGCTTGTTGTCACGTGACCGTAAGTGTGAAAATCACATATGAGTGAAGTGGCCATGTGATGACTGCTGGAACCTGCAGGCAGAGCTGAATCCAGACAGTGAGTATATTACAAGCTTTTAGGATTGGCTACAGGGCTTCTTTTTGAAATTAAAGGGCTTGTACAGGTTTGAGATAAAAGTCTGCAGTCACTCTATGTGACTGCAGGCTTCAGAATTCTCACAGTGCATGCACTGCACACTTTTATGATTCTCCATTGCTGGTGGCAAGAGTGGACGGTCATGTGAGAACAAGTATAAGATTTGTATACCTCTGGCCGCATTCCGACTAAATGTGTCTGGCCTTGCTCAATTATTTTTCACTGAGTGAGGCCACTCACGTCTAGTGAGCACATGACTGCATGTACGCAAATTGCTGGCACCAGAGAATTCTGACAGCGTGCAGTGCGCACTGTGAGAATTCAGAAGTCAGCAGTCACATAGAATGACTGCAGAATCAGAATTAGTAAGTATCACAAAAAGCATTTACATCCAGGTACCTTATGGATGACGTTGTCTCTGATTGGAGTCATTCTCTTTCTTTTCTTCTTTATCTTGTCCAGACTTCATGATGACTTTTCACAGCCACAACTCTGCAGACTTCCATCTTCTCCGGTCTTCTGCAGCACATTTCCACACAATGCCCTTAAAAATTGCAGTGTCATTATAATGCTCCTGAATAAAAATATCCTACGCTGAGCCTGTAAATAAATAATAGCCCCTCACTATATTTCCTGCACAAAATATGACCCCACACTGTCCCTCTTTGGTACATGCCCTCTACACTATCCTCTCACACAGTGTCCTCCCTATAAGGCCCAGTTTCTCTACTGTGCCCCTCATCACACTCCCCCTCCTTGGCTTACTGTTCCCCCTTGGCTGTGCCCTTACACTGTCCATACCATACTACACTGTCTCTATTCTGTGCTCATGCACACTTTCCCCCCATACTGTCTCCTCACACTATTCCCCTCAATAGTCTCCTCACAAGTTTTCTCCTCTGTCCTCATACTGTCTACTCTCACATGCCCTCTGCCTATCATACTGTGTCCGCACCCATCCTATCCCTCTCGCTCCCCATATTGTGTCTGCATACATTCTTCCCCTTGCTCCTCATACTGTGTCCACGCCCATCCCCCTACTCACCATACTGTGTCCGCATACATTCCCGCCCTTCACTCCCCATACTGCGTCCGCACCCATCATCACCATTCTGTGTCCACACCAATCCCCCAACTCACCATACTGTGTCTGCACCCATCCCCCCACTCACAACACTGTTTTCTCATATATTCCCCCTCTTGCTCCTCATACTGTGTCCGTACCCACCCCCCCACTCACTATAATGTGTCTGCAACCATCCCTCCACTCACAATACTATGTCTGCACCCATCCCCACCTCATACTGTTTCCTCAAATGTTCCCCCTCTCGCTCCTCATACTGTGTCCTTACCCATCCCCCACTAACCATACTTTGCCTGCACCCACCGCCCCATACTTTTTCCTTATACATGCCCCTATCTCCTCCCTTGCTCCTCATACTGTGTCTTCAAATTTCTCCCGCTCCTCATATTGTATCTGCACCTGTCCCTTCCTTGCTCTCCAAATCTTCCCCACCCTGTTAAACAAAATCTTCAGTGTCTTCAGCTCCACTGGAGCACTTACTACCAATGTTGTTCATGCCTCTGCAGGGCTGGGAGTGACATCAGCAGCGTGATCACATGACCTGATCACATTGCTGACATCGCCCTGACCCAGTGGTCAGAGCTTCAATTGTACCCGCGCCTGAAAGATGTGAGTACAATTATTCAATATGAGCCGGTGTGCTGCACTTTGGCTGAGAATGACAGCTGACTAAGCGAATGGCTGTCTCCCAGTCCGGGGACGGCAAAATGCAGCAACCGGGGAGACACCTCAGACCACCACATCAGGCTTCTTGGCGGCGACCCCCTGCTGGCTGTGCTACTGTAAGTACTTGAAATAAGTTGTCTAAGAAATGACAGTATCATGGGCAACTAAGGCTCAATGATGCCCAAGAGGAGCAAAGGCCAACCTCTATACTAAACTACGTCCAACCCTTCAGAAGAGGTAGTATGGCACAAATTGCTGTACGCCACGGAGGTTTAGAGGTAGCAATTGCATATAGGCTAAAAGGCATTTCTGTAACATTAGAAGACAACAGTAATATAAATGCAAGTTGCAATCTTCCCCCTTTAACAAACAGTAGTAATAAAAAAAATGACCTGATGAAAAAATCTGTTATTTCACTTTCCTTTAAACTTGAGCCAGTACTAAAATATAATAAACTTGAAGTTGTAGGGGTTATCACTCACGCTATGATTTAGAGGGTGACTTTGCTTTAGGAGCTGCTCTTTTTAGGGGGGAATGGCTGTAATATACAATGTTACCCCCCTCTCCCTCTGTGCTTATCACATATATGGTGGCGATATAAAGAAAAAAAATGGGGAAAAAAAAAAGAAAAAAGCTACTTCTCGGTTCAGTTCAGAGTTCTTTTCTAGGTCACACCTTCCCAAGACACCAAAGTCCTGACCTCAACTGTAAGCAATTGGAGATTTTATTTGTAATTCTTGAAACTTAGTACATGACCCCTATAGTTTGTTATTGCAAGTAGGCTGGACCTAAAGCGGCACCTTTATCTAAAAGATAGGTGTAGATGGTCTCAGAATACCTTCAACCCTTGTGTCAAGGGATTCAAGACTAGTAAAAACAAAGTATAAGCTGTAAAAACAGAAGGGAAAAGACACCAACAATATTGTTTTCAGCCACCAGGTGGCTCTCTAAGCATTGTTACAAGTAAGCCACTTGTAAGCTGTGGAACGTTATAATAAATGTTTTCATATGGAATTACGAATGAATATATTACGTTAAATTAGTTGTAAACATTGGGGCTACACAGTTCTTTTTACCAAATGACTTGCTTATACTAGATTCAAGACAGTTTTAAGGAAATGGCATAAAAAGTGAATGTATGGACGGATCCCTGACGATTGCAAATAAGTCTATCAATCAGTGTCTATCCTCTGCTGAAACTGATACCTAAATTGTAATATATTTTGATAACACTCAAAAGCCCAGTGTGAGATGATACAGCTATTTAGTTTTAGTGAATGCAAGATCCATGGTCAGATATGAGCAGAAGTGGTCCCAGGTGCCAACGTTATAATAGAACTTATGAGGTCCAATAACCCCATCTAATGCTGATACCACAGTAAGAAGTTAATAACTACCTTCTAACTCCCTGCGGGTGATATGGTTTGTGTATGTGAAATTATAAAAGCAATTGAGAGTTTATCTGTAAATATGTGGTGATACGTCCTACCACCATTACTGCAGTGTATGAATATACCCTAATATAAGAGTATATTGAGAAGCTTCAACCAGTAAATAATAAAACAATAGACTACACACTCACCTTTGTGTAAATCATTTAGGCAATATTGCTAATATGTGCTCATAAACAGATGCAAACAAAGGTGCACCTGTTTCTACAATAGTACAAGTACCCTATAGGGCTTTATTGCACCCTCTAAAACAAACACAACTGCAAGGAGCTGAACGAAAAACACCTATCTATGTCGGTGGGAGAAGGCCGGGCTAGGTTACTATCTAAAAAATTTGTAATAATAAATCAGATATTGTCACATAGTCACATGGTACTATAGAAAAGCTTAAATTTGTCTAAATTTTGGACAAAAGTCTGTAGTATACATGCAGTGTGCGGACAATTCAACGGACTATTCAACAGACTGCAGACACACAGAGTGACTGCAGACTTTTTTTTTTCCAAAGCCGGACAACACCTTTTAGGCCATGTTCACACGTTCAGTATTTCATCAGTATCTTACATCAGTATTTGTGAGCCGAAACCAGGAGTGGGTGATAAATACAAAAGTGGTGACGTGTTTCTATTATACTTTCCCTCTCATTGTTCCACTCATTGGTTTTGACTTACAAATACTGAGGTAAAATACTGACCAAATACTGAATGTGTGAACGTGACCTAATAGTTTACATGGTGAAGAAGGTTCGTATCCTCTGGAGATCCAATGATAGAATAAGTGGTAAGCCACATTCACATGTTCAGTATTTGGTCAGTATTTTACATCAGTATTTCTAAGCCAAAACCAAGAGTGGGTGATAAATACAGAAGTGGTGACGTGTTTCTATTATACTTTCCTCTGATTTTTCTTCTCCTGGATTTGGTTTACAAATACTAATGTAAAATACTGACCGAATTCTGAATGTGTGCTGTAGGCTAACGGTCCTTCAGAAAATTTTTAAAGAATTAGTCCACAAACTGAAGGAATGGACCTTGGAGGTCTCTGGAACACTGACTATGCCAAGTATAAGAAAGAGAGACAGTGGAGACTTAGGAAGTCAAGTGCATAGTGTAAGTCTTGGTGTAATGCAGAAGGATTTGGGTTTCGAGAGCACTAGGCTGACTTATCATTGGGGTACAATCTGTATGCTGCAGATAAATTGTGCCTGAATGGAAGGTGGTCTGCTGTGCTGAGAGACAGAATTCAAGCATGGGTGGTAGAGTATTGAAATTAGGGACAAAGGAGGGAGAACAAGGAATAAAATAAGGAGGTAGATAGGTTAACCGCTTCGCGACGCCCCACTGTAGATAAACATCGGCGCTTGCTGGGCTCTGTGCAGCGCCGACATTTAAAAACGGTGGGTGGTCCCGCAGCGCTTATGACCCCCAGGGTCCTGCAAGCGCTGCGGTACCGGTTCAGAGCGATAGCTCTGACATGTGGCATCATGGGGACCTGATTGGATCAGGTCCCCATGATGTTAACCGGTTCCTATCTTCTAGATGCCGCGATCCATAGCGATCGCGGCATATTAAAGATAGTGACAGCCGGTGGTCGGCGATCGGGACCCCCCACATACCTTAGTAGCGGCGGGGATCCCGGTGCTGTGACCTCTGACATCATCATCAGGTCTCCATGATGTCAGCGTCACACCAGCCAATCAGAGAGATCACTAGGGAAGCTTGTTTTAGCAACAAACTTTCCCGATCTGGCTGATAAATACACTGTTTCTCCTCCGATCTCAGTGAGAGAGCAGAGGAGAAACAGTGTGACAAGAGCTCAGAAATGAGCAGTGATTCTGGTCCATCCTCAAGCCCAAGGACCAGTACAGCAATAGGGGCAAATAGCGCTACTGGAGAAACGTCTCCAAATCAGGGAACACTGCCCAGTACAAGCGCTGTCCCTGCTACCAGTGAATTGGCGCACGCCAGTGTACAAGGGGCTTTGCCACATGATCTAGCATTTCCCAGATGGGAGGCTTCGGATTCGGCTGCTCCATTCAGCCCTGATTTCAACGCCACTCCTGGTATAAATGTGGAGGTGGAAGATTTTGGACCAATTCATTTTTTTAATTTGTTTTTTACAGACAGCTTGCTAGAGCATATTGTCGTGCAAACAAATTTATATGCGTCCCAATTCATAAGCCAGAATCCCCGATCTTACTATGCTAGGGCAAATTTATGGACACCAACTAATGTCCCGGAAATAAAATTTTTTTTAAGACTTATGTGACACCCCAGGGGTCTGGTTGCCACAGTAATAGAGATATTATGTCTGAGAGCAAGTGGGAGGTTTCTCTGGTCAGGATCCCTAAACATGCAACACGGTCCGCCCAGACCTGGGAGGGGAGGAATCTGCCCTTTTAAACTGGGTCTGGGGCGGGATTAGAGTAGTCAGAGTGGAGCTGCAGACAGTTCCAGACACAGGGAAAGCAAGAACAGGAGCTCTGTAGGAGCAGTAGCAGAAGTCCAGGGGCTGGAGCTGAGCAGAGTTCGCCCTGGACGAAGATACTAAAGCCGGACACAGGAGTCCGAGGCTGTGGGGACTGATATACACCCAGCAGCAGAAACCAGCCGGCAGGGGATTCCAGGTCCTCTGGCCATAGAAGCCCGGAGGCTCAGTCACAGAGAAGGGACCAGCGCCGCCATCCAGGAGCGGAGGCTAACAGAAGGCCCCAAGTCACCAGCCATACGGGTGAGCACCACACGGTATACTCAGGGACGTGGGCTACTTGTAACCGCTGACAGCAAGGTAGCCAGGAAGAGTGCAGATAAACGGGGAGGCCTACAACTCCACCTGGCCAGAGGAACTCCTGCTTGCTCGCAGACTGACCAGGCCCCTTATACTAGCCAGTACTCCCGGGAGGGTCTGCCTTGTACCATCAGTAAAGACCCTGAACTGCACCACACGTCTCTGTGATTCCTTGCCGCACCAGCACCATTAGTACTGGGATGCTCACACCATCACTCCCATCATCTCTCACATTAGCTGCCCTGAGGCAATACTCCTCCCGTGGGGAGTTATCCCATACTCGGCTGCGTAACCAACATCAGCCTCAGCGGTCGGCAGCGCAGCGGCGGTCCCCACTGACCGCAATCCACGGGTGGCGTAGTCGGACACTTATTACAACATTTAGACTGCCACTGGTTTGACCGCCCTGGGCACGGACCGGGTCACCGCCACGGAGAACTACAACCCCCAGCGATCCGGCTCCGGGTATTCCCCCTGCACAGCAGCAGTAGCACAGGCCCAGGGGGCGCGTCAACTTTGGCGTAGTCGGCAGGATTTCGTGCCCGCAACCACCGGGTACTGCATGCCTGAAAAAGAGACTTTTATACTTACCTGTGGTGAAGTTTCCCACCGTCCGGAGTCGTTTCCCGCCATCCGGAGCCGATTCCCGCCATCAGACGCCATCTTGGACCATTTCCCGCCGTCTTCTGCCTTCTTCCCGCCATCTGCAGCTGCTTCCCGCCTTCGGACGCCATCTTCGGGACGCCGCACGGGAAGAAGAGGGGCGTGGACACCGAAAGCGCGCGAGACCCGAAGCTCCACCCCATGCTCCGCCCGACGCTCTGACGCTGCGCAAGGTCCTGGAAGGGAGGAAGAGCGAAGCTGACGTCATCGGAGCGCGACGCCAGGTCCTCAACCCCGACGATCGACTGCGGAGCCGCGGCCTACGGAAGAAGAGCATCGCAAGGTAGGCCACGGTCCACTAGGGGGGAGGAGGATGCCGGATACCGAGGGGAGCTCCACTGCCACAGCCACCGCCAGCGCAACCGCTGCAGCAGTCATGCCATTCACCATGCCCTATATCCCGGGGGCAACCTGGCTACCCCAGTACTCAGGGGAGTCACATACTCTAAATGACTTTAGAGAAAGACTGGATAGCCTCTTCCAGGTGTACCCCCTCACAGAAGAGCAAAAAGTGAGCATCCTGGTGGCCCAATTAATCGGGGCAGCCCAAAGGGAGGTAAAGTCCTGGCCACCTGGGAGGAAGAGGACTGTCAGAGAAATACTAGCCCGGCTGAAAGACACATTTGATACCCGCACCTCAGCCGAAATAAAGCTCAGATTTTACGGGTGTAAACAGCAGGCACATGAGAGTATAAGAGACTATGCTCTAAACCTACAAGAGGCCCTGAGAGCCATTAAGCAGGCAGACCCTGACAGCGTGGGAAATGAAGATAAGCTGTTGACTGAACAATTTATTGAGGGTCTACTGTGCAATGCCCACCGAACCCAGTTGCGGGCAATGGCCTTACAGGACCCTGACCTGGACTTTGCACAGTTCAAGGACAGAGCCATCCGGGTGCTCCGAGAACCGGCACCAGGTGGCGCTGTGACCCACAGGCGCCCTGCTATCACTTACCACCAGGAGACGGCGCCCTTGTCTGCAGGGCCTGTGGGAGCTGATGCGCAGGCTTTAAACAGTGACCCGGCTACAGACCTGCACCATCAGGTCCAAGAGCTGACTAAGAGCGTTGCCGCGCTAACCAGAACTGTGCAGTCTTTACAGGTCTCTTCTCCAGGAAAGATCCAGCTGGCATCCGGACCGGAGGACGTCCCGTGGCGCTGACTGAGGAGGACCCCACCGGCCAGAGGAAGACCTAGCGACAGATACAATGAGGACGGACGACCCATCTGCCGCCGCTGCAATCAACCCGGACATGTGGCAAGGTACTGTCATTTAAACGGGCACAACCTGGGGTAGAGGGCCAACCCCCAGGCATAAGACCATCAGGCCCATCAAACTGGCGTGATAAATACGTAGGGGGACGTCCAATCTTGCCTGTGGTACTGGATGGCATTCCTATGAGTGCCCTACTAGACACCGGGTCACAGGTCACCACCATCCCGTACGTGCTCTTCAAGCAGTACTGGAATGACTCGGACATAACCCGCTACCCAGATGACGACCTGAGTATCATCGCCAGCAATGGTCAGCCCGTGCCGCAGGTGGGATTCAAAGAGGTGACCATTAAGA
This sequence comes from Phyllobates terribilis, assembly GCF_046119375.1. NCBI lineage: Eukaryota > Metazoa > Chordata > Amphibia > Anura > Dendrobatidae > Phyllobates > Phyllobates terribilis. Next base: position 895,766,433 of record NW_027362761.1, on the reverse strand, counting down.
TCGGTAAAGTCGAACTGGCGGCACAAGGACTGATTATAGTGGACATAGACCGTCATGAGAGTCACCCTAGAATAACCTTGGGAACTAATGTGATTGAAAATTGTCTTGCAGAGGTGATTCTCATTTTACAGCAGGTTGCCAAGAACGCCAGTTCCGGCCAGCAGCGTGTGCTCCAAAAAGAGATCCGGGCACTGATGAAGCGGCAACAGGTGGAACTATCTGGTGGTGAGATAGGTAGCGTGAGAATGTGTGACTCGTTCCCTATTGCCATGCCCCCAAAAAGTGAGATGATGATTTGGTGCCGGGCAGCTATTGGTCTAAGAGGTAGAGACTACCAAGCAATGGTAGAACCCGTCTACTCAGACAGTAGGCCCACCATTTTGACAGCACGGGGGGTGGTCGATGTACGCCATGGGAGGGTGCCCGTTCGCATCATAAATATCGGGGAGAGAGAAGTACACCTGCCCCGGTATGCCACGCTAGCCAAATTGTTCACCATAAACCAGAATTCTGTACAGGCCGTGGAACCCTTGCCTCCATCTCAACCAGAGGAAGGTAACGGCTCTAAGAAACCAATGGAGGACTGGTGTCAGCAACTGCATTTGGGTACTGACTCCACTCCCTCACACCAGAAACAGGGAGTCTATCGGGTGGTTCGAGAGTACGAGAGAGTGTTTAGCAAACACCCACTAGACTTCGGGCGAGTAAAGGGGGTAGAACACCACATCCCCACGGGAGACCATCCTCCCATAAAGGAGAGATACCGACCCGTACCCCCGGCACACTACCAACACGCCAAGGGGATGCTTAGAGACATGAAGGAGGCTGGGGTAATCAGGGACAGCTGTAGCCCCTGGGCAGCTCCACTAGTCTTAGTGAAAAAGAAAGACAACACCATGAGAATGTGTATAGACTACAGGAAGGTCAACCGTATCACACACAAAAATGCGTACCCGTTACCAAGGATAGAAGAGTCCTTAGCTGCATTAAAATCTGCTAACTTCTTCTCTACTTTGGATCTCACTAGCGGGTACTGGCAGGTTCCTGTAGCAGAGGCGGACCGGGAGAAGACCGCATTCACCACCCCGATGGGTCTCAGTGAATTTAACTGCATGCCGTTCGGGCTCTGCAACGCACCAGGAACCTTCCAACGGTTGATGGAATGCTGTCTGGGACACCGGAACTTCGGTTATACCTGGACGATGTCATCGTCTATTCCAAGACCTACGAGGACCACCTGAAACACCTGGCATAAGTGTTCGAAGCTCTGGCAAACTACGGCCTAAAGGTGAAACCCTCCAAGTGTCACCTCCTAAAACCAAAGGTGCAATACCTGGGACACGTGGTGAGTGCTGACGGAGTGGCTCCTGACCCTGATAAGATCACCGTGATTAAGGACTGGCCAAGACCCTCCAGCATAAAGGAAGTGCGGCAGTTCCTTGGGTTGGTAGGCTACTACCGAAGATTCATTCCCGGTTTCACCAAAATGGCAGCCCCTATGCAGGACCTCCTGATAGGTCAATCTCGGAAAGCCAAAAACCAGAAGCCGCCCTTCAGGTGGGAAAAGCTGGAAGAGGAGTCCTTTTGCCAGCTGAAGATGGCCCTCACGGGGGATGAAATCCTGGCATATCCAGACTACAGCCAGCCCTTTATCCTCCACACGGACGCAAGCAACATCGGGCTAGGAGCCGTACTGTCCCAGATCCAGCAGGGGAAAGAACGGGTAATCGTTTACGCCAGCCGAAAGCTACGGCCCACGGAGAGGAACCCTGAGAATTATAGCTCATTCAAGCTGGAGTTCCTGGCAGTAGTGTGGGCAGTGACCAAACGTTTCAAGCATTACCTTGCCTCCTTCAAATTCACCGTGTACACGGATAACAACCCGTTGACACACCTGGACACTGCAAGGCTCGGTGCCCTGGAACAGAGATGGATGGCCCGCCTGTCCAACTTTGAATTCACCATCAAATACCGGGCAGGACGCTCAAATGCCAACGCGGATGCCCTGTCTAGAATGCCGAACTTACCGGACGTAGGGGAAGATCCAGAAGATCTGGAAGAAGTTGAGCTCCCTGCGTTCCACCGTCATGGGATTACCCTGTATTCCCACCGTGTGAAGGACAGGCGCTCCGTGACGTTCAGTCCCTTGCCCCACTACAACTGGGCGGAGACGCAAGACAGTGATCCCGCAGTCCATTTGGTGAAGGAAATGCTGACCCAGGCAGATGCCAGTCTTGACCCAGACGCTCCGGAGGAGACCAAGCAACTGTGGAAGGAGAAAAGTAAGCTGTTCCTCTACAGGGAGAAGCTGTGCCGGAGAATGGTTAACTCTCGAACACATGAGTTGACCTGGCAGGTAGTGGTCCCAAGACGAGACGCGGCTATGGTTCTGGAGGCATACCACAACGGAGCAGGACACTTCGGATGGAAGGAGCTGGAGTTCTTGTTGCGTGAACGATTCTACTGGGTAGGCATGAGAGGAGCCATCAAGAGGTGGTGCAGAGACTGTGGCCCGTGCCACCTGAGAAGAAAAGACCGTGCCAGCCAGAAGACTCCCCTGCAGCCCATCATCACCAGACAGCCACTGGAACTGGTAGCCCTGGACCATGTGAAACTGGCTCCAAGCAGATCTGGGTATGTCTACGCCCTCACAATCGTAGATCATTACTCCCGGTTCCTGGTGGTGGTCCCGGTCAAGGACGTAACGGCTCAAACAGCAGCTAGAGCCTTCCAGCAGCACTTCTTCCGTCCACACGGGTACCCGGACCAAGTGTTGACAGACCAAGGACCAGCCTTCGAAGCGGAGGTCTTCCAGGAGTTCTGCAACCTGTATGGCTGCAAGAAGATAAGAACAACGCCCTATCACCCTCAAACCAATGGACTCTGCGAGAAGATGAACCAGGTGGTGATAGATCTGCTAAAAACATTGCCCCTGGAAGAACGCAGTCTGTGGCCTGAGAAACTGCCCGATCTGGTGGACCTGTATAACCACATCCCTGTAGGTTCCACCAACTGTACCCCGGCTTACCTAATGAGAGCAAGACCTGGTAAGCTGCCTATTGACCTGGATATGGGAGTCCTGACGCCTGAGGACACCTCGCCAGAGGCAGACTGGGATACAGAACGGCAGCAGCAGTATCGGAAAGTGCAGGAGAGTGTCGAGCGAAGTCTGTCTCAAGCTAGAGAAAGGCAAGAGAAGGCTTATAACCAGTATGCTCCCGCTGTTCCCCTGGTACCTGGAGAGCAAGTCTTGAAGAGGAAGAGGCGGCTCCACAAGTTGGACGACCAGTGGGAGAAGGACCCGTACACCGTACTGCCATCAAGCCATGAGAACCCAAAAATCTGCGTAATCAGTAAGGATGGAGGAGAAACCACAGCCATTGTCTCCAGAGACCACCTGAAGAAGTGTCCCGAGCAGCTGCAAAGCCCTGAAGAAGATCAAGAAAACCCTCAGCCCGCAGAGGAAAGGGAAGAAATGATCAGTACCGTACTCGGAGACTTCCCCCGGTCTTGGACACAAGTAAACGGCGCTGTCGTGGTACCCGTCCTCACCTTTCTCCAGCCAGCCCTGCAAGTGCCTACAGAGGAACCGGTAGAGCTGGAAGAGCAGCCGGCCCAAGAGGCAGAAGAGTCCACACCAGCAGTCCAGGAGGATCAACCCTCTGCTAGTAGTGAGCCTGCCGTGCCCCTAATGAGCCAAAGAGTGCGCAGAAAGCTGCCCAGCTTGCCCATAACACCTCCTACACCCTGTAGTGCAGAACCAGTTAGTGAGCTCCGTAGGTCCACTAGAGTCACTAGAGGTCAGATGCCCGCTCGCTGGAGAATCTAAACCAATGCACTGTAGAGTTGACTGTTTATTGAAAAATGTTTATGGTTTTTGTTTGTTGCCTGTTACTAATTATGTTTCTCAGTTACCCTGCAGATTTATTTGGACTAACAGGTTATGGACACTGGATAACCGGAACAGTTTTGTAGATAGTTGCACCTTGGTGCCTCTTGTGAAGACGGCCGCGGAAGAGAAAACCTGTCTGGCGTGGCCTCCTTGCGGCCCAAAGTAGTTAGTCTACCCTTGCAGCCACGCCCAAGGACAACGCAAGGGGTTTGCTTTGGACAGGTCCCCTATTCTGTGCCAAGACTTCGCCTTGTTGGGTGATATGGACACCCGGTCACGGAAACACCGTGACCTCTACAGACTAAAGCTTCTTGTAAATATGTTGTCTTGTTATTGTTATACCTTCTATTTATGTTTCTTTAAAAATGTGTTTAGTCCCGGAGTACTAAAATTTACTAGGGGGGAATGTGACACCCCAGGGGTCTGGTTGCCACAGTAATAGAAATATTATGTCTGAGAGCAAGTGGGAGGTTTCTCTGGTCAGGATCCCTAAACATGCAACACGGTCCGCCCAGACCTGGGAGGGGAGGAATCTGCCCTTTTAAACTGGGTCTGGGGCGGGATTAGAGTAGTCAGAGTGGAGCTGCAGACAGTTCCAGACACAGGGAAAGCAAGAACAGGAGCTCTGTAGGAGCAGTAGCAGAAATCCAGGGGCTGGAGCTGAGCAGAGTTCGCCCTGGACGAAGATACTAAAGCCGGACACAGGAGTCCGAGGCTGTGGGGACTGATATACACCCAGCAGCAGAAACCAGCCGGCAGGGGATTCCAGGTCCTCTGGCCATAGAAGCCCGGAGGCTCAGTCACAGAGAAGGGACCAGCGCCGCCATCCAGGAGCGGAGGCTAACAGAAGGCCCCAAGTCACCAGCCATACGGGTGAGCACCACACGGTATACTCAGGGACGTGGGCTACTTGTAACCGCTGACAGCAAGGTAGCCAGGAAGAGTGCAGATAAACGGGGAGGCCTACAACTCCACCTGGCCAGGGGAACTCCTGCTTGCTCGCAGACTGACCAGGCCCCTTATACTAGCCAGTACTCCCGGGAGGGTCTGCCTTGTACCATCAGTAAAGACCCTGAACTGCACCACACGTCTCTGTGATTCCTTGCCGCACCAGCACCATTAGTACTGGGATGCTCACACCATCACTCCCATCTCTCACATTAGCTGCCCTGAGGCAATACTCCTCCCGTGGGGAGTTATCCCATACTCTGCTGCGCAACCAACATCAGCCTCAGCAGTCGGCAGCGCAGCGGCGGTCCCCACTGACCGCAATCCACGGGTGGCGTAGTCGGACACTTATTACAACATTTAGACTGCCACTGGTTTGACCGCCCTGGGCACGGACCGGGTCACCGCCACGGAGAACTACAACCCCCAGCGATCCGGCTCCGGGTATTCCCCCTGCACAGCAGCAGTAGCACAGGCCCAGGGGGCGCGTCACTTACATTTGCCATGGGGCTTGTTAAAAAACCGAGCATTCGATCCTACTGGTCCAACCACCCTGTTCAAGCCACCCCTATGTTTTCAGTTGTTCTTACTAGGACCCGTTATGAAATGTTCATGCGGTTTTGGCATTTTAATGACAATAGTCAATGCCTGCCCAGAAATGCCCCAGAACATGACAGGTTATATAAAATTAGACCCATCATTGAAAATTTGTCAGAAAAATTCTTAAGGCTCTACACCTCAACACAAAATATTTCTATAGATGAGTCCCTTGTAAAATTCAAAGGAAGACTGCACCTCAAGCAATTTATCCCATCTAAAAGGGCAAGGTTTGGAATAAAGATCTATAAAATGTGCGAAAGTTCAACCGGATACACATCCGCTTTCCGCATATATGAGGGGAAAGATAGCCAACTAAACCCACCAGGATGCCCTACTTATCTGGGGACATCTGGAAAAATTGTTTGGGAGCTGATAAGTCCATTTTTTCAAAAAGGCTACAATCTGTACGTGGACAATTATTACACCAGTATACCCCTATTTAAAAGTCTGGTTGAACACAACATCGGGGCTTGTGGGACCATCCGTAAAAACCGTCAGGGGTTTCCACAACCATTGGTCAACTAAAAGTTTCAAAAGGGGCAGTCAGGGGCTGTACGCAACGGAGAGCTGCTTGCCCTGAAATATAGGGATAAGAGGGATATTTTTGTCCTCAGCTCGATCCACACAGATGCCACAAGGGCCACTGTAGAACTAGGATCCACCACTCCGAAGCAAAAACCTGTGTCAGTCATTGACTACAACAAACACATGGGGGGTGTGGACCTTGCAGACCAGGTTCTACAGCCATACCAGGTATCAAGAAAGTCCTATACCTGGTGTAAAAAGTTGGTTATTTATTTGTTTCAGGTGGCCACATACAATTCTTTTGTGTTGTACAAAAAAGCAGGAAATTCCGATCCTTTTCTTGATTATCAAGAAAAGGTAATTGAAAATCTTGTTTTTCAAAGTGTTAGCCCCGCTCATCCATTAGAATCTGAGGATGTGAAAAGACTCACTGAGCGACATTTTATTGCACTTATTCTAGCAACGGAAACAAGAAGGAACCCCCAGAAAAGATGTCGTGTATGTACTAAGAGAGGAATGAGGCGTGATACCCGCTACTATTGCCCACAATGCCCATCATTGCCAGCCTTATGCGTCACTGACTGCTTTAAAATGTTCCACACAGAACCACGTTTTTAAACTGTAAAAATGTATCCCAATTTGTCATTCAAACATTTGGTTCATTTAGTGAATGACACATTCGAGTAGAGCTCACTTAATTTCCAGGAGGGGTTCTCCAGAATCTAAACCTTCCATTGCTTGCTTGTCTTTGGAAATCATCCATTGAGTTAAAATGGTCACTAAACCCATAGATGAATTCCCAGAGGGGTGTCATTTCCAAAATGGGGTCACTTCAGGGGGGATTCTTTAATTCTGGTACTTAGCGCCTCTGAAAAGTGCCAGAACAGCAGAATCCCCCCTGAAGTGACCCCATTTTGGAAATGATACCTCTCTGGGAATTCATCTATGGGTTTAGTGACCATTTACCTATCTACTTATTTTCCCACCACTAGATTAATTTATACAGAGGAGTAGATTGTAAAATTCGGTCACTTGTTGGGGGTTTCCTCTGTTTAGGCACCCCAGGGGCTCTTCAAATGCAACATGGCGTCCGCTATCGATCACAGCCAAATTTCCATTCCAAAAGTCAAATGGCGCTCCTTACCTTCCGAGCCATGCCGTGCGCCCAAACAGTGGTTTTGCACCACATATTGGGTATCAGCGTGCTCAGGAGAAATTGCACCACACATTTTGGGGTCCATTTTTTCTGGCTGCCCTTGTGAAAATTAAAAATTTGAGGCTAAAGTAGCAGTTTTGTGTTAAAAATGTGTTCTTTTATTTTCATACTTCAACATTATAAAATTCTGTGAAGCCCCTGGGGGTTTAATGTGCTCGCCACACATCTAGATAAGTTACTTGAGGGGTCTAGTTTCCAAAATGGGGTCACTTGTTGGGGGTTTCCTCTGTTTAGGCACCTCAGGGGCTCTCCAAATGCAACATGGCGTCCGCTATCGATTCCAGTCAAATTTCCATTCCAAAAGTCAAATGGCGCTCCTTACCTTCCGAGCCATGCCGTGCGCCCAAACAGTGGTTTTGCACCACATATGGGGTATCAGCGTGCACAGGAGAAATTGCACAACACATTTTGGTGTCCATTTTTTCTGGCTGCCCTTGTGAAAATGAAACATTTGAGGCTAAAATAGCAGTTTTGTGTTAAAAATGTGTTTTTTTATTTTCACACTTCAACGTTATAAAATTCTGTGAAGCCCCTGGGGGTTCAATGTGCTCACCACACATCTAGATAAGTTCCTTGAGGGGTCTAGTTTCCAAAATGGGGTCACTTGTTGGGGGTTTCCTCTGTTTAGGCACCTCAGGGGCTCTCCAAATGCAACATGGCGTCCGCTATCGATTCCAGTCAAATTTCCATTCCAAAAGTCAAATGGCGCTCCTTACCTTCCGAGCCATGCCGTGCGCCCAAACAGTGGTTTTGCACCACATATGGGGTATCAGCGTGCTCAGGAGAAATTGCACAACACGTTTTGGGGTCCATTTTTTCTGGCTGCCCTTGTGAAAATTAAACATTTGAGGCTAAAGTAGCAGTTTTGTGTTAAAAATGTGTTTTTTTATTTTCACACTTCAACATTATAAAATTCTGTGAAGCCCCTGGGGGTTCAAGGTGCTCACCACACATCTAGATAAGTTCCTTGAGGGGTCTAGTTTCCAAAATGGGGTCACTTGTTGGGGGTTTCCTCTGTTTAGGCACCTCAAGGGCTCTCTAAATGTAACATGGCGTCCGCTATCGATTCCAGTCAAATTTCCATTCCAAAAGTCAAATGGCTCTCCTTACCTTCCGAGCCATGCCGTGCGCCGAAACAGTGGTTTTGCACCACATATGGGGTATCAGCGTGCTCAGGAGAAATTGCACAACACATTTTGGTGTCCATTTTTTCTGGCTGCCCTTGTGAAAATTAAAAATTTGAGGCTAAAGTAGCAGTTTTGTGTTAAATGTGTTTTTTTATTTTCACACTTCAACATTATAAAATTCTGGCAAGCCCCTGGGGGTTCAATGTGCTCACCACACATCTAGATAAGTTCCTTGAGGGGTCTAGTTTCCAAAATGGGGTCACTTGTTGTCTAGTTTCCAAAATGGGGTCACTTCGTGTTTAGGCACCTCAGGGGCTCTCCAAATGCAACATGGCGTCCGCTATCGATTCCAGTCAAATTTCCATTCCAAAAGTCAAAAGGCGCTCCTTACCTTCCGAGCCATGCCGTGCGCCCAAACAGTGGCTTTGCACCACATTTGGGGTATCAGCATGCTCAGGAGAAATTGCACAACACATTTTGGGGTCCATTTTTTCTGGCTGCCCTTGTGAAAATTAAAAATTTGAGGTTAAAGTAGCAGTTTTGTGAAAAAAAGTTAAATGTTCATTGTTTTCTTCCACATTCCAAAAATTCCTGTGAAGGGTTAATAAACTTCTTGAATGTGGTTTTGAGCACCTTGAGGGGTGCAGTTTTTAGAATGGTATCACTTTTGGGTATTTTCTGTCATAAAGGCCCCTCAAAGTCACTTCAAATAAGATGTGGTCCCTAAAAAAATGTTTTTGTAAAATTTGTTGTAAAAATTAGAAATCGCTGGTCAACTTTTAACCCTTATAGCTTTCTAACAAAAAAAAATGTTGGTTCCAAAATTGTGCTGATGTGAAGTAGATATGTGGGAAATGTTATTTATTAACTCTTTTGTGTGATATATATCTCTGATTTAAGGGCATGAAAATTCAAAGCTTGAAAATTGCAAAATTTTCAAAATTTTCGCCAAATTTCCGATTTTTTCACAAATAAACGCAAGTGATATCGAAGAAATTTTTGCACTATCATGAAGTACAATATGTCACGAAAAAACAATCTCAGAATCAGGGGAATCCGTTGAAGCTTTCCAGAGTAATTACCTCATAAAGTGACAGTGGTCAGAATTGAAAAAATTGGCCCGGTCACGAAGGCAAAAACAGGCTCTGGTGCGAAGTGGTTAAAGGGGGCAGAGTTTATTGGAGGTGAAGAGGACTGGTGGGGGGCGGATTATGAAAGTCAAGAAAGATGTCAATGAATTATAAACAGTGAAGACTAATGTGCCCACAAAATTTCTAGACATCGCATTTTCTTCTAAGTGAATATGGAAAATTGTTCAAAAACTTAAAGCGTATGTTCACAAATGCCAGGAGTTTAGCGAGCAAAATGGGAGAGCTTGAGGCCTTGGTGCAAGAGGAACACATTGCTGTAGTTGGTCTTGCTGAGACTCTTCACATGATTGGGCTATTAATCTGTGCAATTATTGGGCCTGTGCACATGATGCGTTTTTTTCTGTGCGGATTTGTCAAAACAACCTGAAGGGTTTCCTGATATCAGCAAAGTGAATGAGAATCCTGAGGTCTCATGCACATGTTGCTTATTTTTTCCTTGCAGATTTGTTGCAGATTTAAATCTGCAGAAAGTCAATTCTTTCAGCGTTTTTGCTGCAGATTTCACCCGTACTAAAGAGTGGGGCTTCTTGGTAGTATCAATTTTTGCAAAACCCTTGTTACCAGAGAAGACAATATCATTTAATTTTGCTCAAACTGTAAACTGGGGCAGCGAGGGGAAAAAACAATGAAAGAGGTTTCCCAGTTTCAGAAAACCCTGCCCTTGGTTGCAGTAAAAAAACAAAAAACAAAAACCCTGCACTTTACTCACTTTCCTGGGTCCAGCACTGAATCTCTGCCACTGCTTTCGGTATCTGTTATTGTCTATCGCACTGACGTCACATCAACAGCACTGCAGCCAATCATTGAAATCAGTAGCTGTCAACTCGGGCAGAGCCACTGAGCACAATTATTAGCTGCTCTGTCAACGTGGCGTCAGTGCTGCAGACAATAACAGGGAGCAGGGGCGGACCTGGGGAAAGTGAGTAAAGAAGATTTTTTTTCTAAATCAAACTGCTGCTGGGGGACAGAGGTTTTCATATAATTTTAGATATTGCCATATGGAAGGCTGCTCTTCATTATATTGACTAGGAACAGTTCCTGTCAGATCGCGATTGTGATACAAATGATACATTGGATCACTTTGAATTATATTGCTTAATCAGACTACAAAATGTAGTCCTATAGGTAACAAGTATGAGGAACATTAAATCATGGTTCACACCTATTGTTGACTGAAAATGTTTCTAGTGCTTTTGGACCCGGCAGGTCTTCCGTATATGGTACTGGGCGTATTGCGGATGGAATGTTTGGATACTGTAAAGTCCACTTCTTCCTTGAAACTCCTTTCCTAATGGGGAGCACCATGCAGAAATAGCAATTGGTAGTGTGATTGCTTGGCTCTCTAGATCATTGGGACGGCACAAGGCATAGATTGCCTCTTCCCATGCAATCACTGGGTAAGATGTGATGCGTATCTCTTGCAGCATATATGTGAACGGAGCCCAACTCTTGTCCTGATGTCCTATTCTGCAGCCAAAATACAGGTTGTAGGCTTTCCTTATCAAGGTAGTCAAGTTTCGCCTTTGTGATGCAAAAGTGACTTGTCTGCATATGTAGCAAAAATTATAAGCTTTGTTAATGCAAGAATGAGGCATATCTGAAAAAACATATAGAAATGTAGCACCCCGAGGGCTCGGCTGCTACAGGGGTATTGCACCTCGAACCAGAGGTGTGGTATTCCACTCCCGGGTAAGGATGGAGTGTGGACTAGAACTCAGTTAGCTGCATGCACCACATACATCCCATTTCCGGGGGACAGATCAACGGTACTCCCACCAGATAGATGTGCAGGTACGACAGCGTCTGTCCCTGGCTGGAGTGGGAGGGGGGGAGGAATATCCCAGTGGTGCAGGAGCAGAGAGGGGAGGGACTCTGGGCATAGGAAGGAGCCCATTGGTGGCTAGTCACCTGGGCTCGGGTGTCAGAGGGAGTATAAAAGGTGGGCACCATCTTAGGAGTTCAGTTCAGTCAGACAGAAGAAGAGGAGAGGAGTAGTGACAGGGAGCAGCAGCTCTGTCTGGGTGCTGCTCCTGAAGGGAGCAAGAGAGAGAAAGACAAGAGGAAAGGAACAAGGAACAAGGAAGGAATGGAACCTGGAGAAAGGCCCAGAGACATGAAGGAAGAGGGAACCCGAACACGCTAGGAGTCAGCGGGTGAAGGGTTGGCAGATCAGGGTACCGGATCCCGAACTGGTGGAGGCCACTTATCCTCAGCCAGGAACCGGAGGTCGTGGCCACGTCTTGGCGCGACCACTCACTACACTCACCACGAAGGCACGCCACATAGGGTCAGGGAAACCGGAGATAGGTTTCGCCACCAGAAGGCCCGAGGAAGCTGGACATGGGTGGGTCCCTAGTGGGGACGGCCAGAGAAAGGAACGGAGAAAGGAGTTCAAGGTCACACTCTGGAACTGCCTGGGGGTTGGTCGAGCCCCGTACCTGGTGGACGCAGCACGGCTCGGGTCGTCATCACCTGCAGGACTGACACTGATAACATCTGTGAGTAAAGCATTGAAAACTGCAATCAGTCTCTGTGTTCCATCGCACTACCAGCACTAAAGGTACCGGGACGCCCTTTCTATCACTCCCTTCACCCGCACCAGCTGCCCTGAGGCCATACCTCTCCCGTTGGGGGTTATACCACCATTGCTGCACACATACCACCGGCCTCAGCGGACTGTTCTGCAGCGGCGGCCTTGCGACCGCAAATCAACGGGTGGCGTAGTCGACACTTAAACAACATCTACAAAGACTGCCACACACTTAGTTTGACCACCCTGGGCACGGACCGGGTCCCCGCCACTCGGAGACTACTACCCCCATCGGATCCGGCTCCGGGTATTCCCCCGCGCACACGTGCGCCGCACTACAGCACTGGCCCAGGGGGCGCATCAGCTTTGGCGTAGTCGGCAGGATCTCGTGCCCGTAACCACCGGGTACTGCGTGCCTGAAAAAGAGACTTTTTACTTACCTGTGGTGAAGTTTCCCGCCGTCCGGAGTCGTTTCCCACCATCCGGAGCCGATTCCCGCCATCCGACGCCATCTTCTGCCTTCTTCCCGCCATCCGTGGAGTTTTCCCGCCATTGGGCGCCATCTTGAGGACGCCGTGCGGGAAGAAGAGGGGTGTGGACTCCGAAAGCCTGCGAGAACTGAAGCCCCGCCTCACGTCCGGACGTTGCGTAAGGTCCTGGAAGGAGCCCAGTGACGCCGACGTCACAGGAGCGCGACGGAAGGTCCTCAACCCTGACGATCCACTGCGGAGCCGCGGCCTACGGAAGAGGATCATCGCCAGGTAGGCCACGGTCCACTAGGGGGGAGGGGGATGTCGGATACGGAGGAGAGCTTCACCGCCACAGCCGCCATACCAGATTGCAGAGCTGCTAGCGGTGCTCCAGAAGGAAGAACCGGAGTACGCGCAGGCCGCGCTGGAAGAGCTGAACAGGAGGATGATCTGGGCGCAACGAGACGTGCTCGCCGGGTGGAAGGAGGAGTTGACCCGGCGCACGCTGACCTGCCAACCGGAGGTGCAGCCACCATCCAGCCCCGCGTCGATCCCGAGAGGCAGCAGAAGCGGACCGGAGGCCGGGGACGACGCCGCGGGGGAGGCCGCAACGACAAGTAAGGGGAACGCCGTTACTCCGGGCCCTGAGGCCGCGGACCTGCCCCTACCTCCCGCCGCGGGACCCGAAGCTCTGGGTGCCGCACCGCCCACCGTACCTCCACCACCAGTAGTCAGCCCTCCAGCAGCAAGCTCTGCAGCGGAGCCTCGCCCTGAACCGTGCTCCCCAACACCGGGCACGATCAGAAAGTCACCGGCCTGGTTAAAAGGCCGAGTGCCCGCGGGCGCTGCACCCCAGCCGGGGCCCCCAGTCGTGCCATCATTGGGGAAAGACCTGTATGAGCAGCACACCTGCCCGGATGGGACACCATTCGTCTGGCCGCCTGAGTACACCAACCCCCGCTCCAGGAAGAGTCATCCCGTAGGAGCAAGGGCCCCAGATGAACCGCTAATCCCAGCTCCGGAGCCCGTGGACCTCTCTTCACCCCGCTGGAGGACGCCCAATTCGAGGGGGACCCCACTGGAGAAGACCTGATGGGGTTCACTCAGGAGACCCGGGCGGGCGCCGCCCGGCGCTATGAGACCTGCCGCCAACAACTGGCAACGTTTGAGCGGGAGCGGAGAGAGAGGAAAGTGAAGGAGGAGTGGCTCCACATTAAAAACGTGGAGCAGAAGACAAGGACCCGCCAGGACCCCCCCGTACAGCTCACGGTCCCCGAGTCACCGGGACTGTTGTTAAGTTTCACATGGCATGTGGCTGGGGCATCATCCAAGACCTGAAGACCATAAGCCAGGTGTTTGTAAACAGGAGCGACGTAGAGTCCCACCTACCGGAGGGGCACAGTGGACGGGACCTGGTGCCTGGAGATACCGTCACCTATACCAGGCATAAGGGAGTGAAGGGGTGGTACGCCCTTCATGTCCACCGGGTCAAGGAAGAAGAGGAGCAATCGTACCAGGAGGAGGAGGAGAAAGAGGGCCCGGACGGGTCTGAACCTGAGGAAGAGAAAGGAGCGTGTGGAGCACACCGTTAATCGTAAACGGTAAAAGAGGAGATGTAAATAGTTACCTGACCGGGTATAAGGACTGTTGTGGGACTGTTTCCACTAAGAGTGTGGTCCCCGTTGGGACAGAAAGAGAACTGTTGCCTATTTTTGCCCTAATCCCTAACCTGACCGAGGACTGAGAGCGGTCATCCCTTCCCTCTACCTGGCCAAAGACTGAGAGCGGCCAGATCCCAAGATCCCAAGAACCCGAGAATTCAAGAATGTTTTATTTGAGAATGCCTTAATGTGAAATTTGATATGATGCCAAAGTTTTACATAGTGTTTTTGTAAAAGAGTTCCGGTGGCATTAGCCAGCTGTTGAGAAAACCTCCCATAAAGGGATGGATGAAAGTTGATGTGTTTTATGTGTACGTACACTTTAAAAATTGTTTTTACTCTATTTCAGCCCGAGGACGTGCTGTGGTTTACCAGGGGGGAATGTAGCACCCCGAGGGCTCGACTGCTACAGGGGTATTGCACCTCGAACCAGAGGTGTGGTATTCCACTCCCGGGTAAGGATGGAGTGTGGACTAGAACTCAGTTAGCTGCATGCACCACATACATCCCATTTCCGGGGGACAGATCAACGGTACTCCCACCAGATAGATGTGCAGGTACGACAGCGTCTGTCCCTGGCTGGAGTGGGAGGGAGGGAGGAATATCCCAGTGGTGCAGGAGCAGAGAGGGGAGGGACTCTGGGCATAGGAAGGAGCCCATTGGTGGCTAGTCACCTGGGCTCGGGTGTCAGAGGGAGTATAAAAGGTGGGCACCATCTTAGGAGTTCAGTTCAGTCAGACAGAAGAAGAGGAGAGGAGTAGTGACAGGGAGCAGCAGCCCTGTCTGGGTGCTGCTCCTGAAGGGAGCAAGAGAGAGAAAGACAAGAGGAAAGGAACAAGGAACAAGGAAGGAATGGAACCTGGAGAAAGGCCCAGAGACATGAAGGAAGAGGGAACCCGAACACGCTAGGAGTCAGCGGGTGAAGGGTTGGCAGATCAGGGTACCGGATCCCGAACTGGTGGAGGCCACTTATCCTCAGCCAGGAACCGGAGGTCGTGGCCACGTCTTGGCGCGACCACTCACTACACTCACCACGAAGGCACGCCACATAGGGTCAGGGAAACCGGAGATAGGTTTCGCCACCAGAAGGCCCGAGGAAGCTGGACATGGGTGGGTCCCTAGTGGGGACGGCCAGAGAAAGGAACGGAGAAAGGAGTTCAAGGTCACACTCTGGAACTGCCTGGGGGTTGGTCGAGCCCCGTACCTGGTGGACGCAGCACGGCTCGGGTCGTCATCACCTGCAGGACTGACACTGATAACATCTGTGAGTAAAGCATTGAAAACTGCAATCAGTCTCTGTGTTCCATCGCACTACCAGCACTAAAGGTACCGGGACGCCCTTTCTATCACTCCCTTCACCCGCACCAGCTGCCCTGAGGCCATACCTCTCCCGTTGGGGGTTATACCACCATTGCTGCACACATACCACCGGCCTCAGCGGACTGTTCTGCAGCGGCGGCCTTGCGACCGCAAATCAACGGGTGGCGTAGTCGACACTTAAACAACATCTACAAAGACTGCCACACACTTAGTTTGACCACCCTGGGCACGGACCGGGTCCCCGCCACTCGGAGACTACTACCCCCATCGGATCCGGCTCCGGGTATTCCCCCGCGCACACGTGCGCCGCACTACAGCACTGGCCCAGGGGGCGCGTCAGAAACATGTCAATATGCTAAGAGACTAAGCTAAGAAATCCTAAACCTGCATACCTTACATCGAGAGCATCTATAAAAGTTGGTGATGCAACTGTAATTAAGATTACATCATCGGAGCTGAGTTGGCGTTTCTTGATTGGTCACCCTAAGATGATAGAATACTGAAGGCTGAATAGACTAAATAGATGATGTAATATACTAGCTACTAACAATGCAATAAGGATGATGAAATAATAAAGAAGCAATTTTTCTTTAAGCCAACATGGAAGGTGTCATAAGTAATCACAACCTCCTCTGGATCTTGAAAATTAGAGCCAAATTTAAGCATCATATTAGTTTTCAGCACCACAAAATTGGTTAAGTTCAGCTGTTTTCGGTTCTGAACCAATTTGGCTGTAGAACAGTTTTATATCAGTGATTTTCAGATTTATATTTTTAAAATTATTAGAAAACCATGTATCATTTCCTTTACATTTCACAAATTCTTGCTACTTTCTGTTGGTATATCACATAAAATCCCAATAAAATACATCTAAGTATGTGAGTGTAACGTGAAAAAAGGTGGAAATACTTTTTCAAGGCACTGTTCATGACTACAAAAGTGTTCCATAATGTTGAATAAGAAAAATTCAGTATATATAAGTATGGGGGGGGGGGGGATACATTAACATGGCTGTTTGAGATAATCCAGCTAAATGACGTGCCCAAACATGGTGTGAACTTACTCAAAGAACGCTGCTGAAAATGCCAATACTTTCCATTTAATTTTATTAATTTCCAAATTATTTAATATTTTTTTGCAATCTGAAGTACATTGGAGCATGTTCAATATGTCTAGTCTTTCTTTTAGGAACTCTATTTTAACTGCAACATAAGGTCAAGTTGAGACACAGGTGATTTTCTGTGCATTTGTGTCATATATGCTGCACACCAAAATCTTTGACATGTTCAATACCACATCCACGTGTAGCAAAAAACCCAGCCCAGAAAAATGAGAATTCTTTGGTGAATTATGACTGTGGGAAGTGATGGGCAAAAGGATCTGTTGTAATAAAGAAAGGGGCTGGAAGCAAGAGAAACTAGAAGGAAGCCCCACATGACCGGGATTGGCCAGGAGGGTGCAATTTTTGAAACATAGAGATCCGGATTGGGTGTAAGAGTGGAGGGGGCGGGCATTTGGGGGGGGAGTATATTAAGGAAAAAGTGCGGGAAATAGTCAATCCGGCAGGGGAGTCATAAGAGAAAGTTCATAGTAAAAGACACAAAAAAAAAAAAAAAAAAAAAAGAAGAAAATTACCCACTCACCCACCAATTGTGGACACTGACCGGGCGTAATGGAGACGGTGGAATCCCTGATTAACAGGCTGCGGGACGCAGCTCGAACCAGGCGTGGAGGGTGGCTGGAGTCACAGCTTGCAGAGTTGCTGGGTAATGTCACAGCCGAAGAATCGCCGGCGGGGTCGGGAAGGAGAGCAAGGAGAACGCGGCCCCCCGAGAGGCTCTCACCCGAGATGTCTGCGCGCAGCAGGCGCAGGCTGCTGAGCCCCTCAGGGGACCCTGAGTCAGGTGATCATGGCGGCGGAATCCCCCGCCGCCGCGCCGGCCACTGCAGGAATCCGCCCAGCCGGCCTGCAGGCACTGCTGTCAGAGGGTTGCAGTCCGGGACCGAAGCGAGGACCCCACCGGAAGTGCGGCCTGCTCCGGCGGTGCGCCGCAGTAACAGAGCCCGGGCCGTGCCGGAAGCAAGGCCCGCACCTCAGCCGCGTCACCAGTCAGGGGGCGTGGCTTCACCGGAAGTTCGGCCCACGTCACTTCCTGTGCCTGCGGCACGTGACCGGGCCGGACAGGAAGTGGTGCGTGCACCGACAACGCTGTCCCCCACAACTAGAGCCGGCAGCTTATAGCAAAGGGGCAAGAAGGAGCAGCAGCACGGCAGGCACACCTGGCGAGGTTCCTGTCGGGGTGCCTGCCAGACTAATCACCAGTGGAGGACAGCACGGCGTTTTCATGGGCAGGCAGCAGCAGATTGCTGACCTGCTGCCTGGCCCTAGTCACCGGATCCAGGATAGCAGAGCGGCGGGCAGCGGCAGGGAGTTGCCTGGCAGTCTCCCACAGATCAGCACGGACCGGGCTGTGGAGTCCGGATCCAGAGGTCGTGCGAGGTCACGGACGGCAGGAAGGATCGGTGCAGAGACGGGCGGCGGACGAGCTGCGGAAGCAGCGGCACATGCTCAGGTCCCCCCTGGTGACGAGGAGGCCAGGGGCGCGGGCCTTGAGCAGCAGCAAGAATCTGGAGGATCGGAATACGGAGAGGATTGGGACGACTCAAGGAATCAACAGGACTCGGGATGTACGGCTGGCAGGGACACAGCACCTGCGCAGCTCGGTGAGTATGCATCTATGTATGGTTTGTCACCCGCGGGGTAGTTAGCGGATGGGGCGGGGGATAGGTAGTTGGCAGGGCCCAGCGGGGAAAATGTTAGGGGGAGGCGTGGGTCGGATGTCGTGGGGCTCAGGGATATTTTGGCAAGCATGTAACAATTCCTGGCTAGGATAGACATTGGTGGAGCCAGCGAGGCAGGGTTATCTCCAGTGGGGGCTTGGTTACCTAGTCGACCTGTAGTGTCGCAGGTGGGGAGTGAATCGGCAAGGTCGGTGGTGTGTGTAGTGAGGGCACCTTCGGGAGTATCGGTTTCCGTGCAGACAGAAAGGGATAAAGCGGATGCCATAAAACTGGATGATAGGGCAAAAGGGGAGGTATATGTGTGCTTTGAGGGGCCGCTGGGGGCACACTTGAGAAAAGAGGTTAAAGAAAAAATATGGCGGGATGAATATGTTGAAATTTTTTCCCTACTTCCTCTGGAAAGGTTTAATTTGGACAAGGGAAAAAAGGACGACAGTAAAAAAGAGGAGAAAGAGAAGCGTAGGTGGAGGTTGATTCCTCAGACGTTTGTCAATTGGTTGCAAGCTTTTGCAATAATGGCTAACGTCATTGGAGAAAAAGCCCCGGATAATTGCTCGGGTTTATTTTGTTACCTAGATGCTATAGGGGAGGCTCATCGTACTATTGTTGTTGCGGTTTCAATTTGGGGGGAGTGTTTTGCGAACAGAAGAATACGGTTTCATTGCGATAATATGGGAGTGGTGTCTGTCATCAACAGCTTGTCGGCTTTGTCTCCGCCTGTGATTAGGCTGCTGAGGGAACTAGTTCTTTGTTGTCTTAATTTGAACGCTTGGATTACGGCAGTCCATGTTCCAGGTGTACAAAATTCCATCGCAGATGCCTTGTCTCGTTTCCAGTGGGATCGTTTCCGGGCGCTAGCACCAGAGGCAGAGGACGTGGGACAGGAATGCCCTTCGCATCTGTGGCAGCTGGTTATGGAGGAGCGGGACGGTTAATACGGGAGTCCATTACAAGGCAGACCTGGTCATCATACGGGGCATCGTGGCGAGTATGGCAAAGTTGGATACTGCAGTGGGGCTTGGTGGAGAGTGACGGAGAAAGAGAGATGGCAGTGTTGCTTCTTGTGGGAAGGGCAGCGGAGATTGGGTGGTCTGTTTCAAAAGTGGGCAAATTCGTTGCAGGACTTGCGTTTGGTTTTAAATTCCAGGGGAAAAAAAGATGTTACGAAGTCCTTTTTAGTGAAGCAAGCACTTAGGGGCTTTAGGAGAGGAGGTAAGGTGTTAGATAAAAGAAGACCGGTGTCTTTCAGCATCTTGGAATGGTTGGGTTTAGTGTTGGATAAGATATGCTGTTCAGTTTTTGAAGCTACACTGTTTAGGTTGGCTTTTTCATTGGCGTTTTTTGGTGCACTGAGATTAGGTGAATTGGTGGCACCAAGCAGGAAAAAGGTTGGGGGTTTGTTTGCAGAGGATGTTAGCTGTTGGGATAGGGGCATTGAATTTTGGATCAGGTGTGGGAAGACAGATCAATTAGGCAGAGGCAAGCAGGTAGTATTGGGTGAGGTTAATGGAGCTTTCATGAGCCCTAGGAAATGTTTAACGGCGTACTGGCAGGTTTGGTTTGGGCGAGTGGGTCCCTTATTATGCCATGAAAATGGGGAGTTTTTGTCACGTTTTCAATTCATAGCAGTATTTAAGAAAGGAGTTCGGGAGTTGGGCCTTCGCCCGGAGGTGTACGGCTCACACTCTTTTAGAATTGTCGTGGCGTCAGAAGCGGATGGTTTGGGTTTAGGCAAGAACGTGATAAAACGCATCGGGAGGTGGAATTCTGATCGTTATTTGTCTTATGTACGGCATTAGGTATGGGAGCTTAGGTTGTTTTATCTTGTTAAGTATTGAATACCTTGTGGTTGTTTGTTGCAGGTGGCGTCCCGTTGTTAGCGTGGATTCTGGGACACTCTTTCGCCGCTGCGGGTGGATATGAGGCCAGACGGTAGGCAATTAGGTTTTAGTAGAGAACAAGTGGTGGTTCGGTGGCTCGGCTTTAGAGGGATGGTATGGAGAAGGGTGCTGCCTGAATTTCATAAGGCAGCCCGTTTGGACCGTACGCCGGATATTTTGGTGGTGCATATGGGGGGGAATGATTTGGGGGCTTGCCCAATTAGGGAATTGATGAGGGACATTCGATTTGATTTTTTAAGGTTATGGACATCCTTTCCTGAGGTGTTGATGGTTTGGTCTGACATTGTGCCAAGGAAAAAATGGAGGGAGGCTAGATCATTGAAGGGGCGCGAGTGAAGTTGAACAGAGCCATATCAGCTTTTGTGTCCAGGAACGGTGGAGTAAGTGACGCGCCCCTGGGCCTTCGTCGCGCGGCATCGCGCGCACGGGAGCTTACCCGGAGCCGGATCTGTTGAGGGTTGTAGTCTCGTGGCGGTGACCCGGTCCGTGCCCAGGGAGTCAAACTGAGCGGCGATGCTTTAGCGGTAGATGTTGTACGACTACGCCACCCGTTGAATGCAGCGAAGGAGCTGCTGTTGCAAGACAGTCCGCTGAGGCCGGTGTTATAATTGTGCAGCGTAGATGGTATAACCCCCAACGGGAGGGGTACGGCCTCAGGGCAGATAGTGTAGATGACGGTGGTAGTGATGGTGCGGTAAGGAGGCACAGAGACGTGGGATGCAGTTTCAGGGTTTTTACTCACTGGTGTTGCTTCGGTCACTCCGGCCTTGAGTGACCACCCGAGCCGTGCTGCGTCCACCAGGTGTGGGACTCGGCTAACCCCCAGGCAATTCCGGAACGTGGTCCTGAGCTCCCCTCTCTCTCTCTCTCTCTCCGGCCATCCCCACCAGGGATCCACCTTTGTCCGGTTCCCTTGGGCCTCTATATGGTAAAACCTTTTAAGGCTTTCCTGACCCTACTCGTGGTGTACCTTCCTGGTGAATGTGGTGAGGGTCGTGGCAAAACTTGACCACGACCTCCGGTTCCTGATTAAGGATGTTTTGCCTCCGTCAGTTTTGGATCCGGTGCCCTCTTCTGCCAACCCTTCACCCTTTTTAGCTCACTCGTGGGATCTCAGGGTTCCCTCTTGGTCTTATGCCTCTGGGCCTTTCTTCCTCTTCCTCTCTGCTTCAGGCCTGGCCCTGGAGCTGGGCCCAGCCGGAGCCACAGCTCCCTGTCAGCCCTCCTGGCTGAACTCCTCCTCAGCACTCTCCTGACAGACTGACTGACTGACCCTGTCCTAAGATGGTGCCCACCATATATACTCCCTCTATGTGTGAGCCCAGGTGACTAGCACCCAATGGGCTCCTACTTCTATGCCCAGAGCCCCTCCCCTATCTGCCCCTACACTACTGGGATGTTCCACCCCCCCTCCCACTCCAGCCAGGGACAGACACTGTCGTACCTGCACATTCACCTAGTGGGAGTACCATTGATCTGTCCCCCGGAAATGGGATGAGTGTAGTGCATGCAGCTAGCTGAGCTCAGTCCCACACTCCATCCTTACCCGGGAGTGGAATACCACACCTCTGGTTTGAGGTGCAATACCCCTGTAGCAGCCGAGTCCTCAGGGTGCTACTTAAGCGTTCGACAATTTGAACTCGAGGTGGGGTTGGAAATTTTTGGGCAAAGGATGGCGTGCACTTGAATGACATTGGTATCGATTTGTGGGCATTGGCTATACAGGAGGAGATTGAGAGGGCTTTGGTGGTGTTGGGGCACTCACGAGCCGGAGGGGGTCAGGGCTGTTCGTTTTTGGCGTGGGGTGGGGTTCTTGGAGTTGGCACAAAAGTGTTGGTGGGAAGAATTTGGTAAAATTACAGGCAGTTGGTTAATTGAGCGGGGTGATCTGGCATTTGGTTTTGGGCTCTGGACGGGGTTTTACCCTGGGAGCTTTTAGTGCCCTTGAGCTGGTGATGGACGGCTGAGGGTAAAATGGAGGTTCGAGTTCGGTTTAATTTATGCCAGATCTATTTTGACTCCAAGAACCCTCCCTTCTTATTTATTTTATAACACTCTTAATATGTTAATGTTGTTTGTTAATAAAATGGCCACTGTGGTCAAATTTATCCAAAAGAAATACAGGTGCAGTGTTTTTATTTGGTGGGAAAAGGTGAGTGCTGGAAGATGGGAGGGGCATGTTAAACGGTGGAACCCTGGTTGGCCGTACGCGGTCAAGCATAATTGTATTGCTAAAAAAAGAGAATGCTAATACAATGAAGGGCTCCATAGTAAAGATCAAAATGACCCCCTTACGGTGGATAGCTTAACCATCCAGAACATAAGGGTCTAGTGATTGTTTGCAATTCCGCCATCCTTTGAATAATCCAAGTGCAATCATTGCTGTTTCTGTATAGAGGGGACTCCTGCATTATTTCTGACCAACCAATAGGTCTCATAAAGCAGTCACATCATACTTGCCAGCTTTTGAAACTTGTTTTCAGGGAGATTTGGTAAAAGCCAACAGCGGAAAATTTGGGGGGACGATTTAAATTCCTTTTTACAGACTATATAATTTTTTTATACACTACATACTCTTCACTTTTGCAACACATCATTTCAATGACTCCTCAATATAATACCTTCATTCACAGTTCCCCTAAATGTAATTGCTAAATTGTAGGGAATTAGATCTTTGGCAGGTGGCAGCGTTCACACAGGCATGCAGTTTCTTGTATAAACAGGAAGGTTTATTGAGTCCATAAACTTGCAACAGAAAGCAAGACAGTCCAGCAAAAAGGTATAACATAATAATTAACAGTCCCATGTAAGGTATGTGCTCACCCGATTAAATCTCAGTCCTGCTCTTCCAGCCTGTGGCAGAGACTGAGCAACATATACCAGGTCTTTTCACCTTCACTCTCAAAATCAAACTCAAGTACCAGAGATGTTTCCACCTCTACTTCTAGGCATTTACAAGGAGGTTTTCTGCCTTTTTTATATCAGCTGCACCTGCTAGATTGGAGAGTGGGAACAAAGAATCTCGCACCTGAACCCATACTGATACTATTAACCCTCCCAGGACCAATCAGCGCTGTAGCCTGCTTACCAGGTTTCATATTCCTGAGGCTTGCCACCTCGGTGATACACACCACCCATCCAGGATTCTGCCAGCTGCTTGCCTACACACTGAATTTAAAAATTAGCCTTATTGTGTCCCCTGAATAAAGAAATTACTGTATCCCCCAATATAAATAATTAGACACATTGTGCTTCCTGTATATAAAAAACAATCCCACTATGTCCTCTACAGATATATAATTTTAGCTACAATGTACCCCTTATATAGATAGTGGCACTGTGTATCCTGCATGTATTATTAATGTGTATATATAATTAGCCACATTAGCCATATTGTGCCACCTGTGTTTAAAATTAGCTACAGTTATATGAAAAAGTTTGGGCACCCCTATTAATCTTAAGCTTAATGTTTTCTTAAAATTGGTGTTTTTGCAACAGCTATTTCAGTTTGATATATGTAATAACTGTTGTACACAGTAATGTTTCTACCTTGAAATGAGGTTTATTGTACTAACAGAAAATGTGCAATCTGCATTCAAACAAAATTTGACAGGTGCATAAGTATGGGCACCCTTATCATTTTCTTGTTTTAAATACTCCTACCTACTTTTTACTGACTTACTAAAGCACTTTTTTTGGTTTTGTAACCTCATTGAGCTTTGAACTTCATAGCCAGGTGTATGCAATCATAAGAAAAGCTACTTAAAGTGGCCACTTGCAAGTTGTTCTCCTCTTTGAATCTCCTCTGAAGAGTGGCATCATGGGCTCCTCAAAACAACTGTCAAATGATCTGAAAACAAAGATTATTCAACATAGTTGTTCAGGGGAAGGATACAAAAAGCTGTCTCAGAGATTTAACCTGTCAGTTTCCACTGTGAGGAACATAGTAAGGAAATGGAAGAACACAGGGACAGTTCTTGTTAAGGCCAGAAGTGGCAGGCCAAGAAAAACATCAGAAAGGCAGAGAAGAAGAAAGGTGAGATCAGTCAAGGACAATCCTCAGACCACCTCCAGAGAGCTGCAGCATCAACTTGCTGCAGATGGTGTCACTGTGCATCGGTCAACTATACAACGCACTTTGCACAAAGAGAAGCTGTATGGGAGAGTGATGCGAAAGAAGCCGTTTCTGCAAGTACGCCACAAGCAGAGTCGGCTGAGGTATGCAAAAGCACATTTGGAGAAGCCAATTTCTTTTTGGAAGAAGGTCCTGTGTACTGATGAAACCAAGAATGAGTTGTTTGGTCATACAAAAAGGCGTTATGCATGGCGGGAAAAAAACACAGCATTCCAAGAAAAACACTTGCTACCCACAGTAAAATTTGGTGGAGGTTCCATCATGCTTTGGGGCTGTGTGGTCAATGCCGGCACCGGGAATCTTGTTAAAGTTGAGGGACGCATGGATTCCACTCAGTATCAGCAGATTCTTGACAATAATGTTCAAGAATCAGTGATAAAATTGAAGTTACGCATGGGATGGATCTTTCAGCAAGACAATGATCCAAAACACCGCTCCATAACCAACTCAGGCATTCATGCAGAGGAACAATTACAATGTTCTGGAATGGCCATCCCAGTCCCCAGACCTGAATATCATTGAACATCTGTGGGATCATTTGAAGAGGGCTGTCCATGCTCGGCGACCATCAAACTTAACTGAACTGGAATTGTTTTGTAAAGAGGAATGGTCAAAAATACCTTCATCCAGGATCCAGGAACTCATTAAAAGCTACAGGAATCGACTAGAGGCTGTTATTTTTGCAAAAGGAGGATCTACTAAATATTAATGTCACTTTTCTGGTGAGGTGCCCATACTTATGCACCTGTCAAATTTTGTTTGAATGCAGATTGCACATTTTCTGTTAGTACAATAAACCTCATTTCAAGGCAGAAACATTACTGTGTCCAACAGTTATTACATATATGAAACTGAAATAGCTGTTGCAAAAACACCAATTTTTATAAAACATTAAGCTTAAGATTAATAGGGGTGCCCAAACATTTTCATATAACTGTACAATATACCCCCTGTACATACTATATATAAATCAGTCACACTGTACCCTCATTGAACAACCATTGTAATTTTATCACCAAAAAGGAAATTGATGATTTGCCCAAATGCATTCATTGTGGCAGAACATTAATCAGACAACCATTAATAACAATTGATAATATGCCAAGATGTAAAAGTGCACGTATTTTTGCACGTGGCGGTCATATTCGAGATATTTTTAAAATTTTGTTACCATTTTTTCATCATTTGCAAATCATTAACATGTCTATTATCCTGTCATTTCCATAATTCCACAAATTTTCCTTCTTGGTGGTGCAATTTCAATGTTGAAGATTGTAGAATTACACATAACGTACCCCCTGTCTATATAACCAGGCATGCTGTGTCCCTTGTATATTGACAAAGCCCTTTGCATATTGACAAGGCACGTCAGCTGTTTTTGGTGAGTGAACAGGTTACTCTATGACTTGATTGTTGCCTAATACCTCATACTTATAGCAGGATATGGTGATTTCTTCATTCCTTTATTTCTTTCTCATGCAATTGACTATGTGGTCTTTTTTGGCTTCTCTGCTTTTGGTACTACTGCTTTGGTTTAGAGTATTGTTTCAGTTATAGGTGTACTGTTGCACTTTTAGAACTTATTGACGTTGTGATTTTAGATTCCCATTGCTACTAGTGTTGATTAAATATCTGGAAATTTGATTTTGTCAGCTTTGCCGAATTAGGCTGGGAAACTTGATTTGTGGGAGATCAAAAAGATCTAAAGCCTTCAATTGCACTGAAAATACATGTAGGAAACTCTGAGTTTCTTAAGGCTGAATCCAAACCTTCCATGCTCTTTCACGTAAAGACAGCCTTAGTAAAGTCAAAGTGAGTGATATAAGCATATATGACTAAGGCTAACTGCCTAAGGCAATAAACAGCCTGTTTAATAATACTCACTGCACTGACAGATTTTTATGTGTTTATTAAATTAAAAAATAGTCAAAAATTATCTATATTTTTGGGGGCTAGGAAGACCACTACGTAAGTGGCTTGGCATGTGGTCCAGGTTGAGCCAGATTTGAGAGCAGAGTTGTGACAATTAACAGTTTGAAAAAGTAGTGGCTTATTTTAGCTGTCCAAAAATTATCCTTTTTTGAGATCAGGCAGGTTGTTTGGTCTAAGCATGTCCAGGAGAGTGGCTGAAATTATTTTGGGCAGGGGCCCAATTCTGCTCAAAGGCCTAGCAGGTAAATTCACGTGGCACGGCCTGTGTTCTGTGCTGAACCTCCGTTTCAGGATCATCATTTCATGCCTGCAGCAACCAGACAAGTACTGTCATTCTCATTTTTTATAAAAATAAACGAATCAATGACATTAATATTTCTATTGTAAAAACTTTTCAACAATAACACAAACATTATCCTTGTTGTTCTTGTCTTGGCAGCACCACAAGTCCCAGACACACCTGTATGCCTAGCTGGACATCACCTGTGCTACCCAGTAATATTGGCAATGCTGCCTCCTCTATTAGCAGAGCCACCTGCAGAGTGAATACAACAGCGGCTGGCAGCAAAGGAAGCTGTCACAGGAGCAAGTCCAGATAGGGAAATAATATCAAGTATTTTATATATGTGACAACAAAGAAGACTTTCATTGTGCAATTTGGTCTGCACTTATTTTCTTTGTAGGTTTTGGTTTGCTTCACATGTGCATAGGGCTTTGTATAATAGCTGAATTTACTTGAGTTTGTATTCTGTATATATAATTATTCACACTGTACCCCCTGATTGTATAATTAGTCACACTGTACCTCCTGTATATATTATTAGTCACTGTATGTCCTTTGTATATGTTATTAGACATACTGTACCCCCTGCATCTATAATCAGCTGCACTGTTCCCCCTGTTTATGTAATTAGAAACACTGTCACCCCATATAGATAATCAGCCACACTGTTCAGTCTATATATATAATTAACCACACTGTGCCCTGGGATATATTATTATTTACAGTGTGCCTCCTTTATACACATATATCCTCATTGTGACCTCTAATAATAAAAGCAGCAATAAAACCTCAAGCTGATTCCTAGTGTTAGAACCCTCCTGTTTGTTTTTTCCATCTTGTGTTTTGCGGTCACGTGACCATATGCCTTTATATTCCAGCTCCGCCCTTTTGGCTGTGCTGGACTTCAGTGTTTGACTGTTTCTCTAGCCAGGTGCTTCTGTGCCTATCTCTGTCAGTTCGTTTGGTCCTTCTGGGACCTCTAGTACTTTTTTGTCTTTTTGTGTTCTGCAACAACTTCTCTGTTTAGAAGGTGTCCCATTTTTGTCCCAGTCCTTAGTTCTTTTAGGGACCCCTCCCCTTATGTTATAGGTCTTCGTTCAAACTAGCCGAGGACTAAGGCGGGTCTGTTCGCTAGGAACAGTGTGCAAATTGAAGTGGTCAGTGGGGCGCTAGAAACTGGATTAGGCGCTGGAAAAGGATAAAACAAACCTCTTTATTGAAGTATTAATGCCCACAACGCGTTTCTGCAGCGGTCTGCTGCCTTAATCAGGTGGAGTTATGGGAAAATGGCAGAAACAGGCACTTTTATACATAAAACAAAGGAACTCAATGGGAGGTGCCAAGGGAGAATTTGGTACTTAACCCCTTAATCACCATTAAAAAAGACAATTACAATTTAATAACAAAGGGGACTTAAAAAAGTATTACAGGTCAATAACTACACATTATAAACTTACTATGAAGATGCAAGATGCAGACATTAATGGCAATGCTTTAAAAATACATACATATAAAAATGCATATATAAATGAGGATAAATAGGCATATTACATAAAAATTAGTGAGGCATATTCTGAGTATACCCCTCAACCAGTTTTTATCCCCCCAAAAATATATAAATATTAATAATTCATCTGCACACATTATCAATCGCTAAATTCAAACCTTCCGGATATAATGTACCCAATTTAAAAATCCAAAAATTCTCTCTTCATAAGATAATTAAGCCGATTTGTTACATTATCAGGTACTTGTTCTAAAATCGTGAGTTTCAAGCTAATGGGATCTCTCTGGTGGGCAGTCAGAAAGTGCTTAGAAACACTATGCTGCACATACCCATTCTTAATATTAGAGCGATGTTTATTAAGGCGGGCCTGCACATAAAAGAATTAAGCCGCTCAGTCAGGAATCATGTCTGGCTCAATTTTCTAGCCCTAACTGTGAGGATACGAATACAGGATATAAAGATTGGAGTTTAGTGACTACTTTCAATAAATCTAGAGTGTACATACAGGAACTATTAAGTCGTTATTGGTGTGTCCTGTTGGGGGATCCGCTTTTGTACAAACATTTGCCATGTAAACCCAGGATTGTTTATAGGAAGAATCGGAATTTACGGTCCTTCATATCGCCCAGTAACACGACATTGAAATCTGCAGCTTCAGTACGGAGATATGGGAGGCAAAGGCAAGAAGGAGTAGGTTGTTTTGCTTGCAGATCTCCTGGCTGTTTATGCTGTAGTACCATTAATCATGGGGCAGTATCCTTCTGCTCGCAAACCACTGGTGAACAATTCCCCATCACCTGTAAAGTAGACTGTCATTCTGACTATGTGGTCTACTTGTTGCAGTGTGGATGTTGTTTGCAATACGTGGGCCGAACTATACAAAGAATGCAGGCCCGCCTTAATACTCACAAGGTTGCTGCATGTGATTAAGTCTTGGAGTCCGAAGTGCTATAATAAATGTTGTAATGGTCGCATTGCGGCTGTGGAAAAGGGGGAATTACCTGTACCTATTCAAGATTTTACCTCCTCATAGAGATTATGATTGCGCCATTGAGTTTGTTCCTGGAGCTACTTTTCCCAAGAGTCGCTTGTTTAATCTGACTATCCCTGAAAGAAAGGCCTTGGAGGAGTACATACAGACTAGCCTGGTTGCTGGTCACATTAGACCTTCTAAGTCGCCTGTGGCAGTTGGATTTTTCTTTGTTAAAAAAAAGGACGGGGGTTTACGTCCATGTCTGGATTTTCGTGAAATTAATAAGATTACCGTACGCAATTCCTACCCATTGCCGTTAATTCCTGACTTGTTTAACCAGTTGGTGGGGGCCAAGTGGTTCTCTAAAATTGATCTCCGGGGGGCATACAATTTGTTACTAGTGAAGGAGGGCGATGAATGAAAAACTGCTTTTAACACTCCGGTAGGTCATTTTGAGAATCTGGTGATGCCTTTTGGTCTTACCAATGCACCTGCATTTTTTTCAGGACCTTATTAATGACATCCTGAGACCTTTGATTGGTAAGAATGTGGTTGTGTATTTGGATGACATTTTGATTTATTCACCAGATCTAGAGTCCCATTGGCAGAGTGTACGTGAAGTTTTGCTGTTATTGAGTGCTAATTCACTCTTTGCTAAGCTGGAGAAATGTGAGTTCGCTGTGCAGAAAATTAGTTTTTTGGGCTACATTGTCTCCAGCGAGGGCTTTGAGATGGACCCAGTGAAGGTTCAGGCTGTGCAGGAATGGCCTAGGCCTATTGGTTTGAAATCTATACAGAGATTTTTGGGTTTTGCCAATTATTACAGGAAATTCATTAAGAATTTTTCTGTAATTGTTAAGCCTCTGACCGATCTCACCAGGAAAGGTGCGAATACGGTCCAGTGGACTACTGAGGCCATTGAAGCATTTGAATATCTCAAAGAGAGGTTCAGTTCTGCCCCCATCCTTATGCAGCCTGATGAGACCAAGCCTTTTTGGGTCGAGGTCGATGCTTCATCGGTGGGGATCGGAGCAGTTTTGTCTCAGGAGAAAAAGGATGGAGTACATCCTTGTGCCTTCTTTTCGAAATTTTTTTCGGAAACCGAACTGAATTATGATATTAGAAATCGGGAGTTGCTGGCTATTAAACTCGCGTTTGAACATAGATTTCCTATTCAGGTTTTCACAGATCCTAAGAATTTGATCTATCTGGATGCTGCCAAGCGCTTGAATGCCCGTCAAGCTAGGTGGGCACTTTTTTTTTCTCGGTTTCATTTTTCTGTTACCTATATCCCTGGTACTAAGAATGTTAAAGCCGATGCTTTATCTCGCAGCTTCTCTCCTACGGTCGGTGCCGAGGAGGGGGAGAGCATTTTACAGAAAGGAGTTGTGGTGGCGGCATTGGACTCCATTTTGGAGAATGGGATTCTGAAAGCTCAAGATGATGCTACATCTAACACTCCCCATGGGAGGTTGTTCGTGCCTAGAGCCTTTAGGAGAGATTTGTTTGTGGAGTGTCATGACTCTCGGTTGGCAGGTCATCCTGGAATTTCAGAGACTAAGAGACTTATCAGTCGCAGTTTTTGGTGGCCTGGATGGCAGAAGGAAGTCATCAAGTGGGTGCGTCAATGTACTGTGTGTGCTAGGTCAAAGGCTTCACATACTCCTGCTGCGGGGTTGCTTTGCCCTCTGGAGGTTCCTAGTGCGCCTTGGATGCTTCTCACAATGGATTTTATTACTGATCATCCTGTGTCCGAGGGTTTTACTGTCATCTGGGTGGTCGTGGACCGTTTTAGTAAGATATGTCATTTGGTTCCATTCATTAAGTTGCCCTGTGCCAAGACACTCGCTAAGGCGTTTGTTAAGGAGATTGTCAAGATCCATGGCGGTCCCACAGATATTGTTTCTGATAGAGGACCTCAGTTTGTGGCTCGCTTTTGGCGTGCTTTTTGTGACAGGTTGGGAGTCCATTTGTCATTTTCGTCTGGGTATCATCCTGAGTCTAATGGACAGACTGAAAGAAAGAACCAGGATGTTGAACAGTTTTTGCGCTGTTTTGTGGCGGACAATCAAGAGGTGTGGTCTGAGTTTCTGCCTCTCGCAGAATTTGCTCTTAACAATAATACATCCTCCTCTGCTGGGTGTTCTCCTTTTTTTTGTTGTACTGAGAGACATCCGTCTTTTGGTTCGTTCTCCAAATTGGGGTTGTCGGTGCTGGAGGAGGAGAATTTTTCCGGTGATTTGGAGAGAGTTTGGACTAGTGTACGTAGCAACATTCAAGAGGCTAACAAGAAGTCCAAGAAGTATTTTTACAGGAAACGTAAGGAGGTTTTGTTTACTGTGGGTGACATGGTTTGGTTGTCCTCAAAGAACCTGCGGTTGAGGATTCCCTCTAAAAAACTGGGTCCTAAGTTTGTGGGTCCATTTAAAGTGCTTCAGGTTGTTAACCCGTCTGCTGTTAGGTTGGATGTCCCTACTTCCTGGAAGATTAATCCTGTGTTTCATGTTTCCTTGTTGATAAGGCTGATGTATCAGATGGGGATGCCACTGTCTCAGTTTCTCCTGTGGTGGAAGATGGCGAATATGAAATTTCTCGTATCTTGAATTCTAGATGGCATAGAGGGAGATTACAGTATCTTGTCTCCTGGAAGGGTTTCGGTCCCGAAGACAACTCCTGGGTAGGGACGGATGATGTCTCTGCTCCTAGGCTTGTTAAAGCTTTCCACAAGAGGTTTCCGGATAGGCCTGGGCCTGGAGGATCCGGAGGATCCTCATAAAAGAGGGGGTACTGTTAGAACCCTCCTGTTTGTTTTTTCCATCTTGCATTTTGCGGTCACGTGACCATCTGCCTTTATATTCCAGCTCCGCCCTTTTGGCTGTGCTAGACTTCAGTGTTCGACTGTTTCGCTAGCCAGGTGCTTCTGTGCCTTTCTCTGTCAGTTCATTTGGTCCTTCTGGGACCTCTAGTACTTTTTTGTCTGTTTGTCTTTTTGTGTTCTGCAACAACTTCTCTGTTTAGGAGGTGTCCCATTTTTGTCCCAGTCCTTAGTTCTTTTAGGGACCCCTCCCCTTATGCTATAGGTCTTTGTTCAGACTAGCCGAGGACTAAGGCGGGTCTGTTCGCTAGGAACAGGCAGCACGATACATCGTAGGGATTTAGATTAGTTTTACGGTAGGGACAGTTTTCCCTTAGTACATGTTGCAGATCATAACACCTAGACCTGTTCTAGCAGAACTTCTGCTGAACTACATTGACAAAGCAATGACATCATGAAGGCTCCTGTTTTAAAAAGAAGGTGGACAAGATAAGAAGCTAATTAGGACTTCCTAAAGTTCCAATGTCTTATTCAATTATATGCTCATTTTAAGGATGTGGACAGACTAGACTCAAGGGAAGGAGGACCTGATTGGCAGCTTGATTCTCCGGGAAGATATTAATAGAGATGGGGGATGGCTGCCTTGCAGGAGGCTGTTGTGGCACATGGGAGAATAGA
This sequence comes from Phyllobates terribilis, assembly GCF_046119375.1. NCBI lineage: Eukaryota > Metazoa > Chordata > Amphibia > Anura > Dendrobatidae > Phyllobates > Phyllobates terribilis. The sequence goes on along the minus strand of NW_027362761.1, from coordinate 895,733,967 downwards.
CAACTTTCTCTGGAGTCCAGAAGGTCTCTCCTTTTAAAGATGTTCCTGTAGAGTTGGCACATATGAGCTACCTCTAAAGGTACATAAGCAGGGGCTTAACGAACGCAGTCGCAGAGGTCGCGACTGCGTCCGGGCCCGTGAAGGTGAGGGGCCCGCCGACACCAGAGCAAACTTTAATTGGATGTGCATCCTCGTCAGGTCTGTGTGCTGCAATACATGCTGCAGGCTAATCAAAGGCCAGCCGCTGACGTTGGCATGCATGTGACTGAGGGCACATGGCAGTGTCATCATGCGCTCCTGTCGCTTGCACGCTGAAGTCAGCTGCAGGCTTCAGAAGAAGATGCCTAGTGGCAGGGGAGCAGAGGGAAGGTGAATAGAATAATTTTTTTTCTATGCATTAAAGAACAGTGGCAGAATGGGGGACATATATACCAGGATGGGGGATATATACCAGGATGGAGAACATACATAACAGGATGGGGGATATATATACCAGGATAAAGGGACATATATACCAGGATGAGGGATATACATACCAGGATGGAGGATATATATGTAAGGGTGTGTGGACGTCTGCACACACTCTGCATCTCTTTCTGATAAAACAGGTACATGTGTAATGCATAATATGTACATTATGGTGAAATATTGAAAGTGTGAGTTAGTATACTGTAACAAGATAATATAGGGAAAGAATTGGATATAATAAGTGTAGGAATAAGCTAGGGTTAGCTAGGTTCCAGGGGTTCAGTAGAAGGCAGGGGGCACTGTAGTGTGAGGAATAGGTAGAAGTTGTAATTGTTGGGTCCAGGGGTTTTCACAGTTGGGGGGAAGGTGAAGTTATAAATAGAAGGAGTACTTCCTGGTTTAGTCAGAGAGGGAAATAGAGTGGAAAAAGCTGTGATTTTCAAGCTTGTGCAGGAGGTATAATTGAGGAAGAGGAGAAGTTCAGGGCCTTATGGCTGAAGGTCAACAGTGATGCAGAGAGAAGAGAGGACTGAGTAGAAGCAGTTTAGGCCTGGAGCCTGAGAAAGTACGAGAAGCACGCTGAAGGATAGGATATACAATAAGCCACTTTGTTCAGTGGGATGCTGAACCAGCAGAATAGTGGGTCAGGAAGCATGAAAACTGTATTGGAAGAGGAAGGCATTACAGAGCCTGAGGTAACAGTGAATGCAGGGAGAGCTCAAGATAAGCAACAGAACATGTGCTGTACTGTATCTGCTATTGAAACTGTGACTGCAGTATCACAATGTGCTGTGACCGAAACTGAACTGAAAGAGTTAAGTAAAGTTGTTCTGTTGAAAAAGGAGCAAGAGTCTGTGCTTGATTGTCTGCCTGCAGCTGAAGTTGGAACTCTGGAGCAGATGGGACTCTCAAGGAAAACTTTGAGTGTTATTCCGTACACACAAAATTTAAGACAGACTGGACTTATTCTTTGTGGGGAGTTAGGATGTGGGAGCGCAGCAGCAGCCCCTCGCCACAATTACCACCCTGTACCCCTCACATATATACCAGGTTGGGGCCCAGGATAAAGGACATATATACCAGTATGGGGCCCAGGATAAGGAAATATACCAGGATGGAGGATATATATACAAGGATGGGGCCAGGAAGGGAAACGTATATACCAGGATGGAGGACATATATTTATTCCAGGATGGTATCTTGCACCAGGGCCCATTGGACTCTAGTTACATCACTGTACATAGGCCTTTCAAATATGTTTTGCATAATATTTGATGCATTTTAATGTAATGTATTACATTTTAGGCAAAGAACAATTTACATGTTTCAGATTTATTGAGAGTTACACTTCTCTTAGTAAATGTGGTGCATCTTTCAGAGAAAAAAAACCTTGTAGACTTAGTCCAAAGACATTGTAATATACAGTGGGGAAAAAAAAAGTATTTAGTCAGCCACCAATTGTGCAAGTTCTCCCACTTAAAAAGATAAGAGAGGCCTGTAATTGACATCATAGGTAGACCTCAGCTATGAGAGACAAAATAAGAAAACAAATCCTGAAAATCACATTGTCTGATTTGGAAAGAATTTTTTTTCAAATTTTGGTGGAAAATAAGTATTTGGTCACCTACAAACAAGCAAGATTTCTGGCTCTCACAGACCTGTAACTTCTTAATTAAGAGGCTCATCTGTCCTCCACTCATTACCTGTAGTACTGGCACCTGTTTGAACTTGTTATCAGTATAAAAGACACCTGTCCGCAACCTCAAACAGTCACACTCCAAACTCCACTATGGTGAAGACCAAAGAGCTGTCGAAGGACACCAGAAACAAAATTGTAGCCCTGCACCAGGCTGGGAAGACTGAATCTGCAATAGGGAAGCAGCTTGGTGTGAAGAAATCAACTGATAATCTCCCTCGATCTGGGGCTCCACACAAGATCTCACCCCGTGGGCTCAAAATGATCTCAAGAACAGTGAGCAAAAATCCTAGAACCACACGAGGGGACCTAGTGAATGACCTGCAGAGAGCTGGGACCAACGTTACACAGGCTACCATCAGTAAAACACTACACCACCAGGGACTCTGATCCTGCAGTGGCAGACGTGTCCCCCTGCTTAAGCCATTACATGTCTGGGCCCGTCTGAAGTTTGCTAGAGAGCATTTGGATGATCCAGAAGAGTATTGGGAGAATGTCATATGGTCAGATGAAACCAAAGTAGAACTGTTTGGTAGAAACACAACTCGTTGTGTTTGGAGGAGAAAGAATGCTGAGTTGCATCCAAACAACACCATACCTACTGTGAAACATGGGGGTGGCAACATCATGCTTTGGGGCTGTTTCTCTGCCAAGGGATCAGGACGACTGATCCGTGTACATGAAAGAATGAATTGGGCCATATATCGTGAGATTTTGAGTACAAACCTCCTTCCATCAGCAAGGGCATTGAAGATGAAACGTGGCTGGGTCTTTCAGCATGACAATGATCCCAAGCACACCGCCAGGGCAACGAAAGAGTGGCTTCGTAAGAAGCATTTCAAGGTGCTGGAGGGGTCTAGCCAGTCTCCAGATCTAAACCCTATGGAAAACTTTTAGAGGGAGTTGAAAGTCCGTGTTGCCCAGCGACAGCCCCAAAACATCACTGCTCTAGAGGAGATCTGCATGGAGGAGATGCCTTTTAAACGAATGAAAAAAAGTTGAACTCTGCCCCTATTTCATCAGACAAGGCTTAGCTTAAAGTGACATTTTTATCTGCAAACTATATATTTATGCTCAAATGTCTACTCACCACATAGAGATTTGTACTAAACCATTCCAAGGCCGGTCACTCTCAATGAATATATCAGTTAGACAGGAGCTTTTTGGCACAATGATCATCCTCTCTCAGCTCTGAAAGTCTGGATGCTGTAACTGATACAAATACTTCAGACAACTTTTCTTTCACAAATGGTATTTAAATTATCATGACCAACTCATTCATCATATGAACGCACACTTTTTAACCAATATTTATAGTGTTCGCATCTGTACCATTATGTGCCGCAAACATATATGGGTCATAATCTCATTCACATCTGAAATCAATTTTTTCAGCTCGTATGTATATAAATTAATGATGATTCCGGCAGTAGAGACAATGTTTTATCAGAAATTAGAATCCAAAGGAAAAAATGAAACCTTGTTCACAACAAGGACATCGAGCAATCACTTGTACTAATATATTAGAGAAAACATATGTTAAAGGGATTACGTAGAAAGTAGACCTATGATGCTTCCACCTTTGGGAGTTGCAGCATATAGAGGATGTGTCTGTTTCCAGATGATCCCGTAGTTTGATATGGTAGTTGGATTTGCATTAACCATTTATGTTAAGCTTGGTGGTTCTGGATATTCCTCATAAGATTTTTTTTTTATAGTTTTTTTCTCTTTGGACTTTACAGCACCAATTTTAGAGTATATTTCTCTTTGGACAATTCAGGAACCTAATCTATTAGCAAGAGCAGGTGAACAAGGAGACTTTCCCATCCTGGAAGACAACCTCATCTCAGAGGCGGTCATACCGCCGGTGCACCTGCATCGGGGCCCGGAGGGTCAGGTCTCATGTGCGGAGGGCAGGGAGCGATCCCTCAGCTCCGCTGTTTCCAGCTCCGCTGCTGACAGGAGGAAAATGGCAGCGGAGCTGAGGGATCTGTCCTCTGCTTCCTACCCGGCGCTTTGTCCCTTACACAGACGCGCACAGATTGATGACGTCATCATGCAGCGCGCGCCTGGGTCAGGGAGAAAGTTGCCGGCAATGAGGATGCTGCAGGGGAGCGGGCTGAAAGGTAAGTTGTTTTTCTTTTTCTGAAACGCTGGGGAGAGGAACAGGAGAAAGAGGGGAGGTGGGGGAGAGCAATGATGGAGATGGTGGGGATGGGGAGAGCAATGATGGGGAGAGAAATGGGGAGAGAAATGATGGGGATGGTGGGGAAGGGGAGAGCAATGATGGAGATGGTGGGGATGGGGAGTGCAATGATGGGGATGGGGGATGAGGAGAGCAATGATGAGGACGGTTGGGCTGGGGAGAGCAATAATGGGTCTGGGAAGAGCAATTATGGGGCTGGGGAGAGCAATGATGGGGCTGGGGAGAGCAATGATGGGGATGGGGAGAGCAATGATGGGGCTGGGGAGAGCAATGAATGGGCTGGGGACAGCAATGATGGGGAGAGCAATGATGGGGATGGGGAGAGCAATGATGAGGATGGTGGGGATGGGGAGAGCAATGATGAGGATGGTGGGGATGGGGAGAGAAATGATGAGGATGGTGGGGATGGGGAGAGTATTAATGAGGATAGAGAGAGCAATGATGGGGAGAGCAATGATGGGGATGGGGAGAGCAATCATGGGGATGGGGAGAGCAATGATGGGGCTGGGGAGAGCAATAATGGTAGAGCAATGATGGGGATGGGGAGAGCAATGATGAGGATGGTGGGGATGGGGAGAGCAATGATGTGGATGGGGAGAGCAATGATGAGGATGGTGGGGATGGGGAGAGCAAAGATGAGGATGGGGAGAGCAATGATAGGACTGGGAGGGAGCAATGACAGGGGTTGCTGGGAGAGAGCAATGATGGGGGTGGTGGGAGAGAGAAATGACAGGGGTGCTGGGAGAGAGCAATGACGGGGGTTGCTGGGAGAGAGCAATGACGGGTGTTGCTGGGAGAGAACAATGATGAAGGTGCTGGGAGAGAGCGGTAAGTGCCTGGATGTAAATATTATTCTGTATCTGCACTGTGTGACTTGGAGTGATAATGTTATCTGTAAAATTCCTTAGGCTGCATTCTCACATTTGTGTGAAATGTCTGTCTACTGCCAGATTTTTTTATCGGATGGTCCACGGACTCGTAGAGTTTTATAGATCCATTCACACATCCATGAAAATCACGGATCTGAGAATGAGATCCGTGAGGGTCAGATAATGTCCTGTTCTGATCCGATTTTGAGGATCAGAATAGGACATGCTCAATGCACCTGTAAAAGCGGGCAGCTTACCGACACTGCACACGGATACAGGAATGTAGCCTTATTATGTATAGCATAGTCCCTTAGTATATAGTGTACTCATTATGTATAGCGCCAACCTTAGTTATATAGTTTCCTCTTTTATTATGTATAACACCCTCACTTATTACATACCATCCTCTCTAGTTATATATGGTGTCGTCTCTTATTATATAGCTTCCTTTGCTGTTAAGTACAGTGCTGTCCCTTAAATTGCATATTCTTGTTATTTTTGTCAGTCACAGCGCCCTCTTTTATTACATAGTCCTCTCTTGTTAGATATAAAATGACTGCTGATGGAGCAGCTGGTGACCAGAAGATCAGTCCATCAGCTCCTCCATTAGAAAAGAAGCTTTCCCATGCTCCATCAGCCGTTATTGCATTATATATCTAACAAGGGAAGACAGTATGTAGTAAAGATGGGGCTATAAATAATTCTATATGTAAGGGACGGTGCTGTACATAACAAGAAAGGGCACTGTGTAATAAGTGATGGTAATATACATAATAAAGGAGGCTATGTAAGAGGTATATATGTGTGGCTATATATAAATCTGTAGCTTTGTCGTCATAAAAAGTGGGGGCCCAGACACATTTCTTGCACAGGGGCCCCAATCAGTTAGTGTCCGTCCCTGCCTCATCTAGTCTATGGATTGAAATGGGCACTGCACAATACCTCATTTTCTCTATGGTGGCACTGCTGAAGAATTGAACTTCTAACAAAAAGGAGCTTTCTAAAGCAGGGATGTATAACCTGACACGGGCGTCCACAGGTGACCCATAATGCCATTCTGTGCAGCCCCCAGCCAATTGGGCACAGACTAAAATGCTTATCTGGGTGTGTCAATGCAAATTAAATTTTTTTGTCAGGGAAAACGCGGCGTATAAATCGGACTGAGATCAGACCGTATTGCTCTGACTGAAATATATGAAGCTGTCATGCTCGGGTGGGGAGAGCAGCCGGCCAGTCTGTGCATTGCGGTCCGATTTCAGTCCAATTTATATGGCTGCCTGACTGCGCCCAAAAGCTGAGTGGAACATAGCTCAGCAGTTGAGACACTATGTAGCCAGCCACATGTGGCTCCTAATCAATGTTCATTGTGCAGCCATCGCTGGGTCCCTAATATCTCCTATGTGAGGAGAATTGGCATCCTTTCACACAGGTTTGGCTCTCTTAAGCGAGTTTATAACTTAAATAGTAATTAATACTGCGGTAAATAGAAACCACGCTTTATTTTTTCATTAATCAAATGTACAAGAGAAGATAAGAAAGAATGTAATAAATATTTTTTTATAAGTCTCTTTACCCACTTATCAGTCACTTTTTCCCTACTGCACTGATCTTTTATGCTAAAAAAAACAGCTCAAATCAGTCTACCGATCTGTCTTCAAGGATCAAGTTACACATTCTGCTTATCGAAGTCTATGGAGAGCAGAGGGGGATTAGAACTTCTACTGCAGTGGGAAAAAGACATAGTGTAGTTACATGGTCTCTTGCTGTCTAGAATGCTGTTTAGGAGAGAAGCGGTCCCCCATTTTCCTGATAGTTGGGTGTCTTAAAAGTGAAAATGGCACCTATTAGACATTTTTGGCTTATCATTTGATGCCATACATATCTCAGATGGTAATGCATGTCTATGTTTTATTTGGGTCTTTGGGGTGATTCAATTATTCATATAAATTTAAAAGTTGCTGGCTACTAGCAGCTGCCACTAGAGGGAGCATGGACACTTATTATAAGCTATGTTAGTATTGAATTCATTGTAAATCATGCAGTTAACAAGAAAAAGTTCTGCATCAAAACCCCAAAACCTTAATATAAAAGTCTTGACCGAGGACCTGTAACTGTACTATTTCAGCTTTATAATTGCTTGTACACTGTAAACTATAACTGTACTAGCGAGATTAGCAGGAGGATCATAACTGTAAGGCATAGCCAAGTTCCTGCTGCAACTGCTGGGTTAGAATATATTTTATTTTTTTATTATACTTACAGTATATAGCACTAACATATTCAGCAGAAATTTACACACATTATCATCACTGTCCCCATTGGGGCTCACAATCTAAATTCCCTATCAGTATGTCTTTGTAATGTTGGAAAAAACTAAAGCACCCGGAAGAAACCCACACAAACATAGAGAGAACATACAAACTCCTAGCAGATGTTGTCCTTCATGGGATTTGAACCCAGGACTCCAGGGCTGCAAATCAACAGGGTTAGCCACTGAGTCAAGACAACATAGAGCCCACCAGTTTAAACACTTAAATGTTGTGGTCAGTATTTACTGCAGCATCTAAGGTGTTTGTCAAATGGAGAAGGCTCCCCCTGTCCTGCACATTGCCACCTCTGCAACACAATCATGGGGCACTGATGCATTATCATGGCAGACAAGAGCCTAAGCCAGGGATGGGCAAGGAATTTTCCCGAGGTGGCCACATCAGAGGTCATGACTGTTGTGGAGGGCCAAACCAATAAGCTGAAATTAATTATGCTCAAAATTAATAATTATAGTTGTAATTAATAGATTAATTTATATTTATATTATCACTTAATATTGAATAGAATTAAGCATGCTAATATCTCCCTATATACAGCATGAGCCCCCACACTGCCTCTGTATATACAGCTTGAGCCCCCACAAAGCCTCCCTATATACAACATGAACCCACACTCAGCTCCCTATTACAGTATGAGCCCCCACATAGCCTCCTATATCCAGCATGTGCCCCCACAAAGCCTACCTACAGTATATACAGTATGAGTTCCCACACAACCTACAGTTAGGTCCATATATATTTGGACAGAGACAACATTTTTCTAATTTTGGTTCTAGACATTACCACAATGAATTTTAAACAAAACAATTCAGATGCAGTTGAAGTTCAGACTTTCAGCTTTCATTTGAGGGTATCCACATTAAAATTGGATGAAGGGTTTAGGAGTTTCAGCTCCTTAACATGTGCCACCCTGTTTTTAAAGGGACCAAAAGTAATTGGACAATTGACTCCAAGGCTATTTCATGGACAGGTGTGGGCAATCCCTTTGTTATGTCATTCTCAATTAAGCAGATAAAAGGCCTGGAGTTGATTTGAGGTGTGGTGCTTGCATTTGGAAGGTTTTGCTGTGAAGTAAACATGCGGTCAAAGGAGCTCTCCGTGCAGGTGAAACAAGCCATCCTTAAGCTGCAAAAACAGAAAAAACCCATCCGAGAAATTGCTACAATATTAGGAGTGGCAAAATCTACAGTTTGGTACATCCTGAGAAAGAAAGAAAGCACTGGTGAACTCATCAATGCAAAAAGACCTGGGAGCCCACGGAAGACAACAGTGGTGGATGATCGCAGAATAATCTCCATGGTGAAGAAAAACCCCTTCACAACAGCCAACCAAGTGAACAACACTCTCTAGCAGGTAGGTGTATCAATATCCAAATCTACCATAAAGAGAAGACTGCATGAAAGTAAATACAGAGGGTTCACTGCACGGTGCAAGCCACTCATAAGAATCAAGAATAAAAAGGCTAGACTGGACTTTGCTAAAAAACATCTAAAAAAGCCAGCACAGTTCTGGAAGAACATTCTTTGGACAGATGAAACGAAGATCAACCTCTACCAGAATGATGGAAAGATAAAAGTATGGCGAAGGCGTGGTACAGCTCATGATCCAAAGCATACCACATCATCTGTAAAACACGCCGCAGGCAGTGTGATGGCTTGGGCGTGCATGGCTGCCAGTGGCACTGGGTCACTAGTGTTTATTGATGATGTGACACAGGACAGAAGCAGCTGAATTAATTCTGATGTATTCAGAGCCATACTGTGTGCTCAGATCCAGCCAAATGCAGCCAAACTGATTGGTCGTCGTTTCATACTACAGATGGACAATGACCCAAAACATAAAGCCAAAGCAACCCAGGAGTTTATTAAAGCAAAGAAGTGGAATATTCTTGAATGGCCAAGTCAGTCACCTGATCTCAACCCAATTGAGCATGCATTTCACTTGTTAAAGACTAAACTTCAGACAGAAAGGCCCACAAACAAAAAGCAACTGAAAACCACCGCAGTGAATGCCTGGCAGAGCATCAAAAAGGAGGAAACACAGCGTCTGGTGATGTCCATAAGTTCAAGACTTCAGGCAGTCATTGACAACAAAGGGTTTTCAACCAAGTACTAGAAATGAACATTTTATTTACAATTATTTAATCTGTCCAATTACTTTTGGTCCCTTTAAAAACAGGGTGGCACATGTTAAGGAGCTGAAACTCCTAAACCCTTCATCCAATTTTAATGTGGATACCCTCAAATGAAAGCTGAAAGTCTGAACGTCAACTGCATCTGAATTGTTTTGTTTAAAATTCATTGTGGTAATGTCTAGAACCAAAATTAGAAAAATGTTGTCTCTGTCCAAATATATATGGACCTAACTGTACCTGCAATCATAGCCGAAAGTGTTGGCACCCTTGAAATTGCTCCAGAAAATGAAGTATTTCTCCCTGAAAATGATCGCAATTACACATGTTTTGTTATACACATGTTTATTTCCTTTGTGTGTATTCCAACAACACAAAAAAAACAGAAAAAAAGGCAAATTGGACATAATTTCACACAAAACCCCAAAAATGGGCTGGACAAAATTGTTGGAACCTTTCCAAAAACTGTGCGTAAACAACTTTGCTTCAAGCATGTGATGCTTGTTCAAACTCCTCTGTGGCAAGTAACAGGTGTGGACAATATTAAAATAACACCTGAAACCAGATAAAAAAAGGGAGAAGTTAACTCAATCTTTGCATTGTGTGTCTGTGTGTGCCACACTAAGCATGGAGAACAGAAAGATGAGAAGAGAACTGTCTGATGACTTGAGAATCAAAATTGTTAAAAATATCCACAATCTCAAGGTTACAAGTCCATCTCCAGAGATCTTGATTTTCCTTTGTCCACGGTGCGCAACATAATCAAAAAGTTTACAACCCATGGAATTCTAGCTAATCTCCCAGGACATGAACGACAGAGAGAAATTTATGAAAAATTGCAACCTAGGAAAGTCCAGATGGTGAATAAGCAGGCCAAGTCAAGTTCCAAAGAAATTCAAGCTGTCCTACAGCCTCAGGGCGCATCAGTGTTAGTGCGAACTATCCGTCGAAATTTGAATGAAATTAAACGCTATAGCAGGAGACCCAGGAGTTCCCCAAAGCTGACACAGACACATAAAAAAGCTAGATTGCAGTTTGCCAAAATGTATGTGAGTAAGCCAAAATCCTTTTTGGAAAGCATCTTGTGGACAGATAAGACCAAGCTTTTGTTAAAGCACATCATAACCTACCTATGTATAGCATGAGTCCTGACACAGCCTCTCTATATAAAATGTAAGCCCCCAAATAGCCCCCTACATACAGTATGAGCCCCACATAGCCTCCTAAATACAGTGTGAGCCTACAAATAGTCCCTTATATACAGCATGAGCCCTCACGCAGTCCCTATATTCAGTTTGAGTTCCCCACATATCCTCCTATATACAGTATGAGCCCCCACATAGCCTCCTATATACAGAATGAGCCCTCACATAGCCTCCCTATATATAGTATGAGAGCCCACACAGCCTCCCTATATACAGCATGAGCCCCCTCATAGCCTCCTAAATACAGAATGAGCCCTACATAGTCCCATAAATACAGTATGAGTTCCCACATAGCCTCCTAAATGCAGCATGAGCCAACACATAGCCCCTTGTATACAGCATGAGCCCCCACACAACCTCCTATATATATAGTATGAGCCCCCACAGCCTCCTATATACAGTATGAGCCCCCATATAGTCTCCTAGATACAGCATGAGCCTTTATATAGCCCCTTATATACAATATGAGACAGGCATAACCTCCCATATACAGTATGAGCCCCCACATTGCTTCCAATATACAGCATGAGCCCCCACCATACCTATATTCAGTTTGAGCCCCCACATAGCCTCCTATATACAGTATGAGCCCCAACATAGCCTCCTATATATAGTATGAGCCCCCACAGCCTCCTATATACAGTATGAGCCCCCACATAGCCTCTTATACATAATATAAGCCCCCACATAACCTACTATATATAGCATGAGCCCCCACAGCCTCCTATATACAGTATAAGCCCCCACATAGCCTCTTATATATAGTATGAGCCCCCACAGCCTCCAATATACAGTATGAACCCCCATATAGCCTTGTATATATAGTATGAGCCCCCACAGCCTTCTATATACAGTATGAGCCCCCATATAGCCTCCTATATACAGTTTGAGCCCCAACATAGTTTCCAATATACAGCATGAGCCCCCACACAGCCTCCTGTACACCTGTAAACATCCCATACACATATGAAAGAAAGAAAAAAACATATACTCACCCTGCTCCTTTTCCCCTTGTGTCTGCTCCTGTCTCTGGTGCACTGACTCTCATCAGCAGAAGGAGCATGATGAACTGATGTCATTGCGTCTGCTGTCTCACATGCTGATTGGTGGAGAAAGGAGGCGGCGGCTCTATCCTCCACCAATGTATTCACCTCTGTCTGCATCCTGAGGATGAAGATAGCAGTGATAGCGGGAGGGGGCTGACTGGCAACAGAAAGCTTGGTTTGGCCTGTGGGCCACTGTTTTTAACCCTCCAGCTGTCCCGTTCTGCGGGCCGGAATTGAACAGCCAGATGACAAAACAAGGGGCACGGGCCACACTTTGCCCAGTACTGGCCTAACTTATTCTGCCTCTGCCATGACCTTATAGTATAACCAGAATACCATATATTCCAAAGTATTATACAATTGATCAAGAGATCACTGCTTTCAACCATATAGTATACAAAAAAAGTAGAAGCAAAATTAGGCATTATGTATGTTTATAATCCCCCAAAATAAACGATTATTTTCATTAAGAATAATTTTTTTAAATATTTCACCATAAAAATGCATATTCCTACAATATTACTGATCCAAGCAATAAAAATAACTTATTAGTTATACAACATAGTTCAAGGTATAAAAAGGCCCCAAAAAATTATAGAAAGCCCCTATCCGCTCAAAAAAGCTAAATAAAAACAAGTTACCCTGCAATATTTATAACAAAACAGTTGTGACACCCTTTTCGTTGTGCAAAAGACAGTTTATAGCAAAGATGTAGTTCCTTGTGTTCACTCATGATATCACCACCTTCCATTCCCTTTCAGACTGTTATATATTGGAGTGAAGAACATAACGTGATGGTAGGTCCATCCTAGACAGAACTGCTGCTGATTTTACTTGTGGATTTGCACAGGTAACATATTCAGTTGACTACAGTACCAGGCAAAGGGATGAAATTTTTCAAACCTGATCCATAAGCTGCAGAATTTTTCTCACATATATATTAAAATGCAGTGAAAATCTGAAAATATGCAACATGTGAAATTCAGTTGCGGATTCCCTTCGTGGATTTTATTGTTTTCAATACAGCAGAAGTGAAATTGACTGAGAATTCATGTAACTGAAATACATGCAGATTTTTCTTTTAATTTACTGTAGGAGAAAAATGAGCAGCAGATCCCCCTCTCCCCCCCAAAAAAAACCCCAATACAAAACAAAAAAACACTGCCTGGGAAAATATCATACTTTTAAAAAGACTATCTTAGAAGATCTTTGTAGATGGCAATGCTATAGAGCTTTTCTGGACTAAAATATTTATTATAATTCTACAAAATTTGTAATATTTATAGCAAATGATATAAAAATAATATGACCACGCTGTTAAAACATGACATAAATGTTGCTATTATATGCAACAAAACAAATCTACCACTAGAGGGCACTCACTAGATATTTACATTTCAAAATAAAGAAGGTAATAAGCTAATGACAGAAGTGTATGGGACACTAAAAAGCAATGTGGGATTTCTGTCCTCCGAAACATTATTACCTGCAGATATAGTGAACTCTGCAGGTAACTAGTATTTAAATCATTAAAAAAAACAAAAACAGAAAAAAATCACAGCACTCTAACATTGCAGTCCCTACTATCAAAATAGAGTCCTACAATTCCAAAAACAAAGTGCAGCAATAAGCTCGCGTGTCCTGCCAAAGATGCACAAGGGAATAACCCAGACAGACAAAAATGCTAAAAAGCAGCTTCGGTGCCCTAAGGATGAAGGTAGATGATGATAGTTTAATAATAGTAAAGGTAAACAAAGATCTGTAACTAGATCACAGTAAATGCAATCGGAACAAGTCACTATTAGTGTTGAGCATTCCGATACTGAAATATCGGGTATCGGCCGATATTCGCGGTATCGGAATTCCGATACTTAATTCCGATACTTTTGCAATATCGTATACCGGAATCGGAAGTTCCCATAATGCAATGAGCCATTTTCATTTTATTCAGCCAATGAGGATCCTAAGAAGTGTGGGCACATCCTGTTAGGCATGTAGGCATCTTACCTAATGGCATGGCTGTGATTGGCTGCTGAAATGATGTCATGATGCACTATAAAAGCCGCCGCCGCCATTTTGAGCTCACTCTGCTGTGAATTCAGTTAGGGATAGGACGCTGTTGTTCTGAGGGACAGTTTTAGCTACCTATTTGGTCTATTCTGCTTTACCCAAGCTACTTTATAAATCACTGTGCCTTGCAGCGCTAGTGCACAGTTCTCTGTGCTGTTCACCGCTTTCTGCAAGGTCTGTGTGTGTGAGTGCAGCTCACCCTGTAGTGTGTGCCTCAACCACGTCTGGTTGTAATGCACTCAGTGTGTGTCACTGCCTCATACATTGTCCTTTTTTGCCAATTCATAATTTTTCCTGATATCTCCTATTAGTGTGGTGGTTCCATCCGTATTCAGCTAAATTGGTTCCAAACACACTGTATAGGAGTAGATAGAGAAATTTTTTTGGTCTTGCAGCGCTAGTGCACAGTGCTCTGCATCTGTACTGTTCACCGCTGTCTGCAAGGTCTGTGTGTGTGAGTGCAGCTCACCCTGTAGTGTGTACTTCAGCCACGTCTTGTTGTAGTGCACTCAGTGTGTCTCACTGCCTCATACATTATCCTTTTTTGCCAATTCATAATTTTTCCTGATATCTCCTATTAGTGTGGTGGTTCCATCCGTATTCAGCTAAATTGGTTCCAAACACACTATATAGGAATAGATAGAGAAATTGTTTTGGTCTTGCAGCGCTAGTGCACAGTGCTCTGCATCTGCACTGTTCACCGCTGTCTGCAAGGTCTGTGTGTGTGTGCTGCTCACCCTGTAGTGTGTGCTTCAGCCACGTCTGGTTGTAGTGCACTCAGCGTGCGTCACTGCCTCATACATTGTCCTTTTTTGCCAATTCATAATTTTTCCTGATTTCTCCTATTAATGTGGTGGTTCCATCCGTATTCAGCTAAATTGGTTCCAAACACACTATATAGGAGTAGTTAGAGGAGCCTTTCTGCAGCATTGGGCCCTGCAGCCCCAGCCAGATTAGTATTAGCCTATTTTTTGTAGCCTCATCTATTGCATTGTAGGTTACCTTCCTACATTGTAATAGCTACAAAAAGTTTGTGATACTATCAGTATTACATCTTTAGGCACATCCAGTGTCTTTTTGTGACAAAAAAAAAAACTAAATAAAGTTCACCAAACACTCCACTTTACAGTTGAGTAGGCCACATTAGCTCATATTAAAGTCTAGTCCACACTTTATAAAATTAGTGTTTCTTATACCAGTTGGCAGCTGTTCAGGAATAAGCACACTAAGCCCTTAGTACTTTTCTGCCTATCTTTATCAGTCTACCAAGATGAAGAAGGCAGGGAGTAAGGCATGTGGTCGTGGGCGTGGGCGTGGAGTTTCTGCAGGGAGAGGACGTGAGGATTCTGTGCCTGCAGGGAGAGGACGTGGGGATTCTGTGCCTGCTGCGGGAACCAGTGACTCAGCATCCCCCAGTTTTACCAGGGAACAGTCCTTTATGCGCAGCTTTGTAGGAGCTAGCCGTACCCCACTGCTGCGGGAGGACCAAATTGAAGCCGTTGTCGGATGGATGGCAGCTAACGCATCGACTTCAATTAGTTCCAGATCCTCTCAGGTCCTGAGCACTGAAGAGCACCCATCTGTCTCTTCACCACCTGCCAAATTGCCCAGGCAGTCAGAGAGCCCTGGACAGGAGCAATCTCTACTTCTGTTCTCTGAATCTCTTGGCTTGGAAAGAGGGGGCCAGCCAAGCAGAATTCGAGAATTTGAAGAAGAGGTAGTATGCAGTGATGCGCAACCGTTTTGTCTCTCTGAATCTGAAGAGGCGGGTGGGCCAGTGCCTATGGTCAGCAGCACACCTCAGTACGTATCTGATGATGAGACTCAGGTGCCACTTTCTGGTGCGTACTGTGCTGTCGAGACTACCCAGGAGAAGCAGTTGTTTGAAGAGGGTGGTGTAGATGATGAGGTCCTTGACCCATCATGGCGTGAGGGACAGGAAGCTGGTGGGAGCAGCTCTGAGGAAGAGATTCCCCGAACAGCCCAAAAAGGAGGGAGAGGGAGGGGGCAGACTTGGTTGCCTGTAGCCTCCACTTCGGCACCCATTAGGAGCATGGCTCTTCCAAAATCCAAAGCGGGCGCTCCCAAGACTTGCAGTGCCTGGTCCTTTTTTGACACAGTTGCAGATGACATTTGCTTTGTCAAATGCAAGCTGTGTAATCAGAAGGTGAAAAGAGGGAAAAGTGTCAGCAACCTCAATACCACAAATATGTGGAAACATGTGCGGACCAAGCACGTGTTGGAGTTACAAAAACACATTGAAGACCTAGGCCAACCTACAGTGCCACCTACCACCTCTTCAGTTCATGTTGTAGCCTCTTCCTCCAGCTCACACACAGCTGGTTCGGCTTCCTCACAGGATCGCCATGGAAGAATCTCTGGCACTGTTGTACAGAGACACAGTGTAATTCCACCCACAGCACCACTTTCCCAGTCATCCTCACACTCCCAGGCCAGTCTACAGCCATCGTTAGCACAGGCATGGGAGAAAAGGTGCCCATACTCGGCAAACCACCCCCGAGCACAGGCTCTGAATGCTGGCATTGCTAAACTACTGGCCCTTGAAATGCTATCATTCAGGCTGGTGGAGACTGACACATTCCATAACTTTATGGCATTGGCAGTCCCACAATACAACGTGCCCAGCCGCTTTTATTTCAGCAGGCAAGCCGTCCCTGCCCTGCAACATCATGTGGAGGGAAAAATTAAACATGCGCTACAAAACGCCGTCAGTAGCAAGGTCCACCTGACCACCGATGCGTGGACCAGTAAGCATGGACAGGGACGATACCTTTCCCTCACTGTCCATTGAGTAAATGTTGTGGAGCCGGGTACAGATCTTGAGAGTGGCGCTGTACGTGTTCTGCCAACTCCAAGGATTGCAGGAATCCAGTCTGTACACATTGACTCCTCCTCATACTCCAGTTCCTCTGAATCAGCGCTGCAGGAGCCGTCACGGTCTACCTCCACATTGACCTGTGAACGGTTACCTGTTATGATGACCGATATGAGCACAGCCGTGGCCAAACGTCAACAGGCCGTATTAAAATTAATTTATTTGGGGAATCGAAGCCACACAGCGCAGGAGCTCTGGAATGCCATCAAGCAGCAGAGCGACATGTGGTTTGTGCCAGCGAATCTCCAGCCAGGCATGGTAGTGTGTGACAATGGCCGAAATCTGGTGGCAGCTCTGGGCCTAGGCAACCTCACTCACATCCCATGTCTGGCACACGTGCTCAACTTGGTCGTGCAGAGTTTTTTGAGGGACTATCCGGATCTTGATGCACTGCTTCACAAGGTCCGCATAGAGTGCGCTCACTTGCGGCGTTCCAGCAACGCAAGATCACGCATTGCAGCTCTGCAGCGCCGATTACGTCTTCCGGAACATCGCATCATATGTGACCTACCCACCAGGTGGAATTCAATGTTACATATGTTGGAGAGGTTGTGTGAGCAGCAGGCAGCAGTAATGGAGTACCAGCTGCAGCAGGCGCAAACAAGTCGCAGTGCGCGCCGTTCACACTTCACCACCACTGAGTGGGCCTCTCTGAAGGACATTTGCCACGTTTTGCGTGCCTTCGATTATTCCACGCGGATGGCGAGTGCAGATGATGCACTAGTCAGCATGACTATCCCCCTTATCTGCCTGCTTGAAAAAACACTGCAAGCACTAAGGGACGAGGTTTTGGAAGAGGTGGAGGATGAGTCACAAATGCCATCTGCTTCTCTACAGTCTGCGCAACGTGGTTCCTCACAAAGGCCTAGGCAGGGGACACTTTGTGAGGAGGATGAGGAGGAGTCAATGGATGAGGAAGACATCTGTCCAGAGGAGGGAGGTACACAGTGCTCTAGTAGTTAGTATCTAGAGCGAGGGTGGGATGATGCAGAGCAGGCAGAGATCACGCCTCAAGCAGGGGACAGCGTTTCTTGGCCAGTTGGCAGTCTGCAGCACATGGTTGATTTCATGCTGCAGTGCCTGAGAAACGACCGCCGCATCGCCCACATTCTCAACACGGCTGATTATTGGGTGTCCACCCTCCTAGATCCTCGCTACCGGGACAACTTACAAAGCCTCATAACACTGTTGAACCGGGAGCGTAAAATGCGGGAGTACCAAGACGCACTGGTGCATTTCATCATGTTCTCCATTCCAACCGAGAGCAGTGCTGCTAGTGCTTTACAAAGCAGCTCAGTGCGTCGAGGCAGTGGAGGAAGCTCTGCACAAAGAGGGAGCAGAAGCAGCGCCTCAGCACAAGGCAAGACCAGTATGGCCGAAATGTGGCAAAGTTTTGTGTCCCCGCCGCCACAAATGTCTACACCATCACAGACGGCTCCAGTCAGCAGGAGGCAACATTTCCATCAGATGGTGACAGACTACATGTCTTGCCCTCTTAGTGTACTCCCAGACGGCTCTTCTCCCTTCAAGTTTTGGGTCTGTAAGCTGGATACATGGCCAGAGCTTAGTCAGTATGCATTGGAGGTGCTAGCTTGCCCTGCTGCTAGTGTACTATCGGAACGCGTCTTTAGTGCCGCAGGTGGTGTACTAACAGACCGTCGCATGCGACTATCCTCCGATAACGTTGACCGGCTTACTTTTCTCAAAATGAACAAGGCCTGGATCTCTCATGAATTTGCCAGTCCTCTTCCAGAATAAATAATTGGTTGGCAACAGTATCCAGGTCTCCTGTTGTGTTCATGTTTCTACCACCTGAACTGTAATCCCTGAGCTCCAACACTGCCAGTTGGCGCTCGGAAGTGCCGTCTGCACAGTCAACACTTGCTGCCGTGTTATTGGGGTTCAGTAACGTCAGCTGTTCCCCTGCTGTGCGGATGGCAATTTCTCCTGCTCTGTCCACATTCTCACTACTACAGATTTTAAAGTTGCTCCAATTACACCTCTGGCTCCTCTGTTTTCAGTATTATCCCTGAGCTCCAACACTGCCAGTTGGCGCTCGGAAGTGCCGTCTGCAAAGTCAACACTTGCTGCCGTGTTATTGGGGTTCAGTAACGTCAGCTGTTCCCCTGCTGTGCGGACGGCAATTTCTCCTGCTCTGTCCACATTCTCACTACTACAGATTTTAAAGTTGCTCCAATTACACCTCTGGCTCCTCTGTTTTCAGTATTATCCCTGAGCTCCAACACCGCCAGTTGGCGCTCGGAAGTGCCGTCTGCAAAGTCAACACTTGCTGCCGTGTTATTGGGGTTCAGTAACGTCAGCTGTTCCCCTGCTGTGCGGACGGCAATTTCTCCTGCTCTGTCCACATTCTCACTACTACAGATTTTAAAGTTGCTCCAATTACACCTCTGGCTCCTCTGTTTTCAGTATTATCCCTGAGCTCCAACACCGCCAGTTGGCGCTCGGAAGTGCCGTCTGCAAAGTCAACACTTGCTGCCGTGTTATTGGGGTTCAGTAACGTCAGCTGTTCCCCTGCTGTGCGGATGGCAATTTCTCCTGGTCTGTCCACATTCTCACTACTACAGATTTTAAAGTTGCTCCAATTACACCTCTGGCTCCTCTGTTTTCAGTATTATCCCTGAGCTCCAACACCGCCAGATGGCGCTCGGAAGTGCCGTCTGCAAAGTCAACACTTGCTGCCGTGTTATTGGGGTTCAGTAACGTCAGCTGTTCCCCTGCTGATACTAGGATAAGAGTCACTAGTACCTGAAATCTGGTTGCTGGATCTCCTTCCTAATAGTGACCAATGTCCAATTGAGAGTGCATTCAATTCTCCATAAAAAGTCTTCAACATGAAATGATTTCTGCTCCAAATTTGTGGGGGGAGGGAGCGTTCCGGCCAATACCATGATCCTCTCACTTCCACCAATAGTCCAGTCAGCTCAAGTCATGTTACTATAAGCTCTAGCATGGGTATATCTGTAGTTCACAAAGCTTCCAATGCATTTTGGAAACACTCCCACCCCCCAAAAAGAAAATACAGCAAAAACACTTGTATAACGTAGGAAAAATGCAAAACAATTTTGCATTTTGCATGCAGCATTTTTTCTGCCAAGAGGGGAAGTTTGGGATATAGAAAGAAAATGGCACAAAAACACCAATGAGTGAACATACCATTAAAATTTTGATAAGTCACAACATTATTGCAAAACGAGGTTGCGCAAAAACTTTAGGACTTTTACTGTTTTAAAAATGATTGGAACTTGGATGGGACCAGAGCGTGATGCCACAGCTTGTCTATTTCATGACAAGCTGTGGCGTACCTTATGCAGAAAATCTTACTCCAGTTCCTAACTGGAGTTAGAGTTGCGGCAAGGTGCATGGAAGTGCACACCATTTTTCAGACGTGTCTGATTCATTAAGAGGCGCCTCTGACTCCAACACTCCCCTTCATCAAGATTGTTGTGAACAACCCCGGCTTAGATGAATTGAAACCTCAGAGTTCATTCGAAGAATCACCGGTAGTGATGAGCGAGCATGTTCGCTACTGCTTGGCGCTCGCCCGAGCATCTCACTGCTTGACATGATAGGCGCTCGCCGAGTATTTCCGGGGTTGCTCGGCGGGACCTCGGGTCTCCTCCCTGCATGTTTGGCACTCTTTACAGCGCCAATGAACATGCAGGAATTGCCTGCCACTCACTGTAATGCCGTAGCCATGTAGGTTGTGGCATTACAGTGATTGGCTGGCCACACAGCATCATCAGGTCTATATCAGACCTGGCGCCGCCATTCTCGTCACAGTCACTACGGAATCAGACAGTGTAGGGAGAGCTGCTGCTGAGCTAGGGAGAGATTTGCTTGTTTCTAGTTAGTGTTGGTGTACCAAACTATATTAGAGACACATATCCATCTCAACAAACAGTCCTTCTGAGGACTAATCCATCTGCAGAGATATCAGGCAGGCAGTGTATATAGGCAGGCAGTGTATATAGCAGACTGCAGTGCATATAGCACAAGAGGCTCCATTCCAGTTCTGTCTGCTGCGGTTGTTATATTTCTAGAAATAGGCCCAGGTCTCAGGGGCCAGGAATAATTTTTTTTGGATCTTAATCCTCATTATTTGCTTAACCGCTTCCCGACCGCCCACTGTAGATAAACGTCCGCGCTGCCTGGGCTCTGTGCAGCGCGGACGTTTAAAAACGGTGGGTGGTCTCGCAGTGCTCAGGACCCCCTGGGTCCTGCAAGCGCTGTGAGAGCGGTGCAGAGCGTTAGCTCTGACAGGGAACATCATCGGGACCTGATTAGATCAGGTCCCAGTGATGTTAACCCTTTGCTGTCTTCTATATGCTGCGATCTATAGTGATCGCGGCATATAGGAGACAGCAGGAGGAGAGGGGGTCGTCCACTTACCTCTCTGACGACCCCTTGATTGCTTTCAGGACCTTAGGTTGCTATGGCAGCTGGAGGTCACATGACCGCCTCCAGCTCTGCCATATATGGTGTCCTTCCTGTCTGGCTTCAGGAGACTGTGAAACAGTCAGTGAAGATCTCATATAATGTAATACATGTCTATTACATTACATGAGATCAGGGATCAGAAAAATAAAAATTAATGTCCCATACAAGGACTAAGTAAAAATGTAAAAAAAAGTAAAAAAAAAGTTTTTAAACTATTAAAAAAAAATCACAAAATAAATAAAAATAAATAAATAAAATATTAAACCAATAAATCCGTATATTTTTACAAAACCAAAAAAAGTACATATATTTGGTATCGCCGCGTCCGAAACAACCTGAGCTATAAAACTGTCACACTAATTAACTCCTTCTGTGCACACCGTAA
Organism: Phyllobates terribilis; assembly: GCF_046119375.1. Taxonomy (NCBI): domain Eukaryota; kingdom Metazoa; phylum Chordata; class Amphibia; order Anura; family Dendrobatidae; genus Phyllobates; species Phyllobates terribilis. The sequence goes on along the minus strand of NW_027362761.1, from coordinate 895,712,210 downwards.
TAAAAATAAATAAAAAACTGAGCAAAAAATATGCTTTTTCATCATATCGCCAAACAAAAAGTGGAAAAAAATGCGATCAAAAAGCAAAATAGAAATAAAAATGGTACCGCTGAAAACGTCATCTTGTTCCGCAAAAAAAAAGCTGCCATACAGCTCCATCAGCCGAAAAATAAAAAAGTTATAGCGCTCAGAATAAAGCAATGCAAAAAAATATTTTTTTCTATAAAATTGTTTTATTGTGTAAAAGCGCCAAAACATAAAAAAAAATACAGTAAGTGTAGCATCGCTGTAAACGTACTGACCCCAAGAATAACGCTGCCTGATCACTTTTACCACACGCAGAACGGCATAAAAAAAACCCTCAAAAAACAATTCCTGAATTGTTTGTTTTTGTTAATTTTACCTCCCAAAAAACCGAATAGAAAGCGATCAAAAAATGTCACATACCCAAAAATGGTACCAATAAAAATGTCAACTCGTCCCGCAAAAAACAAGCTGTCACATGACTCTGTCGGCCGAAATATGGAAAAATTATAGCTCTCAAAATATGGTGATGCAAAAACTAGATTTTGCAAAAAAAGCGTATTTTAGTGTGTGACAGCTGTCAATCATAAAAACCCGATATAAATCTGGTATCTCTGTAATCGCACCGACCCGAAGAATAAAGTAATCTAATCAGTTATATCACACTAGGAACGGCGTAAAAAATAAATAAAACCAATTCTTCACCTGCTACTGATTTGTTTATTATGTCTCCCAAAGATCCCAGTAAGGCTCTGCTCACATTTATCCTGCGCTCTGCGCTGAGCACTTACACCAGAGTTTCCGTGTAAATCTCTGAAATACGTGATTCAGCCGGAACCCATGATGGAAGATTCCCTGTAATGAGGCAGATATAGGCCACTGTGGACGCCGTCTAGCCTGGGATCCCACGGTGTCATTTGTTTTAGGCGTGCATAAAAGTGCGGTTGGCCACAGTTTTGTGCACTTCTGAAAAAAAGGACACCGCTAAACAGAGGCCAGACGGAGTCCAGAGTAACTCTGCTGCCTCATTAGTGAATGGACCCCAAAGGAGTTTCATCTGAATTACATCACTTGGAAATTTAGATGGAAACCCAGATGTAAGTGCTCAGCCTAGAGCGCCGGATAAATGTTACGTAAAATGTTCCCAATAAAAGCTTCAACTCAGTCCTCAAAAAAAGCTAGTCCCCACTCAGGTCCGTCATCTGTTAAAAATATAAGGGACTTCCAAGTTACTGGTAGCAGAAAGGCTCTGGAAAAGCAAAATGACCCTTGCCCCCCAAAAGAAATTCAGAAAATTTTGTGCTCCCAAATCCAAATGCCTATTCTACAATAATTTGTTCTCCAATTGTCAAATAGCACTCCGTCCCGCCCAGATCTCGCCGTATGGCTGAGCGGTACGATACAGCCACATATGGGGTATTGCCACTTTTAGAAGAAATTGTGTGACACATTTCGGCACCATTTTTACCCATTGCCGTGTGTGAAAATGTAAAATCTGAGGGTAAAACATTTTTTTGTGGTAAAAATATAATTATGCTTTTTTCACTGCCCAATGGTATAAATGTAAAAATTAAAAAATACTCACTACTTCCCTAGATGAATTCCTTGAGAGGTGTAGTTTACAAAATGGGGTCACTTGTGGGGGTTTCTGCTGTTTTGGCATGTCAGCGAACTCTTCAAATGTGACATGGTGTCTGCTGCCTATCCCAGCCAACATAGCGCTCCTTTCTCTTCCGAACCCTGCCGTACACCAAAGCAGTGGTTTTCCCCCACATATGGGGTATCGGCGTACTCAGGAGAAATTGTACAACAAATTTCATGGTGCAATTTATCCTGTTACCCTTATGATAATACAAAATTAGGGAATGAAAAACATTTTTTGTGGGAAAAAAGTGAAAATTTTATTTTTACGGCTCAATATTATAAACTTCTGTGAAGCAGCTGGGGGTGCAAGGTGCTCACCACACATCTAGATAAGTTCCCTAAGGGGTCTAGTTTCCAAAATGGTGGCACTTGTGGGGGGTTTCCACTGTTTAGGCACATTAGGGGCTCCCCAAATGTGACATGGCGTCCGCTAATTATTCAAACAAATTTTACATTTAAAAAGTCAAATGGCGCTCCTTCCCTTTCAAACCCTGCCATGTGCCCAAACAGTAATTTGCCTCCACATATGGGGTATCGGCTTGTTCAGGAGAAATTGCACAACAAATTTCATGGTGCATTTTATCCTGTTACCCTTATGATAATACAAAATTAGGGAATGAAAAACATTTTTTGTGGGAAAAATGTGAAAATTTTATTTTTACGGCTCAATATTATAAACTTCTGTGAAGCAGCTGGGGGTGCAAGGTGCTCACCACACATCTAGATAAGTTCCCTAAGGGGTCTAGTTTCCAAAATGGTGTCACTTGTGGGGGGTTTCCACTGTTTAGGCACATCAGGGGCTCTCCAAACGCAACATGGCGTCTGCTAATTATTCAGACAAATTTTACATTCAAAAAGTCTAATGGCGCTCCTTCCCTTCCGAACCCTGCAGTGCGCCCAAACAGTGGTTTTCCCTCACATATGGGGTATCAGCACGCTCAAGAGAAATTGCACAAAAAAATTTGGGGTCCATTTTTTCCTGTTACCCCTGTGAAAATAAAAAAAATTGGGTCTAAAGTAACATTTTTGTGAAAAAAAGTTAAATGTTAATTTTTTTCTTCCACATTCCAAAAATTCCTGTGAAGCACCTGAAGGGTTAATAAAGTTCTTGAATGTGGTTTTGAGCACCTTCAGGGGTGCAGTTTTTAGAATGGTGTCACTTTGGGGTATTTTCTGTCATAAAGACCCCTCAAAGTGACTTCAAATATGATGTGGTCCCTAAAAAAATGTTTTTGTAAATTTTGTTGGAAAAATGAGAAATCGCTGGTCAACTTTTAGCTCCCTAACAAAAGAAAATTTTGGTTCCAAAATTGTGCTGATGTAAAGTAGACATGTGGGAAATGTTATTTATTAACTATATTGTGTGACATATCTCTCTGATTTAAGGGCATGAAAATTCAAAGTTTAAAAATTGCAAAATTTTCAAAATTTTCGCCAAATTTCCGATTTTTTCACAAATAAACGCAAGTTATATCGAAGAAATGTTACCACTACCATGAAGTACAATATGTCATGAAAAACCAATCTCAGAATCAGGGGAATACGTTGAAGCGTTCCAGAGTAATTACTTCATAAACTGACAGTGGTCAGAATTGAAAAAATTGGCCCGGTCACGAAGGCAAAAACAGGATCTGGCGCGAAGTGGTTAAAAAGCAATCCAGAGAACACAGTTTTTCTGCGCCATTTGCTTGTTGGGACTGCAGAATACAGCCAGGTCCTTTCCATATTACAGCGCTAAAAATCCAGCTATTTAAAACTGTGTTTTCTCTGTCACACAGATCACATATAAGTTTTCAGAAAATACTGCCATTTCTGGCCTCCATTAAATATTTTTTTCAGTGTGTTAGCAAAGTTTTTGACACCGGTTTGCTGTTCAAAACAGCTACCTACAGGCCAGGTATTTAAAACTGTGTTTTCTCCGTCACACGGATCACATATACGTTTTCAGAAAATACTGCCATTTCTGGCCTCCATTAAAAATTTGTTTAAGTGTGTCAGTGAAGAAATTGACACCAGATTGCTGTTCAAAATAATTACCTACAGGCCAGGAATTTAAAACTGTGTTTTCTCCATCACACGGATCACATATAAGTTCGCTCCAAATTCAGTCATTTGTTGTGAGCGTGGAAGATATTGTCCTCCATTTAAAATGGGCAAGGCACGTGGCAAGGGACGGGGAACTGGACGTGATGGTGATGATGGTGCATGCAGAGGCCGAGGCTGTGGGCAAGCTGAAATTGTGCCACAATAAACACCCACATCTTCTCGCTCGACCTTCCTGTTCCAATTAATAGGGGACCGCAGAACACCACTATTGAACACAGAGCAGTGTGAAAAGGTTATTGGTTGGATAGCAAATAATGCTTCCAGTTACTTAGCCACCACCACCACCACCTTGTCTTCCACACGGTCAAGTCTCAGTAGCTGTGAGTCTAGACCGCATATTCCTCACCCTGAACCTCCTTCCTCTCACCATGCTGAGTGCCCAGAGACAACTGATCCCACACTTGGACACTCCGAAGAGCTGTTCACTTTTCCATTTATAGATTCGGGCCTCTCTCCCAGTCCACTTGAAGCGCGGCAAGAGGAGATCGCATGTAGCGATGCCCAAATATTTGAGCAGCCACGGTCACACAAAAGCGACGGTGGGAAAGTGTCACAAGAGGTGGACGATGATGAGACACAATTGCCAGAAAGTCAGGAGGAGGACCAGAGTGCGAAAGTGGAAGACGAGGTGGTGGATGATATAGTAACTGACCCAACATAGCAGGAGGACATGCAGAGCGAGGACAGCAGCACACAGGGGGAGTGAGGCAGAGCACCCCAACAGGCAGGAAGAATCAGAGCGGTGGCCACAGAAAGAAGGCGGGCAACCGTTCCCCGTAACACCAACACGAAGGAAGTTGCCAGTACAACTGTTAGGTCTTCCCGAGTCTGGTTGTTTTTTATAAACTCTGCCGATAACCCCAAAAAGGCCATTTGCACTACCTGCCAGGTCAGCATCAGCAGGGGTGGCAAAACGACCAGCCTGATCATCATCAGCATAATCAGGCACATGGCAGCAAAGCACCCGACTTTGTGGGCCGAACCCCAGGGTCCAGGAACAGTGTCTGCGGGTGGCACCATTGCTTCTTCAGCTGTTGTGCATGCAAGCCAATCCCCTGTCCATGGTGCATGTGAAGATGCCTCCTGCCCTGCACCTGTCGTTGCACACTCTCAAGTAGCAGCATCAGGAAGCACGTCCACGTCCTTGTCCCAGCACAGCGTTCAGTTGTCCATACCCCAGTCCTTGGAACGCAAGCTCAAATACGCAGCCAACGCCCCACAGGCCACACTACTAAATTCCCACATTTCACGACTGCTTGCGCTCAAAATGTTGCCTTTTAGGCTCGTGGAGACGGAAGCATTCTGCAACCTGATGGTGGCAGCCATCCCTTGGTACTCCCCAGCCGCCACTATTTCTCCCGGTGTGCTGTCCCCGCATTATACAAGCACGTGTCCCAAAACATTAGCCGTGCCCTCAACAACGCAGTTACCAGGAAAGTCCACCTAACCACGGACACGTGGACAAGTGCTTGTGGGCAGGGACAGTACATCTTGCTGACGGCACACTGGGTTGACATAGTGGAAGCCGGGACCCAGTCGGACCTTGGGACGGAACACGTCCTCCCGAAGCCGAGGATTGCGGGCCATAGGTCAATCAGGGTTGCCCCTACAGTCTACAGCTACTGTAACTCATCCTCCTCAGCCTCCTCTTCCTCTTCAGCCTCCATCTCCGAAATGACCACATCAGTCACAAGCTGGAAGCACTGCAGCACTGTCTCGGCCTAGCGGCAACAGGCTGTGCTGAAGCTAATATGCTTAGGTGACAAACCGCACAATGATGAAGAGAGCTGTAGACGGTACTACCTGCACAACTGTCATACCGTCTGTTCAGCGTGGATGGCCAGAGGACAGAGAGGAGGAGGAGGAGGAGGAGAGCATGGTCAGTCATCCTCTTGGTGAGGACATGAAAGTCTTGCCTGTTAGCAGTCTGGCACGCATGGCTGACATTATGTTATGATGCCTTTCCCATGACCCTCGCGTTCTCAAAATTTTGGGTGACAGTCATTACTGGTTGGTGACACTTCTAGACCCACGCTACAAGGAGAACTTTATATCTCTTATTCCTGAGGCGGACAGGTCTACAAAAATGGGGCAGTACCAGAAGGTCCTTGTTGCGGAACTATTAAAAAAATTCCCATCTGAAAACGCTGGTGGCAGAGGTCACAGTTCGTTGGACAACCAAGGAGTACAGGCGAGAGAGACACAAATGCAATCCAGCAGAGGCAAGGGAGCACTGTCAATGTTCTGGGACAGTTTTCTTAGACCCTCCCATCGCACAGGCCCTGAGGTGCGGGGTACTCTCACAAGCAGTGCAAAGTTTGAGAAGATGCTGAGAGAGTACCTTGCCGACTGTACCAACATCCTCCATGATTCCTCTGTGCCTTTTAATTATTGGGTATCCAAGCTGGATACATGGAATGAACTGGCTCTCTACGCCTTGGAGGTCCTGAGCTGCCCTGCCGCTAGCGTTTTATCAGAGCGGGTTTTTAGTGCCGCTGGTGGAATTATAACTGATAAGCGCATCCGCCTGTCAACTGAAAATGCTGACAGACTGACTCTTATAAAAATGAACAAGGGCTGGATTGGGCCAGACTTCTCAACACCACCGAATGATAGCAGCGTAACATAAACTCAAATCCAGTGGCTTTTTTTTTTCACACCCACACATGGGTATGCGCTTCCTGATTTTGGCTATTTGCTCTTGTCCTCCTCCTTCTACTCATCCTCATCCTCCGCCACCATATCACCAGGGTGACCGTGGTCCGTGATGCAACACCCACATCATTTTTTTTAAAAGGGTGCTTATGATGCCCGTAAAAAAAAAAATTATACAGTATGTTCATGTATACCCCCCAGGGATAAATGTTTGTCAGCCCATACACTTAGTGCATGGGCATTACAAGTGTAGGAGACCCGCTCCTTTCTAATGGGAACATTTTTTTATGAGGCCCTCTAAGTCTCTTCCAAGGGGCATTGCAGTGCCTCCCAATTTTTGGCAGCCCTTGCATTCACTGCATAGGCCAACACTATGGGAGACCCTCTCCTTTCTAATGAGAATTTGTGGGGTTTTTCTTAAATTTGGTCAGCCGTTGGACTCACTGCATACCCTATAACTGTATAGCAGACCCTCTCCTTTCTAATGGGAACATGTCGCACTTGTTACTGTGGCCCTGCTCCATGTGTCTTTAAATTCTTATTGGGGTTGTTCCTAAAATTGGTCAGCCGCTGGACTCACTGCATACCCTATAACTGTATAGCAGACTCTCTCCTTTCTAATGGGAATTTGTCATTACTGTGGCCCTTCTCTACGTGTGTTTAAATTCTTAGTGGGGTTTTTCCTAAATTTGGTCAGCCGTTGGACTCACTGCATACCCTATGTAGCATCGGCGTCTCTGCCCCCTGCTAGGCAGAGACGCCGTCCCTCTCACCTCCCCGCTCCCCGCGCGGCGTCCTCCTGCGCTCCTCTTCCTGCTGCTGCCGGCGTGCGCAGCTTCCCGGGCACTGTGCTTAGGGCGCGCGCGTGCGCTCCTCCTCTCTTAAAGGGGCCGCTCGCGCCGTCCTAAGGAGTCCCCGGCCAATAGCCGGAGGACCTCCCATATATAAGGCACCTCCTCCAAAATGGAGGTGCCGGAGCAAAAGTTGTCGCACAGTATATTACCTCTGCTTCAGCCCTCAGGTCCCGTTGCCAGCCTGACTACTGTTCCAGTCCGATAGCCTGACTACTCTCCAGCCCGACAGTCTGCCTTCCGCTCTACCCACCAGTCTGTCTATGGGCAAGCCCGCCTGCTTACCAGGAAGCACCTGCCAGTTACCTGCATGTTACCTGCTAGCCTACCTGGAGGCTCCCTCCGTCACTTGCCGTGACCACCTGATTGCCTACCTGGAGGCTCTGCCATCACTTGCCGTGACCACCTGCCTGCTAACCAAGAGACTTCAGCCTGCTTGGCCGTCACTTGCCGTGACCACCTGTTAGCCTACCTGGAGGCTCTGACGTCACTTGTCGTGACCACCTACCTGCTAACCAAGAGACTTCAGCCTGCTTGGCCGTCACTTGCCGTGACCACCTGTTAGCCTACCTGGAGGTTCCTGCCGTCACTTGCCGTGACCACCTGATAGCCTACCTGGAGGCTCCTGCCGTCACTTGCCGTGACCACCTGTCTGCTAACCTAGAGACTTCAGCCCGTTCTGCCATCACGTGCCGTGACCACCCGTCAGCTAACCCAGAGACTTCTGCCTGCTTGCTGTGCCCATCCGCTATACCGGTCAGTCCCAGTCTTCTGACCCGTGGGAGCCACCTGCTCTCTTACAAGGTCGTCCCCAGAGTAGCACCTGGTCCCTCCCTGGTCACGGAGTCGTTAGCCGCCGTACGACCAGGGTCGGTCTGAGTTGATACCTAGTTACGCCCCTCTGGGTCCCTCCTTGCACCACGGCACAGAGGTTCCACCACCCTGACCCGTAACAGTTTGCTCGGGCCATGGAACCCGGTGGCTCTCAGACCCCCGCAATCTTCGACCTGCACCAGGAGGTCTTACGTCAGAGGACTCAACAGGAGTCGGTCCTGTCCTTCCTGTGGTCTGTTAAACTCTCGCCTAGGGGCATTGTCCGATCCGTCTGTGTCCATCTATGGTCAGGCAGCACCTGCTTCTGCAGCACCACAACCTAGTCCTATTATGGCATCCGGCTATGGACCCCGGCTCTCGGTACCTCCACGTTTTGCCGGCAACCCCGCCTTAGCTTGAGGTTTCATAAACCAGTGCACTCTGCACTTTGAACTTTTGGCACATCAGTTCATCTCCGACGGGGCCAAAGTGGCATTCATCATGTCCCATCTCACTGGGGAAGCACTGGCATTGCTAAATCCGCTGTGGGAGAGAGGGGATCCCCTGGTGTCCGACCTGTCATCTCTCCTCGCTGCTTTCCGGAGAGTCTTAGATGAACCAGGGCGAAAAACCTCTTCAGCCTCCTCTCTGCTACGTCTCCGCCATGGGAGTCTCACCGTGGGCCAATATGCCATACGGTTCCGTATCCTCGCTTCTGAGCTTGCCTGGGATAATGAGGCTCTAGTGTCCGTCTTCTGGGAGGGTCTTTCCGGTCGGATTAAGGATGAGCTAGCCTGTCGGGACATTCCTACCACTCTGGATGACCTGGTGTCACTCGCTAGCTGGATTGACATCCGGTTCCAAGAACGCACCAAAGAGACCACCCGGGAGAGAGAGCTCCTCCGCCTTGCTTCCACTTTCCAGAGACCTGCCTCTCAACCAGTCACTCCCCGGGCGCACTTGCCTGAACCCATGCAGATCGACCAGACCAACATGGTCAAATCTCGCCAAGAGTCACGTCGAGCCGAGGGGAGCTGTTTCTATTGTGGCAGTAAAGAGCACCTGATCCGTTCCTGCCCGGAGAGGCCGGGAGAGGTCGTCCTAGGCAAAAGTAAGCCCTCTCCATCCCTGACTTTGTCTGTCTCTATCTCCTGGGGAGAGAATCGTCTCTTTGAAATTGCTCATCTGGATTCTGGAGCTGCCCTGGTAGAGAGATACCGAATACCCACCAAACCTCTGGCTGAACCATTGTCCGTCGCCTCCGTGGATGGAAGACTCCTTCCGGTGACCATCCTGCTTGTCACTGAGCCCCTTACCCTGCAGGTGGGAATGCTGCACTCGGAGAAAATCTCCTTCCATGTGCTGTCCGGACTTTCTCACTCCCTATTGCTAGGTCTACCCTGGCTCCAGATACATGAACCCGTGCTGAACTGGCAATCCGGTGAAGTACTCCGGTGGGGGCAGGACTGCCATAGGACCTGCCTGGTTCTGGTTTGCCCGACTCGTCCACCACCTACTCCAGCTAATTTACCCAGTCTACTGGCTTCTTATTGGTCCTACCCAGATGTCTTCGGTAAAAAGGAAGCAGAGACACTGCCACCTCATAGGCCATATGATTGCCCGATCGACCTGGTACCTGGCGCCACTCCTCCCCGTGGGCGTATTTACTCATTTTCGGCGGCTGAAACCCGGGCCATGTCTGAGTACATAGAGGATGTAGTGCCGGCGTCCCTGCCCTCTGCTAGGCAGGGACGCTGTTCCCCTCACCGCTCTGCTCCGTACCCGGCGTCCCTCTCCCGCTCTGCTGGCAGCGCGCGCTCCTTCCCGGCCACTGTGCTTAGGGCGCACGCGCTCTCCCTCCCTCTTAAAGGGGCCGCGCGCGCCGTCCTAAGGAGTCCCCGGCCAATGGCCGGAGGACTTTACCATATATAAGGCACCTCCTCCAAAATGGAGGTGCCCGAGCAATGTTGTTTGCACCTGTGTTTCACCTGTGCTTCAGCCCTCAGGTCCCGTTGCCAGTTACCTGCCAGTTACCTGCCAGATTCCTGCCTGATTACTTGCTACCTGCCTGCTAGTCTGAGGTCCGACGGTCTGCCTTACTAATCCTGTCAGTCTGTCTAAGGACCAGCCTGCCCGCTCACCTGGGAGCGCTCATCAGCTACCTGCCTGCTTGCCTGTGGTCCGACGGTCTGCCTTCCAACTCCTGTCAGTCTGTCTATGGACCAGCTTGCCCGCTCACCTGGGAGCGCACATCTGCTACCTGCCTGCTAGCCTACCTGGAGGCTCCGCCGTCACGTGCTGTGACCACCTGCCTGTCCAGTGACTCCTGCCCGCTCACCTGGGAGCGCTCATCTGCTACCAGTCTGCTTGCCTACCCGGAGGCTCTGCCGTCACGTGCTGTGACCACCCGCCTGTCCAGAGACTTCTGCCCGCTCACCTGGGAGCGCTCATCTGTCGCCTGTCCGCTGGTCTTCCTGGAGGCTCCGCCGTCACATGCTGTGACCACCCGTTCATCCAGAGACTCTCGCCTGCTCACCTGGGAGCTCACGTCTATCTTCAGTCGCCACAGGTCGTACCAACCCTATACCTAGAGACTGCCCCGGTCACTTGCCGTGACCTCCAGCCCGTTCACTCAGAGACTGTCCCGTTCACTCAGAGACTGTGCCGTTCACCTGCTGAGACTTCCAGCCCGTCTTCCCTGGTCGCCACCCGCTCCCTTACAAGGACCGCCCCCTTGTATAGTAGCTCAGAGGTTCCGCCTCCCAGACCCGTTACAGTTTGCTCGGGCCATGGAACCCGGTGGCACCCAAGCTCCCTCGCTCTCGGACCTGTGTCATGAACTGTCCCGTCAAAGGTCCCAACAGGAGTCCATTCTGGGTCACCTGCGGAATGTCAATACTCGCCTGGACACTCTGACTGCTCCACCAGCAACCTCCGCCAGTGCCATGTCTCGCAATCCGGCAGCTCCACTGCCCACTAATACCATGGTATCTTACCCCGGACCCCGGCTTTCTGCACCTCCTCGCTTCGGAGGCGACTCCGCCCAGGCTCGGGGCTTCATAAATCAGTGCACCCTGCACTTTGAACTATTATCTCACCAGTTTAACTCCGACCGGGCCAAAATTGCATTCATCATGTCCCATCTCACCGGGGAGGCCCTGGCCTGGCTAAATCCTCTATGGGAGAGAGGAGACCCCCTGGTATCCAACTTGCCTGCTTTTCTCACGGCTTTCCGGAAAGTCTTCGACGAACCCGGACGGAAGACCTCATCCGCATCATCTCTGCTACGCCTCCGTCAGGAAAGTCTCACCGTGGGCCAATATGCCATACGGTTCCGTACCCTTGCCTCGGAGCTGGCCTGGGATAACGACGCTCTGGTTTCCGTCTTCTGGGAGGGTCTGTCCGGCCGTATTAAAGATGAGCTTGCCGGTCGGGACATTCCTACCACTCTCGATGATTTAATAACTCTTGCCAGCCGGATTGACCTACGGTTCCAGGAGCGTGCCAGAGAGGTCACCCGTGAGAGGAGATTACCACGTCTAGCTCCTACTTTTCAGAAACCCGTCACTCCTTCTGTCTCTTACCAGGTACACTCTCCTGAGCCTATGCAGGTCGACCAGACCAAGATGGTCAAGACCCGTCAGGACTTACGCCGTGCCGAGGGGACCTGCTTCTACTGTGGCAGTAAGGAGCACCGGATCCGTGCCTGCCCGGAGAGGTCGGGAAACGCCTGTGTCTAGGTTCGCTCAGAGAGGTCCACCTAGACAAGAATAAATCCTCTCCATCCCTGCTGTTGTCAGTTTCAATCGTCTACGGGGAGAACCGTTATTTCGAACTAGCCCAACTTGACTCTGGAGCAGCCGGGAATCTTATCTCACAGTCCCTGGTAGAGAAATACCATATCCCCACCAAACCTCTGGCTGTACCCTTGTCTGTTGCTGCCGTGGATGGGGGGCTCTTACCACGCCCCATCCAACTCATCACCGAATCCATTACTCTGCAGGTGGGAATGCTGCATTCTGAAAGTATCTCCTTCCATGTTCTGCCTGGACTCTCTCACGCCCTCCTGCTAGGTCTACCTTGGCTCCAGAGACATGCACCCGTTCTTGACTGGCAGACCGGAGAAGTCCTTCGCTGGGGACAGGGCTGCCATAAGACCTGTCTGGTTCCCGTCCATCCCGTCCGTCCTTCTCCTACTCCAGCTAATCTACCTGGACTTCCGATCCCTTATTGGTCTTATGCTGATGTCTTTAATAAAAAGGAAGCAGAGACACTACCCCCTCATAGACCATACGACTGCCCTATCGACTTGTTACCTGGTACTTCTCCTCCCCGTGGGCGTATTTATCCATTATCCGCTGCTGAGACCCGCTCGATGTCCGAATATATTGAGGAGAATCTGGCCAGGGGATTCATCCGGAAATCTACCTCCCCGGCGGGAGCAGGCTTCTTTTTCGTCAAAAAGAAGGACGGCTCTCTCCGTCCCTGTATAGACTATAGAGGCCTTAACCAGATCACGGTGAAGAATAAGTACCCCCTTCCGCTCATTCCGGAGTTATTTGATCGTCTGAGGGGGGCTAGAATCTTCACCAAACTAGACCTCCGTGGGGCGTACAACCTGGTTCGTATCCGTCAGGGGGATGAATGGAAGACGGCATTCAATACCCGGGACGGCCACTATGAATATCTGGTAATGCCCTTTGGCCTCTGTAACGCTCCTGCCGTCTTTCAAGAGTTGGTCAATGACATCTTCCGGGACCTTCTCTACTCCTGCGCAGTGGTGTACCTGGACGACATCTTGGTCTTCTCTCCGGATCTCCAGACTCACCGGAGGGACGTTCGTCAGGTCCTGCTCAGGCTCAGGCAGAACCATCTCTACGCTAAATATGAGAAGTGCCTCTTTGAGCAGACCTCGCTTCCGTTTCTGGGCTACATTATCTCTCAGACCGGCCTACAAATGGATCCTGAGAAACTGTCTGCCATCGAGAAATGGCCCCGACCGGAGGGGTTGAAGGCCATTCAGCGATTCCTGGGCTTCGCCAACTACTACCGCCTCTTCATACCACACTTCTCTTCCCGGACTGCCCCAATTTCCGCGCTCACCCGTAAGGGTACTAATCCCAAAGAGTGGCCGCCCGAAGCAGAGGAGGCCTTTCTTTCCCTAAAACAGGCCTTCTCTTCCGCCCCGGTGCTGCATCGCCCGGACAGCAACAAGCAGTTCTTCCTGGAAGTTGACGCCTCCTCCTCTGGAGCCGGAGCGGTACTTACTCAAAAATCATCTTCCGGGAGAATGGTAACTTGTGGCTTCTTCTCCAAACTCTTCTCCTCTTCTGAGCGCAACTATTCCATAGGAGACCGAGAGTTATTGGCCATCAAGCTGGCGTTGGAGGAGTGGCGTTACCTACTCGAGGGGGCTCTTCATCCGGTAATAATTTACACTGACCACAAGAACTTGGCTTACCTCCAGCATGCCCAGAGACTTAACCCGCGCCAAGCCCGGTGGTCCTTGTTTTTTGCTCGCTTTGATTTTGTTCTTCATTTTCGCCCGGCTGACAAAAACGTCAAAGCAGACGCCTTGTCCCGATCCTTTCTGGTGTCCGATCTCGAGGAAGAACCTAAACATATCATCGATCCCGCCAGAGTAATGCAGGTGGCTCCCGTGAGTCTAAATCGTCTCCCTCCCGGTAAGACGTTTGTTTCAGTACCTGATCGGGAGAAGATCCTACACTGGGGCCATTCGTCTAAGCTAGCTGGCCACGCCGGTCAGAAAAAGACCCTCCAGCTTATTGCCCGGCACTATTGGTGGCCTACCCTGCACAAGGACGTAATAGACTTTGTTTCTGCCTGTGTGTCCTGCGCCCGCAACAAAGTCCCGAGACATCTGCCAGCCGGACGCCTCCTTCCGCTTCCTGTGCCTGCTGCCCCCTGGCAGCATATTGCTATGGACTTCATAACTGATCTCCCCGTCTCTGTCGGTTGTACGGTCATTTGGGTGGTCGCTGACCGCTTTTCCAAGATGGCTCACTTTATTCCCCTGCCAGGCCTCCCGTCTGCACCCGAGCTGGCTAAAGACTTTATCCGCCATATCTTCCGTCTTCATGGCCTGCCCCTCCACATCGTGTCGGATCGTGGGGTACAGTTCACCTCACGTTTCTGGAGAGCCACTTGTAAACTACTAGACGTCACCCTGGACTTCTCCTCCGCTTACCACCCACAGTCCAATGGTCAAGTGGAGCGGATCAATCAGAACCTGACCAGTTACCTCCGGCACTTCGTTAATGCCCACCATTCTGACTGGGTGGATCTCCTACCATGGGCCGAGTTCTCTTATAATAATCACGAGAGCGAATCCTCCTCCAAATCCCCGTTTTTTGTAGTCTTCGGTCAGCATCCTCGGATTCCTTTTCCTGTCTCCACCTCTGTGGACAACCCGGCTGCGGAATCTCTCGTTAGCAAATTTTCCTCCATATGGGAGAGTACCCGGTCCGCACTCCTTCTGTCATCCGAGCGTATGAAAAGACACGCTGACAAAAAACGCCTGGATCCTCCACAATTTCGTCCAGGAGATAAGGTCTGGCTCTCATCTAAATATGTTCGACTCAAGATACCTTCTTACAAGTTAGGGCCTCGGTTCATCGGCCCTCTGGAGGTCATCAGTCAGATCAACCCGGTGGCCTATAAATTGAAACTCCCGGCCAACTTACGGATCCCTAACTCCTTCCATGTATCTCTCCTCAAACCCGTGGTGCTTAACTCTTTTTCCAAGTCTACAGGTACGCCTCCTGCTCCGGTTTCCGCTGAGGACGAGTTTGAGGTAGAGAACATTCTTGCTACCAAAAGGGTAAGAGGAAAGACCTTTTTTCTGGTAGATTGGAAGGGGTTTGGTCCTGAGGAGAGAACGTGGGAGCCCCGGGAGAACATCCATGCCCCTCTCATCCTAGCTAAATTTCTCTCTGGCCTAAAAAAGGGGGGGCCTAAAGGGGGGGGTACTGTAGTGCCGGCGTCCCTGCCCTCTGCTAGGCAGGGACGCTGTTCCCCTCACCGCTCTGCTCCGTGCCCGGCGTCCCTCTCCCGCTCTGCTGGCAGCGCGCGCTCCTTCCCGGCCACTGTGCTTAGGGCACGCGCGCGCGCGCGCTCTCCCTCCCTCTTAAAGGGGCCGCGCGCGCCGTCCTAAGGAGTCCCCGGCCAATGGCCGGAGGACTTTACCATATATAAGGCACCTCCTCCAAAATGGAGGTGCCCGAGCAATGTTGTTTGCACCTGTGTTTCACCTGTGCTTCAGCCCTCAGGTCCCGTTGCCAGTTACCTGCCAGTTACCTGCCATATTCCTGCCTGATTACTTGCTACCTGCCTGCTAGTCTGAGGTCCGACGGTCTGCCTTACTAATCCTGTCAGTCTGTCTAAGGACCAGCCTGCCCGCTCACCTGGGAGCGCTCATCAGCTACCTGCCTGCTTGCCTGTGGTCCGACGGTCTGCCTTCCAACTCCTGTCAGTCTGTCTATGGACCAGCTTGCCCGCTCACCTGGGAGCGCACATCTGCTACCTGCCTGCTAGCCTACCTGGAGGCTCCGCCGTCATGTGCTGTGACCACCTGCCTGTCCAGTGACTCCTGCCCGCTCACCTGGGAGCGCTCATCTGCTACCAGTCTGCTTGCCTACCCGGAGGCTCTGCCGTCACGTGCTGTGACCACCCGCCTGTCCAGAGACTTCTGCCCGCTCACCTGGGAGCGCTCATCTGTCGCCTGTCCGCTGGTCTTCCTGGAGGCTCCGCCGTCACATGCTGTGACCACCCGTTCATCCAGAGACTCTCGCCTGCTCACCTGGGAGCTCACGTCTATCTTCAGCCGCCACAGGTCGTACCAACCCTATACCTAGAGACTGCCCCGGTCACTTGCCGTGACCTCCAGCCCGTTCACTCAGAGACTGTCCCGTTCACTCAGAGACTGTCCCGTTCACTCAGAGACTGTCCCGTTCACCTGCTGAGACTTCCAGCCCGTCTTCCCTGGTCGCCACCCGCTCCCTTACAAGGACCGCCCCCTTGTATAGTAGCTCAGAGGTTCCGCCTCCCAGACCCGTTACAGAGGAGAATCTGGCTAGGGGATTGATCCGGAAATCTACCTCCCCGGCTGGAGCCGGATTCTTCTTTGTCAAGAAGAAGGATGGCTCGCTACGCCCCTGCATTGATTATAAAGGACTCAATCAGATCACGGTAAAAAACAAATATCCCCTGCCGCTCATCTCCGAGTTGTTTGATCGCCTTAAGGGCGCCAGGATCTTCTCCAAGCTGGATCTACGTGGAGCGTATAACCTGGTCCGTATCCGTCAAGGAGACGAGTGGAAGACGGCATTCAATACCCGGGACGGTCACTATGAATACCGTGTGATGCCCTTCGGTCTCTGCAATGCTCCCGCTGTCTTCCAAGAATTGGTCAACGACATCTTCCGTGATCTTCTTTACTCCTGCATGGTGGTATACCTGGACGATATGTTGGTCTTCTCTCCGGATCTTCCTACACACCGGAGGGATGTTCGTCTGGTCCTTCTTAGGCTCAGGCAGAACGACCTCTATGCAAAATACGAGTAGTGCCTCTTCGAGCAGACCTCTCTTCCATTCCTGGGCTACGTTATCTCCCAGACAGGCTTACGAATGGATCCCGAGAAGCTCTCTGCTGTCCTAAAGTGGCCCCGTCCGGAGGGGTTGAAGGCGATTCAGCGATTCCTGGGCTTCGCCAACTACTATCGTCTCTTCATTCCGCACTTCTCTTCCCGGACTGCTCCTATATCTGAGCTCACCCGTAAGGGAGCAAATCCTAAGGTATGGCCGCCCGAAGCTGAGGAGGCCTTCCTCTCCTTAAAGCAAGCCTTCTCCTCTGCTCCGGTACTGCACCGTCCGGACTGCAACAAACAATTCTACCTGGAGGCTGATGCTTCCTCCTCCGGAGCCGGAGCGGTGCTCACCCAAAAGTCTTCTTCCGGGAGAATGGTAACCTGCGGCTTCTTCTCCAAACTCTTCTCCTCGTCTGAGCGCAACTACTCCATTGGAGACCGAGAATTGTTAGCTGTTAAATTGGCGCTGGAGGAGTGGCGCTACCTGCTTGAAGGGGCTCTATACCCGGTGATCATCTATACGGATCACAAAAATCTGGCATATCTCCGAAATGCCCAAAGACTCAATCCGCGTCAGGCCCGGTGGTCTTTGTTCTTCGCCCGCTTCGACTTCGTTCTACATTTCCGCCCGGCGGACAAGAATGTCAAAGCTGACGCCTTGTCCCGATCCTTCCTGTCCTCCGATCAAGAGGAGGAGCCTATGCACATCATCGATCCCTCCAAGGTGATGAAAGTGGCCCCCTTGGATCTGACTCGTCTTCCACCCGGTAAGACGTTTGTAGCAGTACCTGATCGTGAGAAGGTTCTTCGCTGGGGTCATTCTTCTAAACTAGCCGGCCATGCTGGCCAAAAGAAGACCTTCCTGCTCATCACCCGGCATTACTGGTGGCCTACCCTGCGCAAGGATGTGGTAGACTTCGTCTCAGCCTGTTCGTCCTGTGCCCGCAACAAAGTTCCCAGACATCTACCAGCTGGTCATCTCCTGCCTCTTCCCGTACCTGATGCCCTGTGGCAACACATTGCTATGGACTTTATCACAGACCTCCCTGTCTCTGCCGGTTGTACAGTCATTTGGCTGGTCGCCGACTGCTTCTCTAAAATGGCCCACTTCATCCCTCTGCCTGGTCTCCTGTCTGCATCAGAGCTAGCTAAGGACTTCTTCCTTCACATCTTCCGTCTCCATGGCCTACCCCTCCACATCATGTCGGATCGAGGGGTTCAGTTCACTTCTTGTTTCTGGAGAGCTACGTGTAAGCTGCTGGATGTCACCCTGGATTTCTCCTCCGCTTACCATCCACAGTCCAATGGTCAAGTGGAGCGGATCAACCAGATCCTTACCAGCTACCTCCGGCACTTTGTTAACGCTCACCATTCTGATTGGGTTGATCTCCTGCCATGGGCCGAATTCTCTTACAACAACCATGAGAGCGAATCGTCTTCCAAGTCTCCGTTCTTTAGAGTCTATGGTCAACATCCCCGGATTCCGTTTCCCGTCTCCGCTTCTGTGGACAACCCTGCCGCGGAGTCTCTGGTCAGCGAGTTTTCCACCATTTGGGAGAATACTAGGTCCGCACTTCTTCAGTCCTCCGAGCGGATGAAGAGACATGCTGACAAGAGACGTCTGGATCCGCCTCAATTCCGTACGGGAGACAAGGTTTGGCTCTCTTCCAAACACATTCGGCTCAAAATACCCTCCTGCAAGGTGGGTCCTCGGTTCATCGGTCCTTTCGAAGTCCTTAAACAAATCAATCCAGTGGCCTACAAGTTGAAACTCCCAGCCACCTTACGGATTCCCAACTCCTTCCACGTATCTCTCCTCAAACCAGTTGTCTTTAATTATTTTTCCAATAATCCAGGTTCTTCCTCTGCTCTGGTTTCCGCTGAGGACGTTTTTGAGGTAGAGAATATTCTGGCCACCAAAAGGGTAAGAGGAAAAACCTTTTTTTTGGTGGATTGGAAGGGGTTTGGCTCTGAAGAGAGAACTTGGGAACCCAGGGAGAACATCCATGCCCCGCTTCTCCTTGTAAAATTTCTTTCTGGCCTAAAAAAGAGGGGGCGTAAAGGGGGGGGTACTGTAGCATCGGCGTCTCTGCCCCCTGCCAGGCAGAGACGCCGTCCCTCTCACCTCCCCGCTCCCCGCGCGGCGTCCTCCTGCACTCCTCTTCCTGCTGCTGCCGGCGCGCGCAGCTTCCCGGGCACTGTGCTTAGGGCGCGTGCGTGCACTACCCCTCTCTTAAAGGGGCCGCGCGCGCCGTCCTAAGGAGTCCCCGGCCAACAGCCGGAGGACCTCCCATATATAAGGCACCTCCTCCAAAATGGAGGTGCCCGAGCAAAAGTTGTTGCACAGTATATTACCTCTGCTTCAGCCCTCAGGTCCCGTTGCCAGCCTGACTACTGTTCCAGTCCGCCAACCTGACTACTCTCCAGCCCGACAGTCTGCCTTCCGCTCTACCCACCAGTCTGTCTATGGGCAAGCCTGCCTGCTTACCAGGAAGCACCTGCCAGTTACCTGCATGTTACCTGCTAGCCTACCTGCAGGCTCCTGCCGTCACTTGCCGTGACCACCTGATTGCCTAACTGGAGGCTCTGCCATCACTTGCCGTGGCCACCTGCCTGCTAACCAAGAGACTTCAGCCTGCTTGGCCGTCACTTGCCGTGACCACCTGTTAGCCTACCTGGAGGCTCTGCTGTC
Organism: Phyllobates terribilis; assembly: GCF_046119375.1. Classification (NCBI taxonomy): domain Eukaryota; kingdom Metazoa; phylum Chordata; class Amphibia; order Anura; family Dendrobatidae; genus Phyllobates; species Phyllobates terribilis. The sequence goes on along the minus strand of NW_027362761.1, from coordinate 895,692,819 downwards.
ACTTGCCATGACCACCTGCCTGCTAACCAAGAGACTTCAGCCTGCTTGGCCGTCACTTGTCGTGACCACCTGTTAGCCTACCTGGAGGTTCCTGCCGTCACTTGCCGTGACCACCTGATAGCCTACCTGGAGGCTCCTGCTGTCACTTGCCGTGACCACCTGTCTGCTAACCTAGAGACTTCAGCCCACTCTGCCGTCACGTGCCGTGACCACCCGTCAGCTAACCTAGAGACTTCTGCCTGCTTGCTGTGCCCATCCACTATACCGGTCAGTCCAAGTCTTCTGACCCGTGGGAGCCACCTGCTCTCTTACAAGGTCGTCCCCAGAGTAGCACCTGGTCCCTCTGCTCGGTCCCTCCCTGGTCACGGAGTCGTTAGCCGCCGTACGACCAGGGTCGGTCTGAGTTGATACCTAGTTACGCCCCTCTGGGTCCCTCCTTGCACCACGGCACAGAGGTTCCACCACCCTGACCCGTAACACCCTATAACTGTATAGCAGACTCTCTTCTTTCTAATGGGAATTTGTCGTTACTGTGGCCCTGCTATATGTGTCTTTAAATTCTTAGTGGGGTTTTTCCCAAATTTTGGCAGCCCTTGCAGTCACAGCATGGGCATTACCACTATAGGAGACCCGCTCCTTTATAATGGGAACATTTTTTTTACTGAGACCCTCCTCTTTGTCTCTTCAAAGGGGTATTGGGTTGAGTCCAAATTTTTGGCAGCCCTTGCAGTCACTGCATACGCAATAACAGTATAGGAGACCCGCTTGTTAATAATGGGAACAACAAAGCATAGCTGGCTGATGGCTCTCTAACAATAGCGAGGGCCGACAGCTGGCCTTTTAAGAATAGTAAGGGCCGTCTGATGGCCCTATGAAAATAGGCTTTATGACTTTCAGAGTCCCTCCATCATAAATAAAACAGGATGTGTCTGATTATGTGTCACACACCACATTGCCAGGTAAAGTTGTAAAATGTTAAAATGACATTTCCCGGTGAATGCATTTGTCTTAAAAAATAACGTAAAAAAAAACAAAAACAATAGGATCTTTCTTTAGTATAAAAAACAGCGTCACCAATTTAACCTCAATGTAATCACATTATTCAGCTCCTGCACCTTCTCCTCCATCTCCGAAATGACCACATCAGTCACAAGCTGACAGCACTGCAGCACTGCCTTGGCCAAGCGGCAACAGGCTGTGCTGAAGATAACATGCTTAATGCTTAGGTGATAAACCGCCCAGCGCTGCAGAGTTGTTGAAAGCTGTAACACAGCAGTCTGATCTGTGCCTCTCACCGCTGAACATACAGCCAGGCATGGTCGTGTGTGACAATGGGCGGAACCTGGAGACGGAGAAATGACAGCCGGAGTAGATATGGTTTCCCTCTATGCCAGTCCTTTCACCGAGCTAAAGAATATGGCTGTGGTGAAATACAACTCCCACTGAGAAGGTGTTTCAGATTGAAAAACATTGTGCCCACCAGAGGATTTGATTCTCGGGGCTCACCTTTCTCCCCCACTCAAGAGCCCCATAGCAGCTGCAAAGTTAGCGCTATCATGAACTCTCCTGAGGTAGAAGCCAGGGCACATCAGAGGATTCTCTGGTGGGACCATCCAACCCTGCCGAGAAGCAGTCCTGGCTAAGAAAAGTGTGGGGGAAGGTTCCCGGACACCCTTTACTACTAAAAGGCCACATTTCAAGTGCAAGCAGCTGCCCAGAAATCTGGCAGTTTAGTATTGCGGCCTGTTTTGGCTGGCTGCATACTTGCGCTTGCATTCCAAGTAACAGAAAACTAAGCAGATGGTGGTATCTATCATCATCATGGCCTCACCTCGGCACTATGAACTCTCTTGAAGGAGAAGCCAGGGCCCACCGGAGGAGTCTCCGGTTTTCTGGTGGGTCGGTCCATCTGTGTCACCCAGGGGGAATATAGGTAACTCGGTACCCGGGCCTTTTACCTTGTTTAGGAGGTCACGGCAGTCGGCTCCCGGGCCCGTACTCTGGGTCTCTCTTTAAAAAGGGGTTTTAGTGTACAGTCTGTCTCGTGACTCCACCTGTGGTTTCCGGTAATGGTTACCGGCGCTGCTGCAGACCTCCGGGGGTGATGGGATGGCAGCTGGGATGTTTCTGCTCCCCACAGGCGGATCGGGCCCCCGGGGCAGTGTAGGTGCAAATGGTGGTGATGCTGGGGCTTGTGGTGCAGGAAAGATGGCGCAGCAGGAGTAACTGACAGAGACAGGGGATTCACTTCAGTACCTTTACTGGTGCGGATGTCAGGTACGGTCCAGGGTACTCGGTAGGAAGGGTGCACTTCAGGACTTCTCCCCAGTGAGCGGGTATAAGGCCTCCTGGTCCGTGTCTCCCTCTCCTAGCCAGCCTGCAACTGGGCCTAGCTTCTGTGTCGTGCTGTTCCTTCACCTGTCGCTTGGTAGTAAGATCTTTTCTTGGCAACCACTATCCCTGGACGCTGGGGCCTTCGTGGTTCCTAGTCCTGTCAAGGGTTTAGCTTCAGGTCGACCAGGGAATTGTCGTCCTCATGGTATGCCGGTGATCCCTACTGGGTGTAAAGGACCCTGTAGGCGCGGAACCGGTGTCCGGTTTGTGTCTTGGGGTGAGCCTATGATGCTCCTCTGCCCCCCTCAACTCCTCTCTCCTCATTGCCTCCGGCCACACTCGGGGCCCTCAATACAGCAGCAGACGTGCTGCGTCTTCACTGCTCTCAGTGGCAGCACACTCTCTCTCAGACTGAGACTCACTGCTGAACTGAACTGCCTGGCTCCACCATCCATATATATATCCCTAACGGGCTCCCTCTGGTGGTATGAGGTGGAAGGGTGGAGGTGTCTGTTTGTAATGAGGGCCTCTTGTGGAGAAGTCCGTCCATGCACCCTTTTGGGTACTGTGGTACCTGCGAACAGCAGGGTGCCACATTCCCCCCTAGTACAATTCAGTACTCCTCTCTATGGAACTCCGCATTCCAACCCAATAGAACCGGTCCTTCAGCAGGGTTTCCAGCTTCTTCCAGCCAAAGTGATCTGCTTGGTCATTGTAGGCCTCTAACACCATCTGGATATCCGTCCTGGGTACAACAATCTGCCACCATCTGGATATCCGTCCTGGGTACAACAATCTGCCACACGATTTCATGGGTCTTGGGGTTGACATACCTTCTGCACAGCTTCTCTCTGTAGATGAACAGCCAGCTTCTCTCATTCCACAGGTTTTTGGCTTGTGGAGGAGCATCCTTCTCCAGGTGAGAACCTTCTTGGGTTATCAGTCTTTTGATGAGGCTGACAATCGGGTCACTGTCCTGGGTCTCCTTCCAGCTGTGATGAGGTAGAGGGTTTGGCATCCTACCATGACATCTTCTGGAGGCGTGTTGCTCGTTGACCACTCCGCTTCTGTGGAAGGCAGGTAATTCAACTTCTTCTAGGTCATCCACTTCATCCTCGGTGTCTGACTGGTGGGGCATCCTTGACAGGGCATCTGCATTGGTGTTCTTGTGACCTGCCCGGTACTTGATTGTGAACTGATAATTCGATAGTCTGGCCACCCAACGCTGTTCCATGGCTCCCAACCTGGCTGTCTCCAGGTGTGTCAAGGGATTATTGTCGGTAAAGGCTGTGAATTTAGTTGAGGCTAGGTAATGCTTGAATCTTTCGGTGATAGCCCAGACCAAGGCCAGGAACTCCAGCTTGAAGGAACTGTAATTCTCCGGGTTCCTCTCAGTAGGGCGAAGCTTCCTACTGGCATACGCAATTACCTTTTCTCTGCCGTTTTGCTTCTGGGACAACACAGCTCCCAGTCCCTCGTTGCTGGCGTCAGTGTACAACAGGAAAGGCTGGCTGTAGTCAGGGTAAGCCAGGATTTCTTCACCGGTTAGGACTTCCTTCATTGATGCAAAGGACTCAGTCTGCTCTTTGCCCCACTGGAATGGGGGACTTTTTCCTCTTTTGGACTGTCCTACCAGGAGATCTTGTAGAGGTGCTACCTTTTTGGTATAGTCCTTTATGAACCTCCTGTAGTACCCGACCAGTCCCAGAAACTGACGTACTTCCTTGATGTTTTTCGGTTCAGGCCACTTCTGCATGGCAGTGACCTTCTCCGGGTCTGGTGCTACTCCCTCTGAGCTCACTACGTGTCCCAGATACTGAACCTTCTGCTTGAGCAAGTGGCATTTAGAAGGTTTTAGTTTCATCCCATACCGGGACAATGCTTCAAATACCTCCGCCAGGTGCTTCAGATGGTCTTCATACGTCCTCGAGTACACGATAACGTCATCCAGGCACAGCAGCACTGTCTCAAAGTTCCGGTGTCCTAAGCAACACTCCATCAGCCTCTGGAACGTTCCGGGTGCGTTGCAGAGCCCAAATGGCATACTGTTGAACTCGCATAATCCCATCGGGGTGGTGAAGGCTGTCTTCTCCCGGTCTTCCTCAGCAACAGGGACTTGCCAGTACCCTCTAGTGAGATCCAATGTAGAGAAATAATTGGCAGATTTTAGTGCAGCCAGGGATTCCTCTATATGGGGCAAAGGGTATGCATCTTTATGTGTTATTTGATTAATTTGTCTATAATCTACACACATCCTCATGCTACCGTCCTTTTTCCTGACCAGGACCAGGGGAGCTGCCCAGGGGCTACAGCTATCCCTTATTACCTCTGCCTTTTTCATGTCATGCAACATTTCCTTGGCTTTTTGGTAATGTGCTGGTGGTATGGGTCTGTAACGCTCCTTAATGGGTGGATGGTTACCGGTGGGTATGTGATGTTGTACCCCTTTAACCCTTCCAAAATCAAGTGGGTGTTTACTAAACACTTGTTCATATTCCTGAACCACTCTGTAGACACCGTGTTTTTGATGGACAGGAGTGGCGTCAGTCCCAACATGAAGCTGTTGACACCAATCCTCCAGCTGAGCTTAGGAGTCATTGTCCTCCACTGTATCTGGTGGGCTCAAGGATTCCACTGTGTGTATGGCATCATTATTCACAGTATACAGTTTGGCAACAGTGCCGTATCTTGGCAATTTAACTTCCTCCTCCCCACAATTTAGGAGACGTACGGGTACCCTCCCATTGCGTACATCAACTACCCCTCTAGCAGTTAGGAGTGTAGGTCTGTGCTCTGAGCTAATGGGCTCCACTACCGCCTGGTAGTTCTGTCCCTTGAGACCTATTGCTGCCCTACACCAAATCAGCATTTCACTCATGGGGGGAATCACAATGGGTATCGGGTCTGTCACCCGTACATTACCAATCTCACCACCTGTTAGCTTTACCTGTTGCTGGTACAGGAGGGCTCGAATTTCTTTCTGGAGCACCTTTCTCTGCCCTGGTTTGGCAGTGTCAGCAATCTGTTGGAGTAAAAACAACACTTCTCCCAAACAGTTACCAACAATATTTGTACCAAGTATCATATAAGGATTGGTATCACCAGGGTTAGATTCTATGAGAATTAGTCCTTGGTCCTTTAGTTCCACTCTCCCCACCTTCACTGTCACATCCTTAACCCCTACTAGGTTAAGAGGAAGGCCGTTAGAGGCATACACAGAGAGGTTCGGGGCTGGCAGGTGGAGTTCATCTATGGACCAGTACCTTTTGTAGAGGACATCAGGTATGATGGTTACCTGTGAGCCGGTGTCCAGTAATGCAGGTGTTGCTATGCCGTCCAGCACGATGGACAGGAAAGGCTTTCCTCCTACAAACCGGTCGTACCAGCTTGATGGGCCTGGTTGATCTACTCCTGGGTGTCGGCCCTTGGCCCCAGGGTTTGCCCGTTTAAAGGACAGTTCCGCGCGGTGTGGCCTGCCTTGTGGCAACAGTAGCTGATGAATTGTCCTGGAGGGCGACGTTGGTCGTTGGTCCGCCCACGGGGTGGCGTTGTCCTCCTACGGGGTGGCGTTGTCCTCCTTCTTCTCCTCATCCAGGGGACATCCTCAGGACTGTCGGCGAGTAGGATCCTTCCTTCCGGCTCAGGCTCCGTCTGTAGCTGCAGGGTGCTCAGGACAGTGGCCAGGATTTTACTTAGCTGACGCACTTCAGAGCGCAGGCTGTCCAGCTCACTAGGGGGCACTGTTTGCATCTTTGTTTCAGCCGTTAATGAAGGAGCAGTGGATGCTGCGGTCACTGGGGTGGTCCCACCCTGGTAACGCTGGATAGCAGTATCTGATGGTTCCAGGGGCTGCAGACCCTTAATAGCCATGTCCTTCAGGGCGTCAAAGGTGGCATTTGGATGATCTAAGGCCCACCACCGTACGGTTCTGCTCTCCTCCTGGGACCTCAACCCCCGGATGAACTGTTCTGTCAGCATTTTGTCCTCACCATGTATGCTGGCTGGACTAACCTGTTTCAGGGCCCGCAGGGTTTCCTGTAAACGCCAGGCATAGTCCCGGATACTGTCCTCAGGCTTCTGGGTACAGTGGTAGAACCTCATCCGGAGATCTGTCTCAGTGCGGTTTTCAAACATAGTTTGCAGTCTCTTAAAGATAATGGATACTGATTCCTGGTCTGCGGCTGGCCAGGTTTCAACTTCCTGCTCTGCGGCACCAGTCAATTGTCCCAGCACAACAGCGGCTCTCTGCTTACCAGTCATTGAGTACATATCCAGTACACCGCATATTTTCCTTTTAAATCCAGACAGGGTGTCTGGTTTGCCATCATACTGGGAAAGCCATTTTGCTCCAGGGATGTACGGTAGGGCCATGGGCATGACTGGAATCGTGACCCCTGCTGGTGGGTCGGCTGCTCCGGCCTGAGCAGCGCCGGGCGCAAGTTGAGCATTAGGAGCATTAACCGGTGCTCCGGCGTTTTGCTGGTCGTCGGCCATGGTTGCGCCCCCCTAGTGAACCGTAGCCTACCTCCTTTACTTTTGATTGGGTAGGCCGCAGCTCCGCAGGCAACGGCCTCCTTCCAGGACCTGACGCTTCCTGGTGCTGCGTCAGAGCGCGAGGCGGGGCTTGAGCTTCGCGCGCTTCCAGCAGTCACGCTGGTTACGCCCCTCTTCTTCCCACGCGGCGGCGCGGTAATGGCGGCGATGTTCACTACAGTTAAAACACAGTTCAATACGGCACACAGTACCCGGTGGCAACGGGCACGAAATCCTGTTCGTGACGCCAGGAATGAGAGATGTGTCACCCAGGAGGAATATAGGGAACCCGGTACCCGGGCCTTTTACCTTGTTTAGGAGGTCACGGCAGTCGGCTCCCGGGCCCGTACTCTGGGTCTCTCTTTAAAAAGGGGTTTTAGTGTACAGTCTGTCTCGTGACGCCACCTGTGGTTTCCGGTAATGGTTACCGGTGCTGCTGCAGACCTCCGGGGGGTGATGGGATGGCAGCTGGGATGTTTCTGCTCCCTACAGGTGGAGCGGGCCCCCGGGGCAGTGTAGGTGCAAATGGTGGTGATGCTGGGGCTTGTGGTGCAGGAAAGATGGCGCAGCAGGAGTAACTGACAGAGACAGGGGATTCACTTCAGTACCTTTACTGGTGCGGATGTCAGGTACGGTCCAGGGTACTCGGTAGGAAGGGTGCACTTCAGGACTTCTCCCCACTTCTCCCCAGTAAGCAGGTATAAGGCCTCCTGGTCCATGTCTCCCTCTCTCTAAGCTCCTGGCCAGCCTGCAACTGGGCCTAGCTTCTGTGTCGTGCTGTTCCTTCACCTGTCGCTTGGTAGTAGGACCTTTTCCTGGCAACCACTATCCCTGGACGCCAGGGCCTTCGTGGTTCCTAGTCCTGTCAAGGGTTTAGCTTCAGGTTGACCAGGGGCTTGTAGTCCTCCTAGTATGCCGGTGATCCCTACTGGGTGTAAAGGACCCTGTAGGCATGGACCCGGTGTCCGGTTTGTGTCTTGGGGTGAGCCTATGATGCTCCTCTGCCCCCCTCAACTCCTCTCTCCTCTCCTCTTTGCCTCCGGCCACACTCGGGGCCCTCAATACAGCAGCAGACGTGAGGCGTCTTCACTGCTCTCAGTGGCAGCACACTCTCTCTCAGACTGAGACTCACTGCTGAACTGAACTGCCTGGCTCCACCCTCCATATATATATCCCTAACGGGCTCCCTCTGGTGGTATAAGGTGGAAGGGTGGAGGTGTCTGTTTGTAATGAGGGCCTCTTGTGGAGAAGTCTGTCCATGCACCCTTTTGGGTCCTGTGGTACCTGTGAACAGCAGGGTGCCACACATCCCTGCCGAGAAGCAGCCCTGGCTAACAAGAGTGTGGGGGAAGGTTCCCGGACACTCTATGGCGGCTTTTTTAATGTGGATCGGACGTACTTATGCATGTTATTTCTCAAACCGCATTGCATATCAGGCCTTTGCCCAACTCTGTAGTCATGAAATTAAATGCGCAAAGAAAGATGTTTGTGTGTCAAAGCACCACCGACAAGTGCGAGTTGATGTTGGACGGGCTGCCATTGCTTCTGCAACAAGCTGAATTAGAGGACTTCCTGGGAGAAATGACACCCAGATTAGATACGGTTTCCCTCTATGCCAGTCCTTTCACCAAGCTAAATACAACTCAGCAAAAAAAGCTGTGGACTGGCTCCGTACCGTCCCTGGCCACATTCACCTGTCCACGTGTTTGTGGTTAGGCGGTCCTTCCCAGTAAGTGCACTGGAGAGGGCACGGGTAATTTTGTGCTTGTGGAAGGCGGAGACGATACCTGGAGAAATAGTGGCGGCTGGGGACCGAGTATGGACACCCAGCCGCCACCGGCATGAGGTTATGAAAAGCTTCCGCCTCCACGGGCATAAAAGGCCACATTTCAAGTGAAAGCAGCTTTAGAGGATTTCCTGGGAGAAATGACAGCTGGGTAGATATGGTTTCCCAAGTCCTTTCACCAATCTAAAGAATGTGCCTGTGGTGAAATACAGCTCAGCAAAAAAAGCTGTGGATTGGCTTCGTATCGTCCCTGGCCACATTCACCTGTCCACATGTTTGTGGTTAGGCGGTCCTTCCCAGTAATTGCACTGGGGAGGGCAGGGGTAATGTTGTGGGACCCGTGCTTGTGGAAGGGGGAGATGATACCAGGAAAAATAGTGACGGCTGGGGACCGAGTATGGATACCCGGTCGCCGCCGCCATAAGATTGTGGACAGCTCCCGCTTTCACGAGCCTAAAAGGCCACATTTCAAGTGCAAGCAGTTGTCAATAATTTGACAGTATAGTATTGCAGACTGTGGGAGGGTGGGTGGCTGGCTGCATACTTGCATTCCAAGGAATGGGGTAGGGACAACTGAACGCGTCACTGGGACAAGGACGTGGACGGTGATTGTTGCAAGTCTGCAACGACAGGTGCATGGCGGGAGGCATCTTCGCATGTGCCAAGGATCACTTATGATGCGCACACCTGGGAGTCAGAAATGCTTCCAGAGGTCTTCCCCATGCTGTTCCCATGTCTTTTCAGCACTGTATGCATGTGTCTGATGATGTGTCACACACCACATGGCCAGATAAGGTTGTAAAATGTTAAAATGACATTTCCCAGTGAATTGGTTGAAAGCAATGCAAAAGTGGAAAAAAGCATCAAAAACGCTACGTGTGAACATAGCCCAAGGTGTGGAGGAGTATTTTTGGTTTTGGTTATTTATTTTGCCTTATATACAAGTCATTACCGCAGTGGCGCAGTGGTTAGCACTGCAGCCTTGCAGCGCTGGGGTCCTGGGTTCAAATACCACCAAGGACAACATCTGCAAGGAGTTTGTATGTTCTCCCTGTGTTTGCGTGGGTTTCCTCCGGGTTCTCCGGTTTCCTCCCACACTCCAAAGACATACTGATAGGGAATCTAGATTGTGATAATGTATGTAAAGAGCTGCGGAATATGTTAGCGCTATATAAAAATAAAGATTATTATTCCTTAACATTTTCCCAGGAAAATCCATTTTGGTTTCGTTTTTGTATGTTTTATTGTGAGTCCGTAAAAGTGGCGTAATACTCTGACAACGTTGTTGACAGCAGTGACCTGGGAGTCAGAAATGCTTCCAGGGGTCTTCCCCATGCTGTTCCCATGTCATTTGAGCACTGTTCCCATCGATTTGGACAATTTTTAGGCCCTCTGCAGACCGTCGGGGGGAGCCGCCTGAAAAATACTCGAGTTTCCCATAGACTTACTTTGGGCTCGTTGCTTGGGTCGAGCACCCGAGCATTCCAATTTGCTCGACCCGAGCAACGAGTACCTGAGCATTTTAGCGCTCGCTCATCACTAATCAGAAAGTGTTTGTGACCATCAAGTGTGTTTTGTAGAGAAAGTGTTGGTACACTGATCAATAGAGTGCTAAAATCCCTATGCCACAACTTTTTTAAGTAAGAATATGGTGAGAACCACTCAAGTGAGTAAAGAGAAATAACAGTCCATCATTACTGTAAGGCAGGGGTGGGTGTCCATTTTTCTGCCGTTTGGATATTAATACCGTCATTCGAGGGACATACAAAATTATCAACTTAAATATTATCATGCTATATTTAGTCAAACATTTAATTAACTTGCCCCTAATGTGATGGCTGGAACTGCTTCTCTTTGGTGAGACATGTGATGTTATGTGGTATGGATGATGTTGATACTCACAACTGCTTTTCTAGGTTTGCGTTGGTGTATCGCGCAGTCAACACTGATGCTAAATTTTTAAAAGAATGGTTCGCAGCGATAAGTTATTCTGAACAGAGATATATATTTCAATGCATGTCTGGTCAAAGTAGGAAATTCATCACTGCTCTCACTGCTCATGTAAAGTTTATAGCACTCAAACAGTGCGAGGTCTGCTGTGTACATCACATAGAAATAAAAAAGACAGTTCTACACGTCACATAGGAGACACTGAGACTGCTGTATACATCACATAGGTTACACTGGGACTCTGCTATGTACATTACATAGGATACACTAAGACAGATGTATATACATCACATCGGATACACTGAGACTGCTGAATACACATAGACATCAAAACTGCTGTAAACATCACATAAGAGACACTGAGATTGCTGTATACATAACATAGGATACACCGAGATTGCTGTACACATCATAGAGGAGACACTGAGACTCCTGTTTACATTATATAGAACACACCAAGACTTTTGTGTACATCACATAGGAGATACAACTGAAACAACTGAGATGCAACTGAAGTGTAGACTTTCAGGTTTAATTAAAGAGGTTGAACAAAAATTTCCTGTGAAATGTTTAGGAATGACAACCATTTTTCTTTTCATTTCAGGGACTCAAAAGTAATTGGACAAATTAACTTTGTCATAAATAAAATGTTTGTTTTTAATACTATGTAGAGAATCCTTTGCAGGCAATGATTGCCTGAATTCTGGAAGCTATGGATGTCACCAAATGCTGGGTTTCCTCCTTTGTGATGCTTTGCCAGGCCTTTACTGCAACTGTCTTCAGTTATTGCTTGCTTGTGGGTCTTTCTGCCTTAAGTTTTGTCTTAAGCATGTGAAATGCATGCTCGATGAGGTTGAGATCTGCTGATTGACTTGGCCATTACAGAATATTCCACTTCTTGGCCTTAAAATAAACCCCTGGGTTCCTTTTACAGTTTGTTTTGGGTCATTGTCCATCTGTACTGTGAAGCGCTATTAGAAATTATCTGACTGTTTCTGTCTTCAGTCACATCATCAATAAACACTAGTGACCCAGTGCCATTGGAAGCCATACATGCCCATGTCATCACACTGCCTCCATCATGTTTTACAGAGGATGCGGTGTACTTTGGATCATGAACTGTTCCAAGCTTTCTCCATACTTTCTTCTTCCCATAATTCTGGTACAGGTTGATCTTAGTCTCATCTGTTCAAAGAATGCTTTTCCAGAACTGGGCTGGTTTCTTTAGATGTTTTTTTGGCAAAGCATAATCTGGCCTTTCTAATTTTAAGGCTGATTAATGATTTGCACCTTGTGGTGAACCCTCTGTATTTGCTCTCATGAAGTCTTCTCTTTATGGTAGATTTAGATACTGAAACACCTGGACTTCATGTAGAGTGTTCTTCACTTGCGTAGATGTTGTGTAGGGTTTTTTTTTCATCAAGGAAAGGATTCTGCAATCATCCACCACTGTTGTCTTCCATGGACGTCCAAGCCTTTTTGAATTCCCAAGCTCACCAGTGCGCTCCTTTTTTTTGCAGAATGTACCAGACTGTTGATTTGGCCACTCCTAACTTTTCTGATATCTCTTTTATGGATTTATTCTTATTTCTCAGCCTAATGATGGTCTGTTTCTCTTCCATTGAGAGCTCCTTTGACCGCATGTTGTGGGTTCACAGCAACAGCTTCCAAAGACAAATTTCACACCTGGAATCAGCTCCAGACCTAATGAATCAAAAAGCCCATGCAGCCCATTAAAGAGCTTTTAGGATAATTTTCCATTTACTTCTGGTCCCTTGAAATATATGCAGCTGCATATTAAAGATCTATAATTCCTAAACCCTTTCTCCAATTAGAATGTGTATACCCTCAAATTAAGGCTGGGAGTCTGCACTTTAAGCCCATGTTGATTATATAACTGTATCTTGAATATGTTTTGGTAAACAGCTAAAATGCCAAAACTTGTGCCACTGTTCATAGATTTCTGTACCTAACTGTATATCACATAGATTACAATGGGACTGCTGCAAATACATTACATAGGAGACACTAAGACTGCTGCCTTCATCATAAAAATGGGACTGGAGTGGAGAGAGCGTTAACTCCGCCCACAAAGAATATTCTGATGGTGGCACTGGCAAGTGTCAGGATGTAATCCAGTACAGCGCAGCAGTGCTGGGAGTGCGATTACAGCTCTCACTATGCACTGAGCGGTGACTGAAGCTGTGCGAGCCCACCTCTATTACTGTAAGCTGTAGCCTGCCGGGAGAAAGAAAGTTATTTTCCTCTCGGCAGCAGGGTTCTCAGTGAGAGCGCCGGGCAACTTCAGAATGCTATTAACTGGTGGATTAACCCCATATCTGCATGTTAATAACATTTTTTTTACATGACAGGTTCCCTTTAACCTTAGATACAGTTAAAGTATGTAAGCCAGTCATATTTTTATTTCATTATTTTAATTCCCCCTTGGGGTTACAAAGGACAGTGATTTCAATCCTCACATCTATTTTTTTCCTGACAATATCAGGCTTTAAAAAAACATATTGTATAGTGTTACAGAAGAGAAAGTCAGTGCATAGTGCATACGGCAGGCTAACATCTAATTCAAGTGATTACAACCCCTGCCTTTATTTAATTGTTTAACCCCTTAACAACATTAGATGTACTAATACGCGTCTGTGCCCTGGGACTTAAGAGCCAGACCCGTATTAGTACGTCATCGCGATCGCACGCGCACACACGCTGTGCGGGCGCGATCGCCGCCGGGTGTCAGCTGATTGTCACAGCTGACACCCGGTACTATGTGCAGGGAGCGGTCCCGCACCCCTCCCAGCACATTAACCCCCCGCAATGCTGCCTTGTGGTGGCAAGGGGAGGTGATCGCAGATACTCACCTCCTCTTCCGGCATCCAGCGCTGTCTGCCGCGGCTTCCAGGATGTTGCCATGACGACCCGATGTCGTCATGACAACATCCGGGTCACCAGACAGCAGGAAGATTTTTTGGACATGCGCAGTGCATCTCCAAACTATCTTCTCCCTGTCCAGCGCTGACAGCCTGCATGGCACAGGGATGGTGCTTCATTCCTATGCCATGCAGGCGATCAGAATAAAAAAAGTGAAAGTCCCATAGTGGGACAAAGTAAAAAAGTATAAAAACTGTCAGAAAGTGAAAAAAAAATATAAAAAATAATCCACCAAAAATAAAAATATAATGTACCCATCAATAAATATTATTATAAAAAAACCAAAAAAAAACAATAAAAGTACACATATTTGGTATCACCGCGTCCGGAACGACCTGACCTATAAAACTGTCCCACTAGTTAACCCCTTCAGTGAACACGGTAAAAAAAAAAAAAAAAAAAAAAAAAAAAGAAGCAAAAAACAATGCTTAATCACCATACCGCCAAACAAAAAATGGAATAACACGCGATCAAAAAGACGAATATAAATAAAAATGGTACTGCTGAAAACGACATCTCGTCCCGCAAAAAACAAGCCACCATACAGCTCCATCAGCCGAAAAATAAAAAAGTTATAGCTCTCAGAATAAAGCTATGCTAAAAAATAATTTTTTCTATAAAATTGCTTTTATTATGTAAAAGTGCAAAACATAGTAAAACGATATAAATGTGGTACCGCAGTAAACGTACTGACCCGAAGAATAAAGCTGCCTTATCAATTTTACCACACGCGAAACACAATAAAAAAAAACAAAAAAACAATTCCTGAATTGTTGGTTTTTGTTTATTCTGCCTCCCAAAAATCAGAATAGAAAGCGATCAAAAAATGTCACGTGCCTGAAAATGGCACCAATAACAACGTCAACTCATCCCGCAAAAAACAAGCCATCACATGACTGTCTGCCAAAATCTGGAAAAATTATAGCTCTCAAAATATGGCGATGCAAAAACTAGATTTTACAAAAAATGCGTCTTTTAGTGTGTGACAGCTGTCAGTCATAAAAACCCTATATGATTCTGGTATTGCTGTAGTCTCACTGACCCGAAGAATAAGGTCGTCTAATCACTTATAGCGCACGAGGAACTGCATAAAAAATAAACTCTCGGGTTAGGGTTGGGCTAGGGTTAGGGCTAGGGTTAGGGCTAGGGTTAGGGGTTGGGATTTTTTTCAAAAGTAAGAAAAAAAGATGACGATATGGCGACTAGTGTTAAGCGCAAGTGCTCGCTACTTGAGTTTGCATCGGGTGCTCTGATATGCATTGAGTATCGTGGGTATTTGAGCGACATGCTCGAGTCTCCGCCCCATATGCTTCGCGGCCAAAAAACTTTGCGGGGATTGCCTGCCATGCACGAGTGATCCCCGCATGTTTTTTTTTTTTGGGTGTCTAATAACGGTGAAACATGCGGGGCAGGGACTCGAGCATGTCACTCGAGCACACGCAGTACATGGTGCATACCTGAGTGCCCGATGCAAACTCAAGTAGCGAGCACTTGCGCACAAGATTAATGACAACTTATTCAATATGATGACCTAATGTTATCAAATTCTATGTCGGACCTCTGGGTTCAAAATGTTCACTATACCCCTTAATAAAATCCTTGAGGGGTATAGTTTCCAAAATGGGGTCACTTGTGGGGGAGCTCCAATGTTTAGGCACATCAGGGGCTCTCCAAACACGACATGGTGTCCGCTAACAAATTGAATGGAAAATCGGCTCAAATTGTTAGCGCCATGTTGCGTTTGGAGAACCCCTGCGTGCCTAAACCTTGGAGCTCCCCCACAAGTGACCCCATTTTGGAAACTAGACCCCCCAAGGCACCTATCTAGATGCATAGTGAGCACTTGGAACCCCCAGGTGCTTCACAAATTGATTCGTAAAAATGAAAAAGTGTTTTTTTTCCACTTTTTCATTTTTACAAATCAATTTGTGAAGCACCTGGGGTTCCAAGTGCTCACTATGCATCTAGATAGGTTCCTTGGGTGGCCTAGTTTCCAAAATGGGGTCACTTGTGGGGGAGCTCCAATGTTTAGGCACACAGGAGCTCTCCAAACGTGACATAGTGTCCGCTAACAAATTAGAACCATGTCGCGTTTGGAGAGCCCCTGTGTGCCTAAACATTGGAGCTCCCCCACAAGTGACTCCATTTTTGAAACTAGACCACCCAAGGCACCTATCTAGATGCATAGCGAGCACTTGGAACCCCCAGGTGCTTTCACAAATTGATTCGTAAAAATGAAAAAGTGAAAAAAAAAACACTTTTTAATTTTTACGAATCAATTTGTGAAGCACCTGGGGGTTCCAAGTGCTCACTATGCATCTAGATAGGTGCCTTTGGGGGGGTCTAGTTTCCAAAATGGGGTCACTTGTGGGGGAGCTCCAATGTTTAGGCACATCAGGGGCTGTCCAAACACAACATGGCGTCCGCTAATTATTCAAGCAAATTTTACAATCAAAAAGTCAAATGGCGCTCCTTCCCTTCCGAGTCCTGCCGTGCGCCCAAACAGTGTTTTTTCCCCACATATGGGGTATCTGCATGCCCAGGGGTAATTGCACAACAAATTTTGGGGCCCATTTTTTCTTGTTACCCCTGTGAAAATAAAAAAAATTGGGTCTAAAGTAACATTTTTGTGAAAAAAGTTAAATGTTCATTTTTTTCTTCGACATTCCAAAAATTCCTGTCAAGCACCTGAAGGGTTAATAAAGTTCTTGAATGTGGTTTTGAGCACCTTGAGGGGTGCAGTTTTTAGAATGGTGTCACTTTTGAGTATTTTCTGTCCTAAAGACTTCTCAAAGTGACTTCAAATGTGATGTGGTCCCTAAAAAAATGTTTTTGTAAATTTTGTTGGAAAAATTAGAAATCACTGGTCAACTTTTAACCCTTATAGCTCCCTAACAAAAAAAAATTTTGGTTCCAAAATTGTGCTGGTGTAAAGTAGACATATGGGAAATGTTATTTATTAAGTATTTTGTGTGACATATCTCTCTGATTTAAGGGCATAAAAATTCAAATTTTGAAAATTGCAACATTTTCAAAATTTTCACCAAATTTCCATTTTTTTCACAAATAAAAGCAAGTGATATCGAACAAATTATACCAAAATCATGAAGTACAATATGTCAAGAAAAAACAGTCTTCTCAGAATCAGGGGGATCCGTTGAAGCATTCCAGAGTAATTACCTCATAAAGTGACAGTGGTCAGAATTGTAAAAATTGGCCTGGTCATTAACATGCAAACCACCCTCGGGGGTTAAGGGGTTAATCAAGCATTCATTTGTGACAAAATATCATGATGGCAGAACTGCTGCTGTATTTCTTGATATACTGATTAAGAGGATCCTCAGTGCTGTGTGTGAAGGGGGCTGGCTCATTACCCCATTCAGTAACAATGCCAGCCACATATTTTGTAATGGCTGATGCATAGATAGAGAAGGGGGTTGAATTAGCTAACTAAAAAAAACAGTCAGAAGCCCTATTCCCACCACTAGTCATATACTGATGAAGGAAAATTTGTCCAGTGTTGAGGGCCGCGCTGAAATGGGAAGCTGCAGATAAAGGAGCTTGTAATCATACAAACATCCTAGTTAGGCCTTATTTAGATGTCAATAATTTTTATGATATTCAATAAAGGATTGATTTTCATCAGTGTTTTAGATCAGATTTTTATTAGGATTTGGTCAGTTTGTCAGTTTTTACCATCATTGTTTCATCAGTGATTTTCTCGTATGCAAAAAACTACTAATAAATAATTACAAAGCTTCTTCTACCCATTGCATTATTCACAATAGACAGCACACAGATTACACACCGATGGCACCTGTGTGATGTCTGTGATTTTCTCAGACCCACAGACCTGTATGATTTACATCATGATTCGGATAAAAACAGGCACAGTTCTCAAAAACCATGGACAGATAAACAGCACCATATATTATAATGGGCACGTCTATGCACATTTATGTATAATCTTGTTTTAAATTAAACAAAACAAAGCTACTTGCCTGCAGATATAGTGATAATCTACAGGCAAATAGACTTTTCGTCATATTTGGAAGTACACTTGAAGTTATATTCTCCCTTCAGCAGCTTGCTTCCAATTATCGGGGCGGTGCACGGGGCTGTTAGGCTGCGTTCACACATTGCGTATTTTACGCGTTTTTTTTACGCGCGCGTATTTTCCTGCTTTTTTTACCTGCGTTTTTTTTATGCAGGTAAAAAAAGCACCTCTATTCACACACTGCGTTTTTTCCTGCGTTTTTTTTATGGAGGTGCAGGAGAAATGAAGTGTGAGGAGCATGGACACCTGTATGTAATGTAATGTATGTGTCTGTATGTGTATGTATGTAATGTAATGTAATGTATGTGTCTGTGTGTCCTGTGTGTCCTGTCTGTGTCTATGTGTCGTGTGTGTGAGTGTCCCCCTAGCAGTGTATGGACAGACAGCTTCTGGCTGCAGTACATACACTGCTTTTAAAAAGAAAAAAACTATGGATACTCACCTATCCGATGGATGGGAGAGGCGTCCGGTCCGGTCCCGCGGCTTCCATCATCTGCCATGAAGCGATCAGCTGACTGTCAGCTGACCGGCTTGTATCAGCTGATTTACAAGCCGGTTAGCTAACAGCTGATCGCTTCACCTGCAGATGCTGGAAGCCGCGGGAAAGGACCGGACGGCTCTCCCATCCATCGGATAGGTGAGTATCCATAGTTTCTCCTGCGCCTCCGTAAAAAAGCGCTGGAATTACGCAGTGTGTGAACACCGCTGCGTAATTCCATCGCTTATAATGGGCACAATAGGGAGAAAGAGCAGGACGCAGCTGCTTAAAGAATTGACATGTCAATTCTTTACGCAGCTGAGCTTTCGCGCTGCGTAATATTAGACTGTGTCTGAACGGCAAAGTGAATTTCCCATTCACTTTGCTGGCAGACACAAGGCACATTGCGTATTTTATAAAAGCGCACGCAAAAAAGCGCGTGAAAATACACAATGTGTGAACGCAGCCTAACTGTCACCACTCACTACACAGTTAGCATGCTGTAATCACTGATCTGCACCTTGATTAACAGCTAGCTCTCAGGTAAAAAGCTATTTACCTGCAGATTACCACTATATCTCCAGGTAAATAGCATTTTTGTAGGTGACAGATTCCCTTTAATGTGGATCTGTCATCAGGCTTTCACTATGTAATCTCAGAGAATCAAAATGTAGAAGCAGAGACTCTGATTATAGGGATGTGTCACTTACTGGGCTGTATTTTGCTGTTCAATACAATTAGTGTTTTATGAGCAGGAGATTATCACTGCAGGATAAGCTGCCCACGTGTCTGCTAGTCCAACCATACCCCCAGCACTGCTCTCTGTGACTATACAATGCAGACAGAATGCTACTAACCAGTGGTGTCAGCAGGGTTACAAAGCTCAATCTCTCAGCTCAGCTAAATCTACAGCAGAGAAAACGGTGACTATCATATCTGCTGCACGTAGTAAACTAGGTGATACATAGCAAAAACCTGCTGACAGATTCCCATTAACTGAAATACCCTTTTAAATAGATGTATGGATGTTTAGCAGTATGTCCACTAGATGGCAGTGTAGTTTCTTTCTTATATGGAATGAATCCTCAGTACAATAAAAGTTTCTCAGTAAGAGTTTCCTAACCAATCAGAAAATAACAACTCTTAGGTCTAATTGTAAAATATTTTAGTCTATTTTGTATTATGTTAAATATAGCATTTTACAGTGTATTTACTACCTACATTAAAAAGAAACTTATCTAGTGATGAGCGAGTACCGTAATATTTGTAATCGCTATACTCGTAACGAGTACTTTGTAATAGTCGCGTATTCGTTCCGAATAGCGAGTACAATGTAAGTCAATGGAAAATGCGAGTAATTTTCTGCTGGACCCTACAAAGAGGTCTGGGGGCCTGAGTAAAAGGCTGAAATGGATGGGAAAGTGATGAAACAGAATGAGAAGAACCTGGAGAATGTGCCTTCATGCATTTCTGACTCACATATGGTTTCTGGGAAGAAGTTTGTTGCAGTATTACGCCACTTTTACAGACACACAAGAAAAACTACCAAACCTAACCTAAATTGCATTTAACAGGCCAAAAAGGTTAAGAAACAGTTTTTCCTGCATAATCACTTGTATATAAGGCTTAATAAACCAGAGAAACCAAAAAAAATATCCCTTTTAGCATTTGTTCACACATACTGTTGTGGCTTTTTTTCGCCTTTTACAATTGGGAGATCCCTGACATTTTGTAGGTCCCTCTGTCATACATCATTTTTAGTTCGCTATTCCCAAGCACTTTACAAGCACAGCTAGAACGCACCAGTAGGTATGTTGGTCTTTGACCTGAGAGACCTTAGGTGGCTCTGTAACATGTGTTTTGGAGGGACAGCTGTTACTTAGACATTTGGGCGGTCCCTCCATCATTGACACTCAGATAGTGGAATACATATTCCATAGCATTTTACAATGTGCCCATTGTAGCGTTGGGCTTGACCCTCCTCCTCCTCCACCTCCTCCACAACCATGTGATTCTGTGGCCCTAAATTCAAATGTTCAGAGGGTCTGCAGTAGGCAGGAAAGCTGAGTTTTGTGAGAGCCCTCGTGTGGCCCTGTAACATACATTTTGAATTGCCCTCCTCTAGAAATTTTGGAGGTCCCTCTTGTGTACATTTGAGAGTGCCCCCACTTATTCATATTGTAGGGCCCTCACTATTATTTAACTCATTTAAGGGCAGAGACTACAGAGAAAAAGGCCAAGAGACATGGAGAACTAGAAGGTAGCAGTGAGTGTGGCCTGCGATCCTCAGGTATGGCTGAACTCTGAACCGGAAAAATAAACCTGCACTAGTCAACTGGATGACGAGCTCAAATATATCACTTGTGCAAGTCAATGGACAAAGGATATATGGTGCCCCCCTCCAGGATGGGTTGGAGAAGCTTCTCCAAATGGCTCAGAGATTTTGATTGTCAATATTCCCCAGATTATATAGGAAGAGAAGACTTCTTGATACTGTACTACTTGGTCCAGTGCAGAATGTGCATCGTATTTCCAAAAATTACTTCTGGGGGCTGTGTCATAGGTGCAGGAAGATTCCATGACAAGGGCCTCTCTTGACAAACATTATCTACGATGGAGTACTGTAGTAGTTGTGGCTCTCAATTCAAGTTTTCATAGGGCCATCAGTCGGTCATCAACAGTCAGTATAAATTTCTATTGAATATGTATCCCCTATCTCAGTCACAATGTGGCACAAGCCAGGCATGTTTTTTTTGCCAAATAGGGTAACTGACAGTACGTTTCTATTGAATATGTATCCCCCATCTAAGTCACAATGTGGCACAACCTGTGACAAGGGCCTCCAATGACAAATATTAGTTTGGTAGGACCACTGTACATTCCATATTTGTCCACTGCACAATGTGCATAGGATTTGTAAAAATTAGCCCTATGAGCTGAGTCATGGTTGTGACGCGCCCAGGGGGATGGGGACGACTCGGCGCCCGGGCCTTGTTGTTGCCTGACCTTGGGGGATGTCGCGGTGGTCGACTCCCTGGCCCGTACCCTGGGGTCACTCTTTAAAAAAAGGGGGGAAAGGTTATATGGGATAGGGAAATGTTTGTGACGCCACCCGTGGTGTCTGGTGAGGATCACCAGCGCTGCTGCAGTCCTCTGAGGCCGGTGGTCAGGCAGCTTAGTTGGTGTGGCTCTCCACAGGTGGAGCGGGGCCTCAGGGCACCGTAAGGAGGAGAGATGCAGGACAGAGAGGACCCAGCCGGGTCAGGAGAAGAACAGGCACTCTCACAACAGTTCACTTCAGTACCTTTACTGGTGGTGTTTTCAGGCACGATCCAGGTGTCACACTGACTCTGCGTACAGGAGGTCAGGGGCCTAAGCTGACCCTAAGCTGGGGCCCTGACTAATCCCTCTACCTGGAGGTACTGTTAAAGGTACAGAGGTCCAGGCCGCCAGCGTAACCCCTACCTCCTGAGGATCCCTGCACCTCAGTAATCTAGTCCTGAGAAGGACCCCGATCACAACAATAGGGGACAGGAAATAATATGCCAACACTCAGTACTTAGACGAACGAGACAGTACAAGGGTCAAACCAAAAACCACCTTGCATACAAAAACTACATCACAACTACAGAGGGAACACCAATGGGAAAGGAGATAAATGATAAAGCGAGGAAGGGAAAAACCACACCAAATGCACTTAGCTCAGAACTCCACAATACCACGATCCGCTCTGTTTGTCTGTATGAAATGCTTTCACCGACACTTCCCTAACAGACTGGCAGGCATTTGAAGGAGTCCCACTACTGCAGCATTGATTGCAGCTGGGCGAGGCTGGACCTCGTCTAGCACAGAGAGAGTTAACTCCCTCACTGCCGAAAAACACAAAACACCAAAAACTCAGCTGCGAGAAGTCAGGCTGTGTAATCGTGACGATCTTCGTGGCGACACACCCGTGACACCAGGGCACTGTAGGGTGAAGGGTGCATTTCAGGACTCTCCCCAGTGAGCGGGTGTGGGGCCTCCTGTTTCTTGCCTTTTCCTGGTAAGTTTATGACCTAAACCTACAAACGACAAAAAATATATCTCATACCCTACCATCATTATATATAAATGTAAAGCAAAGTTGCATATTAAATCTAGGGTACTTAGTAGGGTATGAGATATATTTTTTGTCGTTTGTAGGTTTTGCTTCTTTTTGCTAGTGTGAACATGCTCCTATTTCTTGCATGTGTACCATCTTAGACCTCAGTTCACATTGCTTGGTTTTTTGTCTTGTTTGCATTCTGTGCAAATTAAGGGTGTGGCATCCCCTTTGTTGAGCTGATTAGTATATATGTAGCTTACCACGGGCCTAGGTGGTCTGAAGTTGGGACCCGGTCCTATTTGTCTACCCTTTTATATGCATTACTTCAACTTTGATATACAGTAAGGTTTTTAATATAGACAGTGTAGGTACCGTCCCAATTTAGGGTCACCTTGTCGCTGGTGGGACGGCTTGTATATTTTTTTTGATCAAAAATAGTTCACTAAGTACCCTATATTTAATATGCAACTTTGCTTTACATTTATATATAATGATGGTAGGGTATGAGAAATATTTTTTGTCGTTTGTAGGTTTTGCTTCTTTTTGCTAGTGTGAACATGCTCCTATTTCTTGCATGTGTACCATCTTAGACCTCAGTTCACATTGCTTGGTAAGTTTATGACCTGCCTGGAGCTAGGCCTAACTTGGCCTCTGTCTGGCACCTGCTGACCTGGTGGTAGGGCCTTCTGTTGGAGATCACACTCCATTGTCTCTTGGGCCTCTGTGATTCCTGACCCTGGGATAACGGTCAGCTTCTGGTGTTCCTGGGACATGTTCCGGTTGTTTCTGCTGGTCCTAGAGATCCTTGCAGACTTACCCGGTGTCCGGTATATGGTCTTGGGGTGAGCTGGCTAAGCTCCTCTGCCCCCTATGTAGCTCGCTTACTCCACTCGCCTTCGGCCACGCTCGGGGCTCTCACTAGGCTTCACACTGGCAGTAAGCCTTGCTACTCTTCACCGCTCTTATGGCGTCGGCACGCCTTGGGCTCACTAACCTGAGCTCCCTGAGTCTGGGCTGAACTGGACTTTCTCACAGACTTAGACAGACTGACTGTAGACTCCAGACTGTAGATCCCAGACTGACTGCCTAGCTCCACCTTCCCTCTTTATATCCCTAACGGGCTCCCTCTGGTGGTCTGAGGTGGAAGGTGGAGGTGTGTGAATGCTATGAGGGCCTCTTGTGGAGGAATCCGTCCATGCACCCCTCTAGGATCTGTGGCACCAAAGCGCAGCAGGGCGCCACAGTTGACGTAGGAAGCCACCATCCCAAGGGCCTCCAATCACAAATAGTAGTTAGGCTGGAGTAGGAATACTGTGCTGGTTTGTCCACTGCACAATGTGCAAAGGGTTTGTAAAAATTAGCCCTATGGGCTGAGTCATAGTTGACTTACTATTTTGCCTGTGACAGTTAGCTTGGCTTGTGCCATATGAAAATCTGTCAACAAAACCAAAAATGCCAAAAAAGCCTGTTGTTAAGGGATGTGGATGTGGACGTGGTGCTGTCAGTGGTGAGCGAGAAGGCACTCAGTCTGTGTCAGGTCAGAAGAAGCTTAATGCATCCACTATGTTCTTGGAAAAATTTCCCGGTCTGGAACGTAAACGTGTGTGGAAACCAGAAGAGTGAGAGCAGATTCTGTCTTGGATAGAAGACAAGGCCTCTACGCATTTGTCAAGCAGCAACAAATCTTCCATGACCACACAGTCTACTGTGCATACACAGAAGGCTGGCCCATCCAATCCTGAAGCTGGTTCTCCTTCCTCCCGCCATTATCAGTCACAGGAGACATATGACCCCGAGCTTGGCCACTCCGATGATCTGTTTGGTATGTATCCTTTGGTTTGATCTGGCCTATCACCGTGCAGCATTGAAGAGGGTCAAGAGGAGGTGGCGTGCGTTGATGCTCAAGTATTTGAGTACCTACGGCCAAAAGAAAGCCACTTGGCTCCAGAGGTGGAGGCTGATGATGATGAGACACTGTTGCCATCAGGTCAGCCTACAATGTCAACTGGGAAAGAGGAAGAGATGGAAGACGAGGTGATCGATGATGAGTCCACTGATCCGACCTGGACCGTTGGCATGCATAGCCATGACACAACACAGAGGAAGATGGATATGTAGCACCAACACAAGCACCAAGGGGTCGTGGTTTGCCCAGTGTGAGAACTGGGTCAACTGTTCCCAAGAGCACCCTCTCTGTGCACCCAGTCAGGGCAAGGGAGCGTTCAGCTGCTGTGTGGAATTTTTTTTCTGAAAGTCCTTCAGAGAAAAACATTGTAGTCTGTAGTATGTGCCATACCAAGTTGAGCAGAGGCCAGAGCAAAGGCAACCTGAGCACCACCAGTATGCAAAACCACATGGCAGCCAAGCACCCCAGTAGGTGGGCAGAACACCAGGGTACCAATGCCATGTCGCCTGGGCTATGTCCTTCAGAATCTGCTGTTCAGGAAGCAGGCGCTCATATGTCCTGCCCACAAGCTGCGGTTGCTCACACACAACAAACATCAACCACATCCACTTCCTTGTCCCAGCGAAGCGTCCAATTGTCCATGCCTGAGAGCTTGGAAAGAAAGCGTAAATAAGCAGCCACGCACCCACAGGCACAAATACTAAACTCGCATATTTCCAAATTGCTAGCTGTGGAGATGTTGCCATTTTCTGTGCTACCAAGGGGACTCGTAAAGCTACAGAGGGGACACCCAACCAGCTTGTGGGAACACAGTCTTTCCGTGATCTCTTGGCTGTGGCTGCCCCACGATACAGTGTTCCCATCCATCACTATTTTGCCCAGTGTGCCAACCCTGCGTTACACAAGCACGTGTTAAATAATCTGAACCGTGCTCTCACCAACGCCATAACCGGGAAGGTCCACCTAACAACAGACACCTGGACAAGTTGTTGTTGACAGGGACGATACATTTCTGTCACGGCACACTGGGTGAACGTGGTGGAGGGTGGGACAAAGTCACAAACTGGAACATCACACATCTTACCCACGCCAAGAATAGCGGGTCCAACTTCTGTCAGGGTTTCCGCCTCTTCATATTCCACTTCCTCTCTCCTCTACTTCTGCTCCTCATCCTCTGCTGAATTACCCTCCCTATCACTGTCAAGCTGGGACCTGAGCAGCAGCGCATCTGCAAAGCGGCAACACGCTCTGCTGAAGTGGATCTGTTTAGGTCAGAAAGCACACATTGCAGCAGAGCTGTGGAAAGCTTTAAAACAACAGACCGATCAGTGGCTCTCCCCGCTGCACCTCCAACCCGGTCTGGTCGTCTGCGATAATGGGTGTAACCTGGTGGCAGCTTTAAAGGTCGGCAAGCTGGTACACATGCCATGCATGGCTCACATGCTCAACCTAGTTGTTCAGAAATTTCTGAAAACTTACCATGACTTGCCGTACCTACTTGAGAAGGTGTGCCATATTAGCGCCCATTTCTGCCATTCCTCTACGGCTTTTGCTGCTCTTACAGCGCTGCAAATGCGCTTGAATTTGCCAAGTCACCGACTCATTTGCGACCTGCCAACGTGGTGAAACTCAATCTATGATATGTTGGCGAGGATTAGTGAACAGCAGAGGGCAGTAACTGAATACAAGCTTCAACATGCCCGTCAGACTGAGAGTCAGCCACCACACATAACAACTGTCGAGTGGGTGTGGATTGCTGACATTTGTGAGGTTCTTCAGAACTTTGAGTACTGCACCAACCTCGTGAGCGGTGATCAGGCTATTATCAGAGTAACCATCCCGCTGCTGTGTCTCTTGAAACAATTGATGCGCCCCCTGGGCTGTGGGGTACTCGGCAGCCAGGCCTCTGGATGCAGGTGGGGGATATCACGGTGGCTGGCCCAGTCCGTGACCCAGGGCGGTCATTAAAAGGGGGAATTATTTATAGGGGATTTGTCGTGACGCCACCTGTGGAATGCGGCTAAAGGGAGCCACCGCTGCGGAGCAGTCCTCTGGAGCTTGTGTTACGGCAGCAGGGATGGTGTGGATCTCCACAGGTAGAGCTAGCTCCAGGGCAGTGTAGGGGTAGATGATGGATGCTGGTGAGAGACGGCAGGATGGTCCCGGAGGAAAGACGGACACTCACACGGGGGTTAGCTTCAGTACCTTTACTGGTGATGATGCAGGCACGGTCCAGCGTACTCCGGACGAAGGGCGCACTATTGGACTCTCCCCAGTGAGTGGGTATAGGGCCTCCTGATCCGTGGCTTTACTCGCTAAGCTTCTGACCTGCCTGGAGCTAGGCCTAGCTTGGTTACTGTCTCTCTCTCCTTTGCACCTGCTGACCTGGTGGTAGGGCCTTTTCTTGGAGATCAATCTCCCTGGTCGCTGGGGCCTCTGTGACTCCTAGCCCTGGTACTGTAGTCAGCGTTTGGTAAACCTGGGACCTGTAGTCCTCCAGGGGTTCCAGTGGTCCCGTGTCCGGTATATATCACGGGGTGAGCCTGGTATGCTCCTCTGCTCCCTCGCTACTTCTTCCTTCTCTCACCTTTGGCCACACTCAGGGCCCTCACTAGGCTTTCACTCGTGCTGTAGGCCTTGGCTCGCCTTAGCACAGCAGCCAGCGTGTTGCCTCTTTGCTGCTCTCTGAGCGTCAGCACGCTCTCTGCTCACAGACTAAACTGAAAACCTGAGCTGCCTGGCTCCACCCTCCCTATATATATCCCTAACGGGCTCAATCTGGTGGTCTGAGGTGGTAGGGTGGAGATGTGTGAATGTGTGAGGGCCTCTTGTGGAGAAGTCCATCCGTGCATCCTTCTGGGTTCTGTGGCACCAGTGCACAGCAGGGCGCCACACAATCACTGCATAATCTCAAAGAGGAAGATTTGAGTGCCCAGCATGTTGGTATGGAGCCAGATTTCCCAATTGGTGATACTACCCAACCCAGCCAATATTCTGAGGCAACATTGGGTAATGAGGGGGAAGATGAGGAGGATGAGGAGGGAGAGGACTTGTTTTTCTGTGCTACCAAGGGGACTTGTAAAGCTACAGAGGGGACACCCAACTCAAGCTTCATGTCTGTCCAGCCTGGATGGGCTGAAGAGGAGGAGGTGGAGGAGGAGGAGGCGAGTCAGCGTGAGGAGAGGATGGGTACTGTTTCTACTGTTGGGAATATAGAACATTTGCCTTTTTGCAGCTTGGCCCACATGGCACAGTTCATGTGTAATTGTCTGTGGCAAGACCCTCGCGTGATACACATTTTATCCAACAATAATAATAATAATTTTTATTTATATAGTGCCAACATATTCCGCAGCACTTTACAATTAAGCGGGGACATGTACATGCAATAAATTCAATACAAGGTAAGACAGTTTAAACAGTTACATTAGGAGTGAGGTCCCTGCTCGCAAGCTTACATTCTACAAGGAAATGGGTGGACACAATAGGTGAAAACTGCTTGTTATTTCAGGTCTGGCAATTATAATAAGTAGGCATTTTCATATAAAGCTGCATGATCCGGTAATCAGCCAGTATGCTTAAGTGCAATAATCAAGTATTGAGTGCAGTTATCGTGTGCATGGAGGGTGTAGAAACAGATGAATAGAAGGGTGCAGATTCTGAATAATATTTAGAAGGAGGGAACAGGGGAAAGTTACTTTACTGAGTAGTTGAGGTGGTAGGTGTTATGATCTGCAACAAGTACTAAGGAAAGATAGGGGAAAGCTGTCCCTACAGTAAGACTAAGCTGAATCCCTACAATGTAGCAGGCTGACTGTTCCTAGCGAACAGACCCGCCTTAGTCCTCGGCTAGTCTGAACGAAGACCTATAGCATAAGGGGAGGGGTCCCTAAAAGAACTAAGGACTGGGACAAAAATGGGACACCTCCTAAACAGAGAAGTTGTTGCAGAACACAAAAAGACAAACTGACAAAAAGGTACTAGAGGTCCCAGAGGGACCAAGTGAACTTGACAGAGAAAAGCACCGAAGCACCTGGCTAGAGAAACAGTCAAACACTGAAGTCCAGCACAGCCAAAAGGGCGAAGCTGGAATATAAAGGCAGATGGTCAAGTGACCGCAAAACACAAGATGGAAAAAACAAACAGGAGGGTTCTAACAGTACCCCCTCTTTTATGAGGATTCTCCGGATCCTCCAGGCCCAGGCCTATCCGGAAACCTCTTGTGGAAAGCTTTAACAAGCCTAGGAGCAGAGACATCATCTGTCCTTACCCAGGAGTTGTCTTCGGGGACAGAAACCCTTCCAGGAGACAAGATACTGTAATCTCCCTCTATGAAATCTAGAATTCAAGATAGGAGAAATTTCATATTCGCCATCTTCCACCACAGAAGGAACTGTGACAGTGGCGTCCCTATCTGATACATCAGCCTTTTTCAACAAGGAAACATGAAACACAGGATGAATCTTCCAGGAAGTACAATTTTCATAGTCATGAAAATACAGAAAAATCTTTCAATGAGAAGGTGTGTCCAAACTTTTGGTCTGTACTGTACATTAGTCGAAATTCTCTCCAAATCACCGGAAAAATTCTCCTCCTCCGGCACCGCAGACTCCAATTTGGAGAACGAACCAAAAGACGGATGTCTCCCAGTACAACAAAAAAAAGGAGAACACCCAGTAGAGGAGGATGTATGATTGTTAAGAGCAAATTCTGCGAGAGGCAGAAACTCAGACTACACCTCTTGATTGTCCGCCACAAAACAACGCAAAAATTGTTCAGCATCCTGTTTTTTTCTTTCAGTCTGTCCATTAGACTCAGGATGATAACCAGACGAAAATGACAAATGGACTCCCAACCTGTCACAAAAAGCACGCCAAAAGCGAGCCACAAACTGAGGTCCTCTATCAGAAACAATATCCATGGGAACGCCATGGAGCTTGACAATCTCCTTAACAAACATCTTAACGAGTGTCTTGGCGCAGGGCAACTTAATGAATGGAACCAAATGACACATCTTACTAAAATGGTCCACGACCACCCAGATGACAGTAAAACCCTCAGACACAGGAAGATCAGTAATAAAATCCATTGTGAGATGCGTCCAAGGCACACTAGGAACTTCCAGAGGGCAAAGAAACCCGCAGCAGGAGTATGTGAAGCCTTTGACCTAGCACACAATGTACATTGACGCACCCACTTGATGACTTCCTTCTGCCATCCAGGCCACCAAAAACTGCGACTGATAAGTCTCTTAGTCTCTGAAATTCCTGGATGACCTGCCAACCGAGACTCATGACACTCCACAAACAAATCTCTCCTAAAGGCTCTAGGTACGAACAACCTCCCATGGGGAGTGTTAGATGGAGCATCATCTTGAGCTTTCAGAATCCCATTCTCCAAAATGGAGTCCAATGCCGACACCACAATTCCTTTCTGCAAAATGCTCTCCTCCTCCTCGGCACCGACCATAGGAGAGAAGCTGCGAGATAAAGCATCGGCTTTAACATTCTTAGTACCAGGGATATAGGTAACAGAAAAATGAGACCGAGAAAAAAAAGTGCCCACCTAGCTTGACAGGCATTCAAGCGCTTGGCAGCATCCAGATAGATCAAATTCTTATGATCTGTGAAAACCTGAATAGGAAATCTAGCGCCTTCCAAAAAATGCTGCCAATGTTCAAACGCAAGTTTAATAGCCAGCAACTCCCGATTTCCAACATCATAATTCAGCTCGGTTTCCGAATTTTTTTTCGAAAAGAAGGCACAAGGATGTACTCCATCCTTGTTCTCCTGAGACAAAACTGCTCCGACCCCCACCGATGAAGCATCGACCTCGACCAAAAAAGGCTTGGTCTCATCAGGCTGCATAAGGATAGGGGCAGAACTGAACCTCTCTTTGAGATACTCAAACGCTTCAATGGCCTCAGTAGTCCACTTGACCGTATTCGCACCTTTCCTAGTGAGATCGGTCAGAGGCTTAACAATTATAGAAAAATTCTTAATGAATTTCCTGTAATAATTGGCAAAACCCAAAAATCTCTGTATAGATTTCAAACCAATAGGCCTAGGCCATTCCTGCACAGCCTGAACCTTCACCGGGTCCATCTCAAAGCCGTCGCTGGAGACAATGTAGCCCAAAAACTAATTTTCTGCACAGTGAACTCACATTTCTCCAGCTTAGCAAAGAGTGAATTATCACTCAATAACTGCAAAACTTCACGTACACTCTGCCAATGGGACTCTAGATCTGGTGAATAAATCAAAATGTCATCCAAATACACAACCACATTCTTACCAATCAAAGGTCTCAGGATGTCATTAATAAGGTTCTGAAAAAATGCAGGTGCATTGGTAAGACCAAAAGGCATCACCAGATTCTTAAAATGACCTACCGGAGTGTTAAAAGCAGTTTTCCATTCATCACCCTTCTTCACTCGTAACAAATTGTATGCCCCCCGGAGATCAATTTTAGAGAACCACTTGGCCTCCACCAACTGGTTTAACAAGTCAGGAATTAACGGCAATGGATAGGAATTGCGTACGGTAATCTTATTAATTTCACGAAAATCCAGACATGGACGTAAACCCCTGTCCTTTTTTTTAACAAAGAAAAATCCAACTGCCACAGGTGACTTAGAAGGTCTAATGTGACAAGCAGCCAGACTAGTCTGTATGTACTCCTCCAAAGCCTTTCTTTCCGGAATAGTCAGATTAAACAAGCGACTCTTGGGAAGAGTAGCTCCAGGAACAAACTCAATGGCACAATCATAATCCCTATGAGGAGGTAAAACTTGCGACTCCTCCTCTGAAAAAACCCTCCAAAAATCATGAATAGGTACAGGTAATTCCCCCTTTTCCACAGCCGCAATGCGACCATTACAACATTTATCATAGCAATTAAGACTTAATCACATTAGTAGACCAGTCCAACAAAGGATTGTGCCGTTTTAACCAAGGCAAACCTAAAACGACCGGAGAGTGTAAATTATCTAATACAACCAAGTCCAAAATTTCTTGGTGAACTCCATTGATAGTGAGGGGAAATGCAGCAACCTTGTGAGTAATACATTTCAAAGTAGTGTTATCAATTGCAATCACAGAAATAGGTGATGACCAAGGTTTGGATTTCAATTTAAAGTTTTCCAAAAACCCCTTATCAATCACATTAAGTGTGGAACCACAATCCACAAATACCTGAAATTCAATCAAATTTTCCTGCAAAGTAGTACTCCCAGAGAGAAATACTCCTGCAGAGTGTAAACAAGCTATACGGGCGTAACTGACTTTTTATTTTTCTTTGCTTAAGCAAAGCTCACAATACTTAATCAAATGGTCAGCTTTACCACGATAAAGACACAATCCCTCGGCGAACCTCCGGTCTCTTTCCTGAGAGCCGAGTGACATCGCCCCAACCTCCATCGGTTCTCCGCCGTCAGAGGAGATTTTCTGGGGACTAGGACCTGACATTACAGGAGTCTTTACCTCATTCACCCTGGACCTCAGTCTCCTGTCCACATGAACAGCTAATTGCATGGCATCCTGCAGAGTCTCAGGTGCGGGGAATGCAATTAGCAGATCCTTAACCCTTTCACTCAGACCAGCTAGAAATAAACATTTCAGCGCAGGATCATTCCATTTGACTTCTGAAGCCCATCTCCTGAAGTGTGTGCAATAATTTTCAACATCACCTGACCCCTGATTCAAACGCCTAAGTTCTGCCTCAGATGAGATTCTATCAGGATCATCATATAATAGCCCCATAGCAGAAAAAAATTCTTCAACAGACCTTAAACACGGATCATTAGGCTGGAGAGAAAAGGCCCACCCCTGTGGTTCATTGCGCAAAAGTGACATAATAAAACCAATGCGCTGTGATTCATTCCCAGAGGACCTTGGTCTCAAACGAAAATATAACAAACAAGCATTTTTAAAGGAAAAAAAATCTTGCTGTTTACCATAAAAAACATCAGGCAGTCATACCTTGGGTTCCACAAAATGCGCTCCAGAACAGCTACTCACGTGTTGCTGTAGCTCGGCCACCTCCAGAGACAATCCCTGCAAGCGTTGAGCCAAATCCTGGACGGAAACCATACTGATCCCCGAATTTCTTTCCTTTTAGTTTTTTGGGCTGCACTTACTGTTATGATCTGCAACAAGTACTAAGGAAAGATAAGGGAAAGCTGTCCCTACAGTAAGACTAAGCTGAATCCCTACGATGTAGCGGGCTGACTGTTCCTAGCGAACAGACCCGCCTTAGTCCTCGGCTAGTCTGAACGAAGACCTATAGCATAAGGGGAGGGGTCCCTAAAAGAACTAAGGACTGGGACAAAAATGGGACACCTCCTAAACAGAGAAGTTGTTGCAGAACACAAAAAGACAAACTGACAAAAAGGTACTAGTGGTCCCAGAAGGACCAAGCGAACTGACAGAGAAAGGCATCGAAGCACCTGGCTAGAGAAACAGTCAAACACTAAAGTCCAGCACAGCCAAAAGGGCGGAGCTGGAATATAAAGGCAGATGGTCACATGACCGCAAAACACAAGATGGAAAAAACAAACAGGAGGGTTCTAACAGTAGGCTTCTTTAAAGAGATGGATATTTAAAGCGCTCTTGAAGACGTGGGGGCTAGGCATCAGTCGGATCGTCTGGGGTAGAGCATTCCAGAGAATTGGTGCAGCACAAGAGAAGTCATGGAGACGGAGGTGCGAGGTTCGGATTATGTGGGATGTTAGTCTTAGGTCATTTTTTGAATGGAGGGCACGTGTAGGGCAATAGACAGAGATGAGAGATATAAGGTGGTGCAGAACTGTAGAGAGCTTTGTGGTTGAGAGTGATGAGTTTATATTGGACCCTGTAGCGAATGGGCAACCAGTGTAATGACTGGCACAAGATGGAGGCATCGGTGAAGTGGCTGTACAGAAATACGACCCTGGCTGTCGCATTCAGGACGGATTGGAGAGGAGAAAGTTTGGTAAGAGGGAGACCGATCAGAAGAGAGTTGCAGTAGTCCAGACGAGAGAATAAGAGCGACAGTAAGAGTTTTAGCTGTTTCAAAGGTGAGAAAAGGTTGGATTCTGGAGATGTTTTTAAGGTGCAGGTGACAAGAGCTTCTTATACTGGTTGGCCACCTTTGTCGATCCACGGTACAAGGAGAAATTTCCTTCTCTCCTTTTGGAGTCACCAAAGAGTTTTACAATGGAATCGTTCAAGAGGGCCGTTGTAGATCAGTTGCTGAAAACATCACCCTCAGACAATGCTGGTGGCAGAGGTATCGGCTCTTTTCAACACCAAGGGATAATGGGGAGAGACACGAACACTAGCTCCAACAGAGGTGGGGGGAAAATGTGCACAAATTGGGCAATTTTCAATAAACCAGCACAACAGCAAGGGCTATCTGTGCCTGTAACAAAGCCAAGGAGGGATAAGTTGCAGAACATGGTCAAGGGGTACTTAAGTGACCATACGTGCATCCTTTCTGACGCTTCAGTTCCCTTTAATTACTGGGTGTCTAAGCTGAACACTTGGCCCGACCTCTCCTTGTATGCCTTGGAGGTGCTGGCCTGCCCGGCTGCTAGTGTGGTGTCTGAGCATGTTTTCAGATCCGCTGGGGCAATCATCACTGATAGGCGCACAGGCCTCTCCACGGAAAATGCAGACAGACTTACTCTGAGGCGTGTGTGCCTTCAACAAGGACTGGATATCTCCACAGTTTCTAATTCCTCCAGATGACAGCAAGCAAACCTAAATTCACCAAAAATGCAGATTTATGCTACTGCTGTTAACGTCACCCCCTTCCCATAAAAATCTGTTTCCTTCCTTCGTCAGACATAACTCAGCCCATAGGGCTAATTTTTACAAACCCTATGCACATTGTGCAGTGGACAAACTAGGACAGTATTCCTACTCCCTCCTAACTACTATTTGTGATTGGAGGCCCTTGGGATGGTGGCTTCCTGCGTCAACCATGATTCAGCCCATAGGGCTAATTTTTACAAGCCCTATGCACATTGTGCAGTGGACAAACCAGGACAGTATTCATACTCCAACCTAACTACTATTTGTGATAAGAGGCCCTTGGGATGGTGGCATCCTCCGTCAACCATGACTCAGCCCATAGGGCTAATTTTTACAAACCCTATGCACTTAGTGCAGTGGACAAACCTGGACAGTATTCCTACTCCAGCCTAACTACTATTTGTGATTGGTGGCCCTTGGGATGGTGGCTTCCAAAACAGTGGGTAAAATGGCCTGGTGCGTGCTTGGTAGCAGGCAGTAGGAAATGTTTGGACTACTGCTTTGCATAGGGCACTAAACGCCTTTTTAAGTTGACTAATGTGGACAGAAGGCAGACTGTCACCCCAAAAACAGTAGGGAAAATGGCCTGAGGCGTGCTTGATAGCAGGCAGTAGGAAATGTTTGGACTACTGCTTTGCATTGGGCACTAACCGCCTTTTTAAGTGGACTAATGTGGAGAGAAGAAGCCAGGCTCTGACCCCAAAAACAGTGGGGAAAATAGACCGTTGCTAAAAAAAAAAGGCAGCACAATATGCTAATTCTGTGTGTTCTGGAAAAATATTGCTTTGTCTCTGACAAGAGCTGTTTTAAAATGGACACTGGAAGAACACTTTGACCTCTCCCTACCTAATACACAATCTCTCCCTCCCTGTACTCTGACTTTGTTGTGAGTCTTCAGCTCTATTTTTTGGTGGTATTATGGAGCTAGTGAGCGGCTCCTTTAAACATAGAACTAGTATACACTGCAGGTAGCCCTTAAAAGGGCTTTTGTTTTATCAAGAGGCCTAAACACTCTCCCTAGCAGCTCAGCGATCTCTCCCTATGCTTACAGAACGCAGGCTCCAGACGCAATGTGCACAAAATGGTGGCGGCAGGGCTTAAATAGACCCTATGATGCTGGGCGGCCAGCCAATCACAGTAATGCCAAAACAAAGATGCCTGCGGCATTACTGTGATTGGTTAAAAAGCCCAGCATGTTTAGTGTCTGCAAAGTAGGCGCCAAAACTGCTGGATGGGACATCCGAATATAGCGAGGCGAGTACACAAATACTCGCAATATAACGAGTAACCCGAATACCGTACTATCGATGCGAATAGCGAATAGTAATGAATGCACTCGCTCACCACTAAACTTATCTTTACTAAATAAGATGTCTATGGAAACCATATTCTTAATGGACCATTTATAGGTTGGTAATATTGCTACAATTCAAAACAAAATAATAAAAATCATCACAATGTGTGAATAAGGTGAATGATAACATTATAAACGCAATTATTATTTACAGTAGTGACCAAAAGTTTTTTAAAAGTGTGATTACTTCTGTCTGGTTGTTGTGATGCCATTTTCCTGGTGAGTTTAGTAAACCGTAAGTAAATGGTTGTCAGCTATAAGGAAAAACTTTGTGTTTGACATTGTTGTATCACTTTATGTGTTAGTTTTCAACATTTGCTAGGCCAAAAGTTTTGCATATTTTGTCATGGGTAGTCGAATTTTGCGTAAACAATTTTTTATGTGTGTGTTTTTAGGTTAAAACATGGTAAAGACAAAGACAAATTTATCACCAGATGTCAGGAAGATTATTATTCTGAGAGTGAAGTCAGGCAAAAGCCAAAAAGAGGAGCTATGGCATTCAACTGTTCTCAGAGTCAAGTGGCGCGTATATTAAAGAAAGAAAAAGAAGTGTGATGCTAGTCACTGCTCATGGAGAGGCTGGATAATGAAAGGGTCCGAGGTCAGAAGCCAGGAAGGTACGTCAAAGACAGAGGGTTGATGCAAAAGAATAGTCAGGTCACAGTCTAGAGTTCATAAGCCAGGAAGGTACGTCAAAGACAGAGTATAAGACAAAAGAATAGTCTGATCATGGTCCAGGGGTCAAAATACCAGGAAGACAGGGGATCAAGCAAAGGGTTAAAGCAAATGGATCGTCAGAACAAGATCCAAGGTCAGGCAGCAGTAGATCAGAGTACAGAGCATAGAGCAACAAACATACACCAGTGATCAAAGGCTACAATTGACACTAGTCTGAATCAGCGAGCTGGCTGAATAGCCAGGAAATTATCTTAACAGGAGACACGTGAATGAAATTCAAGCAATACTCTAACTCTGATTGGATGGCTAAAATGCCAATCAAGACACTGACAGCTCAGGATGCCCCAGCATCCGATTGGGCAGCTGAGCTTTCCATCAAATACTCACCGCTCAGCATGCCCCTGCTCTAGATTGAACGGCAGACAGTTAATTCACTTAATCCAGACACACAGAAAGGTTGAATTGTGACAAGAAGGTTATGGAACAGCTGACAAACCTAGAAGTGGACGACCATGGAAAACTTCCTCCAGAGTTGATCACATTATTAAGAAAAAGTCAGAATCTGATGTCTGTAATAGTGCTGTACAGATTTCACATGAAATGAAGGAAGAATATGGGGTCAAAGTGAGTCACCAAACTGTGGTGCGATGTCAAGAAGCCTTTCATCTCTGCAAAGACCTGGAAGGTCCGACTTGAGTTTGCCAAAGAACACAGTCAATGTAAAGAGACAGATTGGTCTAAGGTGTTGTGGTCGGATGAATCCAAGTTCAACCTGTTTGGTAGTGATGGCAAGCAGTATATATAACGCCCAATTGAAAAACGTAATGATGTAAAGTACCAAACACCTACAGTGAAACATGGTGGTGGCAATGTCATGGTTTGGGGCTTTCTTTTCTGCATCGGCCATTGGCCCTCTGCATAGAATTGATGGAAATAAATAAGGATATGCTGGAGAATGTAATGCTGTCTCATGGTAAAACCAAAGTAGGCAGGGGATGGAAATACCAGCAAGACAATGATCCTAAGCAAACTTATAATTTAGTCAAAAATTGGTTAGCAAAGAAAAGTGTTCACCTGTTGCAATGGCCAAGCTAATCACCTGATTTAAACCCTATAGAGCACCTTTGGGATGAGTTAGGGTGATGAGTTGGGGCCCATACCCATAGCAATAAAGATGAATTGTTTGCAGATTTGCAAATGGAATGGAGCAAGATCCCTCAGGATGTCTTGAATACCCTAGTGCCTTCAATGCCCCGTCGGTGTAGTGCAGTAATTAAAGCAAGAGGTTATGCTACAACATACTAAGTTATGGCATTATAAACAATGCATTACTCTCTATGTTGTGATCAATAAATAGCATATGCAAAACTGTTGGCAGTTGGTTTTCTTTAGTTAAATGACCATACCTATATTCAAAAGCCTTTTGGTTAAAATTAAGGTCTTGCATGATGACAACTTCATGCACTTTTAATTCCTCACCAGGAAAATGGCATCACAACAACCGGACAGAAGTAATCACACTTTTAAAAAAAATGCAAAACTTTTGTGAATTGGATCTTTCAAAAAAGATCATATTTTGTGTAACAAATATAAATATTACATTTTAATATATGCTAAAGCCATTAGTGGCCATTTTATTAGAAATTTAACATGTTTATGTATTATAATTATCATTTATTAATTGCTTCTTATACCTTAATGGGAACCTGTCACTTTTGTTTTGGTGCTAGTCTGTATTGTTTCTATAAATACTTTATCATATCCAGCGGGTGAAATAAGTATTGAACACGTCACCAATTTTCTAAATAAATATATTTCTAAAGGTGCTATTGACATGAAATTCTCGCCAGATTTCGGTAACAACTAGTGATGAGCAAGCACTCAAATGCTCAGGTGCTCGTTGCTTGGGTCGAGC
This sequence comes from Phyllobates terribilis, assembly GCF_046119375.1. Lineage (NCBI taxonomy): Eukaryota > Metazoa > Chordata > Amphibia > Anura > Dendrobatidae > Phyllobates > Phyllobates terribilis. The sequence continues at coordinate 895,655,007 of NW_027362761.1, read as the reverse complement.
AAATCGTAATGCTCAGGTGCTCGACCCGAGTAATGAGCCCAATGTAAGTCAATGGGAAACTCGAGCATTTTTCCGGCGGGCCCCCCCCCGGAAGTCTGGAGGGGGCCTAAAAATTGGTCAAATTGATGGAAACAGTGCTCAAATGACATGGGAACAGCATGGGGAAGACCCCTGGAAGCATCTCTGCATCCCAGGTCACTGCCTAAAACCATGGTCAGCAGACTTGACCCTATATTACTGCGGTAATAATACAGACACTTTTGGGAACGTGACAAATATTATACTACATTTAAAGTCTGCCAGTTGTGTGTTCAAACCTATTCACACTTGGTCACTGACCAATAGAAATACCTCTGCCTAAAACCAAGGTTATCAGACGTGATCCTATATTACTGAGGTAATAATACAGACATTTTTTGCAACGTGACAAATATTAAACTCCATTTAAAATTAGCTAGGCGCGTGGCAAGGGTCGGGGAAGTGGATGTGATGGTGATGGTGCTCGCAGAGGCCGAGGCCGTGGACAAGATGAAACTGTGCCTGCTGAGGGAACACAACAAGCACCTAGGATGAGACGCAATTGCCAGAAAGTCAGTAGGAGGACCAGGATGCAGAATTGGAAGAGAATTTGGTTTACGATGAAGTCACTGACCAAGCTGGCAAGGTGACATGCATAGCAAGGACAGCAGCGCAGAAGGGGAGGGAGGCGTAACACCACAACAGGCAGGAAGAAGCAGTGGGTTGGCCACAGACACAAGACGGGCAACTGTTCCCCAAAACTCCAATATGAGGGAAGTTGCCAGTCCAACTGTAAGATCTTCCCGGGTCTGGCTCTTTTTTAAAGACTGCTAAGTTAACCCAAAAAAGGCCATTTGCAACATCTGCCATGCCAGCATCAGCAGGGGCATAAAAACTACCAGCCTGATTACCACCAGCATGCTCAGGCACATGACAGCAAAGCACCCGACTAGTTGGGCCGAAGGACAGGGTCCAGAAACAGTGTTCTTTGGGTGACACTACTGCCTGTTCCACTGTTGTGCATGCATGCCAATCCCCTGTCCATGGTGCAGGCGAAGATGCCTCCCACCCTGCACCTGTCATTGCACACTTGCAACCACGTCCACGTCCTTGTCCCATCGCAGCTTTCAGTTGTCCCTACCCCAGTCCTTTGAACGCAAGCACAAATACCCAGCCAACCTCCCATAGGCCAGAATACTAAACTGCCACATTTCTCGACTGCTTGCACTGGAAATGTTGCCTTTTAGGCTCGTGAAGATGGAAACTTTCCGCAACCTCACGGCGACGGCCATCCCTTGGTACTCGGTCCCCAGCGGTCACTATTTCTCCAGTTGTGCCATCCCTGCCTTACACAAGCACGTGTCCCAGAACATTACCCGTGCCCTCACCAACGCAGTTACTGGGAAAGTCCACCTAACCACAGACATGTGGACAAGTGCTTGTGGCCAGGGACGGTACATCTCACTGACGGCACACTGGGTTAATATAGTGGAAGCCAGGACCCAGTCGGACCCTGGGACAGAACACTTCCTCCCGACACCGAGGATTGCGGGCCCTGGGTCAATCAGGGATGCCTCCACATTCTACAGCTCCTGCACCTCCTCCTCCTCTTCAGCCTCAATCTCTGAAATGACCACATCAGTCGGAAGCTGGAAGCACTGCAGCACTGCCTTGGCCAAGCGGCAACAGGCTGTGCTGAAGCTAACGTACTTAGTTGACAAACCGCACACTGCTGCAGAGTTGTTGAAAGCTGTAGGTGCTCAACCTAGTGGTTTAGCGGTTTCTCAAAACCGACCCGGATCTGCCTGAGCTGCTTATGAAAGTATGCCGCGTGTGTGCCGATTTCAGAAAGTCAGCTACAGCTTCCGTCGCGCTTCTGCAGTTGTTGAGTACCAGCTTCAACACGCCCGTCGGAATTCAGGTCAGCCTCTGCACATAAGAGCTGATGAGTGGGCTTGAATGTCTGACATCTTTGCCATCCTCCAAAACTTTGAGGACTTCACCAAGATGTTGAGCGGCGATGATGCCATAATTATCGTTACCATCCCGCTTCTCTGTCTACTGAAACGCTCACTGCTCACAATTACAGAGGAGGCATTGCAGGCGGAGCACGATGAGATGGAGCAAGGAACTATACAGGATGATGCTACACAGCCCAGCCTCATCTCATCTCAACATGGATTGGGTGAAAATGAGGAGGAGGAGGAGGAACAGGAGCTGGTTTCCTGTGCTACATATGGTACTACCCACCAAACATTCATACCGTCTGTTCAGCGTGAATGGCCTGAGGGGATGGAGAGCGAGGAAGAGGACCAGGAGGAGGATGAGGAGGAGGAGAGCATGGACAGTCGTCCTCTTGGTCAGGACAGGAAGTCTTGGCTGTTGGCAGTCTGGCACACATGGCTGACTTTATGTTCCGCTGCCTTTCCTGTGACCCTCACGTTGTACGCATTTTGGCCAACACTAATTACTGGTTGGTCACACTTCTAGACCCACGCCACAAGGAGAACTTTCTATCTCTCCTTCCCGTGGCGGAGAGGTCTAATAAATTGTTGCAGTACCACAAGGCCCTATTTGAAGAATTATTAAAAAAATTCCCAGCTGACAATGCTGGCGGCGGAGGTCACAGTTCCTTGTACAACCAAGGAGTACAGGCAAGGGAGACTATCAAATGTCTGGGACAGTTTTCTCAGACCCTCTTAGCGTCCAGGCCTTGATGTGCGGAAGATTTTGGAAGATGTTGAACCGTATCAGCATTCTCCATGATTCCTCTGTGCCTTGCAACTATTGGGTATCCAAGTTGGACTCTATGCTTCGGAGGTCCTGGCCTGCCCTGCCTCTAGCGTTTTGTCAGAGCGGGTTTTTATTGCCACCGGGGGTATTATAACTGATAGGTGCATCCGCCTGTCAACTGAAAATGCTGACAGGCTGACTCTTATCAAAATGAACAAGGGCTGGATTGGACCAGACTTCTGAACACTACCAGATGATAGCAGCGGAACATAAAGTCAAATTCATTATTTATTTATTTTTGGGGGTAGGGGGGTCTATTCCCATGCACCCCTTCACACCCAGACATGAGTGTACGCTTCAGGATTTCTTCTATTTTATGTCGTCCTCCTCCTTCTCCTCATCCTCCACCACCATCATATCAACAGGGTGACCATCATGAAACTATTGTATTCAGCTTTAGGCCAATAATTTTATTCTGATCAATATAGTATTGCCACAGCACAGAATAGATTAAAACGTAACCTTTAATAAATATAGATAAAAACTAAGTGCCCAGTGCTCATGTGCTAAAGACAAACACAACACATACATAAAAAATATATGAAAGATGCTCCTTGAGTCTGGCTATAAATCAATAACAAAAATTGGATGAAACCACCTCTGGCATTTCCATATTACTGAAACGTTACGCAATAAAAGTATAGGAGACCCACTCCTTAATAATGGGAAGGCCAATTCAAATCGATTCTATATTCTACAATATTACCGCTCTTATCTGAAATTCGTTTACGGGTGAGCTATAGCAGTATAGATAACGTATTACAGGCACCTAGTCAGGGATTATTGCCTTATACAAAAAAGAAAATAAAATTCTATTCTATTCCCTATTGATACTGCTGTTAGCTGCATTTACAATAGGGACAGGTGCTAGGTGGTATCATCAGCTGGAGATGAGTGTTCATTCTGGTCGTATACATCTCTTCCACAGTCCATAACTTGATTGATTTTTTTTTCCATTCACTCATTGACTGAAATTTATCATAGCTGACAGAAATTAATAGAAGTTGGCAGACATTTTTCAAATTTGACAGAAATTAATCAAAGTTAATAAAAATGACTGATTTAATGTGTCAATTCGCAGTTTCTTTGTAGCTTCTGAATGTAAGATTTAGTGGTGGGAGACTTGAAGCTGCTGGAGTTGAAATTACCACTGTAGAACTCTCCAGTGCTTTATTTCCATCCATTTCTGGGTGCTTCTTGAAGTATGTTTGGGGTCATTGTCCTGCTGGAAGGCCCATGACCTAGAATGGAAACCTAGCTTTATGACACTGGGCGCTACATTGCGACCCAAAATCCTTTGGGAATCTTCACATTTCATGATGCCTTGCACATAGTCAAGGCACCCTGTGCCAGAGGCAGCAAAACAACCAATATCTTTAAACTTCCACCATATTTGACTGTAAGTACTCTGTTCTTTTATTTGTAGGCCTCATTCCAATTACAGTAAACAGTTGAATGATGTGCTTTACCAAAAAGCTCTATCTTGGTCTCATCTGTCCCAAGAGGCCTTCTGGCCCTCTAAAAATAGTGGCAGCTGCCAGCTTGCACTCTATAAATTGTGAGGGCCACCTGATGAACATCCAAATTTCAAACTTTACAGAATATATGTGAAAAAGAAAATGTGACCACCTCAGATGGATACGTTATATTGCAGTAGCAATATGCGGCTATGAAAAGCATAGCTGGTTGATGACTCTCTAACAATAGTGAGGGCAGACTGATGACCCTTTAATAATAGTAAGGGCTGCCTGATGGCCTGGTAAAAATAGGCTTTGTGAATTTCAGAGAGCCTCCTTCATAAATATAACAGGATGTGTCTGATCATGTCTCACACACTACATGGCCAGATAAGGTAGTTACAGTTGTGCTCAAAAGCTTACATACCCCGGCAGAATTTCTTGACCTTGTTTCAGAGAATATGAATGATAACAAAAAAACTTTTTCTCCACTCAAGCGTATTGGTTGGGTGAAGCCATTTATTGTCAAACTACTGTGCTTTCTCTTTTTAAATCTTAATGACAACCAAAAACATCCAAATGACCCTGATCAAAAGTTCACATACCCCAGTTCTTAATACCGTGTATTGCTCCCTCTAACATCAATGACAGCTTGTAGTTCTTTGTGGTAGTTGTGGATGAGGTTCTTTATTTTCTCAGATGGTAAAGCTGCCCATTCTTCTTGGCAAAAAGCCTCCAGTTCCTGTAAATTCCTGGGCTGTCTAGCATGAACTGCACACTTGAGATCTCCCCAGAGTGGCTCAATGATATTGAGGTCAGGAGACTGAGACGGCCACTCCAGAACCTTCACTTGGTTCTGCTGTAGTCAATGACAGGTCGACTTGGCCTTGTGTTTTGGATCGTTGTCATGTTGGAACGTTCAAGTACGTCCCATGCGCAAGCTTCCGGGCTGATGACTGCAAATTTGCCTTCAGTATTTGCTGATAACGTGCTGCATTCATCATTCCTTCAACTTTTACCATGTTTCCTGTGCCTTTGTAGCTCACACATCCCCAAAACATCAGCAGTCCACCTCCGTGCTTTACTGTAGGAATGGTGTTCCTTTCATCATAGGCGTTGTTGACCTCTCTCCAAATGTAACCTTTATGGTTGTGGCCAAAAAGATCAATTTTGGTCTCATCACTCCAAATTACCTTGCTCCAGAAGTTTTGAGGCTTGTCTCTGTGCTGTTTGGTGTATTGTAGGCGAGATACTTTGTGGCATTTGCGCAGCAATGACTTTCTTCTGGCGACTCGACCATGCAGCCCATTTTTCTTCAAGTGCCTCCTCATTGTGCATCTTGAAACAGCCACACCGCTAGTTTTCAGAAAGTCCTGAATTTGAGCTGATGTTATTTGTGGGTTTTTCTTTGCATCCCGAACAATTTTCCTGGCAATTGTGGCTGAAATTTTTGTTGGTCTACCTGACCGTGGTTTGGTTTTTACAGAGCCCCTGATTTTCCATTTGTTAATCACAGTTTGAATGCTGCTGACTGGCATTATCAATTCCTTGGATATCTTTTTGAATCCCTTTCCTGTGTTATACAGTTCAGCTACCTTTTCCCGTAAATTCGTTGACAATTCTTTTGCTTTCCCCATGACTCATAATCCAGAAACGTCACTGGCTGGATGAAAGATGCAATAGTCTGTCTGGATCCAAGAAACTCACTCAGCTTTTATGCACACACTGATTACAAGCAAACAGGTCACAGGTGAGGATGTTACCTTTAGTAGCCATTCAAACCCATTTGTGTCAAATTCTGTGCATGTTATCAGGCCAAAATCACCAGGGTATGTGAACTTTTGATCAGGGTCATTTGGATGTTTTTGGTTGTAATTAAGATTTAAAAAGAGAAAACACAGTAGTTTGACAATAAATGGCTTCACCCAACCAATAACCATGAGTGGAGAAAAATGTTTTTGTTATCATTCATATTCTCTGAAACAAGGCCAAGAAAGCAAAAATTCTGCCGGGGTATGTAAACTTTAGAGCACAACTATAAATGTTAAAATTACATTTACTGGTGAATGTATATTTCACCGTTGAATGCAATCAAAAACACTACGTGTGAACATAACCCAAGGCGTGGAGGAGCATTTTTGTTATTTATTTGGCTTTATATATAAGTCATGACCCTGGAAAGAATGTTTCTTAACATTTCTGCCAGGAAAATCTATTTTAGCTTCATTTTTGTATGTTTTATTGTCAGTCCATAAAAGTGGCATAATACTCTGACAACATTGTTCACAGATATGGTATTGGTCAGCGACCAAGTGTGAATAGGTTTGAACACACAACTGGCAGACTTTAAATGGAGTATAATATTTGTCACGTTCCCAAAAATGTCTGGATTATTACCGCAGAAATATAGGATCACGTCTGATGACCACGGTTTTAGGCAGTGGCCTAATAGATATGCTATTGGTCAGCGACCAAGTGTGAATAAGTTTGAACAAAAAATGGAGTATAATATTTGTCATATAGGAGGGAGAGTTAGGGAGCTGCAATGCTGAATCCAAAAAGGTGAAGATAATCCACTGAAGGGTGCCGATCCCACTGGTGAGTACAGCCATATGAAGAAAACAAAAAGGAGAAAATCGGCACTCTACATGTTGGAGTGCCGATTTTCTCCTTTTTGTTTTCTTTATAATATTTGTCACATTCCCAAAAAATGTCAGGAATATTACCGCAGTAATATAGGATCACGTCTGATGATGGACAAATTTCTCTGCTTCCACAATACAGCAATGCTATTAAAATCAACCAAATCTGGCTGTATGCTGCTAACAAGCAAATGAAGCAGTAAAAATGGTGTATTATATTGCTTTTCAACAAAATAATCAGGATTAAAAGCAAAAAGATTATTAGCCTTGATATCCAGGGCTATGGATATGAGTAACACCAGCAGAAAGAACGTGCAATGGACCCTATTCTGTTGTATACGCTCTCCACAAACTCTGCCTGTCTAGCTACTGCTATCACCAGGATCAATATGCATCATAATTAGTCCTTAGAAGGACTGTTAGTTTAGATTTCTAATAGAGTGGAATACCTCACTAGAATAAACACCAATTCTCTCCCTCAGTTAGCAGCACCTCTCCCTACTCTGCCTGCCTGAAGGGTAGACTGTGACGAGCATAGGGTCCTGGGCCTTATATAGACCCGATGATTAGTGTTGAGCGAGCACTAAAATGCTCGGGTGCTCGAAGCTCGGGCCGAGCTCACTGTGATACTCGGGTGCTCGACCCGAGCAACGAGCCCAATGTTAGTCTATGGGAGACCCGAACATTTTTGTGGCGGCTCCCCCGGCAGTCTGTAGAAAGCCTAAAAAGTGCCCAAAACGATAGTGACAGTGCTCAAATGACATGGGGACAGCATGGGGATCGCCCCTGGAAGCATTTCTGACCCCCAGGTCACTGCTGTCAACAACGTGGTCAGAGGTATTAAGCCACTTTTACAGGCTCACAATAAAACTTTCAAAAACGAAAGTGAAAGTGCTTTCCTGTGAAATATGTTAACCCCTTAACGACCATGGGTCTTTCTGTTTTTGTGTTTTCCTTTTTTGCTCCCCTTCTTCCCAGAGCCAGAACTTTTTTAATTTTCGTTCAATATGGCCATGTGAGGGCTTATTTTTTGCGGGACGAGTTGTACTTTTAAACACCATCACTGGTTTTACCATATCATGTGCTGGAAAATGGGAAAAAAATTCCAAGTGCAGTGAAACTGCAAAAAAAATGCAATTCCACAGTTGTTTTTTGGGTCCTTTTTTACCACGTTCACAGATTGCTAAAACTGACCTGCCATCATTATTTTCCAGGTCGTTACGAGTTCATAGACACCAAACATGTATAGGTTCTTTTTTATTTAAGTGGTGAAAAAAAAATCCAAAGCTTGCTAAAAAAGCAAAAAAAAATGACACCATTTTCCAAGACCCTTAGCTTCTCCATTTTTCGGGATTTGGGGCCAGGTGAGGGCTTATTTTTTGCGTGCCGGGCTGACGTTTTTATTGATACCATTTATTGATACCATTTATTGATACCATTTTGGGGTAGATCCGATGTTTTGATCGCCCGTTATTGCATTTTATTGCAAAGTTGTAGCGACCAAAAAAACTTAATTCTGGCGTTTAAAATTTTTTTCTCGTTACGCCGTTTACTGATTGTATTAATTCTTCTTTTATATTGATAGATCGGGCGATTGTGAACGCGGTGATACCAAATATGTGTATGTGTTTTTTTTTTTATATATATATATTTTATTTTGAATGGGGCGAAAGGGGGGTGACTTAAACCTTTATATATTTTTTATTTTTTTTAAAAACTTTTTTTTTACACTTTCTGCTTGCTTCTATAGTCTCCAGAGGAGACTAGAAGCAGCAGTTGTCTGATTGCTTCTACTGCATACAAGCGATGAGCAGATCGCTTGTATGCAGGAGAAATGCTCACTTGCTATGAGCGCTGACCACTAGGTGGCGCTCATAGCAATTGAGACATGACAACCACAGGCGTCTGCTGCAGACCCTGAGTTGTCATGCCCACCCATTGGTGACCCGCGATCACGTGACGGGGTCACTGATGGGCGGGGCTTAGGACTCCCGGAAGCGCGAGTTAAATGCCACTGTCAGAGATTTAACATGTTAACAGCCGCGGGTGGATTGCGATTCCAATAATCAGCTGACATGTGCTTGCTTCAGTGTGGCCTCACCGCCGGAGCCCCCGCTGAACCGGCCTTCCCGACCTGGTGCGTACTATTACTGACCAGGTCGGAAAGGGGTTAAGGAACATCCTTTCCAGGGTAAAGACTTGTGTATAAGGTAAAATAAATAACCAAAAACAAAAATACTCCTCCACACCTTGGGCTATGTTCACAAGTAGCATTTTTTATGCGTTTTTGCACGTTTGTATTGCTTTCAACCGTGACATTCACCGGGAAATGTCATTTTAACATTTTACAACCTTATCTGGCCATGTGCTGTGTGACACATGCATACAGTGCTAAAAAGACATGGGAACAGCATGGGGAAGACCCCTGGAAGCATCTCTGACACCCAGGTCACTGCCTAAAAGTGTGCCCATCAGAAGTGATCCTTGCCGTATCAGAAGATGCAGACTTGCAACTATCCCCGTGCAAGTCCTTGTCCCAGGGCAGTGTTCAATTGTACCTCCCCCATAACTTGCAATACAAGCGCAAGTATGCAGCCTGCCACCCACCCATCCCCAGGCTGCAATACCATACTGCTAGCTTGCTTGCACTTGAAATTGGGCCTTTTAGGCATGTGGAGGTGGAATCTGGCCACCACGTCATGGCTGCGTCGGTAGCCTGGTATTCATACTCAGTCCCCAGCCGCTCGGCGGCCGGGTGTCCACGCTTGGTCCCCAGCCGCCAGGGGGCGGCCGGGTGTCCATACTCAGTCCCCAGCCGCCCCGCGGCCGGGTGCCCACACACAGTCCCCAGCCGCGTGGGGGTGGCCGGGTGTCCATAAACGGTCCCCAGCCGCCCCTATTTGTCCCGGTGCGGCTTATACACAAGCGCGCATACCAAAACATTACCTGTGCCCTCCCCAGTGCATTTAGTGGGAAGGACAGCCTAACCACCAACACGTGGACAAGTGAATGTGGCCAGGAATGGTCCATCTCACTGACGCCTTCACACTGGGTTAATATTGTGGAAGCCGGGACACAGTTGGACACTGGGATGCAACACGTCCTCCAGACATAGAGGATTGCGGGTCCTGGGTCAATCAGGCTTCAACACAAAGTTCAGAAGGTACACAGCAGCAGTGGTCAGCCTCCTACACAACGAGTAAATTATTCATGATCATGAGGCCATCCACCTCCTTAGCTTTCTGTTCCTTGGAATGCAAGCGCATGTATGTAGTAGCAGCTAGGCCTGAGGTGGTCAGCGTTTTGGCACATATTCTACCTCCTTCGAGGATTGCTGGATGTTTTCCTGCTACTATCCCAGTTCTATGACTCCCGTTAAAACAAAGCTTCAGGTGATGAATGATGGATGAGGTGGTGGCAAAGGAGAAAGAGCAGGAGGAACAGGGACCATTCACATCAATATCAGGCCAGCCAACCACACATGTCTTGTAGGATATGTTTCTGTACCAAAAGGAGCGGTTCAGCTACACAGTTATAAGGCATACAGTGAAGGCAATGCCTACCAAAAATTTCGAGGCACTCCAATGCCCCTTGGAAGTGACATGGAGGTCAGAGGGCCTTAACTAAACCATTTTTTCCATTTATAGCAACTGGGTCTCCTGTACACTGTTGGCCTAAGCAGGGAATGGAAGGCTTTCCAAAAATTATTAGGCACTGCAATGCCCCTTGAAACAGACGTGGATTACAGCGTATTAAAAACCTTCTACCCATTATTGGGGAGTGGGTCTCCCTTAGTGTTCGCCTATGCATTGAAAAGCAAAAGCTGACAAAAATTAGGAGGAAATGCAATGCCCGTTGCAAGAGTCGTGGAGGTTAGAGGTAATTAAAAACAACATGTCAATGCCCCTTGGAAGAGCTGTGGAGATCAGAGTAGTTTAACAAGACGGTTTTAATGCCCCTTAGAAGAGACGTGGAGTTCAGAGTGGTTTAACAAGACAGTTTTAATGCCCCTTGGAAGAGATGTGGAGGTCACAGTAGCTTAACAAGATGGTTTTAATGCCCCTTGGAAGAGACATGGAGTTCAGAGTGGTTTAACAAGACAGTTTTAATGCCCCTTGGAAGAGTGGTGGAGGTTACAGTGGAATAAAAAGACAATATCAATGCCCCGTGGAAGAGACGTGGAGGTCACAGTAGCTTAACAAGACGGTTTTAATGCCCCTTGGAAGAGTGGTGGAGGTCGCAGTGGAATAAAAAGACAATATCAATGCCCCTTGGAAGAGTGGTGGAGGTTACAGTGGAATAAAAAGACAATATCAACGCCCTGTGGAAGAGACGTGGAGGTCACAGTAGCTTAACAAGACGCTTTTAATGCCCCTTGGAAGAGTGGTGGAGGTCGCAGTGGAATAAAAAGACAATATTAATGACCCTTGGAAGAGACGTGGAGGTCACAGTAGCTTAACAAGACGATTTTAATGCCCCTTACAAGAGCCATGCAGTACAGCATATTAAAAACATTATTCCCATTATTGGGGAGTGGGTCTCCCATAGTCTTTGCCTATGCCTTCCAAGCAAAAGCTGCCAAAAATTACGACAGAGGAACTTGCAATGCTGGCAACATGGACCACGGTCACCCTGGTGGTATAATGGTCGTGGAGGCTGAGGATAAGGAGAAGAGCAAAAAACAGCCGAAATGAGGAAGCGTATACCCATGTGTGGGTGTGAAGCGATGCATGGGAATACACCTCCCGAAATAACACAGTGGATTTGACTTTATATTACTCTGCTGTCATTTGGTGGTGATGAGAAGTCTGGCTCAATCCAGCCCTTGTTCATTTTGATAAGGGTCAGCTTGTCAGCATTGTCAGTTGACAGGCGAGTGCACTTATCAGTTATAATTCCCCCAGCGGCACTAAAAACACGCTCCGATAACACGCTAGCGGCAGGGCAGGCCAGGACCTCCAAGGCATACAGAGTGAGTTCATTCCAAGTGTCCAGCTTGGATACCCAATAATTAAAAGGCACAGAGGAATCACGGAGGACGCTGGTACTCCCTCACCATCTTTTGAAACTTTCCACTCCTTGTGAGAGTACCCTGCGCCTCAGGGCCTGTAAGCTGGGCAGGTCTCAGAAAACTGTCCTAGAACATTGACAGTGTTCCCCTGCCTCTGCTGGATTGGAGTTGCGTCTCTCTCGTCTGTATGCCTTAGTTGGGCAACGAACTGTGACCTCTGCCACTAGCGTGTTCAGATGGGAATTTTTTTAAGAGTTCTGCAGCAAGGGCCTTCTGGTATTGCCCCATTTTTGTAGACCTCTCCACCTCAGGAATAAGAGAGTGAAAGTTCTCCTTGTAGCGGGGGTCTACAAGTGTCACCAACCAGTAATGACTGTCACCCAACATTTTGACAACGCGAGGGTCACGGTTAAAGCAGCGTAACATAAAGTCAGCCATGCGTGCCAGACTGGTAACGGGCAAGATTTCCGTGTCCTCACCAAGATGACGACTGACCATGCTCTCCTCCTCCTCCTCCTCTTCCTCCTCCCCCCTGTCCTCAGGCCACCCACGCTGAACCGACGGTATGACACTTGTACAGGTACTACCGTCTACAACGCATGATAGCAGCTCCTGTTCTTCCTCCTCCTCCTCCTCCTCTCCCTCATTGTCCCCCAATGCACGCTGGGATGAGATGAGGCTGGGCTGTGTGTAATCGCCCGCTACAGCTTCTTGATCCATCTCATCATACTCTGGCTGCAATGCCTCCTCTTTAATTCTCTGCAGAGAGCGTTGCAAAAGACAGACAAGTGGTGGGATGCTGACACTAATGATGGCGTCATCGCCACTCACCATCTTGGTGGCCTCCTCAAAGTTTGTCAGGATGGTACATATGTCAGACATCCAGGTCCACTCCTGAGGTCTTATATGTGGAGTCTGACCTGAATATCGACGGCCTTGTTGCAGCGGGTACTCCACAACTGCTCTCTTCTGCTCACAAATCCTTTGCAACATGTGGAGGGTAGAGTTCCAACGTGTGGGGACATCACACACCAGTCGGTGTGCCGGAAGCTGCAAATGCTGCTGCAACACAGCAAGGGCGGCGGAAGCTGTAGCCGACTTGCGAAAATGAGCTGACAGGCGGCGTACTTTCACGAGCAGATCTGGCAACTTGGGGTACGATTTAAGAAACCGCTGAACCACGAGGTTAAGCACATGAGCCAGGCATGGTACGTGTGTGATCTCACCTCGCCTCAGAGCCGCCACCAGGTTACGGCCATTGTCACACACGACCATGCCGGGATGTAGGTTCAGCGGTCTCAGCCACAGATCTGCCTGCTCTTTCACAGCTGTCCACAACTCACAAGCAGTGTGAGGTTTATCACCTAAGCTTATGAGTTTCAGCACAGCCTGTTGCCGCTTGGCGGAGGCAGTACTGCAATGCTTCCAGCTTGTAACTGATGTGGTGATATCTGAGATGGAGGCTGAACATGAGGAGGAGGAGGAGGAGGAGGATGCGCAGGAGCTGTACACTGTGGGGGCAACTCTGACTGACATAGGGCCCGCAATCCTCGGTGTGGGGAGGATGTGTTCCGTCCCAAGGTCCGACTGGGTCCTGGCTTCCACTATGTTTACCCAGTGTGCCGTCAGAGAGATGTACCGTCCCTGGCCACAAGCACTTGTCCACGTGTCCGTTGTCAGGTGGACTCTCCCAGTAACTGCGTTGTTGAGGGCACGGCAGATGCTTTGGGACACGTGCTTGTGTAGTGCGGGGATGGCACACCGGGCAAAATAGTGTCGGCTGGGGACCGAGTACCGAGGGACGGCCACCGCCATAAGATTGCGGAAGGATTCCGTCTCCACCAGCCTAAAAGGCAGCATTTCCAATGCAAGCAGTCGTGAAATGTGCGAATTTAGGACTGTGGCCTGTGGGGCGTTAGCTGCGAATTTCCGCTTTCGTTCAAAGGTCTGGGATATGGACAATTGAACGCTGCGGTGGGATGTGGACGTGGACGTTGATGCTGTTTCTTGAGAAACTGCCATAACAAGTGAAGACTGAGAGGAGGGGGCATCTTTACATGCAGTATGGACAGGGGATTGCCTTGCACACACAACAGGGGGTTCTATTGCACGCACAACAGTGGAAGAAGCAGTGGTGACACCCGCTGACACTGGTCGTGGACCCTGGGTTTCGCCCCACAAAGTCGGGTGCTTTGCTGCCATGTGCCTGATCATGCTGGTGGTGGTCAGGCTGGTAGTTTTGTCACCCCTGCTGATGCTGGCATGGCAGGTGGAACATATGGCCTTTTTGGGGTTATCAGCAGAGTCTTTAAAAAAATTCCAGACTCTGGAAGACCTACCGCTTGTACTGGCAACGTCCCTCGTGTTGGTGTTACGGGGAATGGTTGCCTGCCTTCTGTCTGCGGCCACCACACTGCTTCTTCCTGCCTGTTGGGGTACTCTGCCTCCCTCCCCCTGTGTGCTGCTGGCCTCACTCTGCATGTCCTCCTTCCACGTTGGGTCAGTTACTAGATCATCCACCACCTCCTCCTCTTCCACTTGCGCACCACGATCCTCCTCCTCACTTCCTGGCAATTGTGTCTCGTCATCGTCCACCTCTTGTGACAGATTGCCAACGTCGACTTCCTGTGGCCGTGGCTGTTCAAATATTTGGGCATCGCAACATGGGATCTCCTCTTCCACCACTTCAAGCGTATCAGGCGAGGGGCCCAAATATGGAAATGGACCAGTGAACAGTTCTTCAGAGTGTCCAAGTGTGGGATCACTTGCTGTCTGACGACACTCGGCATGGTGGGAGGAAGGAGCATCAGGGTGAGGAGGAGTATGCGGTCGAGACTCACGGCTACTAAGAGTTGACCGTGTGGAAGACAGACCGGAGGTGGTGGTGCCCAGGTAACTGGAAGTATTGTCTGCTATCCAATTAATAACCTGTTCACACTGATCAGTTCTCAATACTGGTGTTGTTCTGTGCTTCCCTAGTAATTCGGTCAAGAAGTGGGAGCGAGAAGATGTGGCTGTTGGTTGTGGCACATTTTCACCTTGGCCACGGCCCCGTCCTCTGCCCGAACCATCACCAGAACGTCCACTTCCACGTCCCTTGCCACGCGCCTTGCCCATTGTAAATGAAGTAAAATAGCTTACACTTGCACTATCAATGGAAAAAGGGTAATAAAGAGTAGATTAGAACAGTGGAAGAGGAAAACCACAGTTATTGTTTACTGGGGTATACCACACTTTTTTAAATAGAGATATTTGCGGCTGAACAGTGAGCGACACACTCAAACTGCTTTTTTTTTTAGATACCAAAGGCCCAAAACTGGATAGTACAGCGATTTGACCCGTGGAACTGCGAAACCACACTGGGATGTCGGGCCTACACAAGACTATTTTCAACAGATATATTTTTGTGTCACAACAGTCAGGAGACACTACTGTTTTTCTTTATGGAAAAAACTACCAAAACCTGAATAATAGAGATTTTTTACCTTGGAACAGCAAAACCACAGTTATAATTTACTGGTGTATACCAGGCTTTTTAAAATATATATATATTTGCTGCTGAATAGTGAGCGACACACTCAAACTGTTTTTTTTAGATACAAATGGCCCAAAAGTGGATAATACACAGGTTTGTACCGTGGAACTGCAAAACCACACTTGTATTTCTCGGGCCTACACCAGACTATTTTCAACAGATATATTTGTGTCTGAAAAATCAGGGAGATACTATTTTTTTACAGCAAAAAAATGCAAAAAGCAGGATAATAGAGATTTTTTACCGTGGAACAGCAAAAGCACACTTCTGTTTCTCTGGCCTACACCAGACTATTTTCAACAGATATATTTGTGTCTGAAAAATCAGGGAGACACTATTATTATTTTTATACAGCAAAAAATGCCAAAAATAGGATAATAGAGATGTTTTACCGTGGAACATCAAAACCACAGTAATAATTTACTGGTGTATACCAGGCTTTTTAAAATATATATATATTTGCGGCTGAACAGTGAGCGACACACTCAAACTGTTTTTTTTAGATACAAATGGCCCAAAAGTGGATAATACAGAGGTTTGTACCGTGGAACTGCAAAACCACACTTGTATTTCTCGGGCCTACACCAGACTATTTTCAGCAGATATATTTGTGTCTGAAAAATCAGGGAGACACTATTTTTTTTTTTTATAGCAAAAAATGCAAAAAGCAGGATAATAGAGATTTTTTACCGTGGAACAGCAAAAGCACACTTCTGTCTCTCTGGCCTACACCAGACTATTTTCAACAGATATATTTGTGTCTGAAAAATCAGGGAGACACTATTTTTTTTTTTTTTTTACAGCAAAAAATGCAAAAAGCAGGATAATAGAGATTTTTTACAGTGGAACAGCAAAAGCACACTTCTGTCTCTCTGGCCTACACCAGACTATTTTCAACAGATATATTTGTGTCTGAAAAATCAGGGAGACACTATTATTATTTTTATACAGCAAAAAATGCCAAAAACAACATAATAGAGATGTTTTACCGTGGAACATCAAAACCACAGTAATAATTTACTGGTGTATACCAGGCTTTTTAAAATATATATATATTTGCGGCTGAACAGTGAGCAACACACTCAAACTGTTTTTTTTAGATACAAATGGCCCAAAAGTGGATAATACAGAGGTTTGTACCGTGGAACTGCAAAACCACACTTGTATTTCTCGGGCCTACACCAGACTATTTTCAACAGATATATTTGTGTCTGAAAAATCAGGGAGACACTATTTTTTTTTCTTTTACAGCAAAAAATGCAAAAAGCAGGATAATAGAGATTTTTTACCGTGGAACAGCAAAAGCACACTTCTGTCTCTCTGGCCTACACCAGACTATTTTCAACAGATATATTTGTGTCTGAAAAATCAGGGAGACACTATTATTATTTTTATACAGCAAAAAATGCCAAAAACAGGATAATAGAGATGTTTTACCGTGGAACATCAAAACCACAGTAATAATTTACTGGTGTATACCAGGCTTTTTAAAATATATATATATTTGCGGCTGAACAGTGAGCGACACACTCAAACTGTTTTTTTTAGATACAAATGGCCCAAAAGTGGATAATACAGAGGTTTGTACCGTGGAACTGCAAAACCACACTTGCATTTCTCGGGCCTACACCAGACTATTTTCAACAGATATATTTGTGTCTGAAAAATCAGGGAGACAGATTTTTTTTTTTTTTACAGCAAAAAATGCAAAAAGCTGGATAATAGAGATTTTTTACCGTGGAACAGCAAAAGCACACTTCTGTCTCTCTGGCCTACACCAGACTATTTTCAACAGATATATTTGTGTCTGAAAAATCAGAGAGACACTATCATTATTTTTATACAGCAAAAAATGCCCAAAACAGGATAATAGAGATGTTTTACCGTGGAACATCAAAACCACAGTAATAATTTACTGGTGTATACCAGGCTTTTTAAAATATATATATATTTGCGGCTGAACAGTGAGCGACACACTCAAACTGTTTTTTTTAGATACAAATGACCCATAGAACTGCAAAACCACACTTCTATTTCTCTGGCCTACACCAGACTATTTTCAACAGATATATTTGTGTCTGAAAAATCAGAGGCACACTTTTTTTTTTTTTTGGGGGGGGGGGCACCAAAAGGTTAATAAGATGGGTATTTGTACATTGTGAAGGAGGAAAAAAAAAGAGGATTTAGATAAAAAAAAAGGATTTTTCCTGGCCCCCGGGACCTGGAGCTAAGTCCAGCAATTTCAGCAACAGGAGCAGCACACAGGACTGTAATGCAGCGTTTGCTGGTATAACCACTGCGTCTCCTATACAGCCTGCCTGCCTGCCTGATATACCTGGGATGGATATTAGTCCTGAGAAGGACTGTTTGTTTGATCTGGCAGCCTTTACAGACCCTACACTAACTATTTTGCAGGATATATCTCTCCCTAAATCAGCAGCGCTGTCCCTACACTGTCTGATCCGGAGCGACTGTGTCCAAGATGGCGGCGCCCGGTTTTAAATACTCGAGGTGACGCTGTGCGGCCAGCCAATCACTGTAATGCCCACAAACAACATGGCTGCGGCATTACAGTGACTGGCTGGCAATCCCTGCATGTTCATTGGCTCTGTAAAGAGCGCCAAACATGCAGGGCGGAGACCCGAGCTCCCGCCCGAGTAACCCGGAAATGCTCGGTGCTCGCCGAACATCCCGAGTAGCTTGATGCTCGGGCGAGTACCGAGCAGTGTCGAGCATGTTCGCTCAACACTACCAATGATGCTATGTGGCCAGTCAATCACTGTAATGCCACAAACAACATGGCTGCGGCATTACAGTGACTGTCAGGCAATCCGCGCATGTTAATTGGCTCCATAAAAAGCACCAAACATGCGGGGCAGGGACTCGAGCTCCTGCCTGAGCATTCCAAAAATACTTGCCGAGCACCGAGCAGTGAGATGCTTGGGCGAGTACCGAACAGTGGCGAGCATGCTCGCTCATCACTAGTAACAACCCATCCAGTCCACACAGGCAAAGAAATCAAACCATAGATGTCCACAAATTAAGTTATGTGTAATAATTATAAATGACACAGGAAAAAAGTATTGAAAGCGCTTACTAAAATTTATTTAATACTTCGTACAAAAGCCTTGCTTCAAGACACCTCCTGTAACTAGTCGCATGCATTTGTAGCGCCCCGAGGGTTCGGCCGCTACAGGGGTATTGCACCTCAGTCCAGAGGTGTGATATTCCACTCCCGGGTAAGGATGGAGTATGGACCAGGGCTCAGTTAGCTGCATACAGCACACACACCCCATTTCCGAGGGACAGCTCAACGGTGCTCCCACTAGACAGAAGTGCAGGCACGACCGACTATGTCCCTGCCTGGAGTGGGGAGGGGGGTGGAACACCCAGTGCTGTAGGGGCAAATAGGGGTTGGTTCCTGAGCGTAGATAGGAGCTCATTGGTTGCTGGTCACCTGGGCTCATGGTCAGAGGGAGGTATAAAAGGTGGGCACCATCTTAGAACAGTGTTCAGTCTGTGAGGAGAGGAGAGCTGACAAGGAGCAGCAGCTCAGGCTGAGTGCTGCTCCACAGGCAGGCCTAGAGAAGAGGCCGGAGCCTGAGAGGAGAAGGAGAAGTGGGCCTGGAGAAGAGGCCAAGGGAAGGAGGAGAAGACAGAACAGGAAAGAAGGAGAAGAGAGAGAGAAACAGAAGGGCTCAGGAACAAGAAGGTGGAAGGGACCCTAAGAACCCATGAGAATCCAGGGTGAAGGGTCAGGCAGATTAAGGGTACCGGATCCCAAGTTGGTGGAGGAGAAACTACCCTCAGCCAAAGACTTGTCGTCGTGATCATTTATTGGTGCGACACCTCATCAAACCTGCTAGGAATGCACCATATAGGACAGCGGAGGACGGGGCCCACGTTTATTCGCACAAGTCCGCGGCAGCTGGACAAAAGTGGGTCACTGGTGAGGCAGGCCAGAGAAAGGATTATAGGGGGTCCTGTGCCATTCTCCTGAACTGCCTGGCAGTTGACCGAGCCCCTCACCTGGTGGACGCAGCACGGCTCGGGCAGTCATTCCCTGCAGAAGTAACTTGGATATTAACCGTGAGTAAAGACCCTGGACTGCAGTACGCTGTCTGTGTGCTTTTTCGCTCCTCCGGCACTACCGGTACTGGGACTCTCACCACCATCACTCCCACCATCTACTACACTGCCCTGGGGCCGCACTCTTCCCGTGGGGAGTCACACCATCCCAGCTGCACACACCATCGGCCCCAGCGGACTGCCTTGCAGCGGCAGTTCCTAATAACCGCAATCCACGGGTGGCGTAGTCGGACATCTCTTAAAACATCTAAAAGACTGCCACTGGTCTGACCACCCTGAGCCATGGGACCGGGTCGCCACCACTACCCCCATAGTCTCCCTATTGCCCGGTTCCGGGTGCCCCATGGCCCAGGGGGCGAGTCACATTGCTCAGATCTAATTTTACCCCATTCTTCCACACAAACACTGTTCAAATCCTGAAGGTTCCGTGTGCTCCTTCTACAAACTCTGAGCTTTAGTTCCTTCCAAAAATGTTTTATTGGATTCAGGTCGGGCGTTTAGCTGGGTCATTCAAGCAGCTTTAGTTTCTTTCTTTAAAGCCAATTGAGTATTTACCTTGCTGTGTGTTTGGGATCACTGGGTTGCTGAAATGTCCACCCTTGTTTCAACTTCATCATCTTAGTAGATGGCAGCAGATTTTTATCAAGAATGTCTCGATACATTTGTTCATTCATCCTTCCTTCAATTACATGAAGTTTGCCAGTGCTGTATGCTGAAACACAGCCCCACAGCATGATGTTCCCACCTCCAAACTTCACTTTTGGTATGTTGTTTTAACAAAGTGTATATTAAGGCATACAATGGTTCAATTTTGGTCTCATCTGACCAGACAATTCTTCCAGTATTTCACAGACTTGTCTAAATGTTGTTGAGCAAACTTTAAATGGGCTTGAACATGCTTTTTGTTCAGCAATGGAGTCTTGCGTGGTGAGCGTGCTTACAGGCCATGGAGGTTGAGTGCATTTGAAACAATTGTACCTGCTGATTCCATGTCTTTCTGTAGCTCTCCACAGGTGGTCATTGCCTATTAGACAACTCTTCTGAATTCTTTTCTCTCCTTTTCTGAAATCTTGCTGGGAGCACACGGTCATAGTCGGTTTATGAAGAAATTATGTTCTTTCCACTTAATTTATCAGGATTATGGCACCAACAGTGCTCACTGGATCCTTCAGTAGTTTAGAAATTCTTCTGTCTATGCCATCAATATGTTTTGCATCACTAAAGTTGCTAAGGTATTGAAGCAGCTCACTGGCTTTACCCATCATGAGATGTTTCTATCATGATTCGGTTTTGGGATTCGATCCACTGACCTCTTTGCTGCGTGGTTGGCTATTGCCTTTTCTTCTCTGTCCACATGTTGATGGTTCCAATTGTCCTTGTTCTCCCTTCTTGGTTTGCGCCTCTCCAGGTGTTTTCCATTTTCCAGTTTTGTTCTGCCCTATCACATTCTGGGTTCAGTTTTATATATTCATCCTTCACTGCACTTTCTTGCTGGCTATACCTCTGGTTGGTGGTTTAGGAATTCCAGCACTTCAGCTAATGGGTAACCCCATGATAAACACCAGTTGAATTCTTGCAGTGAGTTTTCCTTCCCAGTTCCTATTCCTTTCACCTCTTTTTCAGGTTTCTTGGAAGTTATACTTGTTCAGTTTACTTTTAGCTCTTCTTAGCTTTCCCTCTCTAACCTATGTGAACGTGTTTTAATTTTCTTACCCTGGGTTTTGTATCTTCGTGCACACTTTCCTCTCCTCTTTTTGGCAGTGTTTTGTGGCCTCCCCTTTGGTTCCTCAGGAGGTACGAGAAAACACTCGATGGACTTTTAGGGAGCCCATTCCAAGGTGGTGTTTTTGAGTTGTGCGGCTAGAGTTTTTCTAGTCTGTACAGTGACCAGTTGGGTGTGGGTGCCGCATCTCCCTGTATTTGGTCTTCCCTTTCTCCATTATCCGTGAAAGAGTGTGTGTTACGTTCATAACAGTTTCTTGTGTGGCACCTTGGTAATGAGACACCTTTTTATAGGCCATCAGTTCAACCTCCTAATATTATTTTTCACTAAGTGGCAGGATTGCTTTCTAATTACTGATAGAGTTCAGCTGGTGTCATGACTTGCCATAGCTTTTTGCACCTCTCTTACTTGATGTGTTCAATACTTCTTCCCTGTGTCATTCCTCATTATTACACATAACTTACTTTATAGACATCTATGGTTTGCTTTCTTTGCCTGTGTGGATTGGATGGGTTGTTACCGACATCTGGTGGAAATTTCATGTAAAGAGCACCTTTAGAATTATATTTACTGTGAGGTAATGAGGGGAATCATATACAAGGGTCGTTATGTGTCCCCTAGGATGTGCATAGAAGCATACTAAAACTTGCTGGAGTGCATTGTAATTACAGCCACAGCTGTGGTTACAATGCAAAGTAAAAGTGAGTGTGGACTTGGTCAAGCTATTTGACCAAGTCAGATTTAGGAAAACCTGACATAGGCTTTTATTTTTGGAGAGATCTGTAGGAAGGTAGTGGGATGGATTTCTCCCTCCACTCTGGGTCTTGGGAGTGGCTCATGTGGACGATTCCAATTTAAACTTTCAATTTAGATCTGGGTGTGTCAGTGTTTTGTTTGCAAGCAGCAGAGCAGGAGGCTCTATGCAGGATAGGTCTGTGTAAGTCTGAACTCAGGACAGAGAAGGCAAAGATACTAACACACCCACGAGTAATACAGTGGTGCAGTCGCAACAGACTGATATGGACGCTCCGACTGTGAACCAGAGGATAAAAGTTCTGGATTTATTTTGTGAGTTTGAAAATAAAGACGCTTTAGTTGAACTTTCTTGGGTCACTGCCTCATTGCCGCATGGACACGAAAGCCACTACCCTACATAACTTAGAAAATTGGTGACGTGTTGAATACTTATTTTACCTGCTGTATTTCAGAGTTCAGATATTCTGTTGTAACCCATGTACAATTAACATTTACAACCTAAAGGTTGAACCCTCTACCGATCACTAGATACATGTTCATTTTTGGATAAACCCCTTTAATGTCAAATTGTTAGAATCTTTATGTGCACCATAACAGCAGATCAGTTTGGGGTGCAAAGTTAGAGATTGAGTATGTTAACTGACCCCGACTTGAGTAAAAATGAGAATGAAAAATGACATAGTGTATGTGTGTATATAAAAATGTCTATATGCCTGTACAGTGAATGTGTGTAGAATTTGTGCATGTAAAGGTAAAACCTTTGCCTAGACATTATTAGTCTTTATTTTCTAACAAAGCCCACAATAACCAAAAGCATCATTAATTTTGTTTTTCAGCGAGCTCTGAAAACATGAAAGCTGGATTTCAGCTGCTTGATGTACACAATACTGACAGTTTTTGTTATTTAGGATGCTTTCACATTGCGTTCTCTGTCCCCATTGGGGGCATACGTCCTAAAATTCCCTGCAAAACGGGGTCTGGACGTATGCTGTGACGGGGGCCATAGACCGCAATGGTGATGGCACTCAGACGTAGGCCTGAGTATGCCTCGACGGGGACACAGAACGCAATGTGAGAGCACCCAAAAGGTCATTAATTTTAACAGTTATACTTTTCAGGCAACCAAACATTTTTGCAGATGATTTTTGTCATATATGATTTACAGAAGATCTTATATTACTTTTTTCAATATTGTTTTCAACCCTGTATTACATTGCTTATAGACATTTCCACCATTTATTCTACAGGTTCCCTACATGCACAGCTTCAATAAGTTCTCTTCTTACTTCAAGTAATCAGCTTATGGTTCTATCTATCACAGAGTTGTCTACAAAATGGCCAATTACAGTAGTAATTACACCATCGTCCCTTTTCTCTCTAGCACCCTTCACACGTCTGTTTTGTCTGTCCATATGTAAATACAGACATACAGTACAGACCAAAAGTTTGGACACACCTTCTCATTTAAAGATTTTTCTGTATTTTTGTGACAATGAAAATTGTACATTCACACTGAAGGCATCAAAACTATGAATTAACACATGTGGAATTATATAATTAACAAAAAAGTGTGAAACAACTAAAAATATGTCTTATATTCTAGGTTCTTCAAAGTAGCCACCTTTTGCTTTGATGACTGCTTTGCACACTCTTGGCATTCTCTTGGCAGTTTTTTTTGACCATCTGTGGGTATGCAGTTTGAATGCAGAACAGCTGAATATACTAATACACACACCCAGACGAACCTGTTTCACTCGTGCATGGGTCATAGTGCTGCATCTGGACTTGGGCTACCCTTACACTTTGACAATTGGTCACAGAAAGGCACCCCGCCTCCCTAGTGGTCACATGAGGGCTCACTTTCTCTATTCTTAGCCATCACAGCAGTGCTTCTTTCCTCACTGATTACAGCAAGGGTCTCCTTTTCATCAATGATCACAGATTGACTTCTGTTTTCCCCTGTGATCATAGATGGGCTATACCTTTTATCCCTAGCAGACAAAGTGCTCGATGGGTCTTTTCTATGAGCAGCTCAGTTATCTTGATAACATATGTCACTTTTTTCATGGCAACTGGAGCTAGATATTGGAATATGGAATATGATGCTGCCTGACAAATTTGTAAGACTTCGGTATATTTGTAGTGTTACATGTGACAGCAGGAGAATTGTCAGGCTATGCATTAACTGAGTAAACTGTTTCTTGATCTAGTATTCTCAGCTGTTTCCTATGGGCAAACAATCCAGGCTTCGCAGACTGGAGCATTTATTTTCAGCATTCTGACTTCAGCAAAAATGTATGGAACACAGTTGTTTTCATGCTTATTTTTTAGGAAGGTATCTTACATCTCAGTCCTATCACTTGACAAATAACTAGGTGCCATTAACAATGAATGCATAATTAGGTAAATGTATATAGTAAAATTTGAGACATTTAAAGGGAACCTGTGATCTAAAAAAATGCTAATTACCTGTAAATATGGGGTTAATCTGCAGGTTAATAGTGTACTGAAGCTGCCTGGCGCCCACATTGAGAGCCCCATTGCCAGGAGGAAATGAGCTTTATTCCTCCTGCCAGCAGGACTTTCACTCATAGGGGTGGGCCAGCATGGCTTCAGTCACCGCTCAGTGGATAGTGAGTGCTGGCTGTAACCGTATACTGCACTGACTGACAGCTGGCACTAATGCTGATCTACTGTCAGTCAGTGACTGAAGCTGCACCATCCTTCCCCAATAACTGCCCGAGGCTGCGAGGAGGAATAAAGTTCATTTTCTCCCAGCAGTGTGAGCGCCGGGCAGCTTCAAAACATTTTTAGCCTGCAGATTAACTCTGTATCTGCAGGTTACTAGCGTTTTTTTTACATGACCATGTTACCTTTAGGCACCACCCCTAGGAATGACCAAAAATAACTACTTTTGGACACTTTTGAGGACTGGTCCATGGACTGTCTCAGGAAAATGGGTGCAGATATCAGGTTCTCAGTAAATAAATAGTCACATTTAATTGCAACTACTGGAGTGCTGTGACGTCTTTACACATTTTTATAATTTGTCATTTAAATGAAACCTGTCAGCTGATTCTTGCTGGCCAAATAAGGATCAGCATGAATCAGTGCCTTTCTGTATGATTACAGCCAGGTATGTTTTTTATTGCAATGCTCCGATGTTTCAGAAAAAATATAGTTAGAAGCCAGCTTCTCCCAGCACTGCTCCAGGTAAGGCACTCTTCACACGTGTGTATAAAAACACGTCTGTGTCGGACGTTACGTTTTTACCATTCGTGTGCTTTTATTTGAACATCCGTGTGTACGTCCGTGTATCATCCATGTGGGATCCGTGTGCCATCCATGTGCCGTCTGTTTGACACGTACTGGAATATAATGCATTAAAGAAATTACAAATTTTTAAGTGTTAAACATGTGTAAATATTATAGGTAGATACAGTAGATAGATAGATGATAGATCGATAAATAGACAATTACAGAGGTCAGACATTTCCTGTTGTTCTTGACAAAGTTTGCACACACTGCAGCAGGGATTTTGACCCACTCCTTCATACAGATATTATCTTTCAGGTCTGGAGACTGGCTAGACCACTCCAGGACCTTGAAATGCTTCTTTTGGAGCCACTCCTTAGTTGCCCTGGCTGTGTGTTTCGGTTCATTGTCATGCTGGAAGACCCAGCCACGACCCATCTTCAATGTTCTTACTGAGGGAAGGAGGTTGTTGGCCAAAATCTTGCGATACATGACCCCATCCATCCTCCCTTCAATACGGTGCAGTCGTCCTGTCCCCTTTGTAGAAAAGCATCCCAAAGTATGATGTTTCCCCCACATTATTTCATGGTTGGGATGGTGTTTTTGGGGTTGTACTCATCCTTCTTCCTCCAAACACAGCGAATGGAGTTGATACTAAAAAGTTCTATTTTGGTCTCATCTGACCACATGACCTTCTCCCATGCCTCCTCTGGATCATCCAGATGGCCATTGGCAAACTTCAAATGGGCCTGGACATGTGCTGGAGTGAGCAGGAGGACCTCGCGTAGTCTGCAGGATTTTAATCCATGACGGCGTAGTGTGTTAGTAACGGTAATGTTTGAGACAGTGGTCCCAGCTCTTTTCATGTCATTCACCAGGTCCTCCCATGTAGTTCGGGGCTGATACCTGCCCTTTCTCAGAATCATCCTTACCCCACAAGGCGAGAACTTGCATGGAGCCCCAGACCGAGGAAGACTGACAGTCATCTTTTGTTTCTTCCATTTTTAAATAATTGTGCCAACAGTTGTTACCTTCTCAGCAAGCTGCTTGCCTATTGTCCTGTAGCCCATCCCAGCCTTATGCAGATCTACAATTTTGTCCCTGATGTCCTTAGACAGCTCTTTGGTCTTGGCCATGGTGGAGAGGTTGGAGTGTGATTGTGTTAGAACCTGTTTGTTTTTTCCATCTTGTGTTTTGCGGTCACGTGACCATCTGCCTTTATATTCCAGCTCCGCCCTTGTGGCTGTGCTGGACTTCAGTGTTTGACTGTTTCTCTAGCCTGGTGCTTCGGTGCCTTTCTCTGTCAAGTTTGCTTGGTCCTCTGGGACCTCTAGTACATTTTTGTTAGTTTGTCTTTTTGTGTTCTGCAACAACTTCTCTGTTTAGGAGGTGTCCCATTTTTGTCCCAGTCCTTAGTTCTTTTAGGGACCCCTCCCTTAATTCTATAGGTCTTCGTTCAGACTAGCCGAGGACTAAGGCGGGTCTGTTAACTAGGAACAGGCAGCCCCCTACATCGTAGGGATTCAGCTTAGTCTTACTGTAGGGACAGCTTTCCCCTATCTTTCTGACGCGCCCCCTGGGCCAGTGTTGTTTGGGGGATACCCGGAGCCGGATCAGATGGGGGTTGTAGTCTCCGAGTGGCGGTGACCCGGTCCGTGCCCAGGGTGTCAAGCTCAGTGTGTGGCAGTCCTACAGATGTTGCTGGATGTTCTTTAGTGTCGACTACGCCACCCGTTGATTTGCGGTCAATACGGCCGCCGCTGCAGCAGGGTCCGCTGAGGCTGATGGTGTGTGTGCAGCTTCTGATAGTATAACCCCCAACGGGAGGGGTATAGCCTCAGGGGGTCAGTTGTAGAGGGTGGTGGTTGTGGTGGTGCAGTGAGGGTGGTATTAAGACTCAGAGTCGGGCTGTGCAGTTCAAGGTGTTTACTTACTGCTGTTGTTCTGGTCACTCCGGCCTTGAGTGACCGCCCGAGCCGTGCTGCATCCACCAGGTCCTGGACTCGGCCAACCCCCAGGTAATTCTGGAGCGTGATCCTGAGCTCCCTTTCTGACGTTCCTTTTCTCTGGCCTTCCCCACCAGGGATCCACCTATGTCCGGCTCCCTCGGGTCTCTTGGTGGGTACACCTCTTCTGGGTTCCCTGACCCTATACTTGGTCTGCCTTCCTGGTGGATTTAGTGGGGGGTCGTGGCAGATCCTGCCCACAACCTCCGGTCTCTGGCTGAGGATTAGTGCCCTCCACCAGCTTGGGATCCGGTACCCTTGTGCCAACCCTTCACCCTGTTGCTTGTATTTGGGCTCTTGGGGTTCCCTCTTCTTCCCCTCTGGGTCCTTCTGACTCCTCTCTCTCTTCTTCCAGGACTGCTTGACCCTCTACAACAGACTGACTAGTAGCTGTCTGCCTGTCTGACCCTGATCTAAGATGGTTCCCACCTTATATACTCCCTCTATGTGTGAGCTCAGGTGACCAGCACCCAATGAGCTCCTAGCTTTACCCAGACTGCTCCCCCTATCTGCCCCTACACTACTGGGATTTTCCACCCCCCCTCCCACTCCAGCCAGGGACAGACACTGTCGTACCTGCACATAAACTGGTGGGAGTACCGTTGATCTGTCCCCCGGAAATGGGATGTATGTAGTGTATGCAGCCTACTGAGCTCAGTTCCACACTCCATCCTTACCCGGGAGTGGAATACCACACCTCTGGCTTGAGGTGCAATACCCCTGTAGCAGCCGAATCCTCAGGGTGCTACATTTCCTTAGTACATATTGCAGATCATAACAGTAAGTCCAGCCCAAAAAACTAAAAGAATAGAAATTCGGGGATCAGTATGGTTTCCGTCCAGGATTTGGCTCAATGCCTGCAGGGATTGTCTCTGGAGGTGGCCGAGCTTCAGCAACACGTGAGTAGCTGTTCTGGAGCGCATTTTGTGGAACCCAAGGTAGGACTGCCTGATGTTTTTTATGGTAAACAGCAAGATTTTTTTTCCTTTAAAAATGTTTGTTTGCTATATTTTCATTTGAGACCAAGGTCCTCTGGGAATGAATCACAGTGCATTGGTTTTATTATGTCACTTTTACGCAATGAACCACAGGGGTGGGCCTGTTCTCTCCAGCCTAATGATCCGTGTTTAAGGTCTGTTGAAGAATTTTTTTCTGCTATGGGGCTATTATATGATGATCCTGATAGAATCTCATCTGCTGAATCAGAACTCTGGCGTTTGAATCAGGGGTCAGATGATGTTGAAAATTATTGCACACACTTCAGGAAATGGGCTTCAGAAGTTAAGTGGAATGATCCTGTGCTGAGATGTTTATTTCTTGCTGGTCTGAGTGAAAGGGTTAAGGATTTACTAATGCATTCCCTGCACCTGAGACTCTGCAGGATGCTATGCAGTTAGCTGTTCGTATAGACAGGAGACTGAGGTGCAGGTTCAATGAGGTAAAGACTCCTGTAATGCCAGGTCCTAGTCCCCAGAAAATCTGCTCTGACGGCGGAGAACCGATGGAGGTTGGGGCGATGTCACTCCGCTCTCAGGAAAGGGACCGGAGGTTTACCGAGGGATTGTGTCTTTATTGTGGTAAGGCTGAACATTTGATTAAGTATTGTCAGCGTCGTTTAAGTAAAGAAAAAAAAAGGTCAGTTATGCCCGTATTGCTTGATTACGCTCTGCAGGAGTATTTCTTTCTGGGAGTACTACTCTGCAGGGAGATTTGATTGAATTTCAGGTATTTGTGGATTGTGGTTCAACACTTAATGTGATTGATAAAGGGTTTTTGGAAAACCTTAAATTGAAATCCAAACCTTTGTCATCACCTATTTCTGTGATTGCAATTGATAACACTCCTTTGAAATGTATTACTCACAAGACTGCTGCATTTCCCCTCACTATCAATGCAGTTCACCAAGAAATTTTGGACTTGGTTGTTTTAGATAATTTACCCTCTCCAGTTGTTCTAGGATTGCCTTGGTTAAAACTGCACAATCCTTTATTGGACTGGTCTACTAATGTGATTAAGTCTTGGAGTCCAAAGTGCTATGATAAATGTTGTAATGGTCGCATTGCGGCTGTGGAAAAAGGGGAATTACCGGTACCCATTCAAGATTTTTGGAGGGTTTTTTCGGAGGAGGAGTCGCAAGTTTTACCTCCTCATAGGGATTATGATTGCGCCATTGAGTTTGTTCCTGGAGCTACTCTTCCCAAGAGTCGCTTGTTTAATCTGACTATCACTGAAAGAAAGGCCTTGGAGGAGTACATACAGACTAGCCTGGCTGCTGGTCACATTAGACCTTCTAAGTCGCCTGTGGCAGTTGGATTTTTCTTTGTTAAAAAAAAGGACAGGGGTTTACGTCCGTGTCTGGATTTTCGTGAAATTAATAAGATTACCGTACGCAATTCCTACCCATTGCCGTTAATTCCTGACTTGTTTAACCAGTTAGTGGGGGCCAAGTGGTTCTCCAAAATTGATCTCCGGGGGGCATACAATTTGTTACGAGTGAAGGAGGGTGATGAATGGAAAACTGCTTTTAACACTCCGGTAAGTCATTTTGACAATCCGGTGATGCCTTTTGGTCTTACCAATGCACCTGCATTTTTTTCAGAACCTTATTAATGACATCCTGAGACCTTTGATTGGTAAGAATGTGGTTGTGTATTTGGATGACATTTTGATTTACTCACCAGATCTGGAGTCCCATTGGCAGAGTGTACGTGAATTTTTGCAGTTATTGAGTGATAATTCACTCTTTGCTAAGCTGGAGAAATGTGAGTTCGCTGTGCAGAAAATTAGTTTTTTGGGCTACATTTTCTCCAGCGAGGGCTTTGAGATGGACCCTGTGAAGGTTCAGGCTGTGCAGGAATGGCCTAGGCCTATTGGTTTGAAATCTATACAGAGATTTTTGGGTTTTGCCAATTATTACAGGAAATTCATTAAGAATTTTTCTGTAATTGTTAAACCTCTAACCATTCTCACCAGGAAAGGTGCGAATACGGCCCAGTGGACTACTGAGGCCATTGAAGCGTTTGAGTATCTCAAAGAGAGGTTCAGTTCTGCCCCTATCCTTATGCAGCCTGATGAGACCCAGCCTTTTTTGGTCGAGGTCGATGCTTCATCGGTGGGGGTCGGAGCAGTTTTGTCTCAGGAGAACAAGGGTGGAGTACATCCTTGTGCCTTCTTTTTGAAAAAATTTTCGGAAACCGAATTGAATTATGATGTTGGAAATCGGGAGTTGCTGGCTATTAAACTTGCGTTTGAACATTGGGGTAATTTTTTTTGGAAGGCGCTAGATTTCCTATTCAGGTATTCACAGATCATAAGAATTTGATCTATCTGGATGCTGCCAAGCGCTTGAATGCCCATCAAGCTAGGTGGGCACTTTTTTTCTCGGTCTCATTTTTCTGTTACCTATATCCCTGGTACTAAGAATGTTAAAGCCGATGCTTTATCTCGCAGCTTCTCTCCTACGGTCGATGCTGAGGAGGAGGAGAGCATTTTACAGAAAGGAATTGTGGTGTCGGCATTGGACTCCATTTTGGAGAATGGGATTCTGAAAGCTCAAGATGATGCTCCATCTAACATTCCCCATGGGAGGTTGTTCGTGCCTAGAACCTTTAGGAGAGATTTGTTTGTGGAGTGTCATGAGTCTCGGCTGGCAGGTCATCCAGGAATTTCGGAGACTAAGAGACTTATCAGTCGCAGTTTTTGGTGGCCTGGATGGCAGAAGGAAGTCATCAAGTGGGTGCGTCAGTGTACTGTGTGTGCTAGGTCAAAGGCTTCACATACTCCTGCTGCGGGGTTGCTTTGCCCTCTGGAGGTTCCTAGTGCGCCTTGGACGCATCTCACAATGGATTTTATTACTGATCTTCCTATGTCTGAGGGTTTTACTGTCATCTGGGTGGTCGTGGACCATTTTAGTAAGATCTGTCATTTGGTTCCATTCATTAAGTTGCCCTGCGCCAAGACACTCGCTAAGGCATTTGTTAAGGAGATTGTCAAGCTCCATGGCGTTCCCATGGATATTGTTTCTGATAGAGGACCTCAGTTTGTGGCTCACTTTTGGCGTGCTTTTTGTGACAGGTTGGGAGTCCATTTGTCATTTTCGTCTGGTTATCATCCTGAGTCTAATGGACAGACTGAAAGAAAGAACCAGGATGTTGAACAGTTTTTGCATTGTTTTGTGGCGGACAATCAAGAGGTGTGGTCTGAGTTTCTGCCTCTCGCAGAATTTGCTCTTAACAATCATACATCCTCCTCTGCTGGGTGTTCTCCTTTTTTTTTGTTGTACTGAGAGACATCCGTCTTTTGGTTCGTTCTCCAAATTGGGGTCGGTGGTGCCGGAGGAGGAGAATTTTTCCGGTGATTTGGAGAGAGTTTGGACTAATGTACGTTGCAACCTTCAAGAGACTAACAAGAAGTCCAAGAAGTATTTTGACTGGAAACTTAAGGATGCTTTGTTTACTGTGGGTGACATGGTTTGGTTGTCCTCGAAGAACCTGCGGTTGAGGATTCTCTCTAAAAAACTGTGTCCTAAGTTTGTGGGTCCATTTAAAGTGCTTCAGGTTGTTAACCCGTCTGCTGTTAGGTTGGATGTCCCTACTTCCTGGAAGATTAATCCTGTGTTTCATGTTTCCTTGTTGAAAAAGGCTGATGTATCTGATAGGGACGCCACTGTCACAGTTCCTCCTGTTGTGGAAGACGGTGAATATGAAATTTCTTGTATCTTGAATTCTAGATGGCATAGAGAGAGATTACAGTATCTTGTCTCCTGGAAGGGTTTCGGTCCCGAAGACAACTCCTGGGTAAGGACGGATGATGTCTCTGCTCCTAGGCTTGTTAAAGCTTTCCACTGGAGGTTTCTGGATAGGCCTGGGCCTGGAGGATCCGGAGGATCCTCATAAAAGAGGGGGTACTGTTAGAACCCTCCTGTTTGTTTTTTCCATCTTGTGTTTTGCGGTCACGTGACCATCTGCCTTTATATTCCAGCTCCGCCCTTGTGGCTGTGCTGGACTTCAGTGTTTGACTGTTTCTCTAGCCTGGTGCTTCGGTGCCTTTCTCTGTCAAGTTCACTTGGTCCTCTGGGACCTCTAGTACATTTTTGTCAGTTTGTCTTTTTGTATTCTGCAACAACTTCTCTGTTTAGGAGGTGTCCCATTTTTGTCCCAGTCCTTAGTTCTTTTAGGGACCCCTCCCTTAATTCTATAGGTCTTCGTTCAGACTAGCCGAGGACTAAGGCGGGTCTGTTCACTAGGAACAGGCAGCCCGCTACATCGTAGGGATTCAGCTTAGTCTTACTGTAGGGACAGCTTTCCCCTATCTCTGCTTAGTACACTTTACAGATTGATTGTGTGGAAAGGTGTCTTTTATACAGGTAACGAGTTCAAACAGGTGCAATTAATATGGGTAATGAGTGCACACTGGTAGGGCTTCTTAAAGTAAAACTAACAGGTCTGTAAGAGCCAGAATTCTTGCTGGTTGGTAGGTGATCAAATGCTTATTTTATGCAATAAAATGCAATTTAATTATTTAAAAATCATACAATGTGATTTTGTTTTTTTTATTTTTAGATTCTGTCTCTCACAGGTGAAGTGTACCTACGATAAAAATTACAGACCTCTCCATTCTTTGTAGGTTGGCAAACTTGCAAAATCGGCGGGGTATCAAATACTTATTTTCCCCACTGTTGATAGTTAGATAGCTTGTAGTGCTTTCTGTTAAGCTAAATACATAAATATTTAAATAAAAAAAACATTGTGGGGTCCCCCCTATTTTTTTAAACCAGCAAAAGTAAAGCAGACAGCCAGGAGTTGATATTATCAGGCTGGGAAGGTTATTGGGCCTTTCCCAGCCTAAAAATACCAGCCTGCAGCTGCCCCAGTTGTAGAGCATCACATGAGATGCTCCAATTCTGGCACATTGCCTTGATTCTCTTCCATTGCCCTGGTGGCAATCGGGTTAATAGTTTTTGGGGTTGAGCTCAGCTGTGTAGTGTCCAAAAACACAGCTGGCATCAATCCCTAGTGTTAGTATGGAGAAGTGTCTATCAGACAGCCCCATTATTATTCTAAAAAGAAAAAAATCCCACGCAGGTCCTCAGTAACATTACCATTAACTATAAGACAATAGACATCCATTATCTAATACATATAATCGTCTTATCCCGTCTGTCTGTCTGTCCTTCTGTCCAGGAAATCCCGCATCGCTGATTGGTCCGGCCGTGGCCAATCAGTGACGCGGGATTTCAGAAAAAGATGGCGGCCGTTAGCGGCTCATCTGTCGCACGGATGTCAGCGGCGATGCAGCCGGGAGATGACCAGCACTAGCAGCAGAACTACCCCAACTAGCGGCGCCGCTGACCTCCATGCGGCTAGGGCCGCTGATCTCCTGACGGCAAGTGTGAAGGGAGGATCGGGGAGCGGCGCCGCCGGTCGGGATACTTCTGCTGCGAGCAGCCGGTCATCTCCCGGCTGCTCGCAGTGGAAATACCCGCACCGGCAGCGCCGCTCCCCGGTCCTCACTCCGCCGGCCGCGATCAATCAGCAATTTCGGCGCCAAATTTAACCACGCTCTCCGGTCCTCACTAACAGGGTTCGCTGATTGGTCTCGGCCGCCGGTCATCTCCCGGCTGCTCGCAGCAGAAGTACCCCGACCGGCGGTGCCGCTGACCTCCGTGCGGCTACCGTCAGGAGATCAGCGGCTAGGGCCGCTGATCTCCCTACGGCAAGTGTGAAGGGAGGACACAGGCAGCACCGCTCCCCGGTCCTCACTAATACGATAAGCTGATTGGTCGCGGCTGCCGGCCGCGACCAATCGACAATATTGGCGCCAAATTTAAACACGCTCTCCGGTCCTCACTAACACGGTTCGCTGATTGGTCGCGGCCGCCGTCCACGACCAATCAGCGATATTGGCGCCAAATTTAAACACCGCTCTGCTGATTGTGCCCGGTCGGCCGCATACATATTGTAGAATACCCGATGCGTTAGAATCGGGCCACCATCTAGTGTATTATAATGATTATTTAAATATACAGTATGTGCTATTTATAAAGCAGCCCCTTTCTTGCATTTTCTATTTTTCTTTTTATCAACTTTCATATGTACGCCTCTGTTCTGCTATGTTGCAGACTCACTGCATCTTTTGATCATATTGTTTTCTAATAATATGATATTTTATTGTATCTTGTGACCATTATCTTATTTTTATCATTCTTTTGGTTGTATTATTATATTCTCACCGAGGGTCATGCCCATTTCTTAGTCCATTGCTTATACGTACCTGTATTTCAGAATTACACATTTTATATACAATGGTATTGTGTGTTCATACATATGTATGCTATTTAGTGTCATTGGTTTACCCCTTTTCTTAATGTAGCCCCATAAATGATAATGGGTATGTGTGCGTACGTGTCTCCTGTACATGTGAAAACAGATGCCACATGTACCGGAAATACAGACTTGTGAAGGGGGCCTAATTGACATTTTCTCGATATGGGATAGATCTGTCAATCACCTGCAGTAGAGCTGGGAAAAGCTGGCTGGGGGCAGTACTGGTTTAGTCACCTCTCTTGCTATGGTCCCCAGACGGCTCTTTTAACTATATTTTATCTGAAATGCAGGAGTGCTTCAATGAAATATATACCTGGATGCATTTATAGAGCCGGGCTCTGATTCATGCTGGCCGTGCTTCAGGCAGCATGAATCAGCTGACAGGTTTCCTTTAAGTAAGATTTGAGCAAGAAGCCCAAGCTTCATTTGATTTTGTAAATCAACGGATGGAATGTCAGTAAAACAATGACTGGGAAAGTAAAGGAGTGGACAGGTGCTGCAGGAGGAAATGTTATTGTTTAATATAGTATGAGTTATATGTTGCGGAGATGTAGTTTCACTGATTTATGTAGCATCTCTGTGTAACAGTTTTTCATGAATATAATGTAAAATGTGAACTATTGTCTTACAGCCACTGGGAGCTAACCTATTGGCAAGTTTATTATGGCAGAAAAATAACCGTGTGACCTGAAGTTATAACTGTGGGTCAAGGGGAAGTTTTCTTCCATCATACATTATACTGTTTGTAGACATATAATTCATAGGTGTAGCCAGTGGTTCAGCTCAGGAGGGCGAAACATCCGAGCAGGCCCCTTATAAGGTAACCATGATTAGAACTATTGTGTTGCACCCTAATTGCAAGTAGAGGCCACCTCAGAAGATGACCATGAAAATAAATCTCTACACAAAGACTGAGGTCTAAGGGGTAACTCTTCTCCTTGTGGGGAGTGACACACCAGCACTGGCAGGTCAAGGTAAGGAGGCTTATTTGCTGTGCAATGTTCCTCTGGGAAATTTAATTTTCTCTGAAGAGGCAATTTGCATATTAAATTTCCCAGGGAAGCATTGCACGGCGAATAAGCCTCCTTACCTTGACATACCAGAGCTGGTGTGTCACTCTCCACAAGGAGAAATGTTACCCCTTAGACCTCAGTCCAGAGCCTCTCACCTAGCCAAATCAGTGCTCATACTTTGCACTGGCAAGGGCTAACAGCCTGGAACACCGTGTCTGCAAATTGAGATTCTGATTTGGCTATTATCCTAAGTCATATTGCGCGACTCGTTAAAGGGTTGATTGTGACTTGTAGGATTGCTGCTTCCAATAGGTGGCGCTATAGAGTTCAAGCCCTTTTTTTCACTGAAGAGGCAATTTGCATATTAAATGGAGAGACGTGGAGGGCAGAAAAGATAGATGGAGACAAATGGAGACATGGGGGCAGGATGGAGAGACAATGAAGGCAGGATGGAGACATGGGGGCAGGGTGGAGAGACATTAGGGGCAGAATAGAGAGACTTTGGGGGCAGAATGGAGACAAATGGAGATATGGGGCAGGATGGAGACATTGGGGGCAGAATGAAGACATGGGGGCAGGATGGAGTCATTGGGGGCAGGATGGGAGACATTGGGAGCAGAATGGAAGGCATTGGGGGGCGGAATAGAAACAGGCAAAATGGAAACGGGGCATTGGGGACAGAATAGAAACAGCCAGAATGGAGAGAAATTGGGGGCAGAATGGGAAACATGGGGCAGAATGGGAGACATTGGGGCAGAATGGGAGACACTGGGGGCAGAATGGAAACATGGAGACAGAATGGAGAGACATTGGGGGCAGAATGGAGACATTGGAGGCAGAATGGGAGACATTGGGGCAGAATAGAAGCATGGAGGCAGAATGGAGAGACATTGGGGGCAGAATGGAGAGACATTGGGGCAGAATGGAGACATTGAAGGCAGAATGGAGACATTGGGGGCAGGATGGAGTCATTGGGGACAGGATGGAGACAATGGGGGCAGGCTGGAGACATTGGGGGCAGGATGGAGAGACATTAGGGGCAGAATACAGAGACTTTGGGGGCAGAATGGAGACAAATGGAGATATGGGGGCAGGATGGAGACATTGGGGGCAGAATGAAGATATGGGGGCAGGATGGAGACATTGGTGGCAGGATGGAGACATTGGGTCAGAATGGAGACATTGGGGACGGGATGGAGTCACTGGGGACAGGATGGAGAGACATTGGGGGCAGGATGGAGACATTGGGGGCAGGATGGAGAGACATTGGGGCAGAATGGAGACATTAGGGGCAGAATGGAGAGACATTGGGGGCAGAATGGAGACATTGGAGGCAGAATGGAGACATTGGGGGCAGGATGGAGTCATTGGGGACAGGATAGAGACAATGGGGCAGGATGGAGACATTGGGGGCAGGATGGAGAGACATTAGGGGCAGGATGGAGAAACATTGGGGGCAGAATGGAGACAAATAGAGACATGGAGGCAGGATGGAGACATTGGGGGCAGAATGGAGACATGGGGGCAGGATGGAGACATTCGGGCAGGATTGAGACATTGGGGGTAGGATGGAGACATTGGGGCAGGATGGAGAGACAATGAAGGCAGGATGGAGAGACATTGGGGGCAGGATGGAGACATTAGGGGCTGAATGGAGACAAATGGAGACATGGGGGCAGGATGGAGACATTGGGGGCACAATAGAGAGACATTGGGGGCACAATGGAAACATTGGGCGCAAAATGGAGAGACATTGGGGGCAGGATGGAGACAGGGGGCAGGAAGGAGACAATGGGGGCAGGATGTGGGACATTAATACTTCTGTGATGTATTTTATTTTTGATAATACTGTTTTCAGTGAGGGGGGATCCTGTCACTGTACAGGGCAGCACACGTCACTTTTTTTTCTTTATCTGTTGCAGTGTAGAGGTTGGGGAAAATTGGGGGAACGTGATCTGTAAGCTGCTCTAGATAACTGTGTTATTTTACGCAGAGACGAGTCCTGGCTGGAAGAAGTGATGGCGGTCTGCGCTGGATGAAGAGGAAAAGCAAAGATGAAGGACTTCAACTACAGATGTCACCAGTGAGTCAGTGTGTTATCTGTACACTGACACTATATACGACATACTATATACAGGGCTCCTGTGTATAATCTCATTGGTGATCACTGTATTACCTGTTCACTGACACTATATACAGAGCTCCTATGTATAATGTTACTGGTGATCCCTGTATTATCTGTACACTGACACTATACACTGTATACTATGCACAGAGCTCCTGTGTATAATGGCACTTATGGTAATATTAGCATTCTGTTTTTTTTATTAATGATCAGTATTGTAGTATTCGGTCACTATGTGGTGGTAATATGTGATCTAGTCATGGTGTGGCAATATTTGTCCTTGTATGTGGTATTATTCAGTCACTATGTGGTGGTAATATGTGATCTGGTCACGTTGTGCCGGTATTTATCCCTTGTATGTGTGGTATTATTCGATAACTACAGTACACACCAAAAGTTTGGACACATCTTCTCATTTAAAGATTTTTCTGTATTTTCATGACTTTGAAAATTGTGCATTCACACTGAAGGCATCAAAACTATGAACTAACACATGTGGAATTATATACTTAACAAAAAAGTGTGAAACAACTGAAAATATGTCTTATATTCTAGGTTCTTCAAAGTAGCCACCTTTTGCTTTGATGACTGCTTTGCACACTCTTGGCATTCTCTTGATGAGCTTCAAGAGGTAGTCACCGGAAATGGTTTTCACTTCACAGGTGTGCCCTGTCAGGTTTAATAAGTGGGATTTCTTGCCTTATAAATGGGGTTGGGACCATCAGTTGTGTTGTGCAGAAGTCAGGTGGATACACAGCTGATAGTCCTACTGAATAGACTGTTAGAATTTGCATTATGGCAAGAAAAAAGCAGCT
This sequence comes from Phyllobates terribilis, assembly GCF_046119375.1. Classification (NCBI taxonomy): domain Eukaryota; kingdom Metazoa; phylum Chordata; class Amphibia; order Anura; family Dendrobatidae; genus Phyllobates; species Phyllobates terribilis. Next base: position 895,616,444 of record NW_027362761.1, on the reverse strand, counting down.
AAGTAAAGAAAAACGAGTGGCCATCATTACTTTAAGAAATGAAGGTCAGTCAGTGCGGAAAATTGGGCAAACTTTGAATGTGTCTCATCGATCTGGTGTTCGATGGGAACTGTTAATCTGTGATTGGTGAAGATGACATGCCGAAAATAGAGTTTTTCCAAGAGTGGGCGGTGGGACTGTGGAAGGTTTGAGGGATGGAGGCAGAGCTGGGTTGGAGCATGGGTGGAGTCTCAAGGGGGCTCAAAAATGTTGCCAGTATGGGGCCCCGAAATTCCTGGTGGCAGCCCTGCACAGTATGATGGGCCCACAGCTCATCTATGCACTGTATAATGGTCCCACAGCTCTCTATACACAGTATAGTGGGCCCATATCTCCCCTATTTACAAGAAGGTGGTATCACAGATTCCTTATATACAGTATAATGCCCCCACAGGTCCCCTATTTACAGTATAATGGGCCCACAACTCCCGTATAGACAGTATGTTGTCAACAGAGCTCCTCTGAAAGACAGTATAATGGTCCACACACTGTATGATGGCTCCACACTGTATAATGCCCCCCCACAGTAGCCTCCACACTGTTTAATGGTTCCCAAAGTAACCCCTACACTGTGTAATGGCCCCCAGAATTGCCCCCACACTTTGAGAGCCCCCAAACTGTATAACATCCCTTAGATTAGCTCCCACACTGTATAATGGCCCCTAAAGTATCCTCACAGTTTATGGCTGCCCCCAACAGTAGCTCCAACAATAGCCTCCACACTGTATAATGGCCCCCACAGTTTATGACAGCCCCCCACAGTAGCTCCCACAGGCCACCACAGTGTATGATGGCCTTCACAATAGTCCCCACACTGCATGATGGCCCCCACAGTAGTCCCCACACTACTTAAAACCCCTATACTTTATGGCGGCTCTCACAGTAGCCCTCAAACTGTATAATGTCCTCCGCATTAGCTTCCACACTGTATAATGGCTCCCACATTAGGTCCCACACTGTATAATGGACCCCGCATTCGCTCCCATGCTGTATAATGGCCCTGAAATTATCTCCCACTTTGTATAATGGCCCCGACATTAGCTCCCATGTTGTATAAGGTCCCCCGCCATTAGCTCACACGCCGTTTAAGAGCCCCGGCATTAGGTCCCACATTGTATAAGGGCATTGGCATTAGATCCCAAGCTGTAGAAAGGCCCCTGGATTAGCTCTCACACTGTATAAGGGCCCCACCATTAGCTCCCACGCTCTATAAGGGCCCTGGCATTAGCTCCCATTGCTGTATAAGGGCATCCGGATTAGCTCCCACTATGTATAATGCCTCCCGCTTTAGCTCCCATGCTGTATTAGGGAGCCCCCCTTGTTGTAAGAGGGGCCCCCATGCTTTATGATGCCCCCACAGTCCCAACACACATTTTAAATAAAATAAAAAAACATCCTATACTCACGTAATCCAGGTTCATGATGAGTCCTCCAGCAAAGTGTGAGCAGATTAATGCGCTGTCATTGCACACACACACAACATCAGAGTCCTGGCACAGTGTGATGACATCACCGCATCGGGACTCTGAAGTCCTGTGCGTGAGCTGACGCATCACCTGCTTTTCTTTAGATGGCAGGCTTAAAGCGACCTGCGGCCTATAGAACAGAGAGCAGTAGTGCAGGGAGATCGTGTCTCCCTGCTTTACCACAGAGATTAACTATATCAGCGAGCTGCACACACAAATATAGTTAACAGTAGCAGTAGCTCCGGATGGGCCTCTCCGAGTGCAGGGCCCGGGGCGACTGCTTGCTCTTGCTTTAAACAGTTTTTCTATGTTCTGTATCATCTGCCACTAGGTGTGTTTTGCGCAGTGGGATATTTTGTTTATATGTTACCATTTTAGTACATGATTGACACACATGTGCACATTACCATCTGCTGCTTTTCTTCCTGCCCCCTCTTCTTTCAAACAGAAGCGCTGGTGTTATACAGTCATGGCTGAAAGTGTTGGCAACCTTGAAATTGTTCCAGAAAATGAAGTATTTCTCCCAGAAAATTGTTGCAATGACACATGTTTTTTTATACACGTTTATTTACTTTGTGTGTATTGGAACAACACAAAAAAAACTGAGAAAAAAGGCAAATTGGAAAAAATTTCACACAAAACCCCAAAAATGGACCGGACAAAATTGTTGACACCTTTCCAAAATTGTGGGTAAACAACTTAGTTTCAAGCATGTGATGCTTGTTCAAACTCACATGTGGCAAGTGACAGGTGTGGGCAATATGAAAATCACATCTGGAACCAGATAAAATGAGAGAAGTTGACTCAATATTTGCATTGTGTGCCTGTGTGTGCTACGCTAAGCATGGAGAACAGAAAGAGGAGAAGAGAACCGTATGAGGACATGAGAACCAAAATTGTTTAAAAATATCAACAATCTCAAGGTTACAAGTCCATCTCCAGAGATCTTGATGTTTCTTTGTCCATGGTGCGCAACATAATCAAGAAGTTTGCAGTCAGTGGCACTGTAGCTAATTTCCTTGGACGTGGATGGCAGAGAAAAATTGATGAAAGGTTGCAAAGCAGGATTGTCTGGATGGTGGATAATAAGCCCCAATCAAGTTCCAAAGAAAATTAAGCTGTCCTGCAGGCCCAGGGTGCATCAGTGTCAGCGCAAACTATCCATCGTCATTTGAATGAAATGAAAAGCAATGGCAGGAGACCCAGGAAGACCCCACTGCTGGCACAGAGACATAAAAAATGATGAAAAAATGTATTTTATTAAATACAGCATTAAAAAACTACACATAATAAAACCAGTAGTGAATAGGACAGATAGAAATAGAGAGTTTAACCAGTTTCAAATGTTTTTAGCAACAATGCATATTAAAGTGCAACACCACATGAATTGTCAATACCCTGCCAAGTAGCAGAATGATTGCAATAATGTATGCTGAGAAGCATGCAAACTCACAATCCACTGGAGGATTGATGCTTATATTGCCATACTATCTTATGAAATTGTAATCTGCCAAGTAGCATCCAGAAAAATATAAGCATTCTTACCCAAGTAGAGGCAGGCACACGAAAAAAACGGGTGGGGAAGAGACCCCACAGGTAAAAGGTTGCTTTATCAAGGGGAGGTCTTTTTGTGTGTGTAAGACCAACAAGACCATTAAGTATCCAAGGATACCAATCACCTGGCGTCCCACGTGACCGGAACTTGCCCAGTAGTGCTGTCTCCGCTGCACACGCGCGCCTCTCTGGCCACTTCACCCATCCACCCCTGGCCATTAGGCCCGCCGCACATGTGTTGGAGTGAGGAAAGGTTTCCATGGCTCCCAGACATGCAGAAGTCATTCAGATGCCGTTCAGTGTTGGGTGATCGTGGGAAAAGAAGCTCGCGCGCACAGCAGCAGGAATTGGGCAAAGGTAAAAAGGTAAATCTGACACCAGAAGTGTATTACATAGAATATGCAAGGGCCATACAATGAAGATGCATAGTTAGCAGCAGCAGTGGTAATATTCATAGAAACACCCACATATGAAATACAAGTAATGAATACTAATTGCATGGCACCTAGAAATCTGGTGGATTTGAGTTCAGTCAAATGTACCTTTGCCCAATCCATGCTGCTGTGCGCGTGCGTCTCTTTTCCCATGATAGCCCAACACTGACCGGCATGCTGCTATAGAAAATAAGTTAAAAATTAAGATACTTAGCGCATAAATTGGCCAATTCATGTGTACCCAAGAGCCATCAGCAAGGAGTCATTCTTTGATGGGAACCTAACCTAATATGATACCTCTCCTGGGCTGAAAGCCTACAATTATATGGGTAGGTAGGACCAAGCTGTGATTAATACCTCCATAGGCTGATGGGTGGAGCGCTCAGTCAGAAGGCAAATATTACAAATATCAAAAGACTGACCGTCACTACCAAACAGAAAGACCAGTGTGAACAGGTGCAAGCTAAGAGATAATAGTGGATTGCTGTGACATATAATATGATTTTTAACAAGAGTGTTACTGAAAATGTATTGACAGGAAGTGTAAACTTTTGCACATGTCAATTTTTTTTAAATGGAAACAATAGTAGGCAGCATTAAAAGGTAAAGAAATATCATGGAGGTGGGTTGAAACTCTCCTTTTCTCTTTTAATTTCAACATCAACAGGATAATTTGACAAGAGGTGCCCAAAACTTTGCATGGGCTATGTGTATGTCTCCATATGTATAATTCCAATGATTACATTTATATTTATGAATCCCCTAGGATATTGGTGATGACACAATGGAAAATTTTGCAACTATAAATATGGTACTATTACTTTACATTCATATTATGGAGAATTTTATGATAATTTTCTTTACTAGTTTTAGTAAAAAAAAAGCGTCTTTTAGTGTGTGACAGCAGCCAAACATAAAAACCCGATATAAATCTGGTATCACTGTAAGCTCACCGACCCAAAGAATAAAGTTGTCTAATCACTTATACTGCACGAGGAATGGCGTAAAAAATAAGTAAAAACAATTCTTCACCTGCTGCTGATTTGTTCATTCTGCCTCCCAAAGAGGCATGGCTCACATTTACCCTGTGCTCTGCGCTGAGCGCTTACACCGAGGTTTCCTTGTAAATCTTTGAAATATGTGATTCAGACAGAACCACTGGCGAAAGACTCCCTATAATAAGGCAGATGGAGGCACCGTGGACGCCGTCTGGCCTATTATCCCATGGTGTCCATCTTTTTATTAGGCATGCCTAAACGTGCCGTCGACCACAGTTTTGTGAACCTCTGAAAAAACTACATCGCTGAACAGGGGCCAGACAGAGTCCAGAGTAATCCTGCTGCCTCATTATAGTGAATGGATTCCTTGAGGTTTCATCTGAATTACGTCACTGAGATTTAAATGGAAACCCCGATATCAGTGCTTAACGTAGAATGCTGGTTAAATGGGAACATTTTACATAACATTTTGGATCACAATAAAACCTTTAACTCAATCCACAAAAAAAGCAAGTCCCCACTCAGGTCCGTCATCTGTTAACGGAAATATAGGGGCTTCCACGTTACTGATAGCATAAAGGCTCTGGAAAAGCGAAATGGCCCTTGCCCCCTAAAAGAAATTCATCCAATTCTGTGCTCCCAAATCCAAATGCCCCCCTTCCTTCTGAGCCCCACTGTGTGCCTAAACCGCAGTTAGCGTCTACATGTTTGGCATTTCTGTAGCGATGAGAGCCCGCCTAATTTATGGGTGCATGTCTCCAGAAGCATGAGCTGTGCACAACGTACTGGTAATCACAACGTACTGGTCATTACAACTGCGGTTTACAACTTTCACTCAGCAACATCCACTGCTGCTTGTTTCTGGAAAACACCCATGTAGTTAAAATCCTCACCACACCTGGGGTATAATTTCCAAAATGCGGTCACTTGAGGTGGGATTCTGCTCTTTTAGCACTTAGGGTATATATATATATATGGAGTTCGCATACTATTCTAGGAAAATCTGCGCTCCAAGAGGGAAATAGCGCGCTGTCCCTCCCGAGTCTCGCTGTGTGGCTAAGCAGTACTGTACAGCCACATTTGGGGTATTTCTACATTCAGTAGAATTTGTGTGACAAATTTTGATGCCATTTTACCCATTGCTCAGTGTGCAAATGTAAAATCTGGGGCTAAAACAGAACTTTGGTGGTAAAAATGTAATTATTCTTTCTTCACCTCCGAATGATGTAAAATTCTGTGAGGCACATGTGGTGTCAACATGCTCACTGCACCCCTAGATGAATTCATTGAGAGGTGTAGTTTGTAAAATGTCACGTATGGGGGGTTCTGCTGTTCTGGCACCTTAGGGGCTCTGCTAATGTGACATGGCACCGTCAAACCAGTCCAGCAAAATATGAACTCCAAAATGGCGCTTCTTCCCTTCTGAGCTTTACACTGTGCCTCAAAAGTAGTTTTTGACCACGTATGGGGTATAGGCGTAATCAGGAGAAATTGCACAATAAATTTTGGGGTCCATTTTCTCCTGTTATCCTTGTGAAAATGAAAAAAATTGGGGGACTAAAACAACATTTTTGTGGGAAAAATATATATTTTTTATTTTCACAGATCAACGTTGTAAATTCCTGTGAAGCACCTGTGGGTTCAAGGTGCTCACCACACATCTAGATAAATTCCTTGAGGGGTCTAGTTTCCAAAATAGGGTCACTTGTGGGGGTTTTCCACTGTTTAGGCACATCAGAGGCTCTCCAAACGCGACATGACACCCGCAGACGATTCTATCAAAGTCTGCGTTCCAAACCACCACTCATTATTTTCTGAGCTCTGCCGTGCAGCCAAACAGTGGTTTTCCCCCAGATATGGGTATCTGTGTACTCTGGAGAAATTGCGCAACAAATTTTGGGTTCCATTTTCTCTTGGTCCCTTTGTAAAAATAAAAAATTGGAGCTAAAAGAGCATTTTTGTGGGAAAAATCTGAAATTTTTATTTTCATGGCTCAATGTTAGAAACTTCTATGAAGCATCTGGGGGTTCCAGGTGCCAACCACACATCTAGATAAGTTCCCTGAGGGGTATAGTTTCCAAAATGGTGTCACTTGTGGGGGTTTCCACTGTTTAGGTACATCATGGACTCTCCAAATGCAACATGACGTCCAGCAAATTTTGTGTTCAAAAAGTCAAATGGCGCACTGTCCCTTCCAAGCCCTGCTGTGCCCCCAAACAGTAGTTTTCCTACACATATTGGGTATCGGTGTACTCAGGAGGAATTGCACAACAAATGATATGGTGCAATTTCTTCTAATAACCTCTTGAAAATGTAAAATTAGGGGCTAAAATACATTTTTGTGGGAAATATGTGAAATTTTTATTTTCACGGCTTAATGTTATAAACTTCTGTGAAGCACCTGGGGGTTCAAGGTGCACACCAAACATCTAGATAAGTTTCCATAATTAGCGTCACCATCCCACTTCACTGTCCACTGAAACGCTCGCTGCTCACAATTAAAGAGGAGGTATTTCAGGCGGAGCACGATGAGATGAAAAGGGAACTATACAGCGTGATGCTACACAGCTCAGCCTCATCTCATTTCAATGCGGATTCGGTGATAACGAGGAGGAGGAGAACGTGGACAGTAGCTCTCTTGGTGAGGACAGGGAAGTCTTGGCTGTTGGCAGTTTGGCACACATGGCTGACTTTATCTTCCGCTGCCTTTACCGTGACCCTCGCGTTGTACGCATTTTGGGCAACAGTAATTACTGGTTGGTCACACTTAATAATAATACATTTTATTTATATAGCGCCAATATATTTCGCAGCACTTTACAATTAAGTAGGGACATGTACATACAGACAATACAAACAATACAATGTATCACATTTCAACAGTTACAGGAGGAGTGAGGGCCCTGCTTGCAAGCTTACAATCTATATGGAAATAGGGGGACACAATAGGTAGAACACGGTAATCAGCCAGTATCTGTCTAAGTGCAGTTATCGTGTACTTTTGTATGGAGGATGTGGAGACAGATGAATAGGCAGGAGCAGATTCAGATTAACATTTAGGAGGGAACAGGGGAGAGTTGGGTTAGTGAGTTGAGGTGATAGGCTTGTCTAAACAGATGTGTTTTAAAGCACATTTAAAAACATGGGAACCAGATATAAATCGCATGATTTGGGGTAGTGCATTCCAGAAAACTGGCGCGGCACGAGAGAGGTCTTGGAGACGGAGGTGTGAGGTTCAGATTAAGGAGGATGTTAGTCTTAGATCAGTTGCAGAACCGAGGACACGAGAAGGGTGATACTCAGAAATAAGGGATGAGATTGTTATAGCAGAAGATGGAGTCCCTCATGTTTAAAGGCCCCATCTATGCTATATAAGTCTGACAGTTATTTTAGGTGAAAACAACAGCTATGAATGTTCCTTCTTGTATCAATAGCGTGTCCTTGGGAGAAGATAAAGTGATTCTCCCTGGCCAGATGTTTCTTCTTGTAGCAATAATGTGTTCTTGCAGAAAGATGAAATGACCTTGCTAACTAGATAAGTCTAATTAAATATTTTAAAGCATACAGAAACTAACTTTTTTCGCTTGTTCAGCTAAACTGTATAATCGAACCATATATGGCAAATCCGTTTCCTGCCTTTAGGGTGTATATTAGCCCTGTGTTTTGTAATAAAGTTTTTAGAGTATGTTTAGACACAAACATCCTGTCCTGTGTCTTCATTCTCTCCGAGCTCGTAATCCAAAGGATAGAAGACCCAAAATTCAGAGACGACAGCTGGCGCCTCGAACAGGGACCTTGAGTTAATCTACCCAAGGGTGCTCGACCGGTCCGAGACGTGGGACGAGTGAAGCTCTCTGTTGGTGATATATACAGCGCTGAGGTAAGAATAACTGTTATATTCTACCTAATTATATCACTGCATAGAAGAGACTCCCTCACCCCCGAGCGGTCGGCTCCCCAGGTAATTCAACAGATTGTTGTCTGGCTCAGGTCCCTTTGAACCAGTAGAATCCCTCAGATAAATTGACAGTCCTGCCTTCTATCCTTTGGAGAATTTAAGAATGAAAGTATGGATCCGATGATTGTGTTGTGGATGTGTCCCGGGATTGATGTTTTTGGTCTGTTTTTCTGGTTGGCGTATAAGTCCTAGAGAGGCTAGTAGTGGAATGGTTCAGAAACCTTTGTGGCCCATTGTCTAAGTGACCATTGTCTAAGTGACTGAGGAGTCTCTTCTAGGTGAGGAGAGCCGAAAAAAAATGGAGAACCAAAATGCCAAGGAAGGCATTATAGCCAAAGACTTAGTGGTACGCAGAGAAGGGAAACAGGCACTGATTGGAATTGACAAAATATTGTGTAAAGCGGTAATGAATGAGAATGGAGAGATGAATGGAGAGAAATAGAAATCCTTCTTTAACTCCTATCATGGATGGTTGAAAGATAAGGGTCTGTTAGGGACAGTGGATGTATGGATGAATGCATGCGCTTATTTTGAAGGAAAGATTGAAGAATTAGGAGACGGACGTTACAGACTGACAAAAACTGGAATGACAGATTTTCCTCCCTGTCCGCTCCCGACGTCACCCCCACCCCAGTACCAGAATTCCCAGGAACCTAAATGTTGGGTTTGCCCCAGATGTGGACAGCAGAATCCCTTGACAGTAGACATCTGTGTGGCATGTGGAGGACCGAGACCCCACCCAGCTAGTCTATTCCCAATGAGGACGGTAGTTGTGCCAGGAGCACCAGCAGCAGCAGCAGCAGGGGGGGATGCAGTGGTTCCAGGTCAGGAAGCTCGTACAATGTTAATGTATAGACCATGGAGTCCTTCAGAGCAGTTGGCACTGGGTTTTGCTAGAATGATCACCATCATACAGGATACGTATCATGCCACTAGAATAGATCTGCAGGGGGTAATTAAGGGAAAATTGGCAGATGAAGCCCGCTATGATAGGTTGATAGATGAGACAAAAAAACTGTATGCCAATAGGACCGGACCCGTAGATGCAGAATCTAATGATGCAGCAGCTGGAGTCCTATTCGCAGCAGCGTTGGTAAAAGCATGTCAAGACAGGCAAGCAGAAAAACAAGTTACACTAGAAGATAGAGTGCAGGGAAAGGAGGAAGATCCTAAGGATTATTTCTATGCACTAAAGAAAACCTGGTCAGAAATGGGGTTCAACCCCGGGAATAAGACTAGTGAGAGGGTATTAGCAAGTGCTTTCATGAATGGACTAAAGAAAGAGATTGCAGAGAAGGTAAAAGCAAGTAGACCGGACTGGAGATCAGTGAAGGCAGAAGATTTAGCTAGAATAGCTCAGGGGGCACAGCATGACATAGCGCAGGCAAAAAGAGCTGCCAGAATACATATAGTAGAGACGACCCCCAGAAACAATGGAGGCAGAGGACGGACTGAAGGAGGAGGACAGAAACTGTGTTACGGATGTAAAAAGCCAGGACATTTTAGAAAGAACTGTAGGACCAACCCGTATCCAAATGCTCAGAGTACGGGTGCTCCAGCCGACCAAACAACGCCCCCATAGGATGAGGGTAGCTTGCACATGAACCCCCTCATCTCCTTACCCCCAACTCCCAGTTGTATAGTGCAGGTGAACCTACCAGGGGGACATGAAATCGATTTCCAAGTAGATACGGGGGCCGACAATTCAGTAATTACGCAAGGTGATTGGCCATATACTGACACTGATTTTTCACATCATGTCATTGCCACCCCCTTCAGTTCCCCGTCTGTCCTGCTTCCTGTCACTAAAAGAATTCCCCTGCAAATTCAAGGAGCTACTGTACATAGCCAGCTCATGGTATCGCCCCGAGGCCAATGTAACCTTTTGGGAAATGATGTGTTGTCCCAATTACAAGCACATATTGAGTATCATCCCGATGGCACTGTCACCATGACCCCAGGTTTAAAACCAAGTACCCTTTGCAAAATTATGTCACTAGATATTGCCAGCATAGAAGAGACAAATGAGTTTCCCCCGATATTGGAGCAGGCTGTACCACATGATTTTTGGACCTCAGACAAAACAGATGTTGGTAGGTTAAGAGTTCAACCAGTAATGGTGAAATTAAAACCAGGAGCCATCTTGCCTCAACAGAGGCAGTATCCCCTTAGCTCGGCTCAGGAGAATGCCATAGCCCAGCAGGTCCAAAAATTGCTACAGAGAGGAGTCCTAGTCAAAACCCAGTCCCCTTGCAACACTCCCCTGTTCCCAGTAAAGAAAAAGAGCGTGCCAGGACAACCAGCCGCATATAGAATGGTCCATGACCTCCGGTTGGTTAACAAAGCCACAGAACTTCTAACACCAGTTGTGCCCAACCCGCATACTCTTCTGTCACAGATACCTTCTAACTCTCTTTGCTTTTCAGTGGTTGATTTGGCAAATGCATTTTTCAGTGTACCATTACATCCTGACTGCCAGTACCTGTTTGCTTTCACATTCCAGGGTAGTCAATATACATGGACAGTGTTGCCACAGGGTGCCCAGAATTCACCCACAATGTACACTGCAAGTCTGCAGGAAATACTGGAGGGATGGTCTGAACCACATATCGTTGTTTTGCAATATGTCGATGACCTGCTCATTTGTGCCCCCTCCAGGAAACAATGTCATAGTGCAACTATATCGCTTATGTAGTTTCTCTATCACGCTGGCTGCAAGGCATCGAAAGATAAGCTTCAGTTTTGTAAATCTTCAGTCACCTTTTTGGGACATTGCATTACACCAGGAGCTCGTCATTTAACAAATGCACGTAAACAAGCAGTACAGGCATTCACCGTCCCCATTAATGTTGCAGCCCTCAGAACTTTTCTTGGACTTGTTTCCTATTGCAGACAGTGGATTCATGCCGTCTCTGTTTTAATGCAGCCCCTCTATGACTGTCTTACCCCAACACCTTTTGTACTAACATCAGAGGCAATAGACTGTTTTTATTCTCTCAAGAACCGTATTTTGGCCGCTCCAGCTTTGGGTACACCTAATTATGAGCTCCCATTTACTCTGTACCTTCATGAACAAGCTGGACATGCAGCAGGAGTTTTAACTCAAACACACGGTGATAATCAGAGACCTGTTGCCTACTTTAGTGGCAGATTGGATGCGGTAGCTAGAGGTGCACCATCCTGTGTACGTGCTCTGCATGTTGTTGGACTATTACTCCATAAATCCGCAGACATTGTTCTAGATCATCCGCTCACCGTTCTAACACCTCATGATGTCTACACTATATTGAATCAAGTGCAACCCGCTCACCTCTCAGCAGCACGTCATCTCAGGTTACAATGTACACTGTTAATGCCTCCCAATGTTTCTTTACAGAGGTGTACTACCCTGAATCCAGCAACTTTGTTACCTCTCTCGGATCTAAAGGAGGAGTCAGGTACTGTGCTTTTTAAGGAAGATCCAAGAGAGGAAGTTCCTCATGACTATGTACAAATGATGGCACAAGAAACGGCAGGTTTACCTACTGTATTTGAACATGAATTACAAAATGCAGATTTTGAATTTTTTGTAGATGGATCCCGTCATCAGGACGATTCAGGTACCTTCCATACTGGATATGCAGTTGTCTCCCTCAATGCAGTAATCAAGGCAGAACCAATGCTCCCACACCAGTCGGCTCAAGAAGCTGAACTTAGGGCCCTAACCGAGGCCTGTAAACTAGCAGAAGGTAGTATTGTTAACATTTACACAGATTCTAGGTATGCATTCGGTATATCGCATGATTTTGGTCCAATATGGAAGTCAAGAGGTTTCCTGACGGCAGCAGGACACCCCATTAAGAATGCTGATGCGGTCCAGCAGTTAATTGATGCGCTAAAACTACCCAAACAAGTAGCTGTCATAAAGGTAAGAGCACATACCAGACGCACCGACCAGGTAAGCAGAGGAAACGCGATGGCAGATGCAGCGGCAAAAACAGCAGCCTGTAAGCCGCAACAAGGGTCAACAGTACATCAGTTAAGTGCCCCTAAAAACCCCTTTGTGTCGGAGGACATCTTATCCCAAATGCAGGCTCAGGCTCAAAAGGAGGAGGTCGATAAGTGGTTAAAGGAAGGTGCATGCCTGAATGAAGCAAATGGGGTATGGGGGAAAGGGACACGACGATGCCTTCCAAGGGCACTGTACCCAGCAGCTGCCCAGATACTACATGGGCCGACACACCAATCTAAAACGGGTGTGATGAGTGTGATGCAGAAACATTGGGTGGCACCATGATTCTCCACCTGTATTGAAAACCTGGTACAAGGGTGCATGATATGTGCTACACATAATCAGGGTAGAGTAGTTAAAACACCACCCAAACACACCCCCCGGCCCCTCTATCCATTCCAGAGACTGCAAATTGATTATATTCAGCTGCCAAAGTCAGGATCATGGGAATATGTGTTGGTCTGTATTGATTTGTTCTCAGGATGGCCAGAGGCTTTCCCGATTGCCAAAGCCACGGCTGCGGCAACCGCAAAGAAACTGCTTGCGGAGGTGGTCTGCAGGTATGGGGTACCAGAGGTAATTGAGAGTGACAGAGGTACACACTTCACAGGTGAAATAATGAATGAAGTCATGTCAGCTCTAGGAATTCAACAAGCATTCCATACCCCATATCACCCACAAACTAGTGGTAAAGTGGAAAGACTGAATGGGACATTGAAATTAAAAATTCAGAAAGCCATGGCTGAGACAGGAAAACCATGGCCGGACTGTTTACCACTTGCTCTGTTTTCAGTAAGATACACGCCTAATAGAAACACTGGACTCTCTCCATATGAGATATTGTTTGGCAACGTACCCAGCCTAGGGTGTTTCTATCCGCAAGCATTAGAAATGAACAACCATGTGCTAAGTTCCTATGTGAGGGCTTTACACAAAAAGATTAAGCAAGTACATGATAATGTCTTCAGTTCTCTTCCAGATCCAGATCAAGACTCTAGCAGCCATACGCTGCAACCTGGAGACTGGGTGGTTATAAAAAGACACGTGAGGAAAAGCCTAGATCCACGGTTTGACGGACCCTTTCAAGTTCTGCTGACCACAAGTACAGCCGTTAAGCTAGAGGGAAAAGAGACCTGGATCCACGCGTCCCATTGCAAAAAGATACTAGGAGAACCAGCGGACAAAGAATGATGACATTGTTTATACTTACCTGCATACTTGCGACCACAGGTGCATGGACTACGTTAGGCACCATGGATGGAGATGACAATAGATTCATTAGACACCATCTTGCTCTAATCGATGGACTAAAGGAGCAAAACCAGACCATTGCTAATTGTTGGATATGTACACATGCCCCTGTGACGTCCACTAGCATACCCTTTCTCGCTGTCCCGGTCTCATGGGAAGAGATAAACTTTTGGGTGAACTGTTCAGATACTTTGGCCAATAATTCCACACAGAGATTTTCCTTTCTAAATCCCGCAAATTGGTTTAAAGGTATTGGTGGGTGGTTGGCTGGTATAGTACAAGCTATTTTACAGGTTTTGCTAATGTGTCTTGCGGTTTATTTGCTTTTTAAGCTTTTTCTAATGTGTATTCAGCGTTGTACTAAAAGAAAACATAGAAATTCGTATTGATAAATGAAGGAACAAAAGGATGGAATGTTATAGCAGAAGATGGAGTCCCTCAAGTTTAAAGGCCCCATCTATGCTATATAAGTCTGACAGTTATTTTAGGTGAAAACAACAGCTATGAATGTTCCTTCTTGTATCAATAGCGTGTCCTTGGGAGAAGATAAAGTGATTCTCCCTGGCCAGATGTTTCTTCTTGTAGCAATAATGTGTTCTTGCAGAAAGATGAAATGACCTTGCTAACTAGATAAGTCTAATTAAATATTTTAAAGCATACAGAAACTAGCTTTTTTCGCTTGTTCAGCTAAACTGTATAATCGAACCATATATGGCAAATCCGTTTCCTGCCTTTAGGGTGTATATTAGCCCTGTGTTTTGTAATAAAGTTTTTAGAGTATGTTTAGACACAAACATCCTGTCCTGTGTCTTCATTCTCTCCGAGCTCGTAATCCAAAGGATAGAAGACCCAAAATTCAGAGACGACAAGATATAGGGCGGTGCAGAACTGTGGAGAGCTTGGTGGGTGAGAGAGATAAGCTTGTATTGTATTCTGTAGTGAATGGGAAATCTAACCAGTGCAATGACTGGCACAGGGTAGAGGCATGGGTGAAGCGGCTTGATAGAAATACGACGCTGGCTACTGCATTCAGAATGGATTGGAGAGGAGATTGTTTACAGGCAGACTGATTAGAAGAGAGGTAGGTAGGTTAGTAATAGTCAGATAAAGGTAGGTTAGTGAAAGTCAGATATAGGTGGGTTAGTAAACGTCAGGTAGAGTTAGGTTAGTATAGTTAGTATAAGTCAGATATAGGTAGGTTAGTAGAGGGAGGAAACAGAAGGAGTTCATTTTTGGAGATATTCAGTATTCACTATTTTAGGTCCTTGTTGAAGAATTATTAAAAAAAATCCCATCTGATAACACTGGCGGCAGAGGTCACAGATGGGAATTGGACACCCAAGGAGTACAGGAGAGGGAGACGCAAACCAGATGCGGCAGAGGCAGGGGAACACTGTAAAAGGTCTGGGACAGTTTTCTCAGATCCTCCCAGAGCCCAGGCCCTGATGCACGGTGTACTCTGACAAGGAGGGAAAAGTTTTGGTAGATGTTGAAGGACTACCTTGGTGACCGTACCAGCATCCTCCTCTCTGTGCCTTACAACTGTTGGGTATCCAAGCTGGACATGTGGCATGAACTTTCTCTTTTCGTCTTGGCAGCTAGCATTTTGTCAGAGATGGTTTATAGTGCCACCGTTGGCATTATAACTGATATCACTGATAGACACATCCGCCTGTTAACTGAAAATGCTGACAGGCTGACTCTTATTAATATGAAATAGGGCTGGATTGGGCCAGACTTCTCAACACCACCGGATGATAGTATCAGAACATAAACTCAAATCCATTTTCTTTTTTGGGGGGGGATCTATTCCTATGAAACCCTTCACACCCAGACATGGGTATATGCTTCAGGAATTCTTCTATTTCATGTTGCCCTCCTCCTTCTCCTCATCCTCCACCACCATATCACCAGGGTGACCATCATGCCATGCCCACATAATTTTTTAAGGGTGCTTATGATTAGAGATGAGCGAATATTTTAATATTTGTATTGGATTACGATTGCCGTTTTTGCAATATTTGCCGATTTATTTGTCGAATCTTCGCCGAACATTGCCAAACGCCATTGGATTCAATAGGCAAAGCCAAACGCATACACAACACCTTTAAACGGGCCCAAAAGCTGCCAAAACACATAAAATTAGGAGGAGACACCAGGAATGTGCCATCAATTGATCCAGAGTACAAGTGGCATAATTATTATTATTGTTTATTATTAGAGTTCCATTTATTCCATGGCGCTTTACTTGTGAAAAGAGGTCACCGAGTGGAACAAGAGGCGAGAGGACAATGCAGATGAGGGCGCACAAACAATCTACAAGGGATAGGTGAGGATACAGTAGGTGAGGATAGAGCTGGTAATGCAGCGGTATGGTGGAGCGAGGGTTACTGCAGGTTGTACGCTTGTCAGAAGAGGTGGGTTTTCAGGTTCCTTTTGAAGGATTCAACAGTAGGCGAGAGTCTGATATGTTGGGGTAGAGAGTTCCAGAGTAGGGGGGATGCACAGGAGAAATCTTGTATGTGATTGTGGGAAGAGGAGATAAGAGTGGAGTAGAGAAGGAGATTCTGAGGATCGGAGGTTGCGTGCAGGTAAGTACTGGGAGACTAGGTCACAGATGCATGGAGGAGGAGTTGTGGATGGCTTTGCATGCCAAGGTTAGGGTTTTGAACTGGAGTCTCTGGGCAATGGGGAGCCAGTGAACGGATTGACAGAGAGGAGAGGCTGGGGAATAGCAGGGGGGTACAGGTGGATTAGTCGGCCAGCAGAGTTTAGGATAGATTGGATTGGTGCAAGAGTGTTAGAAGGGAGGCCACAGAGCAGGAGGTTGCAGTAATCGAGGCGGGCGATGATGAGGGCATGCACTAGTGTTTTTGCAGATTATGGTTTGAGGAATGTGCGGATCTGGGAGTTTTTTTTTACTTGGAGTCGGCATATTCCTCACCCTGATCCTCCTTTCTCCCACCATGCCAAGTGCCTGGAGACAACTCATCCCACACTTGGACACTCCGAAGAGCTGTTCTGTTCATCTTTACATTTATAGAATCTGGCCTCTGACTCAGCCTGCGTCAAGCGGGGCAACAGAAGATCGCATGTAGCAATGCCCAAATATATGAGCAGCCATAGTCACCCAAAAGTGATGGTGGGAAAGTGCAATTACTGTCACAAGAGGTGGATGATGGGGAGACACAATGGACAGAAACTCAGGAGGAGGACCAGGGTGTGGAAGTATAAGAAAGAGGTGGTGGACGATGAAGTCTATGGGCCGAACGCCAGGGTCCTGAAACAGTGTCTGTGGGTGAAACCACTGCCTCTTCCCCTGTTGCACGTGCATGCCAAGTCTCTGTCCATGATGCAGGCGAAGATGCCCCCCACCCTGCACCTGTCGTTGCATACTTGCAGCCATCACTGTCAGCAACCACGTCCACGTCCTTGTCCCAGCGCAGCGTTCAGTTGTCCCTACCCCAGTCCTTGTAATGCAAGCGCAAATACGCAGCCACCCACTCACAGGCCACAATACTAAACTGCCACATTTCTCGACTGCTTGCACTAGAAACGTTGCCTTTTAGACTCGTGGAGGCGGAAGCTTTTGGCAACCTCATGGCGGCGGCTGTCCCTCGGTACTCGGTCCCAAGCTGCCACTATTTCTCCCTGTGTGCCGTCCCTGCCTTATACAAGCACGAGTCCCAGAACATTACTTATAACCTCACCAACGCAGTTACTGGGAAGGACCACCTAACCACAGACACGTGGATAAGTGCTTGTGGCCAGGGACGGTACATTTCACTGATGGCACACTGGGTTAGTATTGTGGAAGCCAGGACCCAGTCGGACCCTGGGACGGAACACGGCTTCCCGATGCAGACGATTGCGAGGCTGGGGCACTCAAACTTCAACACAATGTTCACAAGGTAGACAGCAGCAGTGGTCGGTCTCCTAGACAACGAGCAAATTCTTCATGATGACAGAGGCCGCTATCTCCTTAGCTTGCTGGTATTTTTCTGTGGGAATGAGCTTGGCTCCAACCAGCCATGAATATTTCCAGTGGTTTGGTATTAGCACCCAGTAACAGAGGCGAAGCCATCCACAATTTCCTTCTCAGGAATTTTATTTGGTAGACTGAGTGTCTACCCAAACATTAGTTTCTAACAAAGGAGCTGAAGACACTGAGTGGCAGTAGGTGAAAGGTTCTCCAGTATGAACTGTTTGTTAGATATCAGAGGAAGAACAGAGAGGGCAGCATGGTGGCTCAGTGGTTACCACTGCAGCTTTGCCGTGGTGGGGTCCTGGGTTCAAATCCCACCAAGGACAACATCTGCAAGGAGTTTGTATGTTCTCCCCGTGTTTGCGTGGGTTTCCCCTGGGTTCTCCGGTTTCCTCCTAAGTTAAAAAGCAGCCATAAAGTGTCCAGGAACCTTCACACAGACTTTTCTTAGCTAGGGCTGCTTCTCCACAGGGTTGGACGGGCCCACCAGAAAACCGGAAAATCCTCTGGTGGGCCCTGGCTTCTCCTTCAGGAGAGTTCATAATGCAAACCTTGCAGGTCGTGATGATGATAGCAGCCACCATCTCCTTAGCTTGCTGCTGGTACTTTTGTGCGGGAATGAGCTTGGCTCCAACCAGCCAGGAATATTTCCAGTGGTTTGGTATTAGCACCCAGTACCAGAAGCGAAGCCATCCACAATTTCCTTCTCAGGAATTTTATTTGGTAGTCTGAGTGGCTGCCCAAACATTGGTTTCTCACAAATGAGCTGAAGACACTGAGTTGCAGTAGGTGCAAGTTTCTCCAGCATGACCTGCTTGTTAGATATCAGAGGGCGAACAGAATTGGGCTTTGCCAAGGTGCAAGATTGCAGATCTTAAGTCTTATAGATTGCAAGAGCCAATCCACAGTAAAAAAAAGCAGCCATAGATTGTCCGGGAACCTTCACACAGACTTTTCTTAGCCAGGGCTACTTCTCAGTGAAAGATGTATTTCACCACAGCCATATTCTTTAGCTCAGTGAAAGGACTGGCATAGCAGGAAACCGTATCTACTCCGGCTGTCATTTCTCTGCCACCAGGTTCTGCCCATTGTCACACACGACCATGCCTGGCTGTAGGTTCAATGGTGAGAGCTACATATCTCCCTGCTCTGTTACAGCTTGCAACAACTCTGCAGCGGTGTGCGGGTTGTCACCTAAGCATAGTATCTTCAGCATAGCCTGTTGCTGCTTGGCTGAGGCAGTGCTGCAGTGTTTCCAGCTTGCGACTGATGTGGTAATTTCGGAGATAAAGGCCGAAGAGGAGGAGGAGGTGCAGGAGCTGTACAATGTGATTACATTGAGGTTACATTGGCGAGTCTGGTTTTTATACTAAATTTTCTGCTGTGTTTTTAAATTTTATTTTTTTTTACCTCTCGTCAAATGTGTATTGGAGTGCGTCATAATTTTTGGCAGCCCTTGAAATTGCTACATATACGCAATAACAGTATAGGAGACCCACTATTTAATAATGGGAAGGACAATTCAAATAGATTCTATATTCTATAATATTACCTGTCTTATCTGAAATTCATTTACATGTGAGATATCGCAGTATGGATAGTGTATTACATCGATTCAGCCAGCTATCATTGCCTTATACTGCGTACTGCCGAAAAAAATTAAAATCTATTCTATTCCCTATCGATACCGCTGTTAGATGCATTTACAATAGGGACAGGTGCTGCTAGGTGGTATCATCAGCTTGAGATGAGTGTTCATTCTGGTCGCATAAATCTCTTCCACAGTCCATAACTTTTTTATTTATTTGGCCTTATATACAAGTCATTACCCTGGAAAGAATGTTTCTTAAAATTTTTTCCAGGAAAATCCATTTTAGCTTGGTTTTTGTATGTTTTATTGTCAATCCATAAAAGTGGCGTAATACTCTGAAAACATTGTTCACAGATATGCTATTGGTCAGCGACCAACTGTGAATAGGTTTGAACACACAACAGCCATACTTTAAATGGAGTATATTTCACATGCTCCAAAAAATTTCAGGATTATTACGGCAGTAATATGGGATCACGTCTGATGATCATGGTTTCAGGCAGTCGCCTAATAGTATGGTATTTGTCAGCGACCAAGTGTGAATAGTTTGGAACAACATACACCTGCCAGACATCAAATGGAGTGTAATATCTGACACGCTCCCAAAAATTTCAGGATTATTACAGCAGTAATATGGGATCACGCCTGATGACCACGGTTTCAGGCAGTCGCCTAATAGTATGGTATTTGTCAGTGACCAAATGTGAATAGTTTGGAACAACATACACCTGCCAGACTTTTATTCACACAGAGGTCAACTTTGACACGTGGTAAGATTTTTAATATTAGACAGTGTAGGACTATCCCGAACGGGTTCACCTTGTCGTGGTAGGATAGCTTTAATACTATTTTTGATCAAAACAGTGTTACTAAGAACCCTATTTTATTTAAATGCACTTGCTTTTTATTTATTAATTTACATCAGGGTTTATGTTCATTTTGCTTCTTGTAGGTTTTTTAAATGGAGTGTAATATCTGACACGCTCCGATATGTAGGGCTATGGATATCTGTAACAGCAGCATCAGACAGAACATGCAATGTGCAACATGCAATTGTGCTGTATACACTGTCCACAAACCCTGCCAGCCTAACTCCTGCTATCACCAATAATATATGCAGCTGGATTAGTCCTTTAGAAAGACTGTTAGTTCAGATGGATATATATCTTGCCGTGGAAAACCTATACCTAACTATTAAACTGCCAATTCTGTCCCTCACTCAGCAGCACCTCTCCCTCCTCTGCCTGTTTCCAGGGTAGACTGTGATGAGCATAGGATCACCAGGTCTTATATAAACCTGATGACGCTATGCGGCCAACCAATCACTATAATTCCACAACCAACATTGCTATGGCATTATAGTGCGTGGCAAGCAATCACTGCATGTTAATTGGCTGTCTAAAGAGCGCTAAACATGCAGGGCAGGAACCCGAGCTCTCGCGCGAGCATCCCGGAAATACTCGAGGAGCACCAAGCATGTCGAGCAGTGAGATGCTCGGGCGAGTACCGATCAGTGACGAGCACGCTCGCTCATCACTATAGGTAACCTGTCATTAGGTTTTCCCAATGTAAAAGGGGGCAGTCACATTGTCATGCTTCACTTCATAATAAATCTTTTTGTTTATGAAGCCTTGAATATCTTTTAAAAATCACAAATGAGCAGAGAGAGCAGATGGACTTCTCCAGATCATGCTCAACACTACCTCTTTGCCTCCTAAAACTGGCCCTTTGTCTCTGTTTGATTTGAATGATGTCCCTCATTGTTCCCTTTTAACTTTTTCCATGTTCCATCTAGTTAAATATCATCATCATCTTGTCTCAAAGTGACTGTGGAGGACTAAAATTCTAATAACAGGTACCCCCAAAATAGGCATTTGGTGACCTCAACTTTTCATTTACATCATCTAACCACAGGCAAGAAAACTACCAACTACTTTTGAGAAAAGGACTCCAAAGTACTCTGTGCTCACTTTGTTCTTGATTAGAATAAACCAAAATCATTCACAAAATGTCTCTTAAGAACTGCTCTTTGGAGATTCCACTGGTACTTCCGAGTAAACTGACATATTTTACCAATTCTTCCTCTTCTACCTCCAACAGCTTCTTGAAGTACTCATGTATGTCTTCTCTCAGTCTAGCTCCCAAAACTGCCATCTTGGTACATGTTTTATGCCTTGTGTAGTGCGGTGGTGTTCACACAGGTGAGGCAGTGACCCAAGTAAAGTTCAACTTAAACGTCTTTATTTTTCCAAAACTCGCAAATTGAAGGCAAACGGTATCCTCCGGTTCGCAGCTGGGTGGTCACAGAACAGTCCATTTCCAAACCCGTTGCCGTGGGCGACTACGCCGCCATATCACACTGAGGTGTGTCAGAAGCTTTGCCTTCTTGGGCTTTCTGTTCTGGTCACACAGTCCTGTATTGCAGATCCTCCTGCTCTGCTGCTAGCAAACATTAAACTGACACACCCAAACCTTTGCTGCCGGTTTTTAAATGAAAACTGTGGACATGAGCCACATGCAAGACCCAAGTTAGAGGGAGCGAACCGCCCCACTTAAATCCGACTTCGTCAAAATAGCTTGACCATGTCAAAGCTTACTTTTATTTTGCACTGCAACCACAGCTGTGTCTGTACAATGTACTCCAGCGGGTTCAATAGTTCTCTATGCGCATCCTAGTGGATACATACCGACCATCGCATATTATCCCCCTCACTGCCTCACATATCCCCCCTCTGTTCAAACTTGTGGGGTTAACACCTGTCACCATACAGGGTGCCTGTGACAGGGCATCTGCATTTTCCTTCGATTTCCCACCTTGAAGTTCCACCGAGAAACTGAAATTTTGCAGTGACAGGAACCATCTGGTGACTCAAGCATTCCTCTCCTAGGCATTTCTCATCCATACCAAGGGTGAATAGTCCGTCACCAAGCGAAACTGTCACCCGAGCAAATAATAGCGTAGGGACTCCAAGGCTCACTTAATGGCCAAGCACTCCTTCTCCACTACGCTATAATTTTTCTCTGCCAGAGTAAGTTTCCTACTCAAGTAGGTGACCTGATGTTCTTCTCCGTTCACCTCTTGTGACAGGACCGCTCCTAGGCCAACCTCAGAGACATCCGTTTGCATGATGAAGTTTTTCTTGAAGTTGGGGCTGATGAGGACTGGCTGTCCAAACAATGTCGACTTCATGGACTGGAACACTTCCTCCGCTTGAGGGTTCCACCGAACCATAACCAACTTCTTACCCTTTAACAGATCGGTCAGGGGCGCTGTTCTCCCAGCAAAACTAGGTATAAATCGTCAGTAGTACCCAACAATGCCGAGGAACGCTCTTACCTGTTTAGTAGTAAGAGGTCGGGGACAGTTTTTAATGGCTTCGATATTGTTTATTTGGTGTTTAATAACCCCATGGCCAATCACGTACCCTAAGTATTGGGCTTCTTTGATACCTATCGCACATTTTTTTGGGTTTGCTGTTAATCCCACAACTCTGAGCGAATCCAGCACCGCTTGTACCTGGGACAGATGGGTATGCCAGTCAGTACCAAAGATGATGATGTTATCTAAATATGCCGATGCGTATTTCTGATGAGGCTCTAACACTATGTCCATCAACCTCTGGAAGGTGGCCGGGGCCCCATGTAATCCAAAAGGCAAGACGACATAGTGATAGAGGCCCTCTGGTGTTGCAAAGGCTGTCTTTTCTTTCGCTGATTCTACCAGTGGCCCCTGCCAGTAACCCTTGGTCAGATCGAGTGTGGTGAAGTACTGGGCCTGCCACAGTCTCTCGATCAGCTCGTCTACCCGAGGCATTGGATAAAGGACAAATTTGACACTTCATTCAATTTACGGAGTCATTACAAAATCGTAATGATCTGTCTGGCTTCGGAATCAGTACAATGGGGCTAGCCCACTCACTCCTGGATTCCTCAATGACTCCCAACTGGAGCATTTGTTTTACCTCAGCCACGATGGCTTGCCTCCGGGCCTCTGGCACATGGTACGGTTTCTTCTGCACCCTCACCTGAGGCTTGGTAACTATATAATGATGGATGACTGAGGTGCGGCCTGGCAGTTCAGATAATATATCCGTATTCTGCTGCACTAATCCTCCGTTCGCTGCTGCTTAGTGAGAGCGTCACTTATCTTTACCTCTCCTGCGGCCTTCTCCCGGGCCAGCATTGGAGGGTCCACAGACGAAACGACCGGAATCGCATCTGTAATCATACATTTCCGGTCTTTCCAGGCTTTAAGCAGATTTACGTGATATAACTGTTCGGGTTTCCTCTTCCTGGGTTTGTACACTCTGTAATTCATCTCCCCAACTTTTTCCCAGACTTCATATGGCCCTTGCCACTGGGTCAAGAGCTTACTCGTTGTGGGCACTAGTACCAATACCCGATCCCCTTCTTTAAAGGACCTAACCGCGGCCTTTCTATTATATGCTCGGATCTGTGCTGCCTGGCCATCCAGGAGGTGTTCCTTTACTATGGGCATGACCGCCGTGATCCGGTCCTGCATAGTTGCCACATGTTCTATTACTCTCCTATGTGGGGTAGGCTCCTGTTCCCACGTCTCTTTGGCTACGTCCAGCAGACCCCTAGGATGCCTGCCGTACAGTAGCTCAAAGGGTGAGAACCCTGTGGAAGTCTGTGGTACCTCGCGGACGGCAAACATTAAATAGGACCGTAACATGTCCCAATCCCTCCCATCCTTTGAAACCACCTTTTTTAACATGGACTTGAGGGTTTTATTAAACAGCTCGACTAAACCGTCGGTCTATGGATCGTACACCGACGTGCGCAACTGTTTTATTTTTAGCAGCTTGCACAGTTCCTTTATCACCTTGGACATAAAAGGAGTCCCCTGATCTGTAAGCATCTCCTTAGGCAGCCCAAGGCGACAGAACATGTCAAACAACTCCACGGCAATAAGTTTAGCCGAAGTGTGGCGTAACAGAATGGAATCTGGGTAACGGGTGGCTCTCACACAAGGTGTGGGAAAGACAGTGCAACACAGAGAGAAGGGGGAAAGGGAGCCCAGACTCTAGGGAAAGGGGGGAGTGGAGACCTCCTAGGCCTATCTGATATCACCCTGTCTCCACTAACGTCCCTTATTGGTTCTTCACCAATCGCCGCACGTGAATCTAAACGCTGTATTTCCCTAGCGCTTGGCCCTGTATAGGGAAGGGGGGAATGAGCACTAGTCAGTTCCCACTAAACACTAAAGACACCAAGGGGAGACAGACACGGGGGAAGTAGCTTAGCTTTAGCCGAATTCAGAGAGATTACTCCAAGCGTCCTCCTAGCACCATGGAGGAAGATAGCTGTAGCGTCGGCGTCCCTGCCTCCTGCTAGGCAGGGACGCTGTTCCCCTCACCTCTCTGCTCCGTGCCCGGCGTCCTCCTCCCTCTCTGCTGGCAGTGCGCGCTGCTTCCCGGCCACTGTGCTTAGGGCGTGCGCGCGCGCGCTCCCCCTCTCTTAAAGGGGCCGCGCGCGCCGTCCTAAGGAGTCCCCGGCCGGAGGACCTCACCATATATAAGGCACCTCCTCCAAAATGGAGGTGCCCGAGCAATGTTGTTGCAAAGCCTTCACTCTGCTTCAGCCCTCAGGTCCCGTTACCAGTTACCTGCCAGTCACCTGCCAGATTCCTGCCTGTTACCTGCCAGTCACCTGCCAGATTCCTGCTTGATACCTGCCTGATATCCGCTTACCTGCTTGCAAGCCTGCGGTCCGACGGTCTGCCTTCCGACACCTGTCAGTCTGTCTATGGACCAGCCTGCCCGCTCACCTGGGAGCGCTCACCTGCTACCTGCCTGCTAGCCTACCTGGAGGCTCTGCCGTCACTTGCCGTGACCACCTGCCAGTCCAGAGACTCTTGCCCGCTCACCTGGGAGCGCTCACCTGCTACCTGCCTGCTAGCCTACCTGGAGGCTCTGCCGTCACTTGCCGTGACCACCTGCCAGTCCAGAGACTCTTGCCCGCTCACCTGGGAGCGCTCACCTGCTACCTGCCTGCTAGCCTACCTGGAGGCTCTGCCGTCACTTGCCGTGACCACCTGCCAGTCCAGAGACTCTTGCCCACTCACCTGGGAGCACTCACCTGCTACCTGCCTGCTAGCCTACCTGGAGGCTCTGCCATCACTTGCCGTGACCACCTGCCAGTCCAGAGACTCTTGCCCGCTCACCTGGGAGCACTCCACCTGCTACCTGTCTGCTAGTCTACCCAGAGACTGTCCCTGTCACTTGCTGAGACTACCTGCCCTTCTACGCAGAGACTGTCCCTGTCACTTGCCGTGACTACCTGCCCTTCTACCCAAAGGCTGTCCCTGTCACTTGCCGTGACTACCTGCCCGTCTTCCCTGGGAGCCACCCGCTTCCTTACAAGGACCGCCCCCTTGTATAGTTGCTCAGAGGTTCCGTCTCCCAGACCCGTTACAATAGCAGTCTAAGAGCTCCAAGCATTCACAAGGAAACATGTGAATATCACCAGCCCCTCCTGCTGCAAAGGGAAATTATTTAAACACCCAGCCAAGGGTGTCAATAAGCAAGAAGGAGGTAGCCACTGGGTTCTAGAGTGAACAGCTAAGAAGGTGTCTGTAATGCCAAACGAAGACATCTCCTGCAACCAACTGCAGGGCGACTGTCTGTCACTTTTGACACACCCGAGACAGTGGCATAATCGCCGACCACAGTATGTGTTGGTGGCCACGAGCTGACGTTACAATGGGTCCCACCAAATCCATCGCAATACGTTCAAAAGGTATCTCTATAACTGGCAGAGGTACCAATGGGCTACGGAAGCTTGCGGTGGGTATGGTCAGCTGACATTCTGGGCAAGATTCACAATACCTCTGTACCTCAGTGTAAATCCCAGGTCAAAAGAACCGCTGCAAGATGCGCTCTTGCGTCTTTTTAGCCCCTAGATGCCCTCCCAGCAGGTGTGTGTGGGCCATCTCGAGTACCGACTGACGGTACGACTGAGGCACTACTAGTTGTTCCATGACCCCGCCCCGGATCTTGTCAACCCTATAGAGTAAATCTTGGTTGACTGCCATGCCCGGGAAAACCGTCTTTGCACCAGGTTGTTGAGCCACCCCATTTACCTCTATTACCCTTTCCTGTGCCCTGGTCAGGGTAGGATCCTATAGCTGAGCTGTCCTAAACGCTCTCTGGGTCACTTCTAGCTCTGGGATCCATGGGGTCTCCTCAAACTCTCCTGCCAATACCTCTTGGGGAAGCCTTTCGGGTTTACACTCTGTCCCTAGGTTGGCAACCCCTACGGCAGGTATACCTGATTCGGGATCTTCGGGTTCCACGTGTGGAAATACATTTACGCTGGGAGGGTTAATTTTATTCTCCCACAGGGACAAGAACAGGGGCAAGTCTCTTACCAAAACAGTGCCATAAGGAAGGGTCTTCACCACTCCCACCACATGTTTCATCTTCCCACACGGGGTGGAAAAAATAACCTCTGCTGTCGGGTACTCTCGGAGGTCTCCTTATATGCAAACAACCCCCATTTTCCGACCATTGGGGTTGTCCTCGGCAACCAATGATTCATGGACAAGTGTCACTAGGCTCCCTGAGTCCAAGAGGGCCTCCGTTGGGTACCTGTTGACAAGTACCTGGCACAGTTAGGGTTTACTGCACGTAGTGTCTGCATTCGCGGTGCAGACAGTTTGGGCATACATGGACGCCTGGCAAGTAAACCCGCAGTCCATTGGTTCAACAGTCAGGGGGCATTTGGCAGCAACATGTCCTGGCCCTTGGCACCACCAGCACCTGATAGTGGTGGCACTGTTAGTCCATGAGACCGGTTTAGGGGTAACTGGTCTCTGTCCACCGTCACTCCAGAACACCCCCTCAGTATGGGCTCGGTTCTGGCTGTGCCCAGCAGAGAGATGCGACCCTTTCCCCGGCTCCTGGGCTTGCAGGGTCTGGCATGATAGCCGCAGTGGGGCAGAGTCCCGTATGAAGTCCTGAGTGGCCGTATAGCGCTCGATCAGGTTAACCACCTGGTCTACAGTGCCCTTGTCCCATTGCCCCACACAACGCTATATAAGGGCTGGAAGAGTTCTCACAAGTTGGTCGACCACCACCCTCTCCACCATCTAGGACGGAATCAAGGTCTCAGGTTGTAGACACATTTTAACTAGCTGTAGAAAGTCATATGTCTGAGACCTGGCGTGTCGGGCCTCCACAAAGGACCATGAAAACACCCGTTGGGCTCTCACATAGGTATTAACCCCCAGTCATGCAAGGATCTCACCTTTCAGCCTCCCATAGTTCTGTGCATCCTCCCGACTGAGGTCAAAGTAGGCCTTCTGAGCGTCGCCCATCAAAAACGGAGCCACCACTTCAGCCCACTGGTCGGCTGGCAGGTTCTCCCACTCGTAGACGGAGAGGAAGGCTTCCACGTTGTCTTCCGGACTCAGCTTCCTCAAAGCGAAATAGACCTTGTCCTGGGCCTCACGACGTACCGGGAGCGGTGATAGGGGTGCCTCACGCAGGGCAGCAATTTGCTGCAGCAATAGGTTATTCGTCTGTTGTTGCTGTGGCTGTGTGAGGACCAACTGTCTCAGAATTACCTCCATCTTGTCAGCGGGCCTGGCTGCAGTGTGGCAGGCCTAATGACAGACATGCAGCTGGCCATATTGTAGTGTGGCGGTGTTTACACTGTGCGGTAATGAGGCAGTGGCCCAAGTAAAGTTCAACTTTTATTTTTCCAAAACTCACAAATTAAAGGCAAACAGTATCCTTCGGTTCACAGCTGGGTCGCCACTGAACAGTCCATTTCAAAACCCGTTGCAATGGGCGACTACGCCGCCGTATCACACTGAGGTGTGTCAGAAGCTTTGCCTTCTTGGGCTCTGTGTTCAGGTCACACAGTCCTGTATTGCAGAGCCTCCTGTTCTGCTGCTAGCAAACACAAAACTGACATACCCAAGCCTTTGCTGCAGGTTTTTAAATGAAAACTGTGGACATGAGCCAAATGCAAGACCCGGGCTGGAATGAGTGAACCGTCCCACTGCCATCCTGTAGTTCACTCCAAAAGTAAAAGCCCATGCTGGGTTTTCTTAAATATGACTTCATCAAAATAGCTTGACCAAGTCAAAGCTTACTTTTATTTTGCACTGCAACGACAGCTGTGTCTGTACAATGTACTCCAGCGGGTTCAATAGTTCTCTATGTGCATCCTAGGGGATATATACTGACCCTCGCATATGATCCCCCTCACTGCCTCACACTTTCCAGAGGCAAGGTCATTCTAGTTATACTGAATTTCAAAATAAAGGTAACATGTTATTTATACTCTATAGTGAATGGTGCACATTTTAAAAGCAAAAAAACCCACAATGGCAGAGTTGATACTTTATTCCAGAGTTAATAATGTGAATCAATAAGTTATATGAATCGAAAAATGGTGTCAATAAAAATTACTACAGCTATGATAATGAAAAATAAAAACCTTTTAGGGTTCAGAATGTGGCGATGAAAAAAAAACCCTAAAAAAATAATTGTGCTTCCTTAAAAAGGTTGTACCAAGTTTCTAAGTTGTCTTCTAAATGCAAGAAAAAAATTAACTTACTGATCGATGGAGTCAAACTGCTGGGATCCCCAGTGTTCCAAAGAACGAGGCTCTACACATCCCTGTCTGAATGGTGTGGAGATTGAGCATGCCCACATCTGCTCCATTCATTCTGCCAGAAATATTCCAGCGATATAATCGGCTATCGTCAGCAGTCCCATAGAAAATCAATGGACCATGCTTGATCTCCACTTGATTCTGCAAAGCCTCATTTTTGTAATCCCTGGTGGTCCAAGCAGTCGAAACCCTAACAATCAGTAAGTTCTGCCCTATCCCTTATCGATAGGGTATAACCTAGTAACTAAAACACGAAAAACGTTACCATGTTTTTATCATAAAAAGCTAACATGATCATATTGTAAATGATTATTCAACATATTTCTGAAAACAATAAAATTATCCCAAACTAAGGATGGTGAAAATATTACATTTAATTAAATTGTAAATCTGACAAAACAACAAGAATACATTTCATTTACAAAAAGTATTTCTAATAGAAGCTATGAGTGTTAATAATTTATTATGTTCTAATAATTTGTACAAAAAATCAAGAAATTAATGAATTAGATCTAACATGTAAATTATCTCATAAGATTAATAAAATATGTGTTTCCTATTTTGATCATTTCACTTTAAATATAAAATTGAGGTGTTCATTGCTTAAAGGGTTTGTCCAGTCTTCTGCTTAAGGTCTGTAGTCACTTTTTCTGATTGCAGACTTCTGAATCCTTATAGCGCGTGTGCCACACACTGTCAGGATACTCCTGTATTGCTGCCGAGACCCTGACTACAAATATGCAACGTCTAGCTACATTCCAGCTAGATGTTGTCGGCCTCACTCAGTTCACTTGTATTGAGTGGGGCCGAGTATGTCTATCCGGCACGTATTTAATGACCGCATGTATGCAAATTGCATACTTGTGGTTACCGCCTATTCTTAGCAGCAATACCCAAGAATCATGACAGTGTTCGGCATGTGTGCTGGAAGCATTCAGAATACTGCACATTCACATAGAGTGACTGCATACTTTTAGCAGAAAGCCGGACAACCCCTTTCACTTTGGATTAATAAGCATCAATAAAGCGGTGAAATTGTACATTATGCACAGCCAAAGATCACACTAAGCTGATGCTGTATCACAACAGTGTAAGTAAGTGAATGTGTTGAATTGTGACCAAAAAGTTGTCATAGCTGCTACACAAGTGTCACATAAAGTATAGCAGACTTATAATTCTTGCAACTTGCAAGTCAAGGTTGTGGCAACTTGCTTGTTGCAACCTGACTACATTCATTTTCATTATATGCAATACAGCAATAGCATAGTGTGATCTTGGACAGATAGACTTTTGTTCATGCTAAAGTCACCATTAGCCACTTGTATCCCTCCTTAGTTGCAAGCCAAGATACATATATTTTCAATATTCAAATTAAATTTCTGCATAACGTTGTCTTCTGAAATCTGATACCTCAACAGATTATATGAAAGTCGAAAAAATTTTTCTCGCAATAGTGTCTCTCTTGTTCATGATTTTGGTATTGTAGCTCGTCAACCTTAACTTAAAGTGTAACTGCACTGTAACTGTGTGTACATGAGGACTATCATGATTTCTGGTCATTATATGATTTGTATTCTGCATTTTAGCGCTTTCTCCCTCTACACGAGAAGCCTCAGCAGTTTCTCTTTCTTTCATTCCGTTTTTTTCACCCACCAGCTTCTCTGACCTCTCCTCCCCATAGCCTTCTATAGACAGTTACTGAAGACAGATATGAAGATCTATCTGAACAGTTTTGAGAGTGATCAGTACAGAAGACAAAAAGTGACTGATATTTGGGGAAAAAAAGCATATTTTTCAAATAAGCTATATTACAAAGTTTCTTATCTTCATATGTTCTGTAGATTTATGGAAATAATCCAGTATTGCACAATTTAAGTAATGATCATCTGCAATACGACATGATACATGGACAAAGATGGCCTGTTACTAGAAAAAAAAAGCAGAGGAATCCTATTTGCCAAATTTATATAACCTCTTTTCTATGGCATGTGCCTGATGTTTGATCATAACCCAACTTTATTGTACATCAGTTGCTATAATTTTAAAGGTAGGTTAATTTTAACATTGAGAGATAGAATATCCCAAAAAAATCAAGAAAATCACATTGTATAAATTAGATAAATGTATTTGCATTTTGCAGTGAGAAATAAATATTTGATCCCCTACAAACCATTATGAGTTCTGGCTCCTATAGACCAGTTAGATGTTCCTAATCAACTCGTTACCTGCATTAAAGACAGCTATCTTACATAGTCACCTGTATAAAAGACTCCTGTCCGCAGACTCAATTAATCAGTCAGACTCTAACCTCTACAACATGGGCAAGACCAAAGAGCTTTCTAAGGATGTCAGGGACAAGATCATAGACCTGCACAAAACTGGAATGGGCTACGAAACCATAAGTAAGACGCTGGGTGAGAAGGAGACAACTGTTGGTGCAATAGTAAGAAAATGGAAGAAATACAAAATGACTGTCAATCGACATCAATCTGGGGCACTATGTAAAATATCACCTCGTGGGGTATCCTTGATCATGAGGAAGGTGAGAGATCAGGTCCCCCTGGTCAAGAAGGCACATGTGCAGGCCCGACTGAAGTTTGCCAATGAACACCTGGATGATTCTGTGAGTTATTGGGAGAAGGTGCTGTGGTCAGATGAGACAAAAATTGAGCTCTTTGGCATTAACTCAACTCGCCGTGTTTGGAGGAAGAGAAATGCTGCCTATGACCCAAAAAACACTGTTCCCACTGTCAAGCATGGAGGTGGAAACATTATGTCTTGGGGGTGTTTCTCTGCTAAGGGCACAGGACTACTTCACCGCATCAATGGGAGAATGGATGGAACCATGCACCGTAACATCCTGAGTGACAACCTCCTTCCCTCCGCCAGGACATTAAAAATGGGTTGTTGCTGGGTTTTCCAGCAAGACAATGACCCAAAACATACAGCCAAGGCAACAAAGGAGTGGCTCAAAAATAAGCACATTAAGGTCATGGATTGGCCTAGCCAGTCTCCAGACCTTAATCCCATAAAAAACTTATGGAGGGAGTTGAAGCTCCGAGTTGCCAAGAGACAGCCTCAAAATCTTAATGATTTAGAGATGATCTACAAAGAGGAGTGGACCAAAATTCCTCCTGACATGTGCACAAACCTCATCATCAACTACAAAAAACGTCTGACTGCTGTGCTTGCCAACAAGGGTTTTGCCGCCAAGTATTAAGTGTTGCTTGCCAGAGGAATCAAATACTTATTTCTCACTGCAAAATGCAAATAAATTTATCTAATTTATACAATGTGATTTTCTTGATTTTTTTGGATATTCTATCTCTTAATGTTAAAATTAACCTACCCTTAAAATTATAGACTGTTCATGTCTTTGACAGTGGGCAAACTTACAAAAGTGATCAAATAATTATTTTCTTCATTGCATATGGCCCATTAACAATGAGGAATGGCAGTGCCTTAAAGGGGTATTCCCATCTCCAAGATCCCATCCCAATATGTAGTAGGTGTAATAATAATAATAATATTAGCAAATAGCTCCAGTTAGAAATGTAGTCTAATTCTTCTCGTTCACTATGTCGCTTACCCAATGTAAAGGGCATTGCAGTAGCTTAGGTATTCATGGTTACGAACACTCATATAGTGACAGTTAGTTAGTTGCTAGTGGTCGTAACCATGGATACCTAAGCTACTGCAATTTCCTGCACATGGGGTAAGCGACATATCGAATCAAAGAATTATAATACATTTCTAATTGGCGGTATTTGTTAATATTATTATTACATCTACTACATATTGGGATAGGACCTTGGAGACGGGAATACTCCTTTTACTATCAATTTATTCAGAGTAAGGCTGGGTTCAAACGGCATATTTCGCTGTCTGTATACAGACCTCAATGCCTGGACTGACCACGGGTCTCCCAATCCGAACTTACAGCCTCACAGACACATATGATATCATAGGGACCTGTGTTCAGTCCAGGCATTGCGGCTTGTTTACAGACCTTGAACTACAGGAGGGACAGCAAAATGCAGGCTTATAATAAAATGCAAGAGAATTGTTATTTTATGAAGAATACGACTTATACCAGAAACTATGAAACTGTAAATGGCATATGACTGAATTGTAATTCCATTCTGTTATTTCTATTCAAATTTTGGATGACAAAATACCTACAGCACAGGACTTCACCGAATCCTTCAAAAATATCTTTGTAGATATTTATTTTTGATTGTTTCAGATAATAAATATAAAACAAACACCCTAAAAATGGTCCCAGGCACCTTTATGGGTCCAGCATATTGATTATGGAAAACAGGCTTAACAGGACATGGCTTATAATGTCCAGACTTTCCCATTGGGATAATGATGGCAAGCTTTAGCTCTTTTATTAGTTTACTCATTCGCAATAAATTTGTCCATTCAGAATTGTGATCTGTTTCAAATGTTCAAGCATTTGCTTCCAGCCAGGCCTTGATACCATTTTTGTTAGCTGCAACCCATTCAATGTTATTTTTAACAGTTTCAAGTGCTTGCTTTCTTGGGGTTGCTCCTGCCCCTGCATCTGGATTTGTCTCAAAAAAATTTTCCAACTAGAAAATGAAGAGTGAGAAAAGAAGGTTTTGTAGCCATACATAATTCACTTTAGATAACAAATGCTGTATGTTATAGATATTTTTCAAAATCTCCCTTAGACAAATTAAAAAAGTGGTCTGGCCTAACTAAACATTCTACAGGTGCCATGGATGTGGGTAAAATAACAAAATGATTTATACTCACCTGCTGTTATCCCCACGGATCCATTGCAGGCTGCTTTGATGTTACTAATAAGTCTGTAACGTTGCAACGTATCCCAATGATTCTGAGATTGTTTTTTTCGAGACATATTGTACTTCATGATAGTGGTAAAATTTGCTCAATATGACTTACATTTATTTGTGAAAATATAAAAAAATGGCAATTTTTTTTAAAATGTTGCAGTTTTCAAAATTTTTATTTTTATGCCCTTAAATTAGTTATATCACAAAAATAGTTAACAAATAACATCTACCACATGTCTACTTTACATCTGTATCATTTTTGAAATATAGTTTTTTTTGTGTTAGGAAGTTAGAAGTGTTAAAAGATTATCAACAAATTCTCATTTTTCCTACAAAATTTCCAATAACAATTTTTTAGGGACCTCATCACATTTGAAGTGACTTTGGGGGGCCTATGTGACAGAAAATACCCAAAAAGTGACACCGTTCCAAAAACTGCACCCCTCAAAGTGCTCAAAACCACATTCAAGAAGTGTAATAGCCCTTCAGGTGCTCCACAGGAATTAAAGCAATGTGGAAGGAAAAAAATTAACATTTTACTCTTTCTCACAAAAATGTTACTTTAGCCCCCAATTTTGCATTTTCACAAGGGTAACAGGAGAAAATTGACCTCAAAATTTTTTCTGCAATTTCCCCAGAGTACTCGTATGTGGAGGAAAACCACTGTTTGGGCGCTTGTCAGGGCTCAGAAGGGAAGGAGCACCTTTTGACTTTTTGAACGCAAAATTGTCTGGAATCGATAGCAGACACCATGCCGCATTTGGAGAGCCCCTGATGTGCCTAAACAGTGGAACCCCCCCACAAGTGACCCCATTATTTAAACTAAACCCCTCAAGGAATTTATCTAGATGTGTGGTGAGCACTTGAAACCCCAGGTGCTTCACAGAATTTTATAACGTTGAGCCATGAAAATAAAAAAATGTTGTTTTAGTCCCAATTTTTTTTATTTTTACAAGGATAAAAGGAGAAAATGGACCCCAATCTTTGTTGTGCAATTTCTCCCGCGTACGGTGATACCCCATATGTAATGGGAAACTACTGCAGAGCTCCAAAAGAAAAGAGAGATGTTTTGGAGTGCAGACTTTGATGAAATGGCCTGTGGGCGCAATGTTGCGTTTGCAGAGACCCCGATGTGCCTAAACATTGGAGACCCCCACAAGTGACCCCATTTTTGGAAAATACACCCCTCAAGGAATAATCGAGAGGCATAGTTATAGTAATGATAATGCTTTTGGTTTTACTAGTGTATGAATTTATAATGTGGTGATATGTTGTGCGGAGTACATCAGAGTATAAAGGTGTGTTGTGTTAACAGGGTAAAACCAAATTTTATTAATTTATGGACATATGGTATGCTTTTAAGCAATCATAAATGCAAAGGCCAGGTTTCTCAGGGCAGGTTTCATAATGGTAAATTGTATCCTATCGTATTCCCCTCTTGGAGCATACTTTGCATCTTTTTTGTGTTCTTCCCTTCTTCGCAGTTTGGGGAACCTCACTTGGAAAATGTTGACCTGGTACAATACAGGCACCATCAGTTTCAGAAGTACTGGAACCCTCACCTTCCCGACTACCATACATTAGGGCCTTGGTGACTACCTCCTGAAAATGAAGGAAGGTCCCCGTGTTGCCTGCACATCGAAAAAGCACAAAAGCATCTGTACAATGTGCATGGCCAACTTTTTGCACTATACTTTAGCTTTTTGCATGGCACTGTATGGTTTGAGGACCTGATCAGAGATCTACACCCCCCATGAATTTATTATAATCCAAGATACAATCTGGCTTTGGGACTTCTGTTGTGGTACATGGGACAGTGACAGGGGAGCTGTTGTTTCGGTGTATAGTGGTCAAGATAAGGACATCCCTCTTGTCCTTATACTTGACTACCAGTATGTTGTCACTGCATTTGGGCTCTGCTGTCCTCTCTGATTTTTTCGCACGGTGCAGCATGCAACTGTACCTCTGGCAAAGAGGGTCTTGAATAGTGGGATGCTGGTGTAAAAGTTGTCTATGTAGATGTGATAACCCTTATCCAGTAGTGGGTGCGGCAATCCCCACACAATTTTCCCTCTCACCCCCAGGGCAGGGGGGCATTCAGGGCTGTCAATCTTGGTGTACCTCCCTTCGTAGACCCTAAATCTGTGGGTGTACCTTGAGGTACTCTTGCACAGCTTGTGCAGTTTAATTCTGTACCTTGACCTCTTACTAATGGGCAAGTAATGTCAGAATTTTAGCTTCCCTTTGAAATGAACAAGAGGTTCATCTACACAGATGTCACTTTGGGGGTTGTACGCCTCAGCAAATTTTCTGCTGAAGTGTTCAACTACTGGCAGAATTTTATATAGACGATTAAAGCTGGGATCATCTTGGGGACACAGTGCATTATCACTATAATGCAAACATTTTTGAATTGCTTCAAATCGTGTCATTGTCATAGCCATATGGAAAACTGGTGTGCCGAATAGTATATAAGTACTCCAGTATTGCCGAAGCACTGTTTTTTTTACTATGCCCATAACCACAAACAAGACGATGGCAACTTGGACCAATGCTGCCTGAAAGGCCATTGAGCGCTGCACGTACCTCCTAATGAACCGGAAGGCAGAGCATAGTGCAAATTACCTACAGAAGGGAGAGCATGCTGAAAAAAGGAAAGATCCCAGAGTGAGTAAAATAAACCACAAAATACAAAGGGATTAAATACATAATGTCCCAAAGAAACAGAAGATAGGAGTAGGGTAAAGAACATAAACAGCAAAGAGATAAATCCTAACTGATCTTTCACCGACTGACTTAAACTACAGCAGTATGGCTGAACATCCAAAAGAGACTATCACCTGCAGGAAATACCAGCAGGGAGAAAGTATATAAAGCCGCACTTGAGAGGTGATACGGCAGACAAATGAGTAAATGAAAACACCTGTTACCCTAAAAAGACTGCAGCAAGAATAACACAAACTAAGCACCCTGAGAAAATGTGTATCTGCTGTGGTTCGGCAGACAGAGAAGTCAACCACAAAGCACAGACTCAAGGGTTCGAACCCAAACACATGACACTGATAATTTTCTGGGGGTGGAGTCCATATGGGATCGATCGCTGAAGGGGTTGCCTCGATCCTAGGGCACATTGCTGGGCGTCCCTCCTCACAAGATGAGGAGGAGAAGGAAGAAGAATAGAGGAAAGTGGGATCTTCCTCACTGCCTGAATCCGTGTCAGAGGCAAAGAAAGCGTATGCCTCCTCTGCTGAATAGCATCTCCTTAACGAATGGGCCATTGTTATTTTATTCTTCTAACCAGTGGGGATGTGTTTGTAAGTGGTGCTCTTATACCTGTATTGCGTAGGGCGTGTGTTAAGGGTACTATTTATTATTAAATTTACTATGAAAAGTAGAGAGAAAAAAAGGAAAAAGGAAAAATTTAGAAGTAAAAAAAAGGAAAAGAAAAATCAGCAGAAGTAAAAAAAAGTTTGTATAAAAAAATGACAGTGGCGTTCACTACACTAATGCCCTACCTATAAAGCTGCTCGGCACTAACTATTCTTTTTTGTGCGAAAGAAAAACGGATGTGAACTACACTGCGTCGTACACTTCCCTAATGCGCTAGCTAAGAAGTTACTCAGCGCTAACCTTTTTTTTTATGCAAAAGAAAATTGGATGTCACTAACACTGCGACGTACGTTCCCCTAATGTACTAGCTATAAAGTTACTCGGTGCTAACTATTATTTTTTTCTGCAAAAGAAAAACGGACATCACTAACACTGCAACGTACATTCCCTTAATGCAATAGCTAAGAAGTTACTTGGTGCTAACTATTTTTTTTCTGCAAAAGAAAAATGGACATCACTAACACTGCGATGTACGCTCTCCTAATGCGCTAATTAAGAAGTTACATGCCGCTATTCTTTTTTTTCTGCAAAAGAAAAACTGATGTCAATTATATTGCTACATATGCTCCCCTAATGCGCTAATTATGAACTTACCCGGCATTAACTATTCTTTTTTTGCAAAAGAAAAATGGACGTCATTAACACTGCGATGCACACTCCCCCAATGCTCTAGTTAAGAAGTTGCCCGGCATTAACTATTCTTTTTTTTTTGCAAAAGAAAAATGGACATCATTAACACTGCGACGTACGCTCCTCTAATGTGCTAATTAAGAAGTTGCTCGCTTTATTCAGCTCTAACTATTCTTTTTTTGTGCAAAAGAAAAACAGACGTCACTAACACTGTGATTTAAAAAAAAAAAGAAAAAGTTCCTTGGCGCAGACTCTGATCAGCAGAGTTACCGATTAGAGCACTGCTGCCACGGGAAGCGCACAAAAATTGAGCATGAATGCTCAGAGCATAGACACTGAACACACATAAAGATGCAAAAAAAAAGTTTTGTGTGCCAAAATTGCAATAGGGGAGTGTGGGGATTGGGAGTAGGGGGACTGGGAAAGGGGGGCTGGAAAAGGAATTTGTGATGTAATCATGGATGGGTCACAGACAGAGTAACACACAGCACAGCACAGGATTACATGAGAGGCAGCACGATCGTACTGGCCACCAATGCAAAATTTTTCTGTCAGGTACACAGAGAATCTACAGAACCGCTGTGCACGTCAGATCTGAGGAAAACATGGCCTGCAGACAAGTAAATCCACCCTTTTGGCTGAGACAGCACCAATCACAGTGTGTCACATTGATTTTTTTAACCTTATTGTCAAATCGCTGTGATTGGCTGGTCAGAATCGATAGGCCAATCACAGCAATTTCCGACGTAGGGAGAAGGGTGGTACAGCCCCCTGGGGCAACATGCAAGGATGGTCTGCTCTCATAGACAGCAGCCATTTTAACTCCGTCAATGCGCATTGACCGGAAAAAGCAACACTGTACATGTACGGCGGTTTGCAGGAACGCACTTCCTGCAGCGCCGTAACTGTAAGGTGGATGTCGCGAAGGGGTTAATAGATCTTAGAATAAAAATTAAGCTCCACAATTGGATGTGTTAAAAAAAATGTATTGTCCCGAGACAATCCTATAAATGTGTTCCCGTGCAGAGGCGTATCTAGGTGGGGGTAGGCGGGTGCAACCGGCATGGAAGCACCATCAGTCTGCCTAATGCGGCGGTCTGAAGTGTCTTCCCCGGTAGCTTCATTTTGCCGCCCTCTGGACTGAAAATCAGTTTTTCTCTGAGTCAGCAGTCAAGTTCACAGCCGGCTCACAAAAGCTGCAGTGTACTGGCTCCCAGTGGTCAATTGTACTTGCGTCTTTCAGACCTGAGTAAAATTGAAGCTTTGACCGCCGGGTCCACATCAGGTCATGTGATCACGCGCTGATGTCACTTGCCTGGCGCTGCAGACAGAGGTGGGCATCGGTGTTATGTGCTCCAGAGCTGAAGACACCAAAGATTCAGTGTAACGTGGGGGGATTTAGTGTGTGTGTAGGAGATTTAGGATGGGGGTATTCAATGTGTGTGTGTATGTGTGTGTGGGGGGGGATTTAGTATGGGGGTATTCAGTGTGTGTGGGAGGTATTTAGTGTGTGGGGGAAATTTAGGATCGGAGTACTCAGTGTGTGTGGGTATTTAGTGTGTGGGGGAGATTTAGGATGGGGGTATTTAGGACATGTGTGTGGGTTATTTAGTGTGTGGGGGTGATTTAGGATAGGGGTATTTAGTGTGTGTGGGTGCTTTAGGATGGGGGTATTTAGTCTGTGTGGGTGATTTAGGATGGGGGTATTTAGTGTGTGTGGGTGATTTAGTGTACCGGGGAGGGGTGGGGGAGATTTAGTGCAATGGGTGCGAGATTTGAGGACACTAGTTTGGAGAACAAGGAAGGGACAGGTGCAGACACAATATGGAGAGCGGGAGAAATTTGAAGACACTATGAGGAGCAAAGCAGAAGATGGGGGGCATGTATGAGGAAACAATATGGGGGATGGGTGCAGATACAGCATGGTGAGTGGGGGATGGGTGCAGACACAGCATGGTGAGTGGGGGGATGGGTGCGAAAACAGTATGGTGAGTTGGAGGGTGCGGACACAGTATGAGGAGCAAGGGGGGAATGTATGATGTGGGATGGGTGCAGACACAGTATGGTGAGTGGGGGTATTGGTGCGGACACAGAATGGTAAGGATGGGTGCGAATGTAGTATGGGGAGCGAATGGGGAGAATGTATGCGGACACAGTATAGGAAGCAAAAGGGAGTATGGGTGCCACTCCAGGGCATGATTTAGGGGCTATAAAGAGCCAGCCTTTTGACTCAGGAGGTGTTCAGTATCTGGAGGCCAGCTCCAGAGAGAGGAGCGTGTGTTTGATTCTGCTAAACCTGAACCATGTGGTCTTTGCTAACCCTGAGTGGCCAGACCCCGGCCGGTGCAAGGACTTTGCTGGACTCTTTGCTTATTTTGTTTTGCGGTTAGGCCAAATGGGCTGTGTTTATTTTTCATGAACTTTACGTTGGGAGTGAGGGTGTTGGGATGTGTGCAGACACAGTATGGGAATTTGGTGAATGTGTGAGGAGGCAGTATGGAGTGTGAAGGGGTGTATATGAGGAGACAGTATGGTTAGCAGGGGATGTGATAAGAGACAGTATGAGGAGGGGGAAACATGTGAGGAGATTATTGAGGGGAATAGTGTGAGGAGACAATATGGGGGTAGAAAAGTGTGAGTGTGCATGTGCACAGAATAGAGACTGAGTAGTGTGGAGGGTGGGTTGCATGGGGGACAGTGTAAGGGCACAGCCAGGAGGAGAAAGTATGCCAAGGAAGGTGAGTGTGATGAGCATTATAATGACACAGATATTTTTAAGGGCACTGTGTGGGGATGTGCTGCAGAAGACTGGAGAAGATGGAAGTTTGCAGAGACGAGATGTGGCTATGAAAAGTCATCAAGGGGTCTGGACAAGATGAAGAAGAAAAGAAATAGAATGACTTCATTTAGACAACAACATCCATAAGGTACCTGGATTTAAATGTTTTTTTTGTGATACTGACTAATTCTCATGTTTTTATCTCTGTTAGGAGCACTAAAGGTGTTGTCAAAGTTTGTGATGACTCTGCAGTAATTCTATGTGATCGCAGACTTCTGAATTCTCACATTGCACACTGCACGCTGTCAAGATTCTCTGGTGCCGGCGATTTGCATACATGCAGTCATTTGCCAACAAAACATGCGTAACCTCACTCATATGGCCAGAAGTATACAAATCCCATACTTGTGCTCACATGACCGTCCACTCTTGCCACTGGCAAGGGAGAATCCTAAAAGTGTGCAGTGCATGTGACTCGCCCAGGGGGATATGGGGGACTCGGTACACGGGCCTTTACCTTCTTGGGATGTCACGGCGATCGGCTCCCGGGCCCGTACCCTGAGGTCACTCTTAAAAAGGGGTTGTTGCTTGGAGGGATGAATAATAGTTTTGTCTCGTGACGCCACCTGTGGTTCCTGGTAATGAGTACCAGCGCTGCTGCAGACCTCTGGAGCAAATGTTAGGGCAGCTGGGTTGGGACGGCTCTCCACAGGCAGAGCTCAGCTCCAGGGTAGTGTAGGTGCAGATGGTGATGCTGGGCGTTGTAGTGCAGGAGCGATAACGCAGCGGCAATAACTGACAGAGACAGTGGGGTGCAGTCGTCCGCGTTTACTCACAATTATTAGGTTCCTCAGGTTGCACTGTACAGGTAAC
Organism: Phyllobates terribilis; assembly: GCF_046119375.1. NCBI lineage: Eukaryota > Metazoa > Chordata > Amphibia > Anura > Dendrobatidae > Phyllobates > Phyllobates terribilis. The sequence goes on along the minus strand of NW_027362761.1, from coordinate 895,575,031 downwards.
AGCCTCCCACGTCACGCTGCGTTTACCAGGCAGGGGTTCAGCACTCCCTCAAGTATCTCAAGAGCACTTAACGGGACCCCTCTCTGTATGTTCCTTTCTTAGCCGACTTCCTGCGCTGGGTCTCTCCCTCCTGCCCTGCGCCCCGCCACACAAAGTCCTGATCAGGTACCTTGGGATCCCTCTGGGCAACTTGGAGTTCCCGGACCTTACTTGGTGCCCTTTTTCGGCGGCTTAGGTGCGGATGTGGCAACTGCACCTTGAAAGTGCAGAAGCCTCCGGTTTTCTAGCTGAGACCTAAAGTAACTTGGCTAGTCCAGGGACCGGTTCCCTTCTTGCGGCCTGATCCCTCTACCGCCTGGCAGATTTGGGCGTAAGGGTGCCGTCCTGCACTCACCGTACCCCCTGGGATCCCTTCCGTTCCTGGAGCCTTCCTACTGCTCCCACTCCTCTCTCAGTCTTGGGCATGACAGGCCAAACCTGCCTCCCGAGCGGAGCTCCTGAAGAGCCTCCGCTCCTCACGTCCTCTCACTCCCTCTCCGTCCGACTCTGTCTCTCCAACTCCCTAAAAGATGGCTTCCCTATATATATATCTTCTTCAAGTGCTCCCCTGGTCTGCGTCCTCCACCCACACCCACTACTTGGTTCCCCCTCACTTTGGTTCCCCCCACTCCAGCCATGGACGGGGCCAGCAGAAAGCAGTGCAAATTGCCCTTCCAGCCGGTCTGGAGTAGTGTAGTGCTGAGTGCGGGTGTTAGGGTCCGGGCAGCACTCCATCCTTACCTGAGAGAAGGAGTTGCCACACCTCTGGGTGAGGTGCAGTACCTCTGTGGAGACTGAACCCTCAGGGGCGCCACACATGCACTGTGAGAATTCAGAAGTCTGCAGTCACATAGAGTGACTGCAGACTTTCATCTGAAACCTGGACATGCCCTTTAATTATAAAATGAAGCCCTGTAGCCAATCCTAACAGTGTGTAATATACTTACTGTCAGGATTTAGCTCTGCTTGTTGGTTCCAACGGTCATCACATGAATACTTCACTCATATTCGATTTTCATACTTACAGTCACGTGACAACTAGCTTTTCTTCCTGCTTCTCTCAGTTTTTCACTGAACATTGAATTAGAGAGAGCAGCTCGTCGGCACGTGATTAAGTGTGCAAATCGCATATGTGCTTGGGGGGGGCGCCAAACTGAATTCTGGCCTGGGTACCAGAAAACCTAGATACACCTCTGCCTCCGTGTAATAGATGTGTCCGACTGTGCAGGAACATGGTTGGATATACCACAGCTGCTGGGGAGGGGAAGAAGCAAAATATAGTATACAGACATTACAACACAGGATCACAACTAATTTTTTCTGTGAGGTAAAATAATTTTTTAAACAGGCAGGGAAATCCCATGCTGTAATATCTGTAGGCTTATTTGCTGCCCAGGAGCTGTGTTATGATCAGACCATGTTCCTGCACTGTCAGACACATCCATTACACAGTACACAGCAGGGACACATTTATAAGATTATCTCAGCACACAAACATTTTTTTAAACACATTCAAATGGGAGCTTATTATTATTCAAAGATCTATTGATTAAAATGCACTTTGTTTGTGGGAAACCCCTTTAAAGGGGCATCTTAGCTCTAGCAATACTAGACCTAGCATGCCTATGCTGAAATTCTGAAAACATGTTCTGGTGGCTCTTAAAGGGATTGCCCACTACTTTTACATTGATGCCCTATGCGTAGGATACTGCATAAATGTATGATCGGCTGGGGTTCCGCACGGGGCACCCCCGCCGACCAGCTGTTATCGGTGCCGGCGGCAGCCACTGTCCGGAATTGCTCACCTGCGGGGCTCTGCTGTCAAGTGGTAGTGGCCGCCGCAATGTACTGCAGATCCGCAGGGCATCAATGTAAAAGTAGTGGACAACTTATTTAACCCCTTCATGATCTTAGAGGTATCATACATCCAGGTTGGGAAGGACTTCCGACCTTGGACGTATGGATATGTGGCGCCCCTGCGGGTTCAGTCGCCACAGAGGCCCAGGAGGAATGACTGAGAGAAGAGGACGGGAGCAGAGGGAAGGCTCCAGAGACAGAGGGGATCTCAGGGGCACGGCGAGAGCGGATGCCACCTGTGCGCCCGAATCCACACGGACGTGGAGGGATCAGGCTGCAGAGGGGACCGGCCCATAAACTAGTGGAGAAGAATCAGGCTCAGTTAGATAACCGGAGGCTACTGTACTTGCAAGGTGCAGCTGCCAACCACCACAATTACATTGCCGAAAAGGTGGCCGCATAGGGTTCAGGGGTCTGCACATCGCCCGACAAGGCCCGAGGCTACTGGCTTAGGACACTGATTGTGACGCGCAGGGCAGGAGGGTGAGAGCCAGCGCAGGAAGACGACCGAGGAAGGAACATAGAATGGGGTCCCGTTTAAGTAGTCCTGAAATACTTGAGAGCTGCTGAACCCCTTTCTTGATGAACGCAGGACGACGTGGGTGGTTATAATCGGGCAGAGTAAAACCTTGAAGACTGCACCCCACTGTGTCCTAGAATCATTACTGCACCATCACCAGCCCTGCACTACACCGCACCAGTAACATCTAGCTCACAGCATCACTATATCCTGCCCTGGGGCTAAGCTCTGCCTATGGAGAGCTGAAACAACTCTGCTGCGTCACCATCAGCTCCAGAGGATCTGCACCGCAGCGGCGGCCTCATATAGCCGCATACCACAGGTGGCATCACGAACATAATCTCTAAACACTTTATTCCCCTTTTACCTTTCCCTTTTTATTGACCGCCCTGGGTCATGGATCGGGTCACTGCCACTGTGACATGCCCCAGCATCGACCGGCCCGGCTACCGAGTACCCCACGGCCCAGGGGGCGCGTCAGATACATCCAGGCGATTTTGCGTACACAGAAGCTGTGTGTGCGCTATCACCGCTGGGTGTTCAGCTCACATGATAGCTGACACCTGCCATCACTGCCAGAAGTGGTGCCCGCACTGCTCCCGGCAGTTTATCCCCCTAAATGATGCGTTCGATATCGATCACAGCATTTAGAAGGCAGGGAGAGGGGGGGAGCTCCCTCTGCCCTCTGATCGACGCCCCCAAGACACCATCGCAAGGGGCCGATCATTGCCATGGTGACTCGATGTCATCATGATGACATCCGGGTCACCAGGGCTAGCAAGTTAGTTAGATCATGCGCAGTGCATGATCTAACTAACTTGTGCGAGTGCAGCACTGACAGTTATAAAGCATAGCAATGGTCCTGCAAAGCTATGCTTTAGAAATGCATTGAGTCTGCTGAAAGTGAAAGTCCCATAGTGGGACTAAATAGTATAGTACAAAAAAAAGTTTAAAAAAATATAAAAATATTTTCTAAAATATCACAGGATACTAATAAAAAAAATATATATTGTACCTATAAATAAATATTTTTATGGAAAAAAAAAATACCCATATTTGGTATCGCCGTGTCCGGACCCGATCTATAAAACTGTCCCACTAGTTAACCCCTTCAGAGAACACCATAAAAAAAGCAGAGGCAATAAACTGCTTTTCCATCATACCGCCGAACAAAACGTGGAATAAAACGCGACCAAAAAGACAAATGTAAATAAACATGGTATAGCTGAAAACTTCATATTGTCCTGCAAGAAACAAGCCACCATACAGCTCCATCAGTGGAAAAATTAAAATAGTTATAGCTCTCGGAATAAAGCAATGCAAAACCAATAATTTTTTTCTATAAAATAGTTTTGATTGTGTAAGAGTGGCAAAACATAAAAAAATTATATAAATGTGGTATCACTGTAATCGTACTGACCCGAAGAATAAAGCTGCCTTATCAATTTTACCACACGCGGAACGGTATACAAACCCCCCAAAAAAACAATTTGTGAATTGCTGGTTTTTGTTCATTCTGGTCCCCACTCAGATCCTTCATCTGTTAACGGAAATATAGGGGGTTTCCATGTTACTGGTAGCGCAAAAGCTCTGGAAAAGCACTATTGCTCCTCACCCCCCCCCAAAAGAAATCCAGTGAATTCTGTGCTCCCAAATCCAAATGCCCCCTCCCTCCTGAGCCCCGGGAATTGGATGTTTCGCTCCCAGCAGTTTGCCACCAGCAGTTCGCCCCCAGCAGTTCGCCCCCGCACATTTCTTCGCCAGCATTTGGCCCCCAGGATGTTTTGCCCCTGCACATTTCACCCCCACACATATCGCCCCCAGTTCGCCCCGGTCCGGGGGCGAAACGTGAGGGGGCGAAATGTGTGGGGGCGAAACGTGAGGGGGGCGAAATGTACCTGGGGGCGAACTGATGGGGGCGAACTGCTGGGGGCAAATTGCTAGGGGCGAACTGCTGGGGGCGAAACTTCCTATAACCCTGAGCCCCACAGTGTGCCTAAACCACATTTAGTGTCCACATGTTTGGCATTTCTGTAGAGATGAGAGCCTACTTAATTTACGGGTGCATGTCTCCAGAAGCACGAGCTGGGCATAACATATGGGGCACTACAATGTAAGGACCCTACAATAGCAGATTTGCAATTTTCACTCAGCAACATCCACTGCTGCTTGTTTCTGGAAAACACCCATGGAGTCAAAATCATCACTACACTTGTAGATAAATTCCCAAAGGGGTATAATTTCCAGAATGGGGTAATTTGAGGGGGGTATTGTGCTCTTCTAGCACTTAGAGGCTCTGTATATGGAGTCTACAAACTATTCTAAGAAAATCTATGCTCCAGGAGGCAAATAGCGCTTCGTCCCTCCCGAGTCTCACCGTGTGGCTAAGTAGTGCTGTATAGCCAAATACAGTATGGGGTATTTCCATGTTCAGCATAAATTGTATGTCAAATTTTGGTGCCATTTTTACCCATTTACCCTTGTGAAAATGTAAAATATGGGGTTAAACAACATTTTTGTGGTAAAAATGTAATTTTTTTTCTTCACTTCTCAATGGTATAAAATTTTGTGACACATCCGTGGTGTCAATGTAATCACTGTACCCTTAGATGAATGCATTGTAAAGTGTAGTTTGTAAAATGTGGTCACTTATGTTTTTTTTTGCTGTTCTGGCACCTCAGAGGCTCTACCAGTGGGCCATGGCACCCGCAAACCATAACAGTAAAATCTGCACTAAATGATGGCGCTCCTTCACTTCTGCGTTTTGCACTGTGCCTGAAAAGTATTTCCCGATTACATGTAGGGTATTGGTGCACTCAGAAGAATTACTCAACAAACTGAGGTCCATTTTTTCCTATGAGCCCTTAGAAAAATTAAAAATTTGGGCCTAAAACAGGATTTTATTGGTAAAAATGTAATTATTTTTTCTTCACTGCCCAATGGTATGAAATTCTGTGAGACACATGTGATGTCAATATGATCACTGCACCCCTAGATGAATTCCGTGGGGGTGTAGTTTGGAAAATGAGGTCACTTATGGGGGGTTTCTGCTGTTCTGGCACCTCAGGGCCTCTACCTATGTGACACGGCACCCTCAAACCATTGCAGCAAAATCTGAACTCCAAAATGGTGCTTCTTCCCTTCTGAGCTTTGCACTGTGCTTCAAAAGTAGTTTTCGACCACATATGGGGTATCGGTGTACTCAGCAGAAATTGACAACAAATTGTATGGTGACATTTCTCCTGTTACCATTGTGAAAATTAAAAAAGTTGGGCTAAAAGAACATTTTGTGGGAAAAATTAGATTTTTTTATTTTCACGGCTCTACGTTATAAACTTCTGTGAAGCACTCGGGAGGTTCAAGATGCTCACCACACATCTAGAAACATTCCTTGAGGGGTCTATTTCCAAAATGGCATCATTTATGGGGAGGTTCCACTGTTTAGGCACATATAGGTATCAGCATACTCAGGTGAAATTTCACAACAATTTTTGGGGTCCATTTTCTCCTTTTACCCTTGTAAAAATGAAAAAAATTGAGTCTAAAGTAAAATTTTTGTTAAAAAAGTTAGATGTTCATTTTTTCTTTCCACATTCCATTAAATCCTGTGAAGCACCTGAAGGGTTAATAAACTTCTTGAATGTGGTTTTGTGCACCTTGGGGGTGCAGCTTTTAGAATGGTGTAAATTTTTGGGTATTTTCTGTTAGACCCCTCAAATTCACTTCAAATGTGATGTGGTCCCTAAAAAAATGATTTTGTAAATTTTGTTGGAAAAATGAGAAATCGCTGACCAACTTTTAACCCTTCTAACTTCCTAACAAAAAAAATGTTGTTTCAAAAATTGTGCTGATGTAAAGTGAGAAATGTTATTTATTAACTTTTTTGTGTGATATAGCTCTCTATTTTAAGGGCATAAAAAATTAAAAGTTTGAAAATTGCAAAATTTTCTACATTTTTGCCAAATTTCTGACTTTTTAACAAATCAAGTCATATAGAACAAATGTTACCATTATCATGAAGAACAATATGTCTCGAAAAAACTGTCTCAGAATCAGTGGGATACCTTGAAGCGTTCCAAAGTTATTACCACATAAAATGACACTGGTTAGAATTATAAAAGTGGTTAAAGGGGTTGGGCCATGAACAAAAGTATATTTTAATGAACACATCTTGGAATAAAAATAAACTCCACAGTTGGATATTAAAAAAAAATGTTCCTGTCCCGAGATAATCTTATAAATGTGCCCCTGTGTAATGGCTGTGTCCGAGCGTGCAGGAACATAGTTGGATATACCACAGCTACTGGCCAGGGGAGGAACCAAAAGACTATACAGACATTACAGCATGAGATCACAGCTGATTCTTTCTTTGAGGTAAAATATTGTTAAAAACAGGCAGTGAAATGTTTTACTCATAAAAAGAATCAGCTGTGATCCCCTGCTGTAATGTCTGTATACTCTCTTCCTTCCTCCCCTGCCCAGGAGCTGTGGTAAAATCAGACCATGTTCCTGCACGGTCAGACACAGCCATTACACAGTACACAGCAGGGGCACATTTATAAGATTATCTCAGCACAGGAACATTTTATTTACACACATCCAAATATGGAGTTTATTTTTATTCCAAGGTCTGTTGATTAAAATATACTTTTGTTTGTGGCACAACCCCTTTATCACCTTAACGACCTTGGGTTTTTCCATTTTTGTGTTTTCGTTTTTTGCTCCCTTTCTTCTCAGAGCCATAACTTTTTAATTTTTCAGTCAATATGGCCATGTGAGGGCTTGTTTTTTGCAGGACGAGTTGTACTTTTTAATATCACCATTGGTTTTAAAATATCATGTACTGGAAAATGGGAAAAATTTCAAAGTGTGGTGAAATTGCAAAAAAAAGTGCTATTTCACAATTGTTTTTTTCACTAAATGCGAAAACTGACCTGTCATTATGATTCTCCAGGTCATTAAGAGTTTGTAGACACCAAACATGTATAGGTTCTTTTTTATTTAAGTGGTGAAAAAAAAATCCAAGGTTTGCAAAAAAAAAATTGTCCCATTTTCCCAGACCCATAGTGTCTCTATTTTTCGGGATCTGGGGCTGGATGAAGGCTTATTTTTTGCGTGCCAAGCTGACGTTTTTATTGATACCAATTTGGGGTAGATGCAATCTTTTTATCACCTCTTATTGCATTTTATTGCAATGTTGCGGCGACCAAAAAAACATAATTTTGGCATTTTGATTTTTTTTCTCGTTACGCCATTTACCAATCCGATTAATTATTTTCATATATTGATAAATCAGGCGATTCTGAACGTCGAAATACCAAATGTGTGTATATTTGATTTTTTTTTTTTGTTTTATTTTGAATAAGGTGAAAGAGTGGTGATTTGAACTTTTATAATTTTTTTATATTTTTAAAAACATTTTTTTTCCTTTTCACTTGCTTCAATAGTCTTCATGGGAGACTAGAAGTCGCGACTATCTAATCGCCTGTGTGTAGCAGAAATGCTTAATTGCTATGAGCGCTGACCGCTGGGTGGCACTCATAGCATCCGGGCAGTGAAAACTGCAGGGGTCTCCTGCAGACCCCAGGCTGTCATGCCACACCCATCAGCGACTCGTGGTCATGTGACACGGGCGCCAATGGGTGGGACGTCTTTCTGTCAGAGATTGACAGCGGCATTTAACTAGTTAACAGCCACAGTGGATCCCGATTCCACCCTCGGCTGTTAGGGGCACATGACAGCTGATCAGCTCAGCTGTCATGTGCCCAGTAACATGCGGGCTCAGCACATGGATGCGGGCTCATGAGAGCTCAGCGCATGTGGGCTTATTGGGGATCCCACCTAGGTGGGAAAGGCGTTAAAGACTGGAGTTGGGGAATACTGCTCTAAGGAATTAAAACTACTGCTCTAAACTGTCTTAGATATAAAAGGTAGAATTGATATGTAAAAGATAGTCATGAAAACAACACAATTCATTAGTGTTTTTATTTTTTTAATCTAATATGAATAATGTTTTATGCTGAGTCGTAATTATGGCTGAGCGCATACCCTGAAGGAAGTGCTTGAGAAGATCTGGTAATTTGTCTATGTAGAAATTAATTTATTCTATGCAGAAATACTATTCCACCCTATAATACAGTGCCTTAAAAAACTATTCATGCCCCATGAACTTTTCCACATTTTGACATGTTATACTCACAAACTTAAATGTATTTTATTAGGATTTTATGTGATATACCAACACAAAGTAGCAAGGATTTCTCAAGTGTAAAGGAAATGATACATGGTTTTCTAATTATTTAAAAAATATAAATATGAAAATTGTGACATGCATTTGTATTTAGCCCCCTGTAGTCTGATACGCCTAAATAAAATCCTGAGTGACGAATTGCCTCCAGAAGTCACATAATTAGTAAATTGAGTCCACCTGTGTGTAATTTAATTTCAGTACAGCTCCAGCCATTCTGTGAAGGCCTAAGAGGTTTGTTTGAAAACAATAGGGATCAAACAGCATGATGAAAACAAAGGAACACACCTGACAGGTCAGGGATAAAGTTGTGGAGAAGAGTAAAGCAGGGTTAGGTTTAAAAAATAGCCCAAGCTCTGAACATCTCACGGAGCACTGTTCAATCCATCATCCAAAAATGGAAGCAGTGTGGCACAACTGCAAACCTACCAAGACATGGCCGTTCACCTAAACTGTTATCCCAAGCAAGGAGAGCTGCAGAGATCCACAGCTCAGGTGGGACAATCTGTCCACAGGACAGCTATTAGTCATATACTCAACAAATCTGGCCTTTATGGAAGAAGAAAGCCATTTTTTAAAGTAAGTCATAATAAGTCCCATTTACAGTTTGCAGAAAGCCATGTAGGGGACACAGCTAGCACGTGTAAGAAGGTGCTCTGGTCAAATGAGAGCAAAGTAGAACTTTTTGGGATAAATGCAAAACGCTATGTGTGGCAGAAAATTAATACTGCGCATCACCATGAAAACACCATCACCACGATCAAACATGGTGGTGGCAGCATCGTGCTGTGGAGTGGCTTTTATTCAGCAGGGACAGGGAAGCTGGTCAGAGTTGATGGGAAGATGGATGGCGCTAAATACAGGGCAGTCCTGGGGGAAAACCAGTGAAAAGCTGCCAAACATTTGAGACTGGGGTGTAGGTTCACCTTCCAGCAGGATAAGGACCCTAAACATACTGCCAGAGCTACAATGGAATGGTTTAGATCAAAGCATAGTCGTGTGATTTAATGGCCCAGTCACATTCCAGACTTAAATCCTATGGAGGATCTGTGGCAAGACTTGAAAACTGCTATTTCCAGACGATGTCCTTCCAATCTCATTGAGTTAAAGCTATTTTGCAAAGAAGAATGAGCAAAAATGTCAGCCTTTAGATGTGCAAAGGTGGTAGCGATATACCCCAAAAGACTTGCAGCAGTATTTACAACAAAAGATGGTCCTACAAAGTATGAGGGTGGCTGAATACAAATGCACATCACAATTATCAGATTTATAGTTTTAAAATGTTTAGAAAACCATGTATCATTTACTTTACACATCACAAATACTTGCTACCTTGTGTTAGTATACTGTATCACATAAAATCCCAATAAAATACATTTAAGTTTGTGGGTGTAACATGAAGTACAGCAACACTTCAACCACGTATTAACTACGCTCAGACTGCTAAGTGGCGGGGTTCACAAGTTGCAGATGCATTGTGTCCAGTGATAAGCGAATATGTTCGGTTAACCCTTTCGGCGAGTATGCTCGGGTGAGTACCGAGTATCTTCCGCTTGCTTGGTAATATGTTTGAATCACTCCCGTGTGCATGATTTCTGACTGTTTGACAGCTTTAATATATGTGAGGAATGCTTAAGAAACAAGAATTCCTCACATGTATTAAAGCTGTCAAACAGTCGCAAATCATGCACACGGGAGTGATTCAAGCATATCACCGAGCACGCTGAAGATACTCGGTACTCACCCGAGCATACTCGCCGAAAGGGTTAACCGAACATACTAGCTCATCACTAATTGTGGCCAAAGTCTTACTGACTTGCAGATAGGAGTAGTTTACAAACTAACAGCAGATTAAAGTTGTTTGATTGTTAATCAACGGACTACTAACAATCAAGCAACTCATTATTTATTGTTTTTAACACATAACAACTATTCCATGCAAAAAATACAACCCATAGGATTTTTTGTAATCAATAATAAATATATTTTTACATTTCTAAATGAACCTGTTAATAACTCATCCCATACCTAAAGGGGAGAAAAAAAACTTTCACCAGTCAGTCCCCAAGTTATTTAGTTAAGGTTACTACATCTTTAAGTATATTATATACAGTATATATATATATCCATTTTTCGTATCTGAGCACTCTATGTACATGTACATTGCCATACCATTCCAAAATTTTTATTTTATAACTCTTTTTCCAGTTTTTTTGCAGTTACAAGTCCTGTTTCTTGGATATAACCAATAAGTGAACATTAGCTGATGACACTGTCCCACCAGTATGTCACATTTCTCTTTCCAATGTCTCTTAAAGTGAATCTTTCAGCACGTTTTTGCTATATAATCTGATAGCAGCATAAAGTAGGGAAATAAAGCCTGATTCCAGGGATGTATCACTTACTGGGGTGCTTGGTGTAGTTTCCGCTGATGGAGATGTAGCAGAGTTAAGCGTTAAACTGTGTATAACCCCTTTCACACCCATCAGGCACCTTCCTGTGTACACTGTGAAATTTGAGTAAACTGCTACTCAGTGGTGGGGTTACACAGATTAGCCTGACTGGATTGCCCATGAGCTGTAGTCCGATAAAATGCTGATTGCATTGAAACTACAATGCACAGCCTAATAAGTGACACATCCCTGGAATCAGGGTCTCGTGCCCTATAATATGCTGCTCTCAGATTAAATAGTAGAAACCTGCTGATAGATTCCCTTTAATTTTTCCAATGTGAAATAATATGATTAAGTAAAAAAAACTGTCAATCAACTAATTGTCAGTTTGTACACCTGATACACAAGGGTAAGTGTATGGCTACATAGGACCTCATGATGAATGTCAGGATCTGCTGGCTTAGGTAAACTCAATGCAAAAAAGTACATACTTGCCACAGTTGAGTCTCTGTGTTAAATGTTGTAGATATTCTTGTAATTATCCGTCCAAGGTTTCGATTATTGATGGTATACCTGATATGAAAATAAAAAAACGTTTTGCTGTGACTTTGGAAGAAAATGTGATATCTTTGTGCTAATTGGTCTTTAAAGTTACCTTTCTACTAAATAGTCCCAATTTATTCGCACCCAGTCCCAGGCCATTTGTTTTCCAAGCTTGCTGTATGCAGATGTATAATATATAACATTCAGTGCATCTTGCGTCTTAATAATATCGGTGTCTTTAATACTTTTGAGTAATCTAAGGAGAAAAAAAAGAAATAAACATGTATTTACATTAATTGCCTATGTTCAGACTGACGTATTGGGTATAGTGCGTTCTGGGTACAAAGGAATACAAACATTAATGCATGTATGTAGAAATGGTTCTTTTGTCAATGTACCCCCATGTAGTTAACCATGTTACTGAGAATACAATGATCTGTTTAACCCTAGAACGCAAACCTGGGACCTTGCAGGCCCGCCCTGTTAATTGTTTTCTATTTTCTGCAACATTACTTTAGTTAGAATTTTGAAACTCTAGGTATTCCTCAGGTATATAGTTGTTTGTCTTTTTTGTTTGAGCTATTCCATGTTATTTGCACACGGGCCTAAAAGGCCCCAGGTATGTGAAAGTGTAGATTTTTATGGTCATGCGTTCTAGGGTTAATCTTAGTCATCAGAAATATATGGGCCCAATATGGAAAAATTGATAGAGCTGCAAACCCCATGCTTTGCTAGTCAATCTCCTTAGTCTGCAATCTTTAGTATCCCTATAGAGCTGTGGTCCCCAACCTTTCTTACCTTGAAAGCCGCCTTTAGGTCTGAGCCATGCTCACGAGCCCAATTCAGCACCCCTCTCTCCTGATAGTAGTGACACCCAGAGCCCCACAGTACCGGTTTAATGACTTCCAAAGCTTCCCCATAGGGAGTACATCAAGATATTGTGCCACCCTTCCTTATAGGCAGTCCACTTAAATCTAGGCGTTGTCACTATACCATAGTAAATCTAGGCGTTGCCACTATACTTCCATCAAGCACTCCCACCACACTACTTTATCCAGCTTCAAGCAACCCTCTAACTGGTACTATCATCCTATCTCTAGTTTTCCATATTTAACCCCCCACCCCACCAACCATACCCTCAGATCTGCTCTTTTGTGCAGAGCTGCTCACAAAAGTCACCATCTAGAGTCCTTCTCATAGCTGTTTGCTACACCTAGTGCTAATGCACCAAGCTGGCATACTGCTGTGGGCAGCACATCACGGGCCCACGAGCCACATGTGGTTCCCAAGCCACAGGTTGAGGACCTCTGCTATAGATCATCCAGTTTTTCTAATGCAAATGTAAGTGATTGTCAGACAATGTATTGTTTAAAAACTAAGCTAAAAAAACAATTGCGAGCAAAAATTTCTAGAATACCTGTCCAGAAGTGTGATGCTGTTCACCGATGCTAGTCCCTGTAGAAGTTTTTCTTTCTCTTGAGCTAATGTTGTTCTTAAATACTCCTGAAACATAAAATTCCAGTATTCCTCTTCACCAGACTCCTTCATCCCATAACGATACACCAGCTGTCTGAGGTTAACAGGAACCCTAGAAAGAAAAATGTACAAACAATGTATTAGCTAAACTGCACATTGATGCTATTGTTTATTCTTCTCTGTATTTGCTTAGCGTAAATATTAAGAGAGGAAAAGGAACTGTTGTATTCATTTTCCAGACTTTTACAACTGATTTATAACATCTCTATACAATCATGTACTATGTAGGCATATATGTGGCATATATGTAGTCATATAGTACACACATATTCATGTGTGTACTATATGGATAAAAGCAATGGGACACCTACACATTACACTTACATGAGCTTTTATGATATACCATTCTAAATCTATAGGCATTAATATGGAGCTGGTCCCCTCTTTGTAGCTAAAACAGCTTCAACTATTCTGGGAAGGCTTTCTATGAGATTTTAGAGTGTTGTAGGAATTTTTACTCATTCATCTAGATAATCCTTTGTAAGGTCAGACATTAATGTTCCACGAAAGGTCCTGGCTTGCAATCTTCATTATTGTTCACCTCAAAGGTGTTTTATGGGATCAGGGATCTGTGTAGACCAGTAAATTTTTTCCAAACCTAACTCATGACTTTATGGACCTTCATTTTATCACTGGTGCACAGTTATGCTGGAACAGAAAAGGGGTTTTCCCAAACTGCTCCCGGAAAGCTGGAAGCATGCAATTTTCCAAAATGTTTCATAGTTTTTGTGCTTAATAACAGAGGAGGTTTGTAACTCTTGAATTACTGAGTCAGCGGAGCGTTGGCTACTTTTATGAACTATGCGCCTCAGCACCCAGCGACCTTGCTCTGAAACTTCACGTGGACTGCCACGTAGTCTTTCTGTGATGCCTAAACACTTACACCTTTCAATAATCCGACTAAAACATGATTATGGAATATTCAGGTGGGAAGAAATCTCAAATTTGTATAAACTGACTTGTTACAACGGTAGCATCCCATTACAGTACTATTCTTAAATTCAGTGAGCTCTTTAGAACAACCCATTCTATCACAAATTTTTGAAAAGGCAGATTGCTTGGTTACATTTTGGATTTTATAACCCTGTGGCAATGGGACTGAATGAAAAACCTCAAATATTAAGAGGTGAGGTGTATACCAATACTTGTGTCGATACTAAAGCAAAACCAAAAAACAGTCAGGTGTCAGGTCTAGGTCCTGCTCTGTCTCCGTCTATTTTGAAGCCTGTGGGCACATACTAGAGTTATGGACCATCCTGATTGGGCATACCTTGTCACGGTGAGATGGCTTTTATGCTCATTTGATCAAATAGTGTCTACTGCTATTTATTTATTTAGTTACCGCAGGTTATTTGCTCATTGTTTTTAATCCTAGGTTTCATATTTTATACTAGAACGAGAACAGGTATGTAGTGCTCAGAACAAATGAGTACACCCCTTTTGAAAAGTAAGATTTTGATCAATAATAATAATAATAATTAATTTGAACCTTATTGAACACTTATGAGTAATAATGAAGATACAAATTGAGCATCACTCTCCATCTAGCAACCAGGCTTTAAAAGAGGTTGTTCTTGAAGAATCGTAAAAGGTAGATGTTGCAATATGTCCCCAACTTCTTCATTCCATGCTCATAAGACTGTCTTTAAAAATAGCTTGACGCTGTCCAAATTATTTTTCAATTTAAATTTAATAAATATCAACCAACTAATATCAGACATTGCATTTGAATTGTGGTTCAACAGAAAAACAAAAACAAAAATAAACTAATGAAAATGGCATGACAAAAATGATGGTAAACCTAGAAAAGATTGAAAATAATTTGACATAGGGACGTTAAACTAAGATGTGAACAAAATGTAATGTATGATATTACAGGGATTGCCATAGATGAATAATAACATGCTAAGAAAAAAAATACATAGTATTTATTATGTTATACATTGTTTTTATTATGTTAAGGAAAATTTTTTTTTCTACATATTCTTTTTTATACATATCACTAGTAAGAGTCATCTAGTGGCTCTAACCATTAGAAGTGTAATTAGAATTAAAAGGGTCAATATCCCTGTCAAGAATGGGCCTCCATCTCGACAGGAAACTAAAGCAAACAGGAGCAATCAAGAAATTCATAACTCTACTCCATAGCAAATCATATGCAAAAAATCATCACTTATGTATTTTGGGCAGCATGGTGGCTCGGTGGTTTGCACTGTTGCCTTACAGCGCTGGGGTTCTGGTTTCAAATCCCACCAAGGACAACATCTGCAAGGAGTTTGTATGTTCTCCCCATGTTTGTGGGAGTTTTGTTTGGATACTGGTTTCCTTCCAAAGACATGCTGATAGAGAATTTAAGATGTGAGCCCCAATGGGAACAGTGATGATGATGTCTGTAAAGCGCTGTGGAATATGATGGCGCTATATAAGCAAAGCATATTAATAAATAAATATTTTGCAAACATATTCACTAATTTGTCCTAAATGGCATATTATGGAATTTTTCACTAGAAGAGTGTTGGAACCTTACACCAGGTCTGATTTTGTGCACATAAGTTTTCATGACAATGACACCATCAGTTAAAATTAGTTGGAGCAGCTGAGATGTATGAACACTTTTAACATTACTGTGCTGTTATTTTATTGCAACAAAAAGAAAAAAATCCCATACATCTCAGGAGAGTCACTATACTGAAGCATGATGACGACATTGACATTATGTGAGTAGAAACATGTTATGAAGTAAATATCAGTATTTGCAAAAATACATCTAGAATAGCATTGCAAGAAGTCTCCATTACCCTGTCCCAGCTTTCCAAGCTTTGAAAATGTTTAAGGAATTGTTCAATGCATCAGGATCTCCAATGCGACACGCAAGAGCCAGTACTGAAGTCCGAAGGAGCCTAAAAGCCACGGAAAAACAGTTATCCTGAGATGCTATATGTACCAAATTATTTTGTTTTGATGGTATCATGCACTTACTTCTCTATGTCAGTGCCTTCATCAAGCCATCCGAGCTGATTTGTAATTGGTTTAACTTGTTTCTGTAAATATTTCTGTAATAAATTTTTCATAATTATTATTTGATTTATGACCATTTCATTCTACACAACATTATGTTGAAGAGCCTTACAATCTACACCATGGCTTAGCTAGTTTAACAAGTTGCGCACATTACCCTGCAACGGCTGTTACCAATCTCCTAGCACTTTTGCTACAATCTTTCTCTTACTGCCCTTTCCATCACTGGTGTATGTTTGATGAAGGTCATTGGGATCAAAACGTCACACTGTGTATTGGATGACACAAATAAAGATTATCTACCTAAGAATGCTGGATTCTTCTTTATACTGATTGTTTCACAAGTAGACACAAGTCTTTGAACCTGATTCATTATGGTGTTTTTGCAAGAATTCTGGCGTAAACACATAAAATGTTTGTAAAAAATTGGCAGGTTTTCTTTAAGTCTGAGCTGGACACAACTAATGCCAAAGTTGTGGCTGGCAACCATAGCCAGATCAAAAGACACTGCATACTACATTTTTTGATCCAGCTTTAAAACCAAACCAGCCTAATAACAGATATACTCGATGAATGGGAACAATCGTATAAAATACTATGGGATTGTTTCCCACATTAGTTTCCTTCTGGTTTTCTTCTAATTAAAAATTGTAATAAATATCCGCTATCTTACATACATAACAGACCTACAGTGTACTTTGTCTCTCAGACGGTCAATTACTTCCCTCTTACACTACATAGAGAAAAAGTTGCTGTGAATACAAAGCTTTATTAACTAGCATGTTCCTTTTATAGACCACTTCTAAAAGGTGCCTGCATATATTAAAGAAGCACTCCTCCCATCAAAATGTTTATCCTCTTAATATAGTGCAATCATCATATTATACAGCACTGTGTACTTACAATTGCTCATTTTGCCTTTCTACTCAGCTAATTCTTCTCTTTTTCATTAGGTTTATGACATCACGTGATTAAAAACAGACTAGCTGAATCCTTCTAAGCTCTATGTAGAAACAGGAAGTCTATTTTCCCTGCATGAGTCATCACTACAAAAGTCCCTGGCAGGGGGGAGGAGGGAGCAGCTGGGTCAGGAGTTGAAGAAGAGCATGACTCATGCAGGGAAAGGAGACTTCCTGTTTCTACATAGAGCAGAGAAAAGAGAAGAATTAACTTTGTAGAAAGGCAAAATAAGCAATTTTAAGTGCACAGTGCTATGTATTATGTATGATGATTGCAATATATTAAGAGAGTAAAAACTTTGTTGGGATGGATTCTTTAAATTTGTATTTGGCCAATCCTGCTGTTGTTAAGGAGCTTGTGTCACCATCTAATAACTATGGGAGTTTCTCCATTCTTCCCATAGTGATACATGTCAAGGAAAAGAAGGATCAGTCATTGCCAGAAATGTTCGGCTTATTCCCCTGTTCTCATTAAGAGTACCTGCACACGTGGCCATGTCAAACGTGAATGTCTATGGTGAATTTGGGACAGATCATTGTTGGTTAAACAGGCAGTGTAGTGACAGCAATCTAAGATATATGACCACCTTTGTTCCATATTTGAGTAAGACATGCAACTCATTTTATCTCCATATCATTGCAGAAGAAGGGCCCTGTGCAGGAACTATATAGGCCCTTTGCAGTCCAATAGCTCATCATAATGCACAATTCCACCTATTTACCTCTTGAGCCCCCTGTGTGGCTGCACAGATGGCACCAATAGTATGTCCGCCCTTGTATCAATCTTTAGCTCTCAGTCATAAGGAATAAATATTTGCAGCATTTCGAGTCTTTTACATTTATAATGACTTGAATGGAGTTTGCAAGGCACTTATTTTTTAATTATTTATTAAAAACATTAAATTATACAGGCATGTGCATATCCTGAAGCTTTAATAGATATTATGAAAGATTTGTCAAAACTAATGCAATGAAAAGGAGCAGCCCATAGCAATGAATCAGATTCTAATCAGATGAAAGTCTAGACCTGATCACATGCTTTGGGCAACTCCTTTACCTCTTATTTATATTGGGTTTTTTATGATTTTACATGCTCCTAAGGGTATGTGCACACCACAGAGTCACTGAGATTTTATAGTGAAAGCCACTTAAGAAAATGCCTGCGGTCTTTTTAATGAAACGGCTTCGCTGGCAGCTTCACCATCATTTTTTGTGTCTTTTCACTGTACTTTCCATAATAGTGGAAGAATAAACAAGTTCTTTAACCGCAAAGCAGTTAAAAGAAGTAACAAAATACTGAACATGTGCACAGCAATGTCATTTTCATAATACTTTGCATTATGTTCATTTTTTGTGGCTCTTTTTCTGACGAATTTCAAACGGAATCTGCCTGAAAAGGACGTCATGTGCATATGCTCTTAGGGTGCTTCCACACTGCCTTCTGGGACCCTTTCATTGAGTGTCCGCCTCCAGGGACACTCATTATTTTTTTGGGCGTACACACCCAAAAATGATGCACTACAGAGCACACGTTTGCTCTGTCGGCACCATTATAGTCTATGGCTCTGTTAGCGCATATGCCCGAATCCCATTTAGCTAGGGGTTCGGACTTAAGCCCCAATGAGACCAACAAACGGGTGCCAGAACGCAATGAGAAAGCACCCTTAGGCTGGGTTTGTTCTTACTCATATCTGAAAAACAGTTCTTGTTTTTTCAATGTGCTGGACCCATTTTTGGACCATGCATCAGGTTTTGCAATCCTTATTGCGTCCAACTTCTTAGCTTCTCCTACCCATTAAACAGTAAAATACGGACAGTCCATGGATGACATCTGTGAGCTATCTTCCATGGATTGACTTGCATTATTGAGTCTGATCCGCAACATGAATCATACAGTTGTAGGCAGGGGCATATTGCTAATAGGTTTCATTTCAGTGAGAACTGTGCAGTGCTTCATTTTTTTGCATTGTTTTCCCTTTTAGTGGTACTGGAGGAAAATGGAGCACTTTCCCACACAGAATACAGCTGAACAAGTGGGAATCCTCTACATCTAGAGAAAAGAAGGTTTAATCATAATCACTGACGGTGATTCTTTACTGTAAGAGCAGTGAGACTATGGAACTGTCTGCCACATGATGTTGTAATGGTTGATTTACAAGAGTACAAGGAGGAGCTGGATGCCTTTCTTGAAAAATATAATATTACAGGTTATGGGTATTAGATTCTGTGATGTGACGTTGATCCAGGGAACTAGTCTGATTGCCGTATGTGGAGTCGAGAAGGAATTTTTCTCATTTAACACAGAAAAAAAGAGCAACAGTATATACATGCCCAGATATCAGAAACTAATACACTATCAGGATTCTGTAAATCCACTTAATAAAGATGGGGGCAACACAGGTGCAAAAAACTGATGAGACAACTAGTCACAACCTACCAATTCATGGAGGGGGTGACTGCTTAGTATTAAAATCGCTTTTATAGGGCGGTGGTCACACACAGGTAGTTCACAGTGTCTGGCTTACAGCATATTAGTGACGTCTACTCCATACTATTAGTTTAGGCAGGCTGCCCAGCACTATATAAGTGCACCCCATGAGGACAGACTCCCTAGTTTACAAGGCCAACATTCATGGGTTTGGCTGCACCCTGAAAAAAAATACAATGTGCAAAATGCATATTGCCTCCATCTTTATTAAGTGCATTTGCTGCATTCTGAGTGCATTAGTTTCTTTTTGTTAATTCTTAAATTTCGGAGGGAATTTTAATTCCTCTTTCTGTGGCTTTGCTTTTAATTTTAGCCCCTTTCCAGCCAAGGAGTACTAATACGTATTTGCACCCTGGGACTTAAGAGCCAGATACGTATTAGTATGCTTCGGCGATTTTGCCTGCACACAGGCTGTGCAGGCGCGATCGCCACTGGGTGTCAGCTGATTATCACAGCTGACACCCGGTGCTATGTGCAGGGAGTGATCCTTGTGCATTAACCCCCGAAATGCTGCGATCAAAATTGATCGCAGCATTGCGGGAGCAAGGGGGGAGGTAAGCGCCATACTTACCTCCTCTCCGGCGTCCCTCGGCATCTGAATCCAGTCCCGGATGTTGTCATTGTGACCCGATGTCATCATGACAACATCCGGATCACCAGGAGGCAAGAAGTTACTTTGGTCATGCGCAGTGCGCAACCAAACTAGCTTCTCCCTGTGCAGCTCTGACAGGCTGTATAGCACAGGGATGGTGCTCCATTCCTGTGCTATACAGCCAATCAGAATGTAAAAAGTGAAAGTCCTATAGTGGGACAATGTGTAAATGTAAGAAAAATGTCAGAAAGTGATAAAAAAAAAAAGAATTTTAAAAATATAAAAAAAAACCTGAAAAAAATAATCCAAAACAAATAAAAATATATTGTACCCATAAATAAATATTCTTATGAAAAAAACAAACAAACAAGCAATAAAAGTACACATATTTGTTATCGCCATGTCTAGAACGACCTGACCTATAAAACTGTCCCACTAGTTAACCTCTTTAGTGAACACGGTAAAAAAAAAAAAAAAAAACGAAGCAAAAAACTATGCTTTATCATCATACTGCCAAACAAAAAATGGAATAAAACGCGATCAAAATGACTAATGTAAATTAAAACTGCACTGCTGAAAACGTCATCTTGTCCCGCAAAAATACAAACTGCCATACAGCTCCAACGGCTGAAAAATAAAAAAGTTATAGCTCTCAGAATAAAGTGATGCAAAAACAATTCTTTTTTCTATAAATTAGTTTTTATTGTGTAAAAGCGCCAAAGCATAAAAAAATATAAATGTGGCACCGCTGTAAACGTACTGACCCGAAGAATAAAGCTGCCTTATCAATTTTACCACACGCGGAACGGCATAAAAAAAAAAACCATAAAAACAATTCCTGAATTGTTGGTTTTTATTTATTCTGCCTCCCAAAAATCAGAATAGAAAGAGATCAAAAAATGGCAAGTGCCCGAAAATGGTACCAATAAAAACGTCAACTAGTCCCGCAAAAAACAAGTCATCACATGACTCTGTCAGCCGAAATATGGAAAAATTATAGCTCTCAAAATATGGCGATGCAAAGAGTTTTTTAGTGTGTGACAGCTGTCAGTCATAAAAACCCGATATGAATCTGGTATTGCTGTAATTGCACCGACCCGAAGAATAAAGTCGTCTAATCACTTATACCACACGAGAAATGGAGTAAAGGGTTAGGTTTAGGGTTGTGCTAGGGTTAGGGTTGTGCTAGGGTTAGAGTTGTGCTAGGGTTAGGGTTGTGCTAGGGTTAGGGTTGTGCTAGGGTTAGGGTTGGGCTAGGGTTAGGGTTGTGCTAGGGTTAGGGCTGGGCTAGGGTTAGGGTTGGGCTAGGGTTAGGGCTGGGCTAGGGTTAGGGTTGGGCTAGGATTAGAGTTGTGTTAGGGTTAGGGTTGTGCTAGGGTTAGGGTTGTGCTAGGGTCAGAGCTGTGCTAGGGTTAGGGTTGTTCTAGGGTTAGGGTTGTGCTAGGGTTAGGGTTGGGCTAAGGTTAGGGTTGGGCTAGGGTTACGGTTGTGCTAGGGTTGGGCTAGGGTTATGGATTGGGTTGTGCTAGGGTTAGGGTTGTGCTAGGGTTAGGGTTAGAATTGTGCTAGGGTTAGGGTTAGGATTGAGCTAGGGTTAGGGTTGGGCTAGGGTTACAGATTGGGCTGTGCTAGGGTTAGGGTTGTGCTAGGGTTAGGGTTAGGATTGAGCTAGGGTTAGGGTTGGGCTAGGGTTAGGGTTGGGCTAGTGTTAGTGTTCGGCTAGGATCAGGGTTGTGCTAGGGTCAGGGTTGTGCTAGGTTTAGGGTTGTGCTAGGGTCAGGGTTGTGCTAGGTTTAGGGTTGTGCTAGGGTTAGGGTTGTGTTAGGGTTAGGGTTGTGCTAGGGTTAGGGTTGTGCTAGGGTTAGGGTTGTGCTAGGGTTAGAGTTGTGCTAGTGTTAGGGTTGTGCTAGGGTTAGGGTTGTGCTAGGGTTAGGGTTGGGCTAAGGTTAGGGTTGGGCTAAGGTTAGGGTTGGGCTAGGGTTAGGGTTAGGGTTGTGCTAGGGTTGGGCTAGGGTTACGGATTGGGTTGTGCTAGGGTTAGGGTTGTGCTAGGGTTATGGTTAGAATTGTGCTAGGGTTAGGGTTAGGATTGAGCTAGGGTTAGGGTTGGGCTAGGGTTAGGGTTGGGCTAGGGTTAGTGTTCGGCTAGGGTCAGGGTTGTGCTAGGGTTAGGGTTGTGCTAGGTTTAGGGTTGTGCTAGGGTTAGGGTTGGGCTAGAGTTAGGGTTGGGCTAGGGTTAGGGTTGAGGTTGTATTAGGGTTGGGGTTGGGATTGTATTAGTGTTGGGGTTGTATTAGGGTTAGGGTTGTGTTGGAGTTGGGATTTTTTCAGAAGTAAGGAAAAAAAATGATGACGATATGGCAACTAGTGTTGAGCACAAGTGCTCGCTACTTGAGTTTGCATCGGGTGCTTGGGTATGCACTTAGTATAGCGGGTGCTCGAGTGACATGCTTGAGTCTCCGCCCCATATGTTTTACACCTGTTATACAACCAAAAAAACCTGGCAGGGTTTGCCTGCCAGGCACGAACAATCGCCGCATTTTTTGGAGGGCGTCTAATAACCGTGAAACATGCGGACGGGGACTCGAGCATGTCACTTGAGCACCCGTGATACTTGGTGCATACCCGAGTACCCGATGCAAACTCAAGTAGAGAGCACTTGCACTCAAGACTAATGACAACTTATTCAATATGATGACCTAATGTTATCAATTTCTGTGTCGTACCTCTGGGTTCAAAATGTTCACAATACCCCTTGATAAAATCCTTGAGGGGTCTATTTTCCAAAATGGGGTCACTTGTGGGGTGTTTCCACTGTTTAGGCACATCAGGGGCTCTCCAAATGCAACATGGCGTCCACTAATTATTCAAGCAAATTTTACATTCAAAAAGTCAAATGGCGCTCCTTCCCTTCCGAACCCTGCCGTGCGCCCAAACAGTGGTTTTCCCCCACATATGGGGTATGTGCTTACTCAGAAGATATTGCACAACAAATTACATGGTACAATGTCTCCTGTTACCCTTATGAAAATGCAAAATTGGAGGCTGAAAAACATTTTTGTTGGAAAAATGTGAAAATTTTATTTTTGCAGCTCTATGTTATAAACTTCTGTGAAGCACCTGGGGGTTCAGGGTACTCACCACACATCTAGATAAGTTCCCTGAGGGGTCTACGTTCCAAAATGGGGTCATTTGTGGGGGGGTTTCCACTGTTTAAGCACATCAGGGGCTCCCCAAATGCAACATAGCGTCCGCTAATTATTTAAGCAAATTTTAAATTCAAAAAGTCAAATGGCGCTCATTCCCTTCCGAACCCTGCTGTATGCCCAAACAGTAGTTTTCCCTCACATATGGGGTATCAGTGTGCTCAGGAGGAATTGCACAACAAATTTTGGGGTTCATTTTTTAATGATACCCTTGCAAAAATAAAAAAATTGTGGTCTAAAGTAACATTTTTGTGAAAAAAAATAAATGTTCACTTTTTTCTTCCACATTCCAAAAATTCCTGTGAAGCACCTGAAGGGTTAATAAACTTCTTGAATGTGGTTTTGAGCACCTTGAGGGGTGCAGTTTTTAGAATGGTGTCACTTTTGGGTATTTTCGGTGATAAAGTCCCCTCAAAGTCACTTCAAATGTGATGTGGCCCCTAAAAAAATGGTTTTGTAAATTTTGTTGTAAAAATGAGAAATCGCTGGTCAACTTTTAACCCTTATAGCTCCCTAAGAAAAAAAAATTGGGGTTCCAAAATTGTGCTTATGTAAAGTAGACATGTGCGAAATGTTATTTATTAATTTTTTTGTGTGACATATCTCTCTGATTTAAGGGCATGGAAATTCAAAGTTTGAAAATTGCAAAATGTTCAAAATTTTCGCCAAATTTACATTTTTTTCCCAAATAAACGCAAGAGATATCGAAGAAATGTTACCACTATCATGAAGTACAATATGTCACTAAAAAACTATGTCAGAATCAGGGGGATCAATTGAAGCGTTCCAGAGTTATTACCTCATGAAGTGACAGTGGTCAGAATTGTAAAAATTGGCCTGGTCATTAACGTTCAAACCACCCTGGGGGGTAAAGGGGTTAAGGAATTTTTACCCTAATATGGAGCTAGTAGCATCTGCCCTATGTTTTTTTTTCCTTCCTCTGGATTAACATGTTAGGTTATATGTTGAACTTCATGAACTTAAAACTATGAAACTAAAGAGACCCAGTAGCAGGCATGTGGTCTCCTCCTCCAAAGAGGTTAGGTTATACATGGCTTATTTCTGTGGGTTTCCACAACCAATGACAAGAACAGTGGTTCCATGTCTCCTTTTTAAATGGAGCTACATTAAAGGCTATCAAACTTACAAAGATTGATTATTACTTACATACAATAAAGTATATCAATGTACCTGAAACTGTGGGTAGATAGTATCATCATCTTCCAACATGTCATTTAAATAAGAGATTTGAGAGCTCACTCTCACCCAGGGAAGATAGTCTGTCTCTTGATCAAGATATTTTGTTAAATCGAGAGATACATTATAATCCAATTTTTCAGCACTGGGAAAAAAACAATAATAAAATACATTATAATGTGCTGTAGATAAAGTGTAATGATGATGACGATGATTATGTATCCCTATTATATAAAGCTGTGCACAGATTATAGAATACTTTGGCCTGACCGCCAATCTACCATGTACTTGCAAAGTTTTCCTGACATGATGATTATCAGATACTATCTTTATCATTGCTAGATTTTTAACATCTCATTCAGCAGTAATTAAAACACATTCAATAATCATTACTTCTTGCAGAAAGCATGGTATTAATACATTACATAATATAGTTCAATCCATAGAGTCCTCCTGTAATATACAGTCATGTATAGCATACTTTCTTATGCTACACGTTTTTCAAATACACTCTGCAGGGTGCACGTTAATTGTACATATGAGATAGCCTAAAGGCCTCCATACTCATTAGACTAATGTCGGCCGAACCCACCAATATCAACGGGTTCGGCCAATAGTCTAATGTGTATGGGAGTTCAGGCAAACTGATGGTCAGGAAAGATGCATGTACAATTTCAGACTGTGATCGCATTGTTCTCCCAGAGATATGCCGCCGGCTGAAATGTCAGTCAACAGCTTTCTCATAGAAAACACAGAAGCACTCAGCCAAACAGGCAATCCTGTGCATGGGAGAGTCGGCTGAGATGGCTGTTGGCCAAACGATCAGCCTAAGCATCATTCGGCCGACAGCCATGTAATGTGTAGGGCCAGTTTAAGAGGTCCAAAAGCAGTGATCGAGGTTTAATCGGCCACATGAAAAACAGATTTTGGAAGCAAATTGATGATTAGTCATTTAGATCT